>NC_084483.1:88975117-89584187 GCF_030035675.1 Rhineura floridana | reverse complement strand
TAGAAAACAGGCAGGCCCAGGACATTTTGACACCTGGAGTCCAAATGGAACACTTTCAAAATCTTGCTCCCACATTCAGACACCAGGCCCTGTTTTCATTTAGTCTTTCTCTCCTTCCTGGTGCTGCCTGCCAAAAGCAGGTCACTTCTCTCTGCTACATGGCAGGGCTGGTCCTTCTAGAAAAGGAGAATAAATAAGATCTTCTCCAGATGATTCCCATGTGAAGGATTAAGAAAGCTGTTTCATCACTTCCCATAGTCCAAATTAGGGTTGCCAGATGTCTGGTCTTTGGTTGGAGACTCTAGATTTCTTGTGTCCTCTCCAGGTGAGTCAGCTTAATCTCTGGACTCTCAGCTTTCATTTTTTTAAAAAAATAAGTTTCAAGGTGGTCTGGTTCATGAGATATACACCATAAAGTCAGCTCCCCTCCGCAACTTCAGTGAAATGATTTCTTACCTGGCTGCTCTAACCCCGCCCTTTCAGGTCTGTAGCCAATAAGTGAAGTCAGGGTTGTGATTGACAAGGGATTTCTGAGCCTCCAGGCAGTACCTAGATTTCATTGCAAATGTAGAAAACTTGTTTATTTCCTGTTTATTTGAAAATCTCGTACATTGAGTAAGTATATACCTTTCAGCAGTACCAAAAATCTTTTTTTCTGTTGTGTGTAGGAGTCAAACAAATTTAATTTTTTCTGGGCTGTTGAAGATGGCACTGTTCCAAAAACCTTTCCAATATGAACTTTAATCTAGTACCTGCAGGAAACCCAGTGCCTGCAGGAAGAGGAGAACATCGCTGCCCAGGGAAGGAGAGCCTGCTGCTGCTGCTGCTGTTGGATCACCACCTCCACCACCCTTCCCTGTGGGACTTCTGCCTGGCAGACGTGCATCTTGCAGGACCAGGCCCCAGGTACCCAGCCAGCTGTGACTGATTTCCACCACCTGTCCCTCTTTGGAGGAATACATAAGCCGGCTGGCTGAGGTGGCCTGGGTTTTTTTTGTGTGCTGGTTGTGGGTTGTCCTTTTTTTTCTCCTTTTTTCTTTTGGGGGGGTTGTTTTAAGGTTGGGTGCCTGCCTGAGTGGTGGAAACCTACATTGGGGCATGTGTCAATCACAGGGGAGTGATGGGGGAAGGGTGGGAGGCAATGTATACCGAGGCTGGGCGGCAGATGCTGGTGGAAAGCTAGGGGCAGGTCACGTCAGGTAAGAGGAACTAGGGAGAGAAGCATAATATCTGTCCCCTGTTTCGGTCCTGTCCAGAGCCAACAGACAGCTGGGGGATGCTTGACTCCATACTCTGGCCTTCGACTGCTGCTGTGCAATGCCAGGTCTGTTGCCCAAAAAAATCCCTCATCCATGATATGATATTGGATGAGGGCGCGGACCTGGCATGTATTACAGAAACCTGGCTGGATGAGGCTGCTGCTCCTATCCTTGCGGCCATGTGTCCAGCTGGGTTCTCGTATGCACAGCAGCCGAGGGTCGGTAGTTGGGGAGGGGGAGTGACGGTTATTTACCGAAGGTCCCTGGTTCTCACCAGACCTCCTCTCTGTGAGACCAAGGTGGCAGACTGCATGGACTGGAGGTTGGCCCCAAAGGGCAGTCTAGGGATTCTGCTTGTGTACCGTCCACCCCGCTGCACGACGGACTCCTTGGCTGAAGAGCTGGAGGTGGTCTCAGCTGTGTGTGTACAGTCCCCAAACCTGCTGGTATTGGGGGACTTCAATGTACATTCAGAGGCCATCCTTACTGGGGTGCCTCGGGACTTCATGGAAACCATGGCTTCCTGGGAGCTGCACCTTATTACAATGGGGCCCACCCATGTAGCCGGTCATGCATTCAACCTTGTGTTTGTCTCGGGAGAGGAGGGGAGTGATCTGAAAATTAGGGGTACATCCATCACCCCCTTGTCATGGTCAGACCACTGCTTGGTGAGGATGGACTTTTTGGTGCCACAAACCCTCCGTGGGGGTGGAGGACCTATTAAGATGGTCTGCCCCAGACGTCTGATGGATCCTGATGGATTCCTGAATGTGCTTGGGGACTCTCTGGAGCATGCAGCTATTGCTAGTCGGGCGGTATATAAATTTAATAAATAAAATAAATAAATGCACACAGCCACTCGGCTGAGACCCTGGTGGAGGGGTGGAATGCCGCAATCGCCGGGGCATTAGACCGGGTGGCTCCAAAACACCCTGTCCCCCTGAATAGAGCTCAGGCGGCACCATGGTTCACCCCATGGTTGCGAATTCTGAGGCGGGAGGTGAGACGGCTAGAGCGCCGGTGGCAGAAATCTCGCTCTGATGACGATCGGACACATGTTAGAGCCGCTGTGGCAGCCTATCATGTGGCAATAAGGGCAACAAAAAAGATTTTTATGCTGCCTCTATTGCATCTGCAGAGTGCTGTCCCAGGAGACTGTTCCAAGTGGTCTGGAGCCTGGTCGGTCCAGTTGCTCCGGAACCAATGGAACATGCTAAGGCCTCCTGTGACGAGTTTGCTAAACACTTTGCGGAGAAAATCGATCATATTAAGAGTGCTATTCCATGCACTGTGGACACAGTGAGCGAGCCAGAGGTGACCAGTGGTGCTCTGGTGGTGTGGGATCGGTTCCAGCTTCTTCCATCTGATGAAGTGGACAAGGTGCTTTCAACCTTAAAGCCAACCACTTGCTTACTCGATCCTTGCCCATCGTGGCTCATTATGAGCTGCAAAGATAGACTGGGTGAGGGGATCAAGATGGTGGTACATCTCTCGAAGAGGGAGTAATGCCATCAGCGCTCAAGAAGGCAGTAATAAAACCAATCTTAAAGAAGCCCTCCTTGGATCCCCAAGATCTGAACAACTTTCGCCCAGTCTCAAATTTGCCGTTCTTAGGCAAGGCGGTTGAGCGGGTGGTGGCAAAGCAATTGCAAGCGCACTTGGAGGAAGCGGATTATCTGGATCCATTTCAATCGGGTTTCAGGCCTGGACATGGGACGGAAACAGCCTTGGTCGCCTTGGTAGATGAAATGAGGAGGGCGTGGGATAGGGGCAAATGCACCTTCCTTGTCCTCCTTGATCTCTCAGCACCTTTCGATACCGTTGACCACGTTATCCTCCTGGACCGCCTGAAGAGGTTAGGCACGGGGGGCACTGTATTGCAGTGGTTCCGTTCCTTCCTCTCTGGTAGGTACCAAAGAGTGGCATTGGAGGATGAGGTCTCGGATCCTTGGCCTCTCACTTGTGGGGTGCCACAGGGTTCCATCCTCTCCCCGATGCTGTTCAACATCTATGTAAAGCCGCTGGGGGCAATCATCAGGAGATTTGGGCTGCAATGTCATCAGTATGCGGATGACACGCAGCTCTATCTCTCATTTAAATCTTCACCGAGGTTGGCTGTAGAAACCCTGTCCAAGTGCCTGGAGTCAGTGAGTGGCTGGATGGGAAGGAATAAGCTGAAGCTGAACCCTGACAAAACCAAGGTACTGTTTGTGGGAGACAAGGGAAGGCTGGGGGATGTGGACCTGGTGCTCAATGGGGTACGATTGCCCCTGAAAGACCAGGTCCGCAGCCTGGGGGTCATTCTTGACTCCCAGCTGTCCATGGAGGCTCAAGTCTCGGCTGTGAGCCGGGCGGCGCTGTATCAACTCCATCTGAAACGGAGGCTGCGCCCCTACCTTCCCAACCATCTGCTCCCACCGGTGGTACATGCCCTGGTCACCTCTCGCCTAGACTACTGTAATGCGCTCTACGTGGGGTTACCCTTGAAAACGGTCCGGAAGCTGCAACTGGTACAGAATGCGGCGGCTCGTCTGATTAAAGGCAGCCACCGGCAAGATCACATCACTCCAGTGCTGAAGGAGTTGCAGTGGCTACCGGTTGTTTACCGGGCCCAATTCAAGGTGTTGGTTTTGACCTTTAAAACCCTACACGGTTTTAGCCCAGTCTATCTGAAGGAGCGCCTCCAGCATCGTCAGGGATGCTGCTCAACAAGATCAGCCTCAGAAGACCTTCTCTCGATCCCACCGGTTAAAACAGCTAGACTGGTGAGGACTAGGGAGAGGGCTTTTTCAATTGTGGCCCCCACCCTGTGGAACTCTCTCCCAAATGATCTCCGCCATGCCCCTTCTATGATGACCTTCCGCCGGGCCTTGAAGACCTGGCTCTTCAGGCAGGCTTTTGGGGTGGGTTAGGTTTTTACTGTTATGGTTTTAAATTTTAACGTTTTAATGTATTGTTTTTTATCTTGTACGTCGCCCAGAGTGGCTGGACAATAAATAAATAAATAAATAAATACTTGCTTTTCTGGGAGTAAAGCTGTAATGCTAATCCCCCATACCCAGAGTAAAAGTGACTGAATTCAATAGGACACTTTTGAGTAGACATGGTTAGGATTGTGCTGTAAATTAATGGGACTTTTGAGTGAACATAGCAAAGGAGTGTGCTTGTGTTGTAAATCTTTTCCCTTCTAATCCTATTTTTAAAGCAATTAGGCAGGGTTTACCTAGGTATCACTGCTCTTACTATGTAAGAAACTAATACTGATGTTATTTTTTTTAAAAAAAATTCTGCAATGACCAACTGGTTTTGACAATAAGCTATTATATAGGGTCTGTGTATTTTTACATTGCCAGTGTGTGTGTATGGAGTCTTCCCAACAACCCTGTAAGGTAGGATTGCTGATTGGAAACCAAGGCAGCTCACAACAAGAAATAAATCCCTTTAAAATCCAAGAACCACAAAAAGTATAAAAGTTGCAAAACAGCTTAAAGTAGCATGACTCTGAATTTTGGGTTGGGTGAGTGTTCCTTATCACTTGAGGCTGCAGTTCTGTGCACACTTCCGTGTTTGTCCCATTGAATACATTGGGACTTGCTTCTGAGTAAACAATCATAGGATTACACTACAAACATCTTTACAGGTTGTGTAAATAATAAACATCTTTGACAGTCATGCTTATATAAATATTTCTTCATACTATGTCCTGATAAGTAGTTGATTTCACACTATGGTTGTAAATGATTACTTCCTCCACATTTTAAGTGTGCCCTTCTTTCTTGGGGCAGTCGGGGTTTCCCTCTGCTGTTTTCATCCTGAGGGGCAGATTAGGCTGAGAGATGGGGCGAGTAGCCCATGGTAACCCACGTGGGTTCTATAGCTCCCCCTACAGCTCGAAGACAGGAACACCGCAGGAAACGTTTTTTGCTCCTCCCTCCTTGCTGAGGCTCAGTTTCATTCTTGTAAAGCTCTGCCAACAGCCTCAGCTCATTATTTTGAGAACAATATAGTGAAAAAACACAACAGGTGTTAAGAACATGCAAACATGTAACAGTAACAAAGGAAGTCAGAGATGTGCTCAGGTGTGGCACTGTAACTATAATCCCATATAGCCACTCATTTTAGGGAGGGCTGTGGAAACCTCTTGTCATTCATGAAGAACTAGTGTTTATGGTAAGTACAAACTGTACCTTCTCTCATGAATGACAGAGGTCTCCACGTGGGACGTACTAAAGCTACGACCTAGGGTGGGTTAGCTGGAGGCAAAACCTGTTGGAGAACTCTGCGACCAAAGGAAGCCTCCGCTGATGCATAGAGGTCAATTTTATAATGCCGTGTAAAGGCAGAAGGGGAGGACCATGTAGCTGCCCTGCAGATCTCATCTATGGAGGCATTGGTGAAAAAAAGCTGTCGTAGTAGCTGCTGACCTAGTGGAATGAGCAGTAAGATGTAATGGAGAGGGCTGGTGTGAAGCCTCGTATGCTAGAGAAATACAGGCCTTGATCCACCTAGCTAGAGTGTTCTTTGATACCTTGTTCCCTAAGGTAGGTGGTTGGAAAGAGACAAACAAGGAATCAGATTTATGTAGTGTCTCAGTTCTAGAGAGGTAGACTTTCAGAGCACATCTGACGTCGAGGGAATGCCACGCTTTTTCCTTGGGATGAGAGGGATTAGGGCAAAATGAAGGTAATATTACTTCTTGCTGCCTATGGAATGGAGAGTTTACCTTGGGAACGAAGGCTGGATCAACTCTCAGCACCACTTTATCTTTGTGAAATATGCACAGATGTTTTTGCATTGAGAGGGCCTGTAACTCCGACACTGCGAGCTGATGTGATAGCAATCAGGAATATCAGTTTGAATGACAAGATCCTGAGTGGGACTGAAGATAGCAGCTTGAAAGGAGGCTTCTGAAGAGCTGTGAGGATGGTGTGCAGACTCCAAGATGGAAATCTCTGCTGTACTGGAGGACTTAGCGTGGCAGCCCCTCGAAGGAACCGTTTGAGAAAAGGATGTGCTGCTAGTGAGGTATTGTCATCGGGAAGCAGGATAGATGAGAGAGCTGATGTTTGTCGTTTTAGAGTATTTGGCCGCATGCCATCCTGGAGGCCATCTTGTAGAAATTGCAGAACTTGAGCTACCACAGCTGTCTCTGGATGGATATTTTGTTTGGCGCATAATGAGGAAAAGACAGGATGGTAGACACTACCTCAGGGGAGAATCCTGATGCTAGCTCAATCTCCATGCGGCTAATCTGAGCCATTGTGGGTTCGGGTGCAGTAGAGGACCCTGATGAAGCAGATTGTGGCGTACCCGTAGGTGAAATGGTGGTTCTTGTGTCAGGGTGGGAGTGCAGGCACGCTCAAGGAATAATCTCTATCGCTGACGCCATCATGCCTAGTAGTTTGGCAAGCAACATCACGTCTGGAGATCAAATCTGTGAGAGGGTTGTTGCTAGTGCTGTAATGTTCTGAACCCTCTGTGGTGACATGGAAATAAATTGCTGAGCCGTGTCTATAATTGCTCCGAGATGAAGCAGTTGCTGAGAAGGTGTTAGGTGGCTCTTCTGATAATTTATAAGGAAGCCATGCTTGTGGAGGAATTTCAGTGCAAAGTGGACGTCCTGTTGGGCTTGACGAAAGGAGTTGGACCGGATCAGGAGCTCATCTAAATAAGGGTAGATGTGAAGTCCTCTCATGCGAAGACCTGCAACTAGTGTCACCATGACTTTGGTAAATAGGCATGGGGCTGACGCCAGGCTGAATGGTAGGACCTTGTACTGAAAATGGTGACCACTGTAGCAGAAGCAGAGCAGTCGCCTGTGGGACAGAAATATAGGGATGTGGAGGTAAGCCTCCTTTAGGTCTATTGATGCTAGAAAATCCTGTGGTAGGAGGGCTTCTCTTATGGACATCAGTGTCTCCATCTGGAAGGATCTGTGGGTCACAAATTGGTTTAGGAATTTGAGGTTGAGTACCCCATGCCAGGATCTGTCCTTTTTCCCGACCGAGAAGAAGATGGAGTAAAGCCCTGAGAATAGCTCTTCTGAGGGAACTTCTTCTATGGCTGAGATATCCAACAGGTGAAGAATCTCGTCTGATATTGCTTGGTGCTTTTTTATGGACTTGGCTACGGGAGAAGGAAGGAATCTGGTGGGTGGGTATTCTGTGAGTTCTATCCTGTATCCGTCTTTGACAATGGAGACTTGTCTTGGGTCGTGTCTTGCCAGCGAGAGACAAAGTGGGCTAGACGGCCTCCTACTTGCAGGGGCAGCTGTGAGTCAGAAACGTTGGTTCTGATGTCCCTGTCTGGTCTGGTTAGTGGAGGTTCTGGCGGAAGGATTTTGAGGCTTCTGTGTAAACCTCTGCCTGGTCCAGTAGGAGCGTCTGCTTTTGAAGTCACGGGCTCTATTGCTGAATCTGGATCCCCAAAAGGATTGAAAAGAGTAGGAAGGGGTGGCAGTGCATTTAAATATGTGCTTGTCATCTCACTTTTGGGATGGCATCACTTTCTTCTTATCTCTGGTCTCTACCAGAACTTCATTCAGTGCCTCAATGGCAAAGAGTTTGGCACCTGAGAAGGGGACAGAAGCTAAGTTACTCTGGGAAGCTGCATCCACATCCCAGTGGTTGAACCAAAGATGCCTTCTAGCGACTACTGCTGCTGCCATTGCCCTGTGGGAGAATTGGGAAGAATACATGGTGGCATCCGCTATGACTGCTAGTGTTCTAGAAACTTTGAGAACGTTTTTTCTGACTCTAGCTGGATCTCTATTCACATCATCCAGAAGGTCTTCAGTCCATAACAGTGCTGCTCTCGCAAATACAGAAGCTGAAGTGGATGCTCTACTTGATAGCGCCTTAGCTTCGTGGGAGCACTTCAGGGCCGTGTCAGACTTACGTTCTATGGGATAAAATGATGCATGGCATGGAGAAAGTGGATAGAGAAAAGTTTTTCTCCCTCTCTCATAAGCCTAGAATTTGTGGACATTCAATGAAGCTTAATATTGGAATATTCAGGACAGATAAAAGAAAGTATGTCTTCATGCCGTGCATAGTTAAACTATGGAATTCACTCCCACAAGAGGCAGTGATGGTCACCAACTTGGATGGCATTAAAAGAGGATTAGACAAATTCATGGAGGATAAAGCTATCATGGCTACTAGCCATAATGGTTGTGCTCTGCTACCACAGTCAGAGGCACTATGCTTCTGAAAACCAGTTGCCAGAAGCTGCAGAAGGGGAGAGTGCTCTTGCATTCAGGTCCTGCCAGCATGGTTAACGAGCAAAGTCAAGGAAGCTCTTAGAGGCAAAAAGTCTTCCTTCAGAAAATGGAAGTCTTGTCCGAATGAAGAAAATAAAAAAGAACACAAACTCTGGCAAAAGAAATGCAAGAAGACAATAAGGGATGCTAAAAAAGAATTTGAGGAGCACATTGCTAAGAACATAAAAACCAACAACAAAAAATTCTATAAATACATTCAAAGCAGGAGACCATCTAGGGAGACAATTGGACCCTTGGATGATAAGGGAGTCAAAGGTGTACTAAAGAACGATAAGGAGATTGCAGAGAAGCTAAATGAATTCTTTGCATCTGTCTTCACAGTGGAAGATATAGGGCAGATCCCTGAACCTGAACTAACATTTGCAGGAAGGGATTCTGAGGAACTGAGACAAATAGTGGTAACGAGAGAGGAAGTTCTAAGCTTAATGGACAATATAAAAACTGACAAATCACCGGGCCCGGATGGCATCCACCCGAGAGTTCTCAAAGAACTCAAAGGTGAAATTGCTGATCTGCTAACTAAAATATGTAACTTGTCCCTCGGGTCCTCCTCCGTGCCTGAGGACTGGAAAGTGGCAAATGTAACGCCAATCTTCAAAAAGGGATCCAGAGGGG
Organism: Rhineura floridana; assembly: GCF_030035675.1. Classification (NCBI taxonomy): domain Eukaryota; kingdom Metazoa; phylum Chordata; class Lepidosauria; order Squamata; family Rhineuridae; genus Rhineura; species Rhineura floridana. Next base: position 89,575,031 of record NC_084483.1, on the reverse strand, counting down.
ATCCCGGAAATTACAGGCCAGTTAGCTTAACTTCTGTCCCTGGAAAACTGGTAGAAAGTATTATTAAAGCTAGATTAACTAAGCACATAGAAGAACAAGCCTTGCTGAAACACAGCCAGCATGGCTTCTGCAAGGGAAAGTCCTGTCTCAGTAACCTATTAGAATTCTTTGAGAGTGTCAACAAGCATATAGATAGAGGTGATCCAGTGGACATAGTGTACTTAGACTTTCAAAAAGCATTTGACAAGGTACCTCACCAAAGGCTTCTGAGGAAGCTTAGCAGTCATGGAATAAGAGGAGAGGTCCTCTTGTGGATAAGGAATTGGTTAAGAAGGAGAAAGCAGAGAGTAGGAATAAACGGACAGTTCTCCCAATGGAGGGCTGTAGAAAGTGGAGTCCCTCAAGGATCGGTATTGGGACCTGTACTTTTCAACTTGTTCATTAATGACCTAGAATTAGGAGTGAGCAGTGAAGTGGCCAAGTTTGCTGACGACACTAAATTGTTCAGGGTTGTTAAAACAAAAAGAGATTGCGAAGAGCTCCAGAAAGACCTCTCCAAACTGAGTGAATGGGCGGAAAAATGGCAAATGCAATTCAATATAAACAAGTGTAAAATTATGCATATTGGAGCAAAAAATCTTAATTTCACATATACGCTCATGGGGTCTGAACTGGCGGTGACCGACCAGGAGAGAGACCTCGGGGTTGTAGTGGACAGCACGATGAAAATGTCGACCCAGTGTGCGGCAGCTGTGAAAAAGGCAAATTCCATGCTAGCGATAATTAGGAAAGGTATTGAAAATAAAACAGCCGATATCATAATGCCGTTGTATAAATCTATGGTGCGGCCGCATTTGGAATACTGTGTACAGTTCTGGTCGCCTCATCTCAAAAAGGATATTATAGAGTTGGAAAAGGTTCAGAAGAGGGCAACCAGAATGATCAAGGGGATGGAGCGACTCCCTTACGAGGAAAGGTTGCAGCATTTGGGGCTTTTTAGTTTAGAGAAAAGGCGGGTCAGAGGAGACATGATAGAAGTGTATAAAATTATGCATGGCATTGAGAAAGTGGATAGAGAAAAGTTCTTCTCCCTCTCTCATAATACTAGAACTCGTGGACATTCAAAGAAGCTGAATGTTGGAAGATTCAGGACAGACAAAAGGAAGTACTTCTTTACTCAGCGCATAGTTAAACTATGGAATTTGCTCCCACAAGATGCAGTAATGGCCACCAGCTTGGACGGCTTTAAAAGAAGATTAGACAAATTCATGGAGGACAGGGCTATCAATGGCTACTAGCCGTGATGGCTGTGCTCTGCCACCCTAGTCAGAGGCAGCATGCTTCTGAAAACCAGTTGCCGGAAGCCTCAGGAGGGGAGAGTGTTCTTGCACTCGGGTCCTGCTTGCGGGCTTCCCCCAGGCACCTGGTTGGCCACTGTGAGAACAGGATGCTGGACTAGATGGGCCACTGGCCTGATCCAGCAGGCTCTTCTTATGTTCTTATGTTCTTATGACTTCCCATAGGAATCTGGTTGGCCACTATGAGAACAGGATGCTGGACTAGATGGGCCACCGGTCTGATCCAGCAGGCTCTTCTGTTCTTCTGATGACATCAGAACTACACACACATTTACATGAAACACTCACCACACATATAAATCTGTTTTCCTGCCATCTATGAAAAGGTAGATGAAAAAGGAGATATGGGGTTTTCTGAAGACCCACAAAAATAAATTTTGCACTAGCACATGGTTTTTGAGTGTAGAATCTTTTGTGATTCTACAAAATCTTTTGTGATTCACAGTATCATGACCATTTAAGGAAACATTTAGATCTGTTGGGTAGAATAACTTGGACCTTGTGATTCATTGTTAATCTACCCATCACAGCCTTATTTTCTCTTATATTTCAGACCATCACTAAATAAACAACATAGTTCAGTAGAACATTAGACTAGACTAGTTCATTAACACTGCAATTGTACACACACTTTTATTCCCATGGAACTCAGAAGGGCTTACTTCTAAGTAGATATGTATAGACTTGCAGTACAAGGTTGCTAGGAGAACATGAGGTATGTGGGCAGCTTTCTTAAGAAATTCTTTCAACCATCCACTGCGTCTCTTGTCTTCCTGTTTCTCCTCTCTACGCAACAGCTTTTGGCACACCTGCATTTCTTACTGCAGCAAGTAGATGATTAGAGGCAGGAGAGATGGAAGAGTGTGTGAGCTGCCTCTTCTCCCGTTGCACTGGAGGATTTAAAGCTACAGTCATTTTCTCCAGGTTATGATGTGTCAACTCTGTACCACATTCTTGTGAGAAAGCATCATCATCATCAATCTTTATTTAGTCAATTGACCACAAATATAAAACATAATGCTGGGAGTTATAAAATAAGATTACTTAGTAACACATGGTACAACGAGCAACAAACTGAATTATATATATTGTAAGAAAGCATGGGTGACAAATTCAATTCAGTTTGCATTTAAAGGTGAATCTATTAAATTCCACTTTCCACAACATTATGAGAACCAAAATATAGCCATCCTTCACAATTTGCACTTTTTTGTGATACTCTTCGCCACCAATGTTTACAAAAATGCATATTTTAGGGGAAAGTATGCATAAAAATGAAGATATTAGTGAAAATATTATCCAAAATGCATTATATTATGGAAAATTGCTTGCAAAAATGTATGTTGTATATAAAAATTGTGGATTGCTGCAGAAATATGGAAACCTAAATTTAAAATTAGAAAAAATGAGAAATGGAGAGAGCTGAAATTGAGACAAGTTTATCTAAGTTACTAACTCCTGTTTTAAAATCGAATGACTGGTGTTTTATTTTATTTTATGTTAAAATTAATATATATATATATACCATACATATCACAATATACAGAAATGCATACAACCTGATGTGAACACAACAAGGATATTTCTGTGTTATTTGCCCTGGTTTTATTTATTTATTTCAAATATGTATATGCAAGCTGTAGTATTGGGGCAGCTTACAATAAGAATAAAAACAAATTACAAATACATACAATAAATCAGATCAACAGGCTTTTTAATGTTTCCATGTCTTTTTTTTGACAAAATGTGATAAACTAAATGCTTTTGATGTTTGCTTGACTCTCCACATAAACTAAATTGCACTTGTATGGGATATTGTGAAAAGTGCTTGTGTAGTGTTAAATGGGCTTTTATTTTGGCATCCAGAAATACTGTTTTTTTGTAATTAAGTGCACAAGCAGCCTTAACAGCAGAACAAATACCTAAACATTATATCCATTTATTCATATAAAAAGACGTGACTTCTTCACTGGAATGCAGACGACGCTGCTATCCCTGCTCCTAAAGAAAAAAAAATCTGTATGTCTTCAAAAAACCACCAAAAAATCTTTCCTTCTTTCTCTTTCCATAAAAGTGCAAATGTCACTTGCATTACCACAGCAAATGTACAATTAAAGTATTTGTTGTACACAGTGAACCATACAAGACAAAAACAATTTTCTGCTGTTTTTCTCTCCCACGGAGTACAGTGAAGAAGTACCCAGTGTTTGCAGTATTGTGCAAAGGTGGAATGCTTTCAGAGAGGGACAGATACTCTCTCTCTCTCTCTCTCTCTCTCTCTCTCTCACTCACTCACACACACACACACACACACAGAGAGAGAGAGAGAGAGAGAGAGAGAGAGATGGAAGTGCTGCTTTGTATGATTTTCTTTCAGAAAAAGTGGAATAATATATGTTGATGGCTGTGAGAGAGATTAGGATGGTGGACAGTCATCTTTTCACCAGCCTCCATGAGCTCTGCCCAAGTGGGTGATCAGCTACCAATGGTGATCCTCTTGTCAATGCCAGGGCAGTGGCATCACTAGGGAGGTGCGGAGGTTGCATACCGCACCAGGTGACACCATCAGAGGGGGGTGATTCTCACCTTTAATTTAAAAAAAATTAAGTTTCTAGGTGGTCCGGTTCTCGAGATATACATAAAAACATCAGCTGCCCCGTTAAATCTTTTTTTAAACTACTGTATAGTACTTCGTAGCTTTAACCTCGCCCGTTCAGGATTGCAGCCAATCAGTGAAGTGTTTGTTTGACCTGTGGCAGTGTCTAGTAAACCTCATTGCAAGGCCAGAAAATGGTGGTTCCCCCCCCATTTATCTGAAAATTTCATAAATTGGGTAAGTATATACATTTCAGTTTTCCCCCCCTTGTGTGTAGGAGTCAGATCCTGGGCAGTGTTTTCAAAACCTTCCCAATACCTGCTTTTGTGGGGGTAAAAACATTGCTAATCCCATATGTCCAGAGTAAATCCCATTGAATTCAATAGGATTTACTTTTGAGTAGACATGGTTATGAATGTGCTGAAAATCAATGGGACTTTGGAGTGAATGTAAAAAAGAATTGTGTTTGTGTTCTCTTTCTGTTCCCCCCCCCCTCCAGTCCTAAAGCAAGTAGGCAGGGCTTACTTAGGTATTTCAGTTTTTATTCTGTAGGAAACTAATACTGATTTTTTAAAAACTAATACTGATTTTTCTGCAATGACCAACTGGTTTGACAATGAACTATTATATGGGCTGTATGTATTTATACATCTGCAGTGTGTGTGTGTAGTCTTTCCAACAACCCTGTGAGGTAGGGCTAGAAACCAAGGCAGCTCACAACAAGAAATAAAGCCATTTAAAATCCAATAACCATAAAGCAAGAATAAACAGTTGGAAAACAGCCTAAAGAGGCATGATTCTGAATTTTGGGTTGGGTGAATGAAGTTTATTTATTTATTATTTGATTTATATCCCGCCCTTCCTCCCAGTAGGAGCCCAGGGCGGCAAACAAAAGCACTTTAAAACATCATAAAAACAGACTTTAAAACATATTAAAACATCTTTGAAAATATTTTTTAAAAGCTTTAAAAAACATCTTTTTTTAAAAAAAGAAAAGGCTTAAAAACATATTAAAAAACAATTCCAACACAGACTCAGACTGGGATAAGGTCTCAACTTAAAAGAACAAGTTGAAAGAACAAGTTCCTTATCACTTGAGGCTGTAGTTCTCTGCACACTTCCCAGTTTGAGTAAGCCCCATTGAATACATTGGGACTTGCTTCTGAGTAAACAAACATTGGATTGCACTATAAATATATTTACAGATTGTGTAATTCATAAACATATTTGAGAGTCATGTTTATATAAATATTTCTTCATACTGTGTCCCAATAAGTATTTGATTTCACACTATGGTTGTAGATGATTTTTTCCTCTACATTTTAAGTGTGCCCTTCTTCCTAGGGGTGGTCATGGTTCTCCATTGTTTTCATCCTGAGGGGAGGATAGGCTGAGAGATGGTGAGTAGCAGATTTAAGGTCTCTTCAGCTCCCCCCCCTTTTAATTTGTATTTGTATTTCTCCAATATCTTCCCCTGGCTGTTTTTATGTATTTTAAATATTTTTAGATTAAATAAATAGGAAATCATAATTGTGAACCTCCCTAAAAGCAATTTACCTATCCTTATGTTTTGGCAAAGTGATGGTGTGAAGGCATGCTGGTAGAACAAGAGACCATGTTTGAGGCATGTTATAAGGTGTTTGAGGACTTTGTCACACATTTTTTGAGACCTGTGGATTCATGTTGGAAAGAACACGTGCACGTATTGAATGGTGGCTTGGGTGCTGTTTTTTTTGTCTACACTGCATGTGTGCGGAAGGTGATACATCATCTGGCAGCTAGCTTCATAACGTGAGAATGAAAAACATTTGGATCACCATTCACTTGTTTACTTTTCTCACTATTGAGACCACTTCATATATTACTTTTTCATACACAGAAATTTAATCTTTGTATAGGAAAAAGTATTTTGTAAAATGTGAAGGACAGTGGCTGCCCAGTCAGTATAACCACTGTACAAGATCTACTCAGCCACTGTAATTACCTTTTTGTTTTGAGTGCCCTATTGTCTGGGTCTTGGTTCAGGTGTGTATCCAACTTTGATGTGCTTATGGAAGGGGTGTGCAAGTAGTGCCCCCCCAAGTGTGGAGGCTTGGACAAACATTGTGTTATGGAAAACCAAAGTCTGTGTGAAAGTACATATTTGGGAATGCCATCAGTGTAATCCTAAACACACTTAATAAATAATATCGAACTTGCACATCACAAAATATATTACGGTCATGTCCATAAGCACCAGGAGGGTAGTCGCCCAGGGGATCTTAGTCCCTCTGCTTTTTTGGGAGCAGGGTCCCTATGTCTCCAAGCATCCTACAGTCAGCATGAAAAGGGAGTGTGTTAGTCACTGAGAAGAGTCTTCTAATATGTTTCCTTGCCTTTTCTGCAGATTGGAGCCAATCAGAGTGAAAGGAGGTGAGTCAGCCACTGAGAAGACTCTTCTCAGTTGCTAACGCTCTCCACTTTCATGCTGATTGGCTCCTAGAGATGTTTGTTGTTGTGAGAGAATGCATTAACAAAGATTTCATTCTTAATCCAGGAGCAAAAAAGGGTGTACGTGGCTGTAACTATCATGAAGGGACCCTGCAGCCCTGAATTTTCTACTAAACAACTGATAAATACCTATGTAACTTTGTGTCTGGAGATGTATTATTAAGAATCACTTTCCATACTTGTAAGGAGGTGTGTCCACACGCATGCATCCCAGGCACCTAAATGAGGGGTGAGAGCAGCATAGGGACATAAGCAGATGTCTTATTCCAGGGGTTCCCAAACCTTTCTTCTACATAGACCACTTGAAAATTGCTGAGGGTCTGAAAGTATCTGAAAATTTACTATGGGCATATGCAAGATAATTAACTCCCATTAGTGATAAGAGCAAGAATTTGGGCTGTGTGTATGATATTGTAATTTAAAGGTGTAATTTTAATTTTGCTAGTTGTTTATGTCACTGCTATTGCCATTACATTCAGTGTAATACGGGAATTACGATTTACGAGTAACATTAGTACAAAAAACATTACTAAGGATTTTGTATGGTCTGATACGGGAGGAGGTCCATGGGGATGACACCATGAGTTACCGCACCGGGTGACACCAACCCTAGTGACGCCACTGTGCCAGGGGTAGCCAGCAGAAAGCCATGAAATAGGGCAAAGCCCTGTGGATCCCCCAAGGGGCTCAGTCCAAAAGCCACATAGATCCCCTAAGGGATCTAATTATCAGCACCTTCAACTGTACCAGACTGGAGCTCATAGGGTGAAAACTCAGGGAAAGAAAAACCCCATATCTCACATTCATCACTGGCCAGCATGGATGTGGTGGAGTTTCTCCACCCTGCATCTCCTCAGTCTCTTATTTGTACTGCTTTATCCCAATACCAGGAACATATTGGGTTGTATCTAACTCATGTTCAAAGTAGATCCATTGAAATCAATGGACTTACATTAGTTGTAACTAGTTTGTATTATTATTATTACAATCCATTTCTTATTGCTATTGCCTTTATCGTCATCATCTTGAAGGAGTTATGGCTTTACTATTTGCTTATACATTTTGTTAGTCACTGAACACAGGATCATCTCTAAGCAATTTACAATCAAGTTCTAAAATGTCTAAAATCATAAAATCACAACTTAACAACAAATCAGTGCATAAAACACATAAAACAGCACAAACATGCAAAAGCTTATCTCTGAGAGTCACATAAATTCTGGTCAGTGTTGGTGTCAAGCAGGCTTCACTTGGGAGAACATTTCACAGACAGGGTGCCACAAGTGAACAGAACCTCCAAGAGCGGTCTCTAGGTGACTTACAGTCAAGTTGGAGCACTCTTAGAAGGGCATCTGGAGAAGTGTCTCAGAGGATGATTGTAGGGTTTGGGTAGATTCATGCTGGGAGAGGCATTCTATGAAATATTGGGGTTCTGAGCCACATAAGGTTTTATAGATTATGGCCAGCACTTTGGATTGGATCCAGAAATTATATGCTGCCAGTTGTGTCAAGACTGTGTTATGTGGTCAGACATCTAAGCATAGATATGGTTTCAGCTGATGTGGTCTGATGATGTGGACAAGGTGCTTACGATGATGCGGCCAGCAATGTGTCCTCTTGACCCTTGCCCTTCTTAGCTTATTAAAGCTTGCTGAGGGGGTTTAACCAAGAGGATCCAGGGTGTGGTCAATGCATCATTGTGGGAGGGAGTGGTTCCAGCCACCCTGGAAGAGGTGGTGATCTGACCACACCTGAAAAAGCTCACCCTGGACCCATTGGTTTGAGACAACTACTGACCGGTCACAAATCCCTCCTTCTTAGGGAAGGTGATTGAGAGGGTTGTGGCACACCAATTGCAAGTACTCTTGGATGAAACAGATTATCTTGACCCATTCCAGTCTGCATTCAGGCCTGGGTATGGGACTGAATCAGCCTTGGTCACCCTGATGGATGACTTTTATAGGGAGAAGGACAGGGGGAGTGCAACCCTGTTATTCTTACTTGATCTCTCAGCAGCTTTTGATACTATTGACCATGGTATCCTTCTGGGCCGACTTGGTGAGATGGATATTGAAGGGAATGTTTTACAGTGGGTCCGATCCTATCTTCAGGGTCGTTTTCAGAGAACAGTATTGGGTGATTGTTTAATTTGTTCTGGTTTAATTTATTCTAACACCCTTAGCTGGTGGCAGGGCAGGGTCTGGGAGGTGGTTAAGTAAGAAAGATTATGATTGCTGCCAGGGGGGTGGGGGTTTGCACTTGATTGGATGTGCAAAGATCTAAGTAGTGGCCTTTGCCTCCCTCCCCATCTCCCTTACCAGCAAAGAGACCACCATTGCTATCTTATGGATAAAAATAATTATTCTACTACCTCTGTATGTGTGTGTTTATTTTTAATGTTTTAGGCTACTTAGATGTGCAGCAGATGTGTGCTTGTCGACGTGTTTTTAAAAAGTAACTGAAATGTAACTGTAGAGATTACTTTTGAGAAAAAGTAATCAGTTCTTTTCAGAGCAATTGTAATTGTAATGGTAATTACTACTTTTGGGGGCGTGTAATTGTAACTGTAATTTATTACTTTTTAAAAGTAATCTTCCAACCTCTGTTCATTTCAAATCATTACTGGTTTCTGCTAGTAGTATGGTATCGTCTGCATATCTTAAATTATTGATATTTCTCCCTCCAATTTTCACACCTCCTTCATCTTGGTCCAATCTCGCTTTCCGTATGATATGTTCTGCATATAGATTAAACAAATAGGGTGATAAAATACACCCCTGTCTCACACCCTTTCCGATGGGGAACCAATCAGTTTCTCCATATTCTTCCTTACAGTAGCCTCTTGTCCAGAGTATAGATTGTGCATCAGGACAATCAGATGCTGTGGCACCCCCATTTCTTTTAAAGCATTTCATAGCTTTTCTTTATCTACTCAATCAAAGGCTTTGCTGTAATCTATAAAGCACAGGGTGATTTCCTTCTAAAATTCCTTGGTCTGTTCCATTAGCCAACGTCTGTTTGCAATATGATCTGTGGTACTTCTTCCCTTTCTAAATCCAGCTTGGATGCCTGGCATTTCTCACTCCATATATGGTAAGAGCCTTTGCTGTAGAATTTTAAGCATTACTTTACTTGCATGGGATATTAAGGCAATAGTTCAATAATTACTGCATGCCCTGGGATCCCCTTGCTTTGGAATTGGGATGTATATTGAGCGCTTCCAGTCTGTGGACCATTGTTTAGTTTTCCATATTTGTTGACAAATTTTTGTCAAAATTTGGACAGATTCAGTCTCAGTAGCTTGTAGCAACTCTATTGGTATGCCATCTGTTCCTGATGGTTTGTTTCTTCCAAGCATTTTGAGAGCAGCTTTCACCTCACATTCTAAAATTTCTGGTTCTTAATGATACGGTTCCTCCATGAATGAATCTGTTATCCTTGCGTCTCTTGTATAGAGTTCTTCAGTGTATTGCTGACCCCTACAGTACTCGTTAGGGAATCCAAAGGGCCAAGCAGAATCTCCAAAGTACCACCACCTGAAGCCAGCCATCTCAGTAGGAGCTGAACCATTGCAAGACAGTAACACCCCCCTCCAATTTAGGCAGTCACTCCAGAAGGATTCCATGGCTGTTGATATCAAAAGCCACTCTCTCCTAACAGAGGTTATCATATAGATTGACCAAGGCAGTCACTAGGGTCAGAAAGGTCTGTCCATTTTGGTTTTCTCCATTTCTCATTTTTCCAACCTTAAGTTCAGTTCTCCACATTACTGGGGGGGGAAACCTCATGAAAATTCTTTAGCATTTCAGTGTGAATTTCTTTTCATAAACACTGTTTTGTATGCAGCTTTAACTAACGTACACATTTTTGCAAGCAATTTCTTCTAACAATGCATTTTGTATGTTGTTTTCACTAATATATTCATTTTATGCACATTCACCTAATGAAAACATTTCTGTAATCATGTTTGCAAACATTGTTTGGTTGGAGAACTGCACTGCAAAATTCAGATAAGTGTAAGCTTTGAAGGATGGCTCTGTTTCCGTTCTCAGATTGTTTCAGAAAGTGAAATAATTTGATATATTTGGTTTTAAATGTGAACAGAATCAATCTCCCCCATCCCTAGCAGTCTGTGCCAAATGTGACCCCGAATTCCAGTTGAATGGATCCAGAAAGTTGGTTTCAATTTGTGGCTAGACCATCACAGCACACAGGTTATACTGAGATCCAAAACTGAGCTGAAGTGGAATAGAATTTCTGAAACGGAATGTGTGTTAGATGCATGTACACTACAGAATTAAACTGGTTCATTTCTTCTCCTGAAACATTGGGAACCATAGTTCTGTGAGAAGCCTAGACAACAATTACCAACACCCTCACAAAATTACAATTCCGATGATTCTTAGGAGGGGGGGACTATTGCAAACATTGGAGGTTGGCCCATTAGTGCAAACCAGGATATTGTCCTACCAAGGGGAATTGCAAGCAAAAACGTTTTCCCCAAATTCACATCTCAAAACCACAACCTTTCCTGTCTCTCACATACTCATTATGTTTCAATCTGAACTTAGAGGGACTCCGGGAGTCCTTTCTGTCAGTCTTCCATTCTCTGGCCAAACTCAGCTCCCTGCATATAACATATGCATTTGTGTAAATATTGGTTGGTTGATGAACTGCATTGCAAAATTTAAAAAAGTGCAAATTTCGAAGGATGGCTGTGTTTCAGTTCTCCTATTGTTTCAGAAATTGAAAATTTGATAGATTCCGCTAGAAATGTGAACTGAATTGAATTTCTCACCCACCCCTAGTCTCCTTTTTCCTATGTTATCCTCTCAGTAATCCTGTGAGATAGGTTGGGCTGAGAGACAGTGAATTGCCCAAAGTTACACAGTGAACTTTGATTTTGTGGCTGAGTGATGATTTTAACCCGGATCTTCCATGTCCTAGTCCACTTAATATCCTTCCACCTTATTCCACATTCTGGAAAGAAGATGTAGTAGTGAATAAACTGAGAGAGGCAAATTATCTTTTCCTACAGGTCTGGAAATGTATGTCCCTTGTTAACAGTCCTATGTGACACCTTTAAGACTAAACAGTTCAGGCTGCAATCCTGTACATACTTATCAGGGTACAATCCCCATGGAGATCAGTTGGGCATATTTCTGAATACTGTATGGTTATTGCAGCATAATAAATAATAACACTCAAAATTGTGACAACAATTCTGAACCAAGGTAAGACAACTTAAGTGTTAAGTATTGATACAACTGTAATGTTTAGGTATCCACTGTTTCTTTGCAAAAGAGGAGGATAGGGACTCAGGAATCAGAACAGGTGGATGCCATACAACTTTTCTCCCAACAGAAAAACAACTGTGACAACAGGGACCTCTTCTGAACCAAAGGAAACAATTTTCAGTTTAGTAAAGTGCCAAGTATTTGTTCAACTGTAATGCTTAAGTGCCCAGAGTATCTTTTCAAGGGAATAGTATGGGGAGAAAACCAGAGCTTGGCCATGTCCCTGTGGCCTCTTTGGTCACACCCTTATGTCTTCCCAGCAGCCCTGTCAAGTCCATTGATCACCAGCCACATGTTTGTAGTGTAGATATGTTCTGAATGTATATTTGATTATAAGTCTTTGGCAGAAGTAAGTTTGTTTCTGCATCTTTTCCAAGCATCATCATCATCATGATCATAAAATGCTGGCTTCAGCTAAAAAGTCAAAGTTAAGTGTACTTATCATGGGATTGCAAAGACTGCTGAAATATCTGTTGAGTGGCAGGAATATCTTAATTTCTTCCAAGTTACCCATGCTGTTACATGACTCTCCTCCCAATGTGAAATCAATAATTTATATGAACAATCATTCATGTCTAGCTGCTAACTATCTATTAATAGTTGAAACTGTCTGATGAAAGGTCTGATTCATAAATGTTAAAAAAAGAATATGTGTAAGCTAGACATGAAATTAGATTTCAGTTCAGTTCTCTGAAGCACAAACTGCACGTGGATTAAAGGTGGAAAACTAAGGAAACAATACGTATTTTGGTGATAAAGGAAAGGGCAGCAGATTGATTTGGCTGGGCTCCCTGTAGCAAGATAAGAGACTTGACAGAATTTGGGATTTGGTTATTTTTTAATCTATGCTTCCTTTTGTAATCATCCTTGAATCCTGCAAGGAGCAACACTGGTAAGATGATTGCCTGCACTCAGTACTTTTGGGCACAGTCAGTGCAGAGCATAGAACCTGATTGCAATACCAGGGCTGACTCTTGGAATATGTGACCTTAGGCTAAAAATGAGAATATTTCTGAACATGTGCTGAATATTATTCTTCCATCAGGGAGAACTTTTCCATACTTCTAATATCTCTCTCTCTCATTCCATTCAGTCTGTTGTTACTAAGGGCTTGTACCCAGTCAGATATGCAAGGGGGAGTAGTTGTTGAAAAACTGTTATCACAATAAAGGTGTTTTTAATGTATTTTAGGCAATGCTTCAGTGGTGTTCTTACATTTAGTTTTAGGTGCTTGCTAATCTATTCGGTTGGGATTGGATATTGAAGACCAGGGCTCGAATCTCTGCTTTGCACACCACTAACTAGGTGGCACTTGCATTAAACTCATTGGCCCTATTTGGGCATTCACCATGATAATGTGAGGGAGAAGAATAGTGCTGTACCTGCTAGCATGTCCTCTCTGCAATGTATCTGTCACCTGATCATATTGCCTTCCATGTCCTGGAGTGGGAAAGTCATCAGCACATAACTCTGGCACTTAAAAGCTTGCACTGGCTGCCCATGTTACTGGGCCAGGTTCAAGGTTTTTGTATTAATGTACAAGGCCCATAACAACTTGGGTCCAGGATATCTTACCACCTGATCCCTTATATTCCAGCCCAATCACTGAGAACTTGGGGAGAGTCTCTGTTGGTGGTCCTCCATGGATCAGATGCACAGCTCATAATGACTAAAAGCCATGCTTTCAGTGTAGTGAGTCCAAGCCCGCGGAACTACCTGCCAAGTGAGATTAGACAAGCACCCTCCATGTTGAACTTTAGGCACATCACTATAACTTTCTTGTTCCAGCAGGCATTTTAAGGTAGTGTTTGGTTTTATCATGATTTTATTGTTTTATTGTTTAGCTTGTTTTTCTATATACCACTTAGGAGTGAAAATGATTAAGCTGTATGTAAATAAATAGCACAACATAACATAAGTGGGGAGTCTGCTCTATATATGGAACTATATATGGACTACATGATTAGGGTTCTAAATAGGGCTGGGTTCTGTATTCAGCTGAGGCCTGAAGCCCAAGCTGAATTTGGAGGCCTTGGCTGAGTTGGGTTCAGATAGCCCTGGATTGCTACAGGTGGGAAGAAAAGAACTTGTAGTGCACTCAGGACATGGTGGTGGTGGTGGTGCTGGAAGTGGTGATGAAAGTGAGATGAGAGTGAGGTGAGGGGCCAAGGACGCAGCTAGGCCTAGGCTTGGATGGGGGGGATGCCAGCAGGTCAAGAGAGAGAAAGGGGGAGGGGGCATCCTCCTGTGAGGTGGTGATGGCGGCTGTGCTCCTTCTTCCTCTTCCTTGGCTTGGTTCTCCTCAGAGCCCCCCCTCCTGCCATGGCCCTCAGCAGCACTGGTTCCCAGCAGGTGCTGTGCTGGGCCAGCTGGACTTCCATTCTGGCAGTAGTTTTATCTCCTTCGTTCTCCCTCACTTGCTCTCAGTCGGGGGGGGGAGAAGAAGCCATAGCATTTCCTCTCCTCCTGACCATACTTTTAATTTTTAAGAAACCCTTAACCCACCCCCGAATAACTTCAGAGACAGATCCAAGTTGGGATGAGTGGTTCCATCTTTGGGACTGGGTTTATTGGCCCTCCTTGGGGCCCACAGATTGGGCCCATTGGGTGGATCAGGAAGGCTGCGCACAGCTCTAGTTATAAATGCCACAGGGTGCCTCCATATGTAGAGCAGGCTGCCTGCTTCAGATCTTTCATCTTTGATAGTTCCTATGGGGAAGGCAGCCTGGATGGGAATGCACCGTAGGAGTTAAGCCTCTGAGTGTGTCCTCACTATCCCCCTCACATGATTCTAATTGTGTGAGGATTACATGCCTGAATAAGGACTATTCTGCCCCACACAGTCTTGCTGAGAAAAGAAATTATTCATGAATGGTAAACAGTGAGCCCTTTGAACACTGAGACCTACTATGCAAACATACATTGATGATGATGATATAATGTAGGCTTGCAAAATCAGTGACTGGAATATAAAATATTCATATGACTTCAATTTGTTTTTGTGATCTTGGTTTTTCTTCCTGCAACCAGTAACATGTCCTTACTTTAGCTCATGCTTATATCAGAGACATTCTCCCATATCTTATTTGCAAACCGTAGAGTATGACCTGTAGATAATACAGTTTCTGAGTTGATATTGTAGTCACTTCTTTGGAATAGAGGAGTAAAGACAAGGTTACTGACATTTGATGGTTCGTGCATACTTCCATGCTACTTAGAACAATGTGAGGCCTTCCTTTTATCACATTGCCGTCAATCTATCACAGATGATTCCTCTGCCACATTAAGGTGTAAGGCCAGCAAGGGAACTTCTGGATGTAACAGAAGTGAGAAATGAATTCATAAGGGTGCTATCTTGGCAAGGAAATACAAGAACAACTTTCCAGAATCTGGGACTCTAAAGCAGAAAATGACATTTTCATATCCTTGGGACTGCTGTATTTTAGATGTCAATAGCATCTAAAACTAACACTGAAATTTACAGTGCCCTCTGTCTGCCTTTGTAGATGTATCTGTAGTTGTTGAATGACGAAAAAGAAGATTACACCTATATTAGTTTCTCCATATTGATTTTATTCCTGCTTCTGCACACCTTGATAAAGGATGACTATCTACGGAAAGGTTAAAAGCCAGAAAGAGAATTCTTCAGTCTTTTGTTGTACTGAAGCATTCTGTTGTAACAAATACACCTCTTTTTTGCTTCTCAAGCTCTGACAATAACATCCAACATTGCTAGTGGTAACTACTGCTGGCTTAAAATGGATATTGGGCACTGGCATGGAAATAACATTTAACTTAAAGTTGTACTCCTCCTGAAGGAGCAGGTTTGTAGCTTGGGGATATTCTTGGTGCCCCCAGTGTCACTAGAAGCACCAGGGGTTTCAATGGTAAAAAGTGCCTATGCCCAGTTATGGATGATTCACAAGTTACAGTCCTTCCTGGGCTGGGATAGCTTGGCTGCCTGCAGTGCTACATGCTCTGGTATCTTCTTGATTAGATTATTGCAATGTGTTCTATGTGGGGCTATCCCTGAAGACAGTCTGGTTGTTGTGGCTGGTGCAGAATGAGGCAGCCACGTTCTTGACTGGCCCTGCAAAGTGGGACCGATCCTTAAAGATCGGTGCAGGCTGCTTCTTTGCTACCTGGCTGAATTTAAATTGCTAACTTGGTCTATAAAACTCTGTATGACTTAGGTCTCAAGTCTGTGAAGGGTCACCTCATCTGCCAACACATATGAGAGAGATCCTCCTGAGAGTTCTGTTGGTAACTGTAGTACTGTTTATGAACATTTGAGCAGTGGTGCTCACTTTTGCAAATGCCCCTATTTGAATGCTTGCAACATTACTAATGGTGAGCACAAGACAAACACTGACATCATGGAGTAATCTAGCTCACTTGTTAGGTAGCTGGGTTTCTATGGAATATCACTGCAGTTGTAAATATTTATGATTTATTGGGGTGCTTATTACTTTGCACATTGTCAGTACATTGTACTGGAATCTGGAGAGCTTAAAATACAGGCTTTCTGACACTGTTTATAATAAGCTAAGAAAGAAGTTTTTCACTCTGCCTATACTCAAAACAGAGCTTGAGAAAAGTTGTTCAGAAACCAAAACAATGAGTCTGTCTCACACTCCTGCTTCTCCAGGTGGGCTTGTCCAGGTGGGCTTGTGCATGGTTGTCCCAAGCCCAGAAATGACAGTGAGCTTGATTGGTTTACGAATGTTCGTTCTCATCCTGCTTAAGTAAACAAGAGTCAGAGAAAGTCAAAATAAAGCAGTTATGCCCATGAGCAAAACCTGGGAATAAACGTCACAGCTGTATTTCCAAGGCCAGATTGTAAACAGATTCAGGGTCAGGAGAGATAAACAAAGTCACCCGTGTGAGATCCCAACAACCTGGATTCTGGGAAAATAATGATCTAATAGGTATAAGGTGTCTCCTCCAGAGGGTCTTTTGGGTATAATTACAGGACCCCTAGATCAGGGACCAAGCCTCAGGGGGTCTCAAAGAGTCTCAAAGTAACATCCAGGTTGAGCCTCAAAGTGACATCAAAGAGAGTCTCAATCCAGCAGAGTTTCAAGCAAGAATCCTCGCTATGCTGTTTGTGAGGCTTCCAGCCTGTGAGGAAGAAATATAAGATAAGGGCGAAGACGGAGGGGGAGGGGACCCATTAGCCATTAGTTTTGTTTTAGTGTTTTATTGCTCGGAAACGACGGCTCAATGTAAACAGCTTGCTTTAATAAATCATTTAACTTCTTCACCCCCAGAGTGTTCATTGCCTTTTGAAATCGCAAACTTTTCTGCTAGTAGTATGGTATCATCTACATATCTTAAATTATTGATGTTTCTCCCTCCAATTTTCACACCTCCTTCATCTTGGTCCAATCCCGCTTTCCGTATGATATGTTCTGCATACAGATTAAACAGATAGGGTGATAAAATACACCCCTGTCTCACACCCTTTCCGATGGGGAATCAATCGGTTTCTCCATATTCTGTCTTTACAGTAGCCTCTTGTCCAGAGTATAGGTTGTGCATCAGGACAATCAGATGCTGTGGCATCCCCATTTATTTTAAAGCATTCCATAGTTTTTCATGATCTACACAGTCAAAGGCTTTGCTGTAGTCTATAAAGCACAGGATGATTTTCTTCTGAAATTCCTTGCTGCGTTCCATTATCCAACGTATGTTTGCAATATGATCTCTGGTGTCTCTTCCCTTTCTAAATCCAGCTTGGACGTCTGGCATTTCTCACTCCATATATGGTGAGAGCCTTTGTTGTAGTATCTTCAGCATTACTTTACCTGCATGGGATATTAAGGCAATAGTTCAGTAATTACTGCATTCTCTGGGATCCCCTTTCTTTGGAAGTGGGATATATATTGAACGCTTCCAGTCTGTGGGCCATTGTTTAGTTTTCCATATTTCATGACAATTTTTTGTCAAAATTTGGACAGACTTAGTCTCAGTAGCTTGTAGCAACTCTATTGGTATGCCGTCTATTCCTGGTGATTTGTTTCTTCCAAGAATTTTAAGAGCAGCTTTCACCTCACATTCTAAAATTTCTGGTTCTTCATCATATGGTTCCCCCGTGAATGAATCTGTCATCCTTGCATCTCTTTTATAGAGTTCTTCAGTGTATTGCTTTCATCTTCCTTTTATTTCATATCGGTCAGTCAGTGTGTTTCCCTGTTGATTATTCAACATCCCAACTCATGGTTTAAATTTCCCTTTCATTTCTCTAATCTTTTGGAATAGGGCTCTTGTTCTTCCCATTTTGTTGTCCTTTTCTATTTCTATACAATAACTATTGTAATAGTTTTCTTTGTCCCTACGTACTAGTTGTTGTATAGTTGCATTTAGGGTTCTGACTGTGTTTCTATCTATTTGCTTTTGCTTTCCTTCTCTCTTTAACCATTTTAAGAGTTTCTTCAGTCATCCATTAAGGTCTTTCTCTCTTTTTAACAAGAGGTATTGTCTTTTTGCATTCTTCCCTAATAATGTCCCTGACTTCAGTCCATAGTTCTTCTGGTTCTCTGTCAACTAAGTTTAAAGCCTCAAACCTGTTCCTTATTTGATCTTTATATTTTTCTGGGATGTTATTTAAATTGTATTTTGGCATTATGAGTGCTTTGTTGTTGTTCTTTAGCTTTACTCTGATTTTCGATACGATCAGTTCATGATCTGTACCGCAGTCTGCTCCTGGTCTTGTTTTTGCAGAAAGTATGGAACTTCTCCATCTTCTGTTTCCAATTATATAATCAATTTGATTCCTATATTGACCATCTGGTGATGTCCACGTGTACAGTCGTCTTTTTGGTTGCTCAAAAAATGTGTTGGCAAGAAACAAATCATTGGCTTCACAGGATTCAGTAAGTCTTTCTCCTGCTTCATTTCTGTCACCTAAGCCCCATTTCCCCACAATTCCTAGTTCTTCTCTGTTCCCAACTTTTGCATTCCTGTCCCCCATGATTATCATCATATCTTGTTTTGGTGTGTGATCAATTTCCTCCTGTACTTCTGCGTAAAATCTCTCCAATTCTTCTTCTTCTGTGTTTGATGTTGGAGCGTAGACTTGGATGATGGTTATGTTAATAGGTTTCCCATTTAATCTCATTGATATCACTCGATTGCTTTTGCTGCATCACTTCTCACTATTAAAGCAATCCCATTTCTTCTTGATTTCTCATTTCCTGCATAAAACATTTTGTAGTTGCCTGACTGAAAATGTCCCATTCCCGTCCATTTTAATTCACTCACGCCAAGTATTGTAATGTTGATACGCTCCATTTCTTGCTTGACAATTTCTAACTTTCCCTGGTTCATGCTTCTCACATTCCATGTTCCTATTGTGTGTGTCGTACAGCTCCGGACTCTCCTTTTGCATCTGTGCGCATCAGCCTCTGGGCTTCCTTTCGGCTTTGACCCAGCTGCGTCATTAGTCACAGTGCTACTCGTACTTGTCCTTTGTTCTTCCCCAGTAGCTCGGTGAGTGCCTTCTGACCTGGGGGTCTCATTGTCCAGCACTATCTTGTGTTGCATTTTGAATACTCTGTTCATAGGGTTTTCATGGTAAGAGGTATTCAGAGTTTGGATGCATCTTAGTCTGGTGTTTCAGCTTTGACCATTCTGCCTTGGGTGCCCCTGCTAGAAGTCTAGCCTCTTGGTCTAGACTCCTGACGGCATTGCTCTCAGCCTCTTTGACACTCTCAATCCCCCTCACCACATTAAGGTGTGCATCCTAAAGGGGGAAATATCTTTATAGGTTGTGTAAATAATAAACGTCTTTGACAGTCATGCTTATATAAATATTTCTTTGTACTATGTTCTAATAAGTATCTGATTTCACTCTATAGTTGTAATTTCCTCTACATTTTAAGTGTACCCTTCTTCCTTGGGGTGGCCATGGTCCCCCTCTGTTGTTTTCACCGAAGGGCAGATTAGGCTGAGAGGTGGTGAGTATCCCATGGTCACCAAGAAACTTTGTAACTGTTTTCCATTTTAAACATTAATTAAAATGATTTATATGCAGGCAGAGTTTATAAAGTAATGCAGATCTACATAATACATTTAAAGCACATCCAACTCTCATTTAAAGAGCATGACTTCCCCCAAAGAATCCTGGGAAGTGTAGTTTCCCCCTCACAGTTATAGTTCCCACTACCCTCAACAAACTACAGTTCCCATGATTCTGTGGTGAGATTTACGTGATTCAAATGTATGTTGAATGTGCTTTAAATGCATGATATGGACCTGCCCTAGGTATGTTGTGCATTCATTAGTGAATTGAAAACAAAAAAAATTAAAGGATACTTTTTTAAAAAGGGGGAAGGGGTGTAGCTCAGTGGTAGGGCACATGCTTTGCATGCAAAAGTCCAAAATTCAATGTCTGGAAAAGGTTAGTGCCTGGTAGCCTGGAGATCCTATGCTAGTCCATGTCATCAGTTAGGTAGTACCAAATCAGGGGTTTGGGGCATGAATTATGGGATAGAGACCATGCACATGCCATTCTAAGCCTCCTCAATTACATCTAAAATCTTCTGGAGATATCTTCCCCTACAGTGGCCTCAGCTGTGACTGTTTCTGGACCAGTATAGCTTGACGGCTGTTATTCATGCCCTGGTAACCTCCAGGTTAGATTACTGTAAAGTAAAGGTAAAGGTGTCCCCGCACTTATAGTGCAAGTCGTTTCCGACTCTTAGGGTGACGTCTTACGACGTTTACAAGGCAGACCATATATATCGGGTGGGATTGCCAGTTCCTTCCCCAGCCTTTCTTTACCCCCCAGCATATGCCGGGTACTCATTTTACCGGCCACGGATGGATGGAAGGCTGAGTGGACCTCGACCCCTTTTGCTGGAGATTCAACTTCCTCCCTCCATTGGAATCGAACTCCGGCCGTGAGCAGGGCTTCGGCAGCATTACCGCCGCTTACCACTCTATACCACGGAGGATCGTTAGATTACTGTAATGCACTCTACTGTGGGGCTGCCCTTGGGGTTGGTCTGGAAGCTGCAGCTGGTACAAAATACAGTGGTGCAACTGCTCACAGTGGCAGAGTATCACCAGCATGTCACCCTACTGCTGAAAGAATTACACTGGCTGCCTATTAGCTACTGGGCTAAGTTCAAGGTTCTTGTTTTGATGTACAAAGTCCTATACTGCTTGGGACCAGGATACCTGCAAGATCATCTTACCCCTTATATAGCCAGTTGATCACTACACTCGGCAGGTGAGGGCCTCCTGCAGATCCCATCTTATCAGGAGGTCCGTTCCACACAACATAGGAAGTGGACCTTTAGTGTAATGGCACCTACCCTTTGGAAATTCCTTCCCTTATATAGTAGACAGGTGCCATCTCTATTATCTTTCCAGCACCTACTGAAGACCTTCCTCTTTCAACAACCCTTTTAAGTAGAGACCTTATTCCAGTCTGTGTCTTTGATGGAATTGCTTTTTAAGATTTTAAAGCTTTTTTCAAAAAAGATGTTTTTAAATGTTTTTTAAAATATATTTTAATGTCTGTTTTTATGTTGTTTTATAGTGTTTTTAGTGTTTTTGTTTGCTGCCCTGAGCTCCTACTGGGAGGAAGGGTAGGATATAATGATAATGACGATGATGATAATGACGATGATAATGGGTTTCTGAAAGAACAGAGCTGTCAACAATGCAGCAATGGCTCCTCCACATATGAGGCCCTCTCATATGTGAGGCCCTGGGCAATTCCCCCCTTGGTCCCCCCTTAAACAGGCCCCATTATACTCCATGTTCTTATGAGATCCAGTAGCTCTTGTTTCATATGTAACGACACTAACCTTGATCACATATCTGTAGTTTTTTGATGGCTTCATCATGTAGAAATGTATCATCCTTTTGAATGCAATTGTGTATATCAGTTGCTGGGAAACACAAGTGGGGAGAGTGCTTTGCACTCATGTCCTGCTTGTGGGCTTCCCATAGGCATCTGGTTGGCCAGTGTGGAAACAGGATACTGAACTAGATGGGCTTTTGGCCTGATCAGGAATGGTTCTTCTTATGTCCTTTCTGAGAGAAATTGCATAGGACATTATTTTTTTAACTTCGGTTTTCCACTTCAGTTTGTTTCTCCTTAAATATGTGTGGACTTGGCTAACTTTGCACTGGGGAAGCTTGACAAGAAAGGAATTTTGCATGTTGATCGACACAAGTGACCCCCAACTGCTATTTCCTTTCCATAATGTTTTCTATAGATATTTAGACCATACTGTCGACACTAAAAACTATAGTATACACTGGAGAATTAAATGCATGGTTAAAATTAAGCTCTTGCTCAGTTTGTGACAGCTGTTATTTTGTAACAATGCATTGGCCCAAATATATATGACTATCTTCTCCTTGGGTTTCTGTGTGGGAGAAATATGAGTATGGGAAGGAGAGCTGAGGGAGTTGTGGACTTTCCTTCCATCTTTTTCTCTTTCTGCCTCCTCCATGTTACAACCATTATTTGACAGAGAGAAATGGAAGAATCCTGGTGTTTAGTCTACATCTTCCAGACCACATATGTTAGCATATCTGCAATCTTTTTGGGGAGGGGGGAAATGGTGGGGAGAGAGATTTAGGCTCCTCTTCCTAATCTTAAAGGTCCTGCCCCTTGTGCTCATAACTTCAGCCATAATAAAAGTAAAGACGACAAAATGGAAATGGACTGTCTTCAAGTCGAGTCTGACTTATGGCGACCCTATGAATAGGGTTTTCATGGTAAGCGGTATTCAGAGGTGGTTTACCATTGCCTTCCTCTGAGTCTGAGAGGCAGTGAATGCCCCAAGGTCACCCAGTGAGCTTCATGGCTATGTGGGGACTCGAACCCTGGTCTCCCAGGTTGCAGTCCAACACTGGCTCTCTAAACATGACAAAGCTAGGGTAAATATTGTCATGCTTTCATTTTTCAGATTTCTTCCTTAAATTTTTTCTGAAGCCAAAGCCATTCAAGATGCTTCACATTGCCAATCTTTAAGCCCAAACGAGAGAGTAAAATAATATTCTGCTTTGCAGACTTCAATGGAGCCATTCATCATGGTAGTTATGGTGACTGGTTCTTCCTCCTCTAATGAGCGAGTAAGGTGATAATAAGGCCTTCAGGTTTTACTATTGTCTGTGACAGTTGGATAATGCTTGTTCAATTGTCTTATCAATACTAATCAAACAATTAAAATGAGGATGAGGGATTATACTCTTTTCCAGTCCACAATCCTTGCAGTCACTGAGAGAACAGAAAGTGTTTCCTCTAAATGATAGGATTCCTACTTCAGGTGAGAAATTTCAATGGTAGCATTTCAGTTGCCCAAAGCTTTAACCATTTGTTAAAGCTCAGTGTGTTTCACAAGTCAAACCTATGCATTCAGAAGTAAGCATTAAACAGTTCAGTCTATAAGGTGGCACATTCTTTCTTCAATTTTGCAGTAAAAAAGTTAACAGAAAATTAAAATAGTGATATTATTAACCCAAATCTACATTTCCCTACATTGTGAGGTTGGTACCAAAAAACAACAATGTAATGTTGTTTAATATTTGAGTGTCTATGTGTGGGGTGGGGAAGGCAATTGAAATGGGAAAAACTGTCAACAACTATGGACTGAATCATAGATTAAAAGTAAACAGGAAAGGTCAGATATTTGTCATTCTGCATGAAGTTTTGCATATGTCAATTCAAAAGTAGGTCACACTGAATTAAATGAGGCTTACTTCTGTGTCTGTATGTAGCAGAGGTGGAAAACTGGAAGAAACTGATAGGCCAGATCCAGAACTGGTCCATTCTCCATGGGCCGCTTTTGAGAAGTGATGTGACATTGGGTAATTCAGTTCAAAGGAATCTTCCTCCTTTGCAGTCCTGACTTGAATTCAAAGATCTCCACTGAATGCAAGCTGGTACCAGCAGGCTTGCATTTGGTCCTGAATTTAAATTCAGCATTGATAGCAAGTCCTGCTTTTGGCAGAGAATCTTGGAGCCATGGGCTGCATTCAAGTGAGGACTACAAAGTTTCTTCAGTAAAGTATGTTCCTGATTCTTCCTTTGAACTTGAATCACCCAATATCATATGACTCGGATGACTAACAATTGTTTCTCTGCAGCTACGACTTTATCTGACCTGCACATGAAATCATATGAACTCAAGTGTGGGATAGAGGGGCACGGCTGGGGAAAAACCAGAGCTTGGCAAAGTTACTTTTTTGAACTACAATTCCCATCAGCCCAATCCAGTGGCCATGCTGGCTGGGCTGATGGGAGTTGTAGTTCAAAAAAGTAACTTTTCCAAGCTCTGGAAACAGCCTTGTCGGCTCGTATTAGAAACCATGGCAGACCTAATTTTGCCCATAGGTTTCCTATCCCAGCTATATAGGATTTCAATCTGAGTTATATAACTTCAGCATTTTTGTCAAACAAAATATGTGTTGATAAATGCATATAATATTGTTGTACTATCATAGTAGCACTGGAGTTCACCACTGAGTAGCAGAAACAAATGTGTTTGTTTATTCATTTATACTACTTTTGGGGGCACAGCCTACAAAGGAGGCTCACACTATAATAAAAACATATAAAATAATCAAAATTTACAAAAGCAGCATCATTAATAACTATTAAAAAGGCAATTACAAAGACTAAAACAACTAAAACGGTTTGAAATAGTTTTTTATATGCTTGACTATCGAGCCCAAACACAATTTGCAGTTCCCTGCCACTCTCCAGATATGGATGGAGATACTTCATGTTACCTTTGTTTACAAGGAAACTTCTTATGGAGTGGAGTGGATTAATTAAATCTGTTAAAGCTTGCTCAAATCTAGTCTTGCAGGGCCTCAGAGGGCCTTAGATCTTAGCTAATAAATTAGATTTTGTAGTCCTATAATGCAAACAAGCTGAAATAAATTATGTGATTTCTTTGTTCTAACCAGTTCACTGGAAAAAAGGGGTTTTAGCATCTTAATGACTAACAAATTTATTATGGCACAATTCATTCACTGGAATCACTCATATATTAATTAGTTAATTGGAGTATTCTCATAGAAGAAATTTAAATCTGTGTGGTGAACTGAAGCTAGCAGGAATCTACCTTTATTGATGTTATCTGAAAAAAACAAAGTAGATCTTCAACTCCAGTGATGCAATATTTTTCCATAAACACAACTCTACAGAAATCATTTACAAGCATGCCGATGTCATCCTGGAATTGGTCTATGGCAAATTGAGAGGAAAATTAGAAAATACAACTTGTTTGTGGAGATCATAATCAGAAGCTGTGTGTTGTTTGTTTTTACAAATCACCCCAGCACCTGCATTTAGCCACAGCACTGGGGCTGTGGCAGCATTGGGGAAGAAAGAACTTAATCCTTTCCTCCTGTACCATTTTCCTGATCCAAACTTCATACTCATTCCTCTGCAAAGCAATTTGCCCTGTGCAGGCAAATATATAGCTATCTATTCATTAACATCCTACAGCTTTAATTGTGTCTGGAAGAAAATTTGTTCTTTTGTTTAGTCTTTGTGTTACTGAACCAGAGCTTTGTGTGTTCTGAAACAGGATATGGAAAACATACTCAGAGGCTTTTACACTGCCTCCAGTTCGTTCTCCCAGAGCAATTGATTTGGTTCATGATCTCCCTATAAAGTTCTGAGAATCTCCAAGTTTCTGATGTAAAAAAATCAGGATTGAGATAGAGCTGCACCTAGCGTGTACTCATATAATTATATTCCCCTGGTGGGGGTAGGGTTACTAGGGGTCCGGTTTGTGGCTGGATTCTCCAGCTTTTGGGGGGGTCCCCTCCGGGTCTCCAGGTGACTCAGCTTAATCTCTGGACTCTCAGCTTCATTTTAAAAAAATTAAGTTTCTAGGTGGTCTGGTTCCCAAGGTATACACCAAAACGTCAGCCACCACCACCCCACAACTTTTAAATCTGTTTAACAGATCTGTTATAGCAGCACCTAGCTCTAACCTGGTGCAGCTTGAGGATGTTGACAAGGTGTTTGGACAGGTTCGTGCAACCACTTCTGTGCTGGATCCTTGCCCTTCTTGGCTAATAAATGCTAGCAGGGATGGAACAGCCGGCTGGGCCAGGGAAGTGATTAATGCCCCTCTGCGAGAGGGGGTGGTCCCTGGCTGCCTGAAAGAAGCAGAAGTGAGACCACTCCTGAGGAGGCCCTCCCTGGACCCAGAAAATCTTAATAACTATAGGCCGGTAGCAAATGTTCCATTCCTGGGCAAGGTCCTTGAACGAGTGGTTGCAGGCCAGCTCCAGACACTCTTGGATGAGACCGATTATCTGGATCCATTTCAGCTGGGTTTCAGGCCTGGTTTTGGCACAGAAACAGCCTTGGTCGCCCTGTATGATGACCTTTGTTGGGAGACAGACAGGGGGAGTGTGACTCTGTTGATTCTCCTTGATCTCTCAGCGGCTTTCGATACCATTAACAATGGTATCCTTCTGGGAAGACTGGCTGAGTTGGGAGTGGGAGGGACTGCATTATGGTGGTTCCACTCCTACTTGGCAGGTCGCCTCCAGAAGGTGGTGCTTGGGGAACATTACTTTGCACCCTGGACTCTCCAGTATGGAGTTCCACAGGGGTCAGTTCTGTCCCCCATGCTGTTCAACATCTACATGAAACCATTGGGTGCGGTCATCCGGAGCTTTGGAGTGCGTTGCCATCAGTGTGCTGATAACACGCAGTTCTATTTCTCCTTTTCATCTTCTTCAGGTGAGGCTGTCAATGTGCTGAACCGGTGCCTGGCTGCGACAATGGACTGGATGAGGGCTAATCAACTGAGGCTCAATCCAGACAAGACTGAGATGCTACTAGTGGGTGGTTCTTCTGACCAGATGGTGGATGTCCATCCTGTTCTGGATGGGCTTGCACTCCCCCTGAAGGAGCAGGTTCGTAGCTTGGGGGTTCTCCTAGAACCATCTCTGTCACTTGAGGCTCAGGTAGCCTCAGTGGTACAGAGTGCTTTCTACCAACTTCGGTTGGTGGCCCAGCTACATCCCTATCTGTCAGCTCTGCACTGAGACAGCAGTGCCGGTGGGGGCTGGAAATTCCTGGGTATTTACCAGGGCGGGAAAGTCCTTAGCTGGAAGTCTGGTCGTAAATCTGCCAGGCTAACGAGAATGAAGCATGATAAGGGCAAGGCCCGTCCTAAGCTTACGTGCCAAGCCAGGAGTCCAGAAGCGAGGTCAGTAGAGGTCCGGGTTCAATTGCTAAGGGGTCAATCCAAGATAAGATTCAGGGAAACTAGAAACACACGAAACCACGACTGACGTTGTAGTCAGCAACAAGCTGAAGCCAAGGTTTGACTTTTAAGGAGCAGGTTTGTCAGCAGGTGTGAGCCATCAGCGTTTTGGCCTTAAGTGGACAGCCCTGCCCCTCTTCTGCCTGACCTTCTGCTGTCTACGTCCTGCAGGTGAGGGGGGAGTATCCTGTTCCCTATCTGCGTCTGGCTGAAGGGCTTCAGCTGTGGCTGGGGTGCTCTGCAGCTGAGGGGGAGAAGGAGCTGGGTTCTCAGGAGTTTCCTCCGTTTCTCCTTCTGGGTCTGCTGCTGTTACTCCTGAGTCATCCTCATCTGATGAGTCCTCTGACAGGGCCATGACACTATCTGGACAGGGATAACCTGGCTTCAGTTGTCCATGCTCTGGTAACCTCCAAATTAGATTACTGCAATGTGCTCTACGTGGGGCTGCCTTTGAAGACGGTTCGGAAACTGCAGCTTGTGCAGCCAGATTGGTAACAGGGACCAGACGGTCCGAACATATAAAACTGATTCTGGCCCGCTTGCATTGGCTGCCTGTATGTTTCCGAGCTCAATTCAAGGTGCTGGTTTTGACCTATAAAGCCTTACACGGCTTGGGACTACAATACCTGATGGAACGCCTCTCCTGATACAAACCCACCCGTACACTACGTTCAAGATCAAAGGCCCTCCTCTGGGTGCCTACTCCAAGGGAAGCTTGGAGGGTGGCAACAAGGGAGAGGGCCTTATCAGTGGTGGCCCCCAAATTACGGAATGACCTTTATGATGAGGTGCACCAGGCGCCAACACTGTTATCTTTTTGGCACCAGGTCAAGACTTTCCTCTTCTCCCAGGCATTTTAGCATGTGTTTCAAATTGTTTTTATATTGTTTTAAATTTTAAAATTGTGTTTTAAATTGTTTTTAAAATATGTGCTTTAAATTGTATATTTGTTTTAATGTTTTTGATTGCTGTAAACCGCCCAGAGATCTTCGGCTATGGGGCGGTATACAAGTGCAATCAATCAATCAATCAATCAATCAATAACCCCACCCTTTCAGGATTGTAGCCAATAAGTGAAGCCAGGGTTGTGATTTGTTGACCCAGGCAGTGCCTAGACTTGATTGCAATGTCACAAAATGGTGGTTATGAGATTTTTTCAGTTTCAGTAAGTATTAATATGGCTTAGTTCCCCCCCCCTTTTTTTTTTGTGCAAGAGTCAGACCCTGGGCTGTTGAAGAGGGCAGTGCTTTGAAAACCTTCGCAATATGAAAGTATTTAATCCAATACTTGCTTTTCTGGGAGTAAAGCGATGCTAATCCCATGTACCTGGAGTAAACCCCATTGAATTCAATAGGACTTACTTTTGAGTAGACATTGTTAGGATTGTGCTGTAAATTAATGGGACTTTTGAGTAAACATAGCACAGACTTGTGTTTGTGTTGTAAATCTTTCCCTTGCTCTCCAATCCTATTTTTAAAGCAATTAGGCAGAGCTTACTTAGGTATCACAGTTTTTATTATGTAGGAAACTAATACTGATTTTTTAAAAAATGTTCTGCAATGACCAACTGGTTCGACAAGAAACTATTACATGGGGTGTATTTTTACACCAGCAAGTATGTGGGTGTGTATGGAGTCTTTCCAACAACCCAGTAAGGTAGTGTTGGTGATTGGAAACCAAGGTAGCTCACAATAAGAAATAAATCCCTTTAAATACCAATAACCATAAAACAAGTATAAACAGTTGCAAAACAGCTTAATGTGGCATGATTGAGTTGGGTGAATGAAGTTTATTTATTTATTTTTATTTATTTATTATTTGATTTATATCCCACCCTTCCTACCAGTAGGAGCCCTGGGCGGCAAACAAAAGCACTAAAAACACTTTAAAACATCATAAAATCAGACTTTAGAATATATTAAAACAAAACATCTTTAAAAACATTTTTAAAAGCTTTAAAAACATCTTTTTAAAAAAAGAAAAGATTTAAAAGATATTAAAAAGCAATTCCAACAGACACAGACTGGGATAAGGTCTCAACTTAAAAGGCTTGTTAAAAGAACAAGTTCCTTATTACTTGAGGCTGCAGTTCTCTGGACGTTTCCCTGGTTGAGTAAGCTCCATTGACTACATTGGGACTTGCTTATGAGTAAACAAACATAGAATTGCACTATAAATATCTTTACAGGTTGTGTAAATAATAAACATATTTGATAGTCATGCTTATATAAATATTTCTTCATACTGTGTCCCAATAAGTATCTGATTTCACACTGGTTGTACGATATTCCTCTACATTTTAAGTATGCCCTTCTTCCTTGGGGTGGTCATGGTTCTCCGTTGTTTTCATCCTGAGGGGCAGATAGGCTGAGAGATGGGGAGTAGCGCATGGTCACCCACTACACTTTATAGCTCATTTCCATTTTGAAAAAATAATTAAAACAATTTACATGCAGGCAAAATTTATTAAGTGGATCCACACAATACATTTAAAGCACATCATGGGAAGTGTTCTTTTCTCCCTCACAGTTATAGTTCTTACCACTCTTAACAAACTGCAGTTTCCCATGATTCTGTGGTGGGATTCATGTGCTTCAAATGGGTGTTGAATGTGCCTTAAATGAATGGTGTGGATCTGCCCTAGTATGATGTGCATTCAAGAGTGAATTGAAAAGAACAATTTTAAAAGATACTTTTTTAAACAGGGGAAGGCTTTGTAGCTCAGTGGTAGGGCATATGAGTTGCATGGAAAGGTCCAGAATTCAATTTCTGGAAAAGACTATTGCCTGGAATCCTGGAGAGCCAATGCTAGTCCATGTCATCAGTACTGAGCTATGTGGGACCAAATGGCCTGAGTCAGTATAAGGCAGATTCCTTTGTTCCTAAAAGTGGGAAGAGACTCAAGGGCCACAGTGACTCCAAAATTTATTTATGTGTTTTATTTACAATAGTTATATACTGCTTTATTGTAAAAAATCTCAAAGCGGTTTACAGAAAGAATTAAAACAATAAAATTATTGGCAAAACCAGTTAAAGACAGGTATTTAAAAACATTCAAAATAATAAAACCAATAATGAGTTAAAAACAGATTTAAAAACACGATAGCTTCTACTTGCCTGGATAGGCTTGCCTAAACAAAAATGATTTTAGCAGGCGCTAAAAAGAGGTGCCTGCCTAATGTCAATAGACAAGGAGTTCCAAAGCGTAGGTGCTGCCACTTCGTTGTTGTTGTTATGTGCCTTCAAGTCAATTTTGACTTATGGTGACCCTGTGAATCAGCAACCTCCAATAGCATCTGTCATGAACCACCCTGTTCAGATCTTGTAAGTTCAGGTCTGTGGCTTCCTTTATGGAATCAATCCATCTTTTGTTTGGCCTTCCTCTTTTTCTACTCCCTTCTGTTTTCCCCAGAATTATTGTCTCTTCTAATGAATCATGTCTTCTCATTATGTCCAAAGTATATGTGTCCAAAGTCAGAGGGAGGCAATGGTAAACCACCTCTGAATACCAGAAATTTTAGAATGTGAGGTGAAAGCTGCTCTTAAAATACTTGGAAGAAATAAACCATCAGGAACAGATGGCATACCAATAGAGTTGCTACAAGCTACTGAGACTGTATCTGTCCAACTTTTGACAAAAATTTGTCAAGAAATATGGGAAACTAAACAATGGCCCACAGACTGGAAGCGCTCAATATACATATCCTAATTCCAAAGCAAGGGGATCCCAGGTAATGCAGTAATTATCAAACTATTGCCTTACTATCCCATGCAAGTAAAGTAATGCTCAAGATTCCACAACAAAGGCTCTTACCATATATATGGCGAGAAATGCCAGATGTCCAAGCTGGGTTTAGAAAGGGAAGAGGCACCAAGGATCATATCGCAAATATACGTTGGATAATGGAACGCAGCAAGGAATTTCATAAGAAAATTACCCTGTGCTTTATAGATTACAGCAAAGCCTTTGACTGTGTAGATAATGAAAAACTATGGAATGCTTTAAAATAAATGGGGATGCCACAGCATCTGATTGTCCTGATGTGCAACCTATACTCTGGACAAGAGGCTACTGTAAGGACAGAATACGGAGAAACCGATTGATTCCCAATCAGAAAGGGTGTGAGACAGGGTGTATTTTATCACCCTATTTGTTTAACCTATACACAAAACATATACGGAAAGAAGGATTGGACCAAGATGAAGGAGGTGTGAAAATTGGAGGGAGAAACATCAACAATTTAAGATATGCAGATGATACCATACTACATGCAGAAACCTGTAATGATTTGAAACGAATGCTGATGAAAGTTAGAGGAAAGCACAAAAGCAGGACTACAGCTGAACATCAAGAAGCCTAAAGTAATAACAACAGAAGATTTCTGTAACTTTAAAGTTGACAACAAGGACATTGAACTTGTCAAGGATTATCCATCCATAGGCACAGTCATTAACCAAAATGGAGACAGTAGTAAAGAAATCAGGAGAAGGCTAGGAGTGGGGAGGGCAGCTATGAGAGAACTAGAAAAGGTCCTCAAATGCAAAGATGTATCACTGAACACTAAAGTCAGGATCGTTGAGACCATTGTATTCCCAATCTAGGTATGGATGTGTAAATTGGACAGTTAAAAAAGCAGATAAGAGAAAAATAAACTCATTTTTAATGTGGTATTGATGGAGAGCCTTGTGCATACCATGGACTGCAAAAAAGACAAATAATTGGGTGTTAGAACATATTAAACCAGAACTGTCACTAGAAGCCAAAATGATGAAACTGAGGTTATCATACTTTGGACACATAATGAGAAGACATGATTCACTAGAAAAGGCAATAATGCTGGGAAAAACAGAAGAGAGTAGAAAAAGAGGAAGGCCAAACAAGAGATAAAGGTAGCCACAGACCTGAACTTACAAGATCTGAACAGGGTGGTTCATGACAGATGCTATTGGAGGTTGCTGATTCATAGGGTTGCCGTAAGTCATAGTTGACTTAAAGGCACATAACAACAACAAAAGCTACCAATTGCTACTAGTCATGATGGTTACATGCTATGTCCAGGATCTGAGACAGTATGCTTGTGAATACTAGTTGCTGGAGAACAACAGCAGGAGAGTTTGTAGGCTTCCCATGGGCATCTGGTTGGCCACTGCAGAAAACAGGATCCTGGGCTGATCAAGTTTTATGTTGTGAATTCTGAGGAACTACAAATCTGGGAAAGCAGGACCAAATTGAATCTTAAGGAGGTGAGGAGGGTTATTATAAGGGTTCAGTTCATCTCTGGGCATCATTGGAGCAAGATGTCCACCTTGAAGCTGTTCAAGGTTCTGCAGCTCTGGCCCAACTTTCCTGCTTTGTGGATAGACCATCTAATATCATCCCGTCAATTCCACATGGATGGGTCTGGTGCCTGAGAATTTCAATTTGCCCTCTGGGTCCCATTTATGATGAGGATAAGGTAAACTCTTGAGTATGCCAAGATCTTTCGATTCAAGCCACCTTTGAGGTAGAAGATATTCAGTTGTACTACATGCATGGCCTCCTTTCGGAACACATATCTCCATATGTTTTCCACAAACCTTAACATTTTGGTTTTTTAAATAGTCTGGACATCCATCAATGATTCCCTTGATGAGGTGCGCCTGGCACCATCACTGTTATCTTTTCGGTGCCAGGTCAAGACTTTCCTCTTCTCCCAGGCATTTTAGCATGTGTTTTTAAATTGTTTTAAATTTTTTAAATTGTGTTTTAAATTGTTTTTAAAAGATGTGTTTTAAATTTGTATGTTTGTTTTTAATTTTTTTAGTTACTGTGAACCACCCAGAGAGCTTCAGCTATGGGGCAGTATACAAACAGAATAGAATAGAATGAATGACTACTCATAATGACCAGCTAGCAACAGGAGGGCAATTTGTTCCAGACTAGATTCATGAATTATTCAAATGCTATCTTCAGTCACCTGCCTATAGGCTGCTCTACTATTCCATTCCTTACTGAATAGTCCTTAATAGTCACTGCTTCCCAAATCTCACTGTGAGATTCTGAAGTCCCATTAAATTCACTGCTAAATTCTTGTGCCATTGGACATAAGAATTCTTCGCTTTTGGGGGGTTATAAACTCTGAAGTGATGTAAGATGTTACATAGCAGAGTAGATATTTTAAAAAAATAAATATGTGGAGCTAAGAATATATATATACACACTCACCAAAACCTTTTTTTAACAACTGCAGTAGCAAAGAACACCCTTCAAAGTAACACACTCACAAAGCTGAACAAGAAACAACTCACACACATCAAAGTATCCATTCACAAAGCTGAAGAAGAGAGTTAAGGCTGAGATATATCCACCTTGGACGAAGACAGGAATGGACTGGAGTGAGGACCGGAAGGAGCAGCACATAATCTGTCCATGAAGAGGAAACTGTACATATTTCTCAGACTATATACATAATCTCTAACAGGCTGTGGGAAAATGTGCATATATTGACTGAATTTTGTACATTTAAATTTCCAGTCATTATGCATAATCTCCAAAAGGGGAGTGTCTCAAATGTATAATGGCCACAGAATGTACAAAATCCAGTTGTTCTACTAAACTGACATTACCCCTAATATATATAAACTTTTTTCTGAAAGCTTAGAGGTTCCAGAAACTCACTTGGCCATTGTAGGTGTGTCT
Organism: Rhineura floridana; assembly: GCF_030035675.1. Lineage (NCBI taxonomy): Eukaryota > Metazoa > Chordata > Lepidosauria > Squamata > Rhineuridae > Rhineura > Rhineura floridana. The sequence continues at coordinate 89,541,348 of NC_084483.1, read as the reverse complement.
ATTATATCTATTGCATGTGTCGGTATGTCTATGGTCCCTGTATGTGTCATTAACTCACTTGGCCGTTGCAAGTGTTGGTGTATTAAAATTCCTTTTCTTTTAAGATTCAATAATTCTGTGAATCTAGGCCTGGGGCAATCTGACACTGCCTTATTTTTTGATGCCCCCCTTTTCACTTCCATACTGATAGGCACTCAGTCACCTGTGTTCACTATTAGGCTGTTTTCACACATGGGGCTTATTGCGTTAGTTTAATGGATTAAAATGGTAGTGCTTGTGCCCTGATTTCTAAAATTCCTTTCACACTGCAGTACCAGATATACCGGCATCTTGTGCAAACGTCTGTCACACTGCTGCAATTATAACTAGATACATGGACAACACCCCCTGCAATATGTGGGGAACATTGTCTATGTATTCAAGAGGGCACACAAAGATTGGGGCAGAGCCTGCCACTTCAAAACGAGGTCTGAGTTTGCATAGGAAAATGGCTAATAGCAACATGACATATTTACAGAAAAAAGTACTGGGCCTAAGGTCCCATCCCTTGGTCAAAGACCAGCTAACTAATTTTTTTCTTACAAAATAATGCCCCCTGTTAATAGGTCATATCCTATCATTTACCAAAAATAAATTTATGATGCAGTACAATTTGCAGAATCAAGGGCATAGATCAGTCCTTGGACTGAAGGATGCACACAAATATTTTGTCATTCCATAGCGGAAGACTAGGGATGGGTGAGAATTCAGCTGAATTCGGATTTAGCACCAGATTTTTTAATGGTCCACATATTCTCCATCTTTGCAGAGTGGCTATCCCCAACATCAGATACCCCCCCAAATATATAGTTCTTTTCCCTTAAATATATTGTTACTCACAGCACAACAGAACAGGTTGCTCTCTCTCTCTCTCTCTCTCTCTCTCTCTCTCTCTCCATTCAAATAATCCAAGCTCCAAGTGGGGAGGAAGTAAGCCAAGCATAATAGAGATTAAAAGGCAAGCCTAGAGAGTCCTTGAGAGCCAGTGTGGTATAGTGGTTAAGGTGTTGGACTACGACCTGGGAGACCAGGGTTTGAATCTCCACACAGCCATGAAGCTCACTGGGTGACCTTGGGCCAGTCACTGCCTCTCAGCCTCAGAGGAAGACAATGGTAAATCCTCTCTGAATACCGCTTACCATGAAAACCCTATTCACAGGGTCGCCATAAGTCGGGATCAACTTGAAGGCAGTCCACACACATTGAGAGAGTCCTTAATGTGGGCAAGACTTTCTTGGCTTGCCTTCTAAGCTCTGTAGTATTAACCCATTAAATAATTAAAAGGCAAGGCTAGAGAGTCTTGCCTACGTTAAGGATGCTCTAGGTTTGCCAAGGGGGAGGTGGGGAATGGGGAACATTAAAAGCTGCTTTCCTCCTTTCCTTTTGAAGAGGAAACATTTGGTCTCTGCTTGCTAATGTGAAACTGACCAGTGTCAATGAAAACTGCTTTCCTCTTTTGAATAGATATTAGGAAAAAAATCAGACCAATAAAAGCAATGGATTGCAAAGAACAAACAAAAATCAATACCGCCTGTCAGATTAACAGAATGCTTTTCAAGTGGTACTGGCAAATGGATCCCATCCCTAGAAAAGGCAAACCTGCATACCTGAAGATGGGGACCTAGGTATAAAATTCATATTTGTCCCTCCATAGTTTTTTTTTTAATGTTACTTCATTAAGTCTTCGGAGGGGCTGAATCTGCCAGTACCTCCCTCTGTGCTCCCATTCTGGCTGCATACTGGTGAGTACTTTCCCATGAAATATAGAAACATAATACATGATGATGATTAGGGAATCATCTTGTAATTGCTTAGGGTCAGAGTAAACATTTGAGATAAATGGTGGAAGATTCCATCTCAACTGAATCCGATACAGAAATTTGGATTCCAGCTGGGATAGAATAGACCTGCCACATTCCTGTGAGTTCCATGTTGGAAACAGGATGAGAATAGGCCTAGCACAGTTGTTTGGAATGGCGATGACCCCATCATATTTGCATATTCCTAAGGTGGATTGCCAAAGGAAGGGACCACAGCTAAGAGAGAGGCTATGGCTCAGTGGTTGAGCACATGTGTTGCATGCAGAAGATCCCAGGTTCCGTCCCTTACATTGCCATTTAAAAGGTTCAGGTAACAGATGATGGAAAAGACTTCTACACACACACACACCAAACAAACAAACAAAATCCAGGCAAGCAAGAGGCATTATTACAGCCAGGGAAAAGCGCTCAAGGACAGCATTGATCAGGACTGGTGAGGGATGTGACCTGGGCCCAGACAGAGAAGCCTGGGCATCTGCATTTCGCCTCCTGGGCCTCAGTTTCCCCACCCCTGTAGTAAACAATACTGAGCTAGATGGCAAAGAGTTTGACCATGTATGGGGCAGTTTCAGTTCCATAGAGCAGAACAAATCCATTCTTAGTTCCACCAAGACCTTTGGAATCGGAACCAAGCTCTTTTATTCATCTCTGAGTTGTTAAGGAAGATTGGAAGATAGAAATATATGTACTTATTTTAATTTTAAAATCATACAGCTTATAATGAAATGGTTATAGTTTAGCAGCAGGGTAATCTTTCACTATGTAGATGTGAATTACACCAACATTGGCTAAGACATAGACTTCCTTGCTGCAGCTTTTTCCAGGCAGTCTTTCTGTTTAATAGTGGATTGACTTTCCAAAGCCTTTTTAAAATGACAACTTTAGAAATAATATATATATTTATACTGTTTGTTCTTGTTGCTTTAACACACTCTGAGCCTTGGGCAGTTTTCTTATTTTGAATATATGATAATTCTCCCCCTTCTTTTACTTTTGTTTCAGCATATCTTGCTTAAAAACCCCTAATAATTTTGAATGAGCAAGAAAAACATAGAACATATTTTTTATATGCCATGGACTGAGAGCCATTTTAAATCAAATAAATTGATTTGAACAAGCATTACCTAACCTCAAACACAGTATGCTGGGTCTTGCTCAGAATTTTCATCTCTTTTTTTTGTGTGTGTCTTTTAAATTGGCAGCTAACCAATTCAAAAACTGAATGCCTCTCCAAGACTAGCAGATTGTGGTGATTAAAGGGCTGTATGGGGTGTCATTTATCTTTCTCTGTTTCGGTGTTTTCTTAAAATTAGACTAACAGCCTTCCTTAGGTTGAGTGCAATGTGATTTCATTTAGTAGAGCTACAGTTTCAGTAGACTATTCCCTGGAGGCTTTAGCTCATCAGTCCTGGTTCTATTAGCTCATGACCTTGATAACAGTCATCTTTGGAGCTTCAAGGAGCCCACAAGGAGGATGGTAGCTTTGTTGCTTTTGAGTCTTCCAAAACCAATGAGGCACCAAACTCAAATGCTCCACAGCAATAGGCAATGCAAGAGGTCAGTCACCTCTGGGAGATGTTTAAATGGTAGACAATAGATTTATTGACTTTTTGTTCCAGGAGATAACTTTATAGCATCTTCTAAGATAAATTAGTATGTTATGTTTATAATGACATTCTGTACATATATGATATAAATTGATTACTATCTGAGATCTTGCTGTTCAATTTAATGTGTATAGGAGCTTCAACTATGGGCCAAGATTATTCTGAAAACCTGAGCTCTATGGACACACAGATCAAGCAGCTTATTGTCTATGTTCATTTTATAGCTTTGCCTTGTACATTTAAATATTATTCACATGTTCAGTGAATGTGCACTGAATGTGTGTGTGTGTGTGTGTGTGTGTGAATGCATAGAGGGTGATAACGAGCGGGGTAGAGCAGGGCTAAGTCCTGGGACTGGTGCTCTTCAACATTTGTATTAATGGCTTGGATGGGGAGGTGCAGGGAATGCTCATCAAATTTGCAGATGATACATAATTGGAAGGGATAGCTAATACTGTGGAAGACAGAAACAAAATTCAAAGGGATCTTGACAGGCTGGAGCACTGGGCTGAAAACAACATAATGAGATTTAACAGAGATAAGTGCAAAGTTCTATACCTAGGAAAAAGAAGCCAAAGGCACACTTATAAGATAGGGGACACTTGCTTCGGCAATACTATATGCGAGAAGGATCTTGGGGTTGTAGCTGATCACAAGCTGAATATGAGCCAACAGTGTGATGTGACTGCAAAAAAAGCAAATGCTATTTTAGGCTGCATTAACAGAAGTATAGTTTCCAAATCGCGTGAAGTATTAGTTCCCCTCTATTTGGCAATGCTTAGGCCTTGAGTATTGAGTCCAGTTCTGGACACCATACTTTAAGGAGGATGCAGACAAACTCAAACAGGTTCAGAGGAGAGCAACAAGGATGAGAAGGGGACTGGAAATAAAGCCCTGTGAGGAGAGACAGAAAGAACTGGGCATGTTTAGCCTTGAGAAAAGTGGACTGATATGATAGGACTGTTCAAGTACTTGAAACGTTGCGACACAAGAGAGAGCCAGGATCTCTTCTCAATCATCCCAGAATATGGTGGTATAGCACTGTAGCATTACAGAATCCAATGAAAACAAAACATAAATGTGTCTACGACCAATCAGCTTGGCTATGCCATGAGATGTTCTGCTGTATTTTTGTTGGTTGGTTGGTTAATAAATGTATTTTTGTCTTTCGCAAAAATCTCCAGTCAAGACTCATTTTGCCATTCCTACCAAAGGTTTATATGAATTGGCTCAAATCATGGAGTGAGGCACTTAAAAGCTTTACACATCTCTTAGAAGTATACAAACAGGTCCTTGAACCCATTCCTTTTTAATGCTATTTTTTGCTGTTTTGCGTTTAATTATTCATTACTACTGATTCACACAGGGGAAGGTTAAGGGGCCTTGCTTCTAGATTGGTAGCACACATATATTTTCATTAAACTGTATAATTTATATTGAAACACACACATACAAATGAAAGGGCTACAAGGATGGGTTTTTCCCATTTAAAATTTTGGCATTCATTATAAATCTTTACTGTAGTCTCTGGACTACACAAAATCTGGTGCTAACCTGAATAGATGCAAAGAGCTGCTACTCCATTGAAACCTCTTCCATATTTAATAGAGGTTAATGAACGAAAAGCATTCAAAATAGCGGGGGAGACTAGAGACTGATCAGGGTGTCTGACCTCATGGAAGCATAACAAAACACACATGATAAAAGATAAAACAAAGTGGCCATGTTAATTTCCATGAATATTTTATTTCCAAGAAAGAGATAGATGACCTCTTAAAATGCTGCCGCCTTTGACCATGGAGTGTTCATGCTGGTGTTGCATTTATCAACAAGATGCTGCAGGAGTTTCCACTCTGGTTAGATTTCATTTAGCTAGAGGTGGTATCATGTCAATCAAATTGTGTGCTTATGTATTTTGAAATCTGTGGACTTTATTAATGGGAAAAATGCAGTCTACCCTTTCCCTAAAATATCTTATACTAGAAAAAATGATCCAATAACAAATGTACAGTATAGTATTGGCATGGCTGCAATCATATACACATTTCTAAAGTGGTACAAAGCCAACATACAAATGTATAGTAATAAAAAACTGCAATCAGTTTAACTCAGTGGGGCTTACGTCTGGATAACCATGCACAGTATATGATTATGCTGTGAATGTGCTTGAAAAAAGACATAATGAATCATGAATTCTAGGATCGCTAGTGTAGCTGTAGACAGAAAGAATTCATAGTTCTGTAATGGAAGCTCCACTGTAGAGATGAGCTACTCCAGAAAAGTTGTAGTGGTCTAGTATTGCTTGTTATTACAGCCTACTGAAGACTGGGCACATGTGTGATGAGGGCAGACCAATGGGACTACAACTCTGCTTGGACTAGGCACCATATTTTTATTGGGTTTAAAATGAGATAGAAACACCTTAGTAGTTCTATCTCTTAGCAGACTATCTCTTGCAAAACAGAATGAGATTTTACTAGCCCACCTTTCCCTCGTACAGACTAGCTGAATAAAAGCAACAGAGACAGTCTTATTTGGTAAAAAGGTATTAAAATGTTTACTCACAACCTTTGATATATTTAGGAAACAGGCAGTAGACTTTAGTCCATGATCGAGATCATCTGGGAGAGAAATCTGTGGAGTCTTGCAGCTTAATGAAGAACATGAAAACATATTACTTAACATATTCTTAACAAAAGAAGAAGAGGGAAAACACCACCTGGTCAAGGAAATTACATTACAGTAAAAAAGCATAAACGTGTCCCCAAATTCTGGCTAGAAGGGACATCTCCCTACTAAAGCATGCAAGCTTGCTTATCCCAACAATTTCTACCTTCTTTGGAACTTGCCAAAGTGCGCTGACAGGCAAACTGGTGTGAGATTGACTAGTTGCTAATTTGGGGACCAAGTAAGAGACATCAACACAGCAGTGGACAGCATGGTAGGGCTGTGCCGCTCACCTGACCTTCATCTAGTTGAATCACTGCAGCATACAAGGCAGAGAGGGGAAGGGGTGCAGTAGTGGCAAGATCAGTGAAGTGCAAACACTCTGACAGAAGCACTGGATTGGATCCACTGACACATGAACACCATGCTGCCCTCACCACCACTGTGCCCCTCTCCACCCCAGTATGCTACAGTGATTCAGCTGGATGTCGGTGAGGTGAGTAGTGCAACCCCACTGTGCTGTCTGCTGTTGCATCAACACAGAACCACAAATGATGAAATCCTTGCCGGCTGTGAGGAACTAATATCTGGCAGCTTCAGCCATTTCCAGGCCAAAGATTCAGCCGCTGAGTAGCTGCTGGAACATCTGAGAAGTAGGAAAAAACATATACACCTTTGCCTCACTCTAGTTAACTCTTGTCTTTATTATTATTATTGTTGTTGTTGTTGATACTATTGTTGTTGTTGTTGTTATTATTATTATAAGTAGTAGTAGTAGTAGTAGTAGTAGTAGTAGTAGTTATTACCCACCTTTTACCCAAAGGTCCCGTGGCAGGTTACAACAATTTTAAACACATAAGTTAAAACAGTTAAAAATAACCTAAAAATATTGTGAGCAGCCTCAAGAACTTTAGTTAGTCAATACTCCAAATAAACAAGGAATGCACTTTTCCCAATAACAACCTTTTCAGAGTCACCTCTGTCAAATCTGGGCTCCTGCTGGGAGGAAGGGTGGGATATAAATCAAATAATAAATATATCAATAAATCCAAAAGAAGCCTGGCAGAACTCTATACTGTTAGGGGGAAATAGAATGTCATCATTAATCCCTTTTCAGGTCACCCTTCAGCTACATTGCAAATACCAAGTAGGACAGAAAAGAGAGTAATGGTACAAGAACGTTATGCAGGTTAGGTGTGATTAAAGATTTCAAGACATGGGGGGAGAAACCCAGAGAAATTTGGGGAAAAGCCATTCCCTCCTCCCATTTTTTCCTGGGCCTTCACATTTCTCAGTGTGATCAATACATTGAGTGGTATTCAATGCTAGTCCTACTCAGAGAAGACCCATTTAAGTTAATAGAAATGACTAACTTAGGATCATTAGTGTCAATGGATCTACTCTGAGCAGGGCTTCGTTGAATATGACCCATTATTTTGGTAATATAGGACCCAATTCTATATGATGCATACCCATATTACATCAGTAACATCTGTAAAACAAAATCACATTGATCAGTCCAACAGTATAACCTTTGTCCCCTCAAGCCAATACTACAGAAATTTAGTACAACATGTAGCAATAGTACATATATCTGTAAGTATATTTATCTTGAAAACAGGGACACTGTATCAAAGGATGAATTAGAATATTTAATTAAATATTCTGTTTAATTAAAATGACAGCCAAGTCTTGCACTGAAATATTTACAATGAAGCCAAGATTTGTAGAGGGCAAATTGTAGATTATATTATCTCTAATTATCATTATGAATAATTGAATACAATAATTATTATTGAAATAAAGTACATAATTACATCCTATTATAAACAAATTTGTCTACTGATTTAAGAGTGAAGTTTATATTGGCTGATGGAGGGTGATATTTAACTATCTTATGTATGTCACTTTGCAAGATTTTTTTTAAGTAGTTATGATCTACATCACTTCCTGGGAGCATCTAAAAAACAATTTTTTTATTATTATTTTTGCTGTGCAGCCATGGAGCTGCACTAAGCAGCTGTAAAATGTTAAAGAAATAAACAGGCAGCTTTAGGATCATCTTGTAAATACTCTCTCTCTCTCTCTCTCTCTCTCTCTCTCTCTCTCTGTGTGTGTGTGTGTGTGTGTGTGTGTGTGTGTGTGTGTGTGTAAAACTCAGCAGATTTTTCCAGATTTCTTCGTAAAGAATATGCCCACAAATGGGATGAAACAGAGCCAGTTTTGTAAACAAACAAAACTGTTGCTGGATGGACCCTTAGGTGTGCATAATATAGTGTTCTTTTTCTACTCTGTGTACCATAACATCATCTATCAAAACATGTCCTACTTTCTTCGTGGTCTAAAATAGTAGATTGACATGGAGCCCCCACAGGAGCAAAAGAAGGAGTAGAAGCTGCAACAGCTTTAACTAAAGAGTTAAAGTAAAATCATCCCGCATATGTGCATTACATATGAGACATTTTCATTTCCTTCAGCAACCAAAATCTGAATCGATCCAAATAATGGCAGAGTTTGGCTGCTTTGTCATGCCAGCTACACAGACCACACAGGCACAGAAAATATAAAATAACTTCTAATCAACATTGGCTTGAATTAGAAAAGTATAACATTTATTGGCTCAAAGTCAGGATTCATTATATGAACATACTATATTTGAATTACGGACTGGCATCACTTTTCAGTGGCATCACTCCTCAGAATCTGTCTTTACCCTGAATGTTGGAGGATGCAACCACAGCCTTTTAATAAAGATCTTTGCTGCAGAACTCCTTACTTTTTGACATCTCTTTGATAGGTGGTTGTTATGCACAGGTAGTTATCAAGATACTAAAATAACTAAATAAAAAGACCAATGGATTACTTTTTTTTAACAAGGAAAACCAACTTACAGGAACAGCCTATTTTCCTTCTGCAGGTTTCACCTTTACAGACATTCCCTAATGCATGGGCAGTGTAGAGGCAGAGGTGGTAGGAAACAACCTTCAGTTCTGAGTAGAGCTGCAGAGAGACAGGGTCTGTTAGTTACCCTTAACATTTTCAGTGTTAGGATCTATATTTAAACCAAGGGAGGGAAACCCTCAGCTCATGGACTGGATGCTGCTCTTGGGGGCACCCCATCTGTCCCCACTGTCCCATCCTCGCCCTTCCCTGCCTCACCACTGTAGTTAGGTTTAAAGACTTCCATTGCAGGCAATATAATGCTTTTTCAAGCCTGGTTATGATAGCCTACCTGTGTATGGTTACACCCCAACAATGTCCCTTTGTTGTACTGTTTTTGAGCCTAATTGTGGTGTGAAGGCATTTGTGGGTGGATTGCAGTTGGGGAGGAAAGGGTTAATCCTCCTCTCCCCCTGTGCTTCAACCTGCCGCCCCCCCCCCCCCCCAGAATTACACATGTGCCTAAGGAACTTCACGATCCAGGAATTCATCAAGATCTCAGGCTGAATGCTGGGGAAGGAAAATTCAGTTAGACACTAAACAATGTGGTACTGTATTTACAACACAAATCCAGTCATGGGGTGTGATTTCCAGCATGCCTGCTTGGTCTTCCCAATTTCCCAGTCCAGTATGTGAAGACTCACAGTAGGCTGCTAAATAAATATGTTTAAAATGGACTCCTCCTCCATCCCTACTCTGGGCATAATTCAAAGAAAAGCTGTATTAAAACAAAACCACAAAAAAAACCCATCAAAAATATGAAAACAACATTAAACAACTAAAACATTGTACTAAAACCCATAGCTAAACTGCAACAATGACCTTACAATACCAGTGAGTAAAAAAAAAACATTTTAAAACGACATAAATTGAAAATATAGAAAGTTTAAAGCCACAAAATGAAAGCCAACAGATTTAAAAAGAAGAGTAAAAAGGATTTTTCCTTTCACCAAAAATACATTAAAGTAGGCACCAGGTGGACCTCTCTAAAGAGGACTTTCCATAGACATGGGCCCAGCATTGAGAAGGCCCTTTCCCTAAGAAGGCCACCTGCTGTATTAAGCAGTACAGGAACGTTACCTCTTAATATTGGAATGACACTAGATATAAGCTTGGGTAAAGAGTCATGATTTTTTATTTGTAAACAGTAATCTGCAGCAAGGCAAACTTCCAACTGCTATCTGTAGGCACCTCCTAACCTACGGGGACATTGCTGATAGCATCACCTTGACTTCAGCTGAGCCAGCGATTCCCAACGTGGGCGGTAGAGCCCATCTGGAGGGCATTACAGCCTTTCAGGGGAGCGTTGGCATGACTACAAACTTTAGGGGGCATTTGGGTTCATTAGGGGGGCATTGACATTTGGCGGTCTGATGCAACAGTTGAAGCATTTTAGGTTTGTCTATCAATCTCAAGCTGCAATCCTGTTCCTTCAAGTTCACATTTGCCAGCAGGGTCATAGACCCTTTTTTGGGAGAAGACTGAGTCAAAGTAGGAGTTAAGCACTTCTGCCTTTTCTTTGTCATTTGTTTTCATTTTGCCATCCTCATTGAGTAGCTGTACCACCATTTCTTTTCTCTGTCTTTTACTATGGACATACCTGAAGAAAGCTTTTTTGTTGCTTTTAGCATCTCTCACTAACCCTCTGCTCATTCTCAGCTTTAGCCTTCCTGATGCCATCCCTACAATTCTCTGCTATCTGTCTGTATTCTTCCCTTGTGGCCTGGCCTTCCTTCTATTTCCTGTATGTGCCCTTTTTGTTTTCATGTCATCTCTAAGCTTTTTGAGAATCCACATTGGATTCTTCTGCTGTCTTCAGGTAGCAAACTTAGTAATCTTGGCTTTTGAAATTAACATATTTGAATCATGGTGCATTAGACTTTATTAACAGTTCAGATCATTATGGTAGGATGACTTGCACAATATACATTTACTTCCTGGTCACTGTTATTTAGTTTACATTTTGCATGTGGAAAATATTGTATTTTAATTTGATTTTGATTTTTTGTGAACTTCACCAATCATAGTTCTTATTAAAATGCATAAATTGGGGTTTATTTTTGTCATTACCTAAGAAACCCTCCCAGAAACCTCTTTTGTAGTGACCGATACCCCAAGCCTTCTGCCCCCCCATTTTTGTCTCTGCCCACCCCATGATAATTGTCTTGCTACACTCCTGGTGACTCCCAGATCCAACTAACAAACTGCTGCTGCCTGGTATTTCTGCAACCGCCAGATAAGACCGCAAGTAGAGCACTCACACAGGATGAGACCAGAGGGCATTTTAGTGACAGCCATCCCCAACCTGGGTCAGGCCCTACTCATATTCACTTATTGTGTCTGTTGCACCTTGATTACTCATTCCAGGACCACACCAGCATTGGTAACTCATTTATTAACAGGGGTTTAAGTAGCTCTATGGTAGGGATGGGCAAGAATTTCGATTCAGTTCATATTTAAAGGCAATTTATTTAAATTCACACTTTCCGAAACAATATAAGAATTGAAACACAGCCATCCTACAAAATTTGCACTTATTCGAATGTTGGAATGCAGTTCACCAACCACACAATGTTTACTAAAATGCATGTATTAGGGGAAAGTGTGCAGACAAATGAATACATGAATGAAAATAACATACAAAAAGGCATGAAATGATGAGAAGTGGCTTGCAAAAATGTGTACCTTTGTCAAAACTGCCTACAAAAATGTGTTTATTTGGAGAAATTCGCACTAATATGGTGGAGAATTTTCATGAGGATTTTTTTTAAAGCAAGTTGCTGCAGAAATGTAGAGAACCGAATTTGAGATTGGAAGATGAGAAACTGAGAACTGACATTGACAGATCTTTCCATCCTTACTTTGTGGCAAGGGTCTAAGAACAGACCTGCAGCAAGTTGTCATCTAGTCCAAGGGAAAAAGTGAAGGAATAGTCTGGAGGTTAGATTGCAATGGTAATATTTAGTTATAACATTTTTTTCCTACTTAATACAATAAAAATCTCTAAGTGGTTTACAATAAAAATACAACAACAATAAAATGCAAATGGCATCCAATGAAATTATCTTAAATACTGGAGAAAAGCAAGGTAAAAATTCAACTGAGCAGTGTACAAAATATAAATTAAAAATGTTAGGAGTCTAAGTCCAAGAAAGCTTGGGTCAACATACAAGTTTTTAAGAGGTGCTTCATGTTCATTGTCTTCACCTCACAAATTACCAAAGGAAGAGTGTCCAGAAGAGTGTTATTGCTGGTAAGGCCTGCTCCCACGCTGTCATTGTGTGAAAATCCGCAGCTTGTAGAATGACCGACAGGTTCTCCTCAGAAGATCTTAAAGTTGGCTTGGTTTGTACTGTAAGAGACAGTCTGCAGTGTATCTGGTCCCAAGTTGTTTAGAGCTTTAAATGTCAACAACAAAACCTTGCACTTGGCTCAGTAGCTAATAGGCAGCCAGTGCAGATCTTTCAACACTAGTGTAATATGTGTAAAGTTGGGTGTCCCTCTAATTACCCAAGCAGCTACATTTAACTAGCTGCAGCTTCAGAAGCAAACACAAGGACAATGGTGCACAGTTTATTCACTGTGCCTGAATACAACATATATATCATTTGAAGAGCTAGACCCCACAGCTAAATTTACAGGCATCCCATGGTGTCGGTAAGGAGAATCCAAACCTCAGTTAATGTGTTTGCTTACTGTGAGATCTTTTATGTGCTTAATTCATTAAGCAGATACAAAGTGCTTTATTGCCTCTTAAACCATCAACTGGGTAAGGGGATCCAAGAATCAATCACTGGGTGATTTACTGGTGATCTAACCAAACAATCGTCTTTTAAAACAGTCAACATGTTCTTTAGAATGTTGTTTTAGACCTCTATAACAGAAATGAAAAAAGTTCTGAAGAAGAGACCTCATAACCTTCTACTCTAAAATGAAAATGGCTTGAGAATAATGGTCATTGATCAAAATGGAAGCAAAGCATTCAACCCACTTACCTAATTCAAGCAGAAATGTTGTAGCAGTGATTGTTCTCACAGCTAGCTGGGTTGAGCCAGTATAAGGACACCTGCAATGGTTCCCTACTCTAGCCAGTTGCTTTCTACTCCAGTCACTGATTCAGCAACTGTAACATATATGAGTTTCATCCCCCCCCGCACTATTATGGGGATCTTACTTTTTTATTTTACTAAGTGGATTTATATATGTGCCCTATAATGTATGTTTGTGGCTCACTGAGTTCAAGTTACACATGGTCCCATGGTGGCGGGAACTTGCTGTTCCATTCCACATCCAAAGCCATCATGGAGAAGTTCCCAAAGTTTTTTCCCCGTGGACCACTTGAAACTTGCTGAGGGTCTTGGTGGACCACATGATGAGTTTTCTGCCTGTTGTAGCAATTGCAATGCACTGCCCTAGATGGTGTATGATTTTTAATTGTATTTTTATAGACATGCCACTGGTCACCTGAATGAAACTCATGGACTACATTTTGGGAAACTCTGTGCTAAACTCAAGGAAGATAGCCTGAGGGGAGGAAAATGGTTTTGTGGAATGCTAGAGAGCCATTATCTGAGGCCAATTCCTTTAAATCTCCCTGCTGATGGTCAGCCAATATTCTGACTCACTGAAGGCTTATGTCTGTGCAATGCTGTACAGTTTGAGCATTCCCTAGGACATTTAGGGCAGGATGCATGTGTTCCCTTGCTGCTTGATATTTTTTTTGGGGGGGGGAGAAGGGGGTCATATTGACCAAATATTTTCCTGCATACCTTCAGAGTTCCCAACATTGGTTTAGATCCACACCTGCCCTTACCTTTATGCCAACTTGCCACCCAGAGAGTCTACACGCTAGCAACTCACTTTACTAATATAGGGTGTGATGAAGGGATCATATGGCTAATAAAAAGATCAAAGCAACAGTCCTTGAAGTGTTAGTTATGGAATGTGTCCAAGACACTTGAGGAGAGAAAACCAATAAGTCTTAATCCCACTGGCCCTCAAACCAAACCCAACATTCAGAATTGTTAACATTAAAGCAAATTATGATGCCTGAAGGCTTTGCTAAAACCAAAACAGAGACACTTGAATCTCTCTTTCCACTTATAGACAATTGGTATTCTTTTTATCTAAATCCTTCTAGACAGATTTTTTATTATGATTATTTTCTAAATATATTTTTAAAGTCTTCCTTTTAGGCTTATTGATTCAGTGACTTCTGCTCTGATACTAGCCCCAAATTTAATAAATTAAATATATTGTGCCATTAAAATTCACAGAGGATATATACATTACAGCATGGAGGATCTAAATTAAAGAGGATTTGCTGCTTTTGTAAGATATTTTAAATCCAGGTCATGCTCAGCTCAGGCTCAGAAACACATTTCTTCTGCATACAGAAAAAATAAATCTGTTAATATACTCATTGGGATCCTGAGACTAAATGATAGGTGGCTTACTTGTAGTCTTTAAATTGCTTCTTGATCTCCATTTGTGTAGCAAGAGCAGAAAAACTTGTAACAATCATTTGGTTTCCTTGTGGCTGTAGTTCTGGAAGAATGGGCTAGAGTAGATCTGAGACCTGAGGAGCAGGGCTTTGTACACCAAAACTAGAACCTTGAAATTGGCCACGACGATAATGGGCAGCCAGTGCAATTCTTTCAGCATGTTAGATATACCCTGCCCCAGTGAGTAGTCTCGCCGCCACATTTGCACCAGCTGCAGCTTCTGGACCAATCTCAAGGGCAGCCCCACATAGAGCACATTACAGTAATCCAGCCTGGAGGTTACCAGTGCATGGACAACAGTGGTCAAGCTATTCCAGTCCAGAAACAGCCACAGCTGTCTTACCAGCTGAAGCTGGCAAAAGGCACTCCTAACCACTGAGGTCACCTGGGCTTCTAGTGACAAAGATGGATCAAGGAGCACCCCCAGACTATGAACCTGCTCTTTCAGTGGGGGTACAGCTGCATCCAAAGCAGGCAATTGTCCAATTATCTGACCTCAGGAACCACTAACTCATAGCGCCTCCATTTTGCTAGGATTCAGACTCAATTTATTGTTCTTCATCCAGCCCACCACCGAGTCCAGGCACTGGTCCAGGGCTTGCACAGCCTCTCCCAGTTCAGATGTTATAGTAAAACAGAGATGGATATCATCAGTGTACTGGTGACACCTTGCCCCAAATCTCCTGATGACCTCTCCCAAGGACTTCATATAGATGTTAAACAGCAATGGAGACAAGATGGTCCCCTGCAGCATCTCACAGCATAACTGCCAGGAGGCAGAAGGACAATTGCCCGACGCTATTCTCTGAAAATGACCCTGGAGATAGGATCAGAACCACTGTAAAACAGTGCTGCCAAGTCAGTTCAGAAGGATACCACAGTCAATGGTATCAAAAGCCACTGAGAGATCAAGTAAGAATAACAGGGTCATACTCCCCCTATCCTTCTCCCAAAAGGTCATCCATCAGGGTGACCATGGCCAATTCAGTCCCAAAAACAGACGTGAACACAGATTAGAATGGGTCTATATACTCTGTTTCATCCGAGAGTACTTGCAAGTGACGAGCCACAACCCTCTTGATCGCCTTTCCTAAAAAGGGAGTATTTGTGACCAGGCAGTAGTTGTTACAAACCAATGGATCAAGGGTGAGCTTTGTCAGGAGCAGTTGGATCACTGCCTCTTTCAGGGTGGCTGGGAATGCTCCATCTCACAAAGATGCTTTGACCACACCATGAATCCACCCGGTCACACTTCTTCGGCAAGCTTTAAAAAGCCAAGAAAGGCAAGAAGACACATTGCTGGCTGCATGACTGCAAGCACCTTGTCCACATCATCAGGCTGCATCAAATGAAACTGATCCCAAGAAGTTATGGCAGATGTTGCACTGGGCACCTTACTGGGGAATACAGTAGTTGTAGATCTGGGCATCAAGTTTGCTACAGAGGCAAGCAACTTTGCCCTCAAAGTGCCTTGCAAAGAATTCACAGTGGGCTTCCAAAGGGGCTAAAACTCAGTTTCCTGGGGTGATGTTAACAGAGCCCTGACAATATGAAAAAGCTCCACTGGATGGCTACTTGACGATTCAATGGAGGCAGAGAAGTGGGCCTTCTTCGATGCCCTCACCACCACACAGTAGGTGCAGTTATGATGTTTTACTCTTGCCTGATCAGCCACACAGCATGTCTTTCACCACTTGTGCTCTAGCTGTTGACCAGTCTGTTTCATTGCCCTTAGTTCACTGGTGTACCAAGGTGCAAACTGGCCTCCACAATCCTGGAGAGGGCACTCAGGGGCAGCCATGTTAAGAGCCTGATGCAGGGTTACCTGCTCTATCTCCCGGAAACTCCCCCAGGACGTTCAGGAATCCAGTGGATTCTGTCAGTCTCCAGATACGGACCATCTTAATCTGTCCATCACCTCTGCAATGGAGGATTGGAGCCATAAGTCTAAACTTCACACTTTCGGTCATATTTTCCCACTGTCTTAGTCTAGGGGCAAAGAAGCACGTGTCCAAGCAACAAGATTTTTTGTTTCAATCTTCAATTTTGGTTATAGCTTTTTTTAAAAAATAAAATCATTTGATATCATAGATGAAAAAGAATCAGAATTCCTGCCACCATACGTTGTATAGCAGCTTTGCTTTGCAGGTATTACTTTTGATTATCTATATTCTGTTAAAGAACTTTCAATGACTCTACTGCAAGTATTTCAGTGAGCAGATTTGCATACATCAAATAAATCAATTTGCATGATTACCAGTTATTTGGCTTCTACCATTATTTTCCTTAGGTATCTCCTATTCCAAAAGTTATTTCACTCTGTTTATTTCCCGTAAGGTTTGTGGATTGAACAGAGCCTAGTTTGGTACCACTTCATCCCTAAGGCTACTTCTCTTAGCCTAGGTTGTACTAGAGCTCGCATCCTCAGTCCTGTCCTTGGCTATGGTCGTTCCTTCCGTAATTCTGTTTTTCTCCCCACAACAATAATAGGAACAGAAGTGGTTGGGACATCCAGGAGCTAGCTCAAGGGCACTTCCCTCTCAGACCAGAACTACTGGCAATTGTACCCCATGCACAATAGCTAGCACTTCGTTAAATCAACATTGCTATTCAAAACATTCTTTTCAGCCGATGTGGCTCTAAGTACATATATTTCCCTCAGACACCAAAAGTACATATCTTCTCCCTCATTTGCAAAATAATTTCTTCAGAACATTAACCGTGAATGGGATCAAATTTTAGGGGATATAGAGATGCTCCTTCTACCCTTGATCTTTGTGCCATCTGCGGATATGTAAAAGGTCCTGATGTAATAAAGGCCGTGGTTTTCAGCCAAAAAAAGTATTTAAAAATGATTGCAGTTATACTTTTCAGCTGCTCCTCCAAGCCTGAAGGCATTCTGCTTTAATCTGTGCCTTTGCCAACACTGAAAATTGAATAGATAAATAGTTTCATAGAAAGTGCAAATGTAAATATTTTAGTCATATCTGACAAGATGTATTTGTGGAATAAAATTAATCTATGGCACTAGCAGCTCTGTCAGTTAAATTTTAATGAATCTGACACTTCTAGTCTATCTGTGGGTATCTTTTGGAAGGAGAATCCTTTAATTTGCAGCTCATGAATCAATGATAAAATAGAGTAGCCTTTTATATCCCCTGCCACGTTTTAATCAGTGCTTTGCTGACAAGTAGTAAGTGGTCAAGGAAGTCATCTCTTTTAAGAGACACAGCAAAATGCTCCAGTTAAAAACAATAGAACAACAGTACAAAAGTAAATAGTAGCCAAGGAGAAATGGAATTATATTCAAAGGCATGGAGAAAAAACAGTGATTAATACAAAACTGTATAAACAATGCGCAGCTCTATGCTTCATTATAATTAAGAAAGAGAAACTGGAGAGTGAGACCTGGTTTAAAGCTTATCTTTTTGCTGCAGATTTCAGAGCACTGAGGAAAATATTTTGGTATACTCAAAGGCAATACATCTGTGGGGTTTCATTAAAGTTCTGCAGAAATAATTATGTAGCAACATGTAGCAAAGTGAACAAACACACTGTGCTCTCAACTAGAACGAGTAGTTTTGATCTGCAGAGTTGAACCAGGAAGGACAGAACGAATGAATCAACTCTAAACCCAATGAAAGATCAATCGCAATGGATGCAATCCAAATGAAGTTTGTCACACTGACGTTCTTTCCATTTCATACTGTATGGACATAAACAGGGCTGATGCCATACTTCAGGGGGCCCTCAGTAGGGATAGGTGAGAAATTAGATTCAGTTTGCATTTCAACTTCAATCTATCAAATTCACACATTCCAAAAGAATATGAGAACTGAAACACAGCCACCCTTCAAAATTCACACTTACTCGAATTTTGCAGTGCAGTTCACCAACCAATGTTCACAAAAATGAATATGTCAGGGGAAAGTGTGCATAAAAATGAATATATGAGTGAAACTAACATTGAAAATGCATTATATGATGAGAGATTGCTTGCAAAAATGTGTACATTAGTCAAAACCGCTTACAAAAATGTGTTTTATTAGGAGAAAGTCACAGTAAAATGCTGGAGAGTTTTCATGAGCATTTTTTTTAAAAAAATCATAAATTGCTGCAGAAAGGGACATGTGAATTTAAGACGGGAAAAATGAGAAACAGAGAGAACCAAAATTGACACTTTCCAGCCCTCCCCCTCAGCAGTGCCACCCATAGGCCCTCCCCCCCACAATACACACACCCCACCCTATCCCATGCAGACATGTGATTTATTTTTCTACTGCTGATGCCATGACAGCAGTAGAAACACTTCCCACCACTTCTCCTGCTTTGTCTCCACTAGACCCATGGAAGTATCTTGGTAGTGTGCAGGCATCTGTGTTGGCCATTCATTGTCTTAATTTACCCCAGGTTTCATAGATAAATTTCATAGATCCATAGACTGGGGCATTGTATTTTGAGTAACTTAAAATGGTGATCAGATGAAAGCTGAGTTTGGCTTCCATTCGGTAGTCGCACTGCTGCCCACCCACTGCTAAAATGACCATCTGGTGGCTTGGCAGAAAGACCAGTGAGCAGCGGTGCAGGTGGGTTGGAAAAGTGAGGGCCCTGGCTGAAACCTGGTGCCCTCAGCTAGTCCATAACCCGACCAATCACTGATGGTGAGCCTGGACATAATAAACAGTTCTCTTCAATTCTTCCATTTTATACAGTAAAAAGGTAGCAGTAGTTCTTCTGACAGATAGTCAGATGGCAGAGTCAAAATTCCTTTAAGTCATTAGGTTAAAGGATTTTATTTTACGGTTTTATCTGAATTATAATTTTGACTTATTTATTTCTGCTACTGGATTTTACTAGTTTGTGTGTAGCTTGTTCTTAATTGGAATACCAGTATGACATTTTTACAAATGGGAAAGCAGGGTATAAATCTCTTAAACCAATATATATACAAGATAAACATAGAGTGACCTAGTCACTACAGCAGTCCTTGCCAGGCAAATTTAACACTTAAGAGGGATAATTATTTTCTGAAATGGAAAGAATATTCCCAATCTTGATTTGTGTTTGGAGTAGTCTAGACATATGTTGATGATAGAATGGAATTTTTCAAGCGCTTCCTTCGTGTGGGTCCAGTTGATGGTATAATCAATATATCCCAGTAAGATGTGAGACCTTTGGGGCAGGAGCTGAAGACGCATTGCTCTAAGTCAATCATAAATGCATTGGCTTATAATGGAGACTAGTGGGTAATGCCAATGATCTGACAATACAAGCGGTCTCTGAATCTGAAATAATGAGAATGAGAAAGTGGCAAAGGTGAGGGACTGGATCTGTACATTCCTAATCATAGAATCATAGAGTTGGAAGGGGCCTATAAGGCCATTGAGTCCAATCCCCTTCTCAGTGCAGGAATCCAAATGAAAGCATACCCAGCTCTCCTCTTGAATGCCTCTTGAATGCCTCCAGTGTTGGAGAGCCCACCACCTCCCTAGGTAATTGGTTCTATAGTTGTACTGCTCTAACAGTTAGGAAGTTTTTCCTGATGTTCAGTTGAAATCTGGCTTCCTGTAATTTAAGCCCATTATTCTGTGCCCTGCACTCTGGGATGATGGCAAATGGGATAGTATTCTTGATGGTTTATAGGAGATCTCTGTATGTATCTCAGTGATAGCCAGAATGGTATTCTCTAGGAAGCCCTGGCTTAGAGAGAAGAAAAAAAGTATCTCAGACATCCTGTGAAACTCCATGTTATTGTGAATTAAAACTGGATAACTAACAAGCAGAAATGTTCTGAAAGGTCAGTTCCCAGCTCCAAACTGCTTATCCTTATAGATATCTGGAATTAGTCCTATCTCTTACAATCACACAAACAAGCAAAGATTACTTTTACCTATAACTCCTTTCCTGCTCTCATCAGAGTAGCATCAATGATGAGTTGGTGTTGCTACGCAACCATGGTACGAATGCTACCCACTGAAATGATCAGCCACTGTTTTCTGACAGCACATACAAAACTACTTAATTTTTGTTTGTATACATTTCTCCTCCATTACAGAGCATCCATAAGGAGGCCAAGATAACAAAAGCTTATTAACAAATATACTCCAGGTTTGTAAACCCACTTGACATTTAGACGACAGAGCTTACCATTTCTTGGTCAATCGAAAGTACACATCTTATTGAGGCTTCCTTCAATATTCCTTCCTTCCTTTGCTATTTAAAAATTATATATAGCATTAATTCCATGTAGCTGGGGGACATTTTTTTCATGATGCTCTTATATGTAATCTGCAACTAGGGATAGGGAAGAAATTCATCCAGTTTGCATTTTAAACCTTCTCAATTCACACTTCCTGAACCAATACGCAAACCAAAATTGTTGCTGACTTCCAAACTTAAACTGGTTTGAATTTTGCAATGCAGTCCTTCAAGCACAAAATACCTACAAAAAATGTGTAGGGGAAAGTGGACACAAAAAATGAGTATATTGGTGACAATAACGTTTAAATAAAATCATTGTATTAGGGGAAATTGCTTGCAAAAATGTGTCTGTTGGGCAACATTGTGTCCAGAATTGCATTTGCAGACTCAGGCATGAAGTAAAATATAAGTGAAAGTGAAAATAATGAAACGAGGCTGATAAGGGGTAAAACAAGGCCATAACTTTTACTAACAGAAACCCAAGGGTTTGGCATGGGCTAGCGCAGGATCTGTCTGTAGCACAGCATGCTTGTTGTGAGATGTGGCAGCCCCAGCTCCCGAGGCCTGAGCACTAGGGGGAACCTAGAGAATTGTCCCCCTTAAAGGGGGGTTGGGGCCTCCTCGGTGTAGACTGACGTTGGAGGCTTTGTGCCAACTGGAGGTGCCTCCATCCATCTTGCCCTCTGAGCTATGTCAATGGATATTAAGGCTGCACCCCATGTCCCATAAGGGGACCCCTAAAGCTGGGGACTCCTCTCTGCTTTTCCAAATAGAGATCCTGCTTTATGCCAAATTCCTATCACAAGAGCTGGAAGGATTTTCATCCTGCAAGGCATCCCTTAACAATCCTGGCTGTTGCTACTTTGGGGGAAATCCTTTATGGACTTCTTGTTTGATTATTACAATGCCATACAGTCTCCCCAGGTCAGGATGCAAAAACCCACTCACAGATAAGCAGCGGCTCTTTCATTGGGGTATTGGTGAAGCAGAGGGCAAAGGGCTTATGTGTATAGGGGTGTGGGCCAGGACTAGAATGGATGAATCAGCCCAGTTACTATTTACAAGCTGCTTGGATAGGCCTGGTGTTGCATTTCCCATCCTTCCTAGGGACTGTGGAGCTTCGGTGGAGTCGGCCTCAAAAGGAATTCTGGTCACCTGTACCTTAGAGACATGACAACTAAGCCCAAGCAATTGTCGCACTCATATGAGAATTTGCATCAGGCTCTGTGGCATATGTCTTGACTGTACTTCCAGCAGATGAGGTGAAAAGGGTCCCATTTTGAAGGACCCTTGTGTGGCCTAGGTGGATCAGTCCTGTTTTTTAATTTGTTTCCAGCCACATATTCCCATTTCTAAGATCCCAACGATTTCTGGGGTTGTTGAGGCCCTATGGCAAAAAGATTCACAATATACAATGGCTGCCGTGTCACCCGCACTGGCGTGCACCCGGAGCACCACAGTGAGGTGGTCCAAAAGGGGACATCTGCACTCAGGGTTTGCGGAAGCAATTACCACTGCAAAAAAACTGTGTAGCCTGCCAACCAACTGGAAAAGGTGCGGTCTGCTTCCATCTCCCCTTGGCTGGCTTTCTTTTTCTTAGTCTACCCCTTTTCCTAAACGTAGTAACTGTCAGGATGTGTTCTCTGACTTTACAGGAGTTGGATCCTTGGTGGATTCTCTGGATCCATGTATGTGGAGGTTGCTTCCTCCTTAGAATGGGTGGTTTGTTCTGAGTCCCAAACCTTGCTCAGCCTTTTAACTCCTGAGGAAACCCTTCTCTGCCTGCATAGTGCACACCTGGGCAAGCCTGGCAGCTGTTTCCCCGTATTTCTTGCCTCGGACAAAGAGGACTCACCTGCTGTTCCATTGCTGTCTGATCACGCTGCTTCCGTGCAGCCCATTTCTTTGGCTTCTTCAATCAGCTAGTTTTTTTGAGCTTGTTGCTCCCTCCATTGACCTCCAGAATCCTCCTGATCCCCATCGGTAGAGTCACCATCCAGGGATGGTAACATCATTCTCCTTTATATTCACTTCAGCCATGCCTTTTCCAGTGGCGGGGCCTGTGCACCCAGGGTTGATGCCTCCAGGGGCCCAACCTGCTTGGCCAGTTGAGCTAGGGTTTGGGACACACTCTGCAGCAGGGTGCTGCTGTTAATGGGGGCAGGCTGATTAGAGGGCTGCCTAGCACCAACTCCAGGGTGCCCCGGTGGGTGCTGCTTGGCCCTCCACATCCTTCCTCTGGTGCGATGTGGGGAAGGAGATAGGTTGTACCCAGCCTGGGTGAACCCTTTTGCATGTGGCATTTTCCTAAATAAGCATGTTATTGAGAAAAGTAATAAATCATTCATTAGATACAGAAAGGTCTTGCAGCAGATGCAGTAGCAGGACTAATCATTTAACTGTACAAACTTGTAATTAGTTAGGATGCCTCATACTGAGTCAGAGTAATGGTCCATCTAGCTCAGTATTGCCACACTGGCTGCTGTGGCACAGGCGTGGGGAAGCAGGCAATGCCTGCCTCTGCCTTCTACCCAGATCTGCTACCTTCGAAATGCCTAGGGGTGAGGGCTTGGGTTGTTTTTGGCACCCTGCCCATTACTGGGACTGGAGTGGAGTCCCACGCCAGGGGAGTGGAGACCTTTAGGAGCCCCATGCACAGCAGTAGCGGGTGGGTTACAGCAGTCTAAAATTCAGTATTGAAAGCAATTAAAACAGATAACATTCACAAGAATAGGGTGGGTCCTGAAAACATACATCTCTAGTGCCAAAGAGGTAAAGGGTAAAGAGGTGAGTCTTTAGCACTTGACAAAAATTCCCTTCCCTTCCCGCTTCTGAGGTGCCACAGAGAATGGCCTCTCCTGGGCTGCCGCCACCTGAACTTCTGAGGGTGGTGGAACTACTAAGAAGGCCCCCTCTGTTAATCCTAACATTGGAGAGGGTCTGTAGGGAAGGAAGCGATCTCTCAGATATTTTGAACCTGAGTCATTTAGGACTTTATACAAAACCGTAAGCATCTTAAACTGGGCCCAGATATGAACTGGCAATCAGTGCAACTGTTTTAAAACAGGGTTTATTTGACTTTTAAAAGTAACTTCAGCCAGCAATCTGGCTGCTGCATTTTGAATCAGTTGAAGTTTCTGAGTCATCTTCAAGGGCAGCCGTATGTAGAACATGCTGTGTAATGGGGCGAGTTTCCTTGTCCCCCATTGCCAGGGTTCTCACCTGCACAATCTTCCCTTTTCCTGTTGCCCCCTTCTTATTCCCTCCTACTTGCAGTGGGGGAGCTGCCTGCTCCCCGCACTATGGCCTGGGCGGGGGACTGACCCTTGAAGCCAATGGTCCACTGAGTGCTGCTGCAAAATGGCGGTCACAGTGTGCACCATCAAGCCTTGATTGGCAGGCCTCAAGGGCAGGGGGGCCAGCATCAGAGGCAACATCCCTGCCAAATGTTGCCACAAAATGGTGACTGCCATATGTGTGGCAAGGCTATGCCCTAAGCAGCAGGCCCACGAGCGTGGAAGACCAGCTGTTAGCCCACCAAGTGTGGCCACAAAATGGTGGCTGCCATGTGTCTTGGCAAGGTCGAGCCACAGTCAGCAGGCCTCGGAGCAAAGAAACAATCCTTGGAGGTTACTAGATCGCTGAAAGTGTGCACTTATAGGCCATGTTTGGTAAGCAAGCCTGCAGGGAGGAAGGATACTTACCATTCCTGACTGCCAATGACACCCTCTTTTTTTAAAAAAAGTGTAGTATTTGAGCTGAGGCCGCTGCCACACTGCCATCTTTGGGGAACCCCAGTTCCAGTCACCTCTCTGGTGAT
Source organism: Rhineura floridana (assembly GCF_030035675.1). NCBI lineage: Eukaryota > Metazoa > Chordata > Lepidosauria > Squamata > Rhineuridae > Rhineura > Rhineura floridana. Next base: position 89,516,750 of record NC_084483.1, on the reverse strand, counting down.
GAAGATGGCTGTGCAGCCACACTGTGCTGGTGCCTGCCCTGCCACTTTGGTTGCCAGATTCTCTGCCGCCACTGGAGTTGCTGTTGCCACTGGGTCTGTTGCCACCACCACTGGGTCTTTTGCTGCCAGAACCACCGCCACCACCACTTCTTCAATTTCAGCTCTTCAGTTTTGGCTCTTCTTCTTGGCTGTTCAACACCTCTTGCTGCTCTTCAGTCTTCCTCCCTCCATGAAGTCTTCATCTGTCTGACTCCAAAGAAAGTCTTCTGGCTGTAGAGGATGGAGGTGGATTTCCTTAAATTGCCTGCAAGCAGACACAAGGGAAGCATGTTCTCCCCCTGGTTGATTCACATGCCCCAACTTCCATGGGAGACAAACCACATTCTGATTGGCTCCCATAGGGATGGCACCCTCCCTTCCCAACATGCCCCAGTGAAATGGTGCAATTCCCCCCCCCGGGTGCTCACAGGGCTGCAAATCAGGTCCCAGATAAGTCTGGGACCCAGACATGGTAGGAGAAATATACTTCAAAATGTATATATAACTGTTCATGTGGACTTTAAAGAAAATTGAAAATTAGTGTGGAAATGGAGCAAATTTAAGAGTCTAATAATTACAAACTGTGAGAAAGGAAAACTGATTCATCCATCCCTGTCTACAACACACAAAAAATGCACATGTTTACATTGTGTCTCAGCTATTACTCAAAGGCCCGTTTCTCATATTCATTTTGATGATGTGATATCACCCTGGTGTGACTTTTACCTGTCATTTTTGCAGGGTGAACTTGATAGCAGTGGCGAACCTCCTGAACCTGTGTAGACAGAGTATATGTATGTAAGTGCAGAGTTACAGAAAAATATTTGACAAAAGATTGCTTAAACCTTAAAAATAAGAATGACAAAACATTGACTATAGAAGCGCACCAGTATTTCACTATCAAAAACAACAGCAGAGAATTTGCAGCTACAGTGTATGGAGGGTGGGCAGTAAATTCCAGCTTTTCTGAGAGGGATTCCTGTGGCTGGGAGAGAAGAACCTGCCAGTGCAGAAGTTAACTAGGGGTGTGCATTGGCTCTGTGTGTGTAACTCGAGAACAGGATGGATCAGGGTGATTCAAGGTAGTCTTTCAAATTACCAAGTCAGATTGCGGTGCTAACAAGGAGTGTTGAGGCAGACCAGGATCTGCCCAACCTTCCCAGTAGCTCTGCTGCCTCGGTTTCTTGATAAAGTGAAATGCACATCCATTTTCCCCCTTCCCTTTTCTTTTCTGAGGAAAAAAAAACCAAGCTTGAGAAGGGAGGAGGTGGGGGTGGTGAGGTATCGGGGTCTTTTGTTTTGATGGACAGGTCTTGATTTTAACCACAGTGAATTATCTTTCCAGTGCACTCCAACCACAGTGGTTTGTGGAAGGGATTTTGAAATAAACACATTGCTCATCAGTCTCCTCCAAGTGCTGGTTGTGAGAGCAGGACATAAGTGATATAATTAGACTACTGGGGTGGCCTGCTTCTTTCCCATTAATTCTTTTTCCTAACAAACCATTTAAAATCATCTCTCTTTTTCTCTCTCCAGAGGGGTACTTCTAGGAAGCGGTGGGAGGTGAGGGAAAAGCTGACTTTCTTTTTGTCTAAACTTTGGCAGGGGCACCTCCCTCTTGTTTTCATTTTTCAAACTGACTGCTGCACCCCCCAAAAAAGAAAAACTAGTGGAAGGAACATGACTTTACCCCCAAACCATAAGTGTGCCTTGCATGAGAATGGCTGCACCCATCTTTCTGAAATTTGGAGGGCTTCATCCTCTCAAAAAGGGTGACTATCCTTTCAATTTGCATCTAATTCTGGCAGAAAATAGGAAAAGTTAAAGACATTTTTCTTTTTTAAAAAAAGTAAAGGCTCCCTGCACGAAAACCGCAGTTGAATCTGCCTGAAATTTGGCAGGCTTGAGCCAATCTGGAGGGGTCCTTTGTCTGCAAATTTTATCTACTTATGTGAAAAGGAAAAAAATAGGTTTTTTTAGATTCCCATTATAGTCAATGGGGACAAACAGCGCTTCAGATTTAACGGATCAGATCTGGATGCAAACAACAAATTGACTCAGAATGACACACTTCAGATCCAAAATAGATCAGGCTGTTTCCAAATACTACAAATACAGATACAAGACAAATCTAGTGGTCACTGTACACCTCTAGTAGTTACTGTCATTTGACTGCTGAGGAATGGTAAAGTAGGAGCAACATGCTCTTTCCACTAAACTCACTGTGTGCTTCCAGACTGATGTGTTTTCGGGTGGGACTCAATCACATACCAGAAAAATCAGGTTGCAAAATCAAAGCTGATTTGGAGCTCTTGAGCAACAAACCTGATCCCCCCCCCATTAAACTTTTTGCAGAAAGGAAAGTAATTGGAAACTGCACTGGAGAGTGTGGGATAACGTTTGCTTGATTCAATGTCTATCCTCCCTGAAAACAAATCAGAATGAATGCTCAATGAAAAGGCTGTCTGGAAGTGACCACTGAGAACTATGGCACGTTCAGGATCCTTACATGTCTGAGCATAATAGCATTCTGGTTGCTGCTGGTACAATCAATATAAAGGTTGGGAGCTGGAGGAAGCTGAAACAAGCTGACAGCTAAATCCTATAAATGTTTATGAATCAAGTAAGTCTCATTGGATTCCCTGGGGCTTACTCTCCTGGGCTTAAAATACAAAGAATTATGCTGGCAAGGAGTATATGAATGTTCTGCGGGAGGTGGGATCATTTCCCAGGAAATTCTGGGAATTGTAGGTCTGTAAGAGGAATAGGGGGTCTCCTGAAAACTTGCAGCACCCTTAACAAACTACAATTCCTAGGATATTTTGGGGGAAGCCATGATTGTTTAAAGTGGTATGATACTGCCACTTTATTAAATATTTGGTGTGGATATGGCCAATGTGAGTGGATTAGGGATGGAATCCACATGGTGGAGTTATTTCAAAACGCATTCTAACAAACTGACAAACAGTTACAGTCCGTGTTTCTTATTTTCCTGCTATCCATTGCATTTCTCAATTTGTTAATCCACTCACTGCTTCCAAGCCATCTGCTTGCTGTGCTTCCTCCCTGTCAAATACAGCTCTCACACATGTGCATGTACATATGCACTCAAACACACTCTCTCACACACACATACAGAGGACTGGGAAGGAGGGAATTAGCAAGCAAAGCAGGCTGATCAGTTTCAGACATGCTCTCCACTCACTGTGCCCCTCCCTGCTGAATGCTGCTGTCGCACACGTGCACGCACACTCACATGCATACTCACACACAAACACACAACACCGGGAGGGAGGGAGCTAGTAGCAAAGACAGGCTGATCAATTTCAGACACATTCTCCCTCCTCCTTGTCAATTTCAGGTTAGCAAGCAATGCAGGCTGACCAGTTTTATATTCAATATGGTAAAAACAGGTGTCAGGAAAAGCAGTGGAAGTTTGCAGGTTTCAGGATCAGTTCACAGACAGCAGACCTGCAAATTATCAGGTAGTCTGATTTCAAATCAGATATCATCAAAATCCTCCTACATTCCTAGAGTGGATGGATAAATAGATAAGTAGATACTTTTTTGCTACATGCCAATACTTATGAAAAGAAGTGCAAAATACCTTAGTTTTGTTTTGTTTGGGAAATACTCTATGTTGTATAAGCCAGCAAAAGAGGAATCTATTTGTGCATAAGATTTTATGCACAATTAGATACCTCTCTTGTGTGGAATAATTTTTTTCTGAGATTGTGGAATAATTGTTTCTGTGATTATATATATCCTCTGCTGCTGTTTACCAGCTCTTTCTAAAGTCTGGTTTAAGAGGGTTGCACGTATGTCATTAATATTCCTGAGCCCAAACAAAATCCCATGTGGACAGGCTTTTATTGAGAGGGTTAATATGTTGCTGTGAATAATAGGTAATTATGAGGTCTTTTCAGGTCCATTCTCTGACAGTTCTTTCCACTCCAATGTTTGTAAAACATATTCATTCTGCGATATTTCTCTTGCTATGATTTAGGATCCATTTCCTTTTTAAATGAAGTATGGCTGGCTGCCGATATGGTGGGAAAGACCATAAATGTCATTCTTCACTCAAGGCTGATATTTGTAAAGTGCTTTGAACCTTTGCCCCCATTAAAAAAAAAAACTAGAGGGAGCCCCATAAACCCACAGGAATAAGGGTTTTGTTCTTTTCTAAATTGTCAGCATTTCAAAAAGCTTCGGCATTCTTAAAGCTATGTTAATATGAAAAACAGTTGCTTAAAAATTCCTTCTTGGATCTCAGGGCCTCATGAAAATATTCCTTTAGGCAAAAGAAAAATGTTGCTTACAAAGCTCTTTTTTGTAACTGATAGCCTTCTGTTCTGAGAAAAGAAAAAATATTTCTTAAAAAAATTATTTCACTCATAAAAATCTCTTCAGCAAAATGGCATTTTTCCCTTTCTGCAAATAAATAAACTCGATGTTGCTGCATGAAATGATGATGTTAGCATCTGTACTGTGCCAAGAGTTTTTCGGTTATTAACCAAGATTTACTGACAATCATGCCCATTTAAAAAAAAGCTAGCTGAGCTCTTGAAATATCGGATCTAGAAATCTGAAGCACTTGTAGCAGGTCTATAAGGATGGGGGGAGGAAGGGGAGAGTATTTGCATGTATGAACCCAATGCAGTTGTTTTCTTAATACAAACTCTGACACTTCTGTTCTAATGCTATCTGTCCTCATCAGCTCTTTGGTGAAAGAACAATACGAGTTAGGATGAGACACAGAATGACAATAAGTCCTAATTATGTGTACGTTAGTCTTCAGCTACAGCCCACAAATTACATGCTGTGACATGATTTCTTTAAAATTAACAAAATGCCAACAAAGTAGTGCCGTCTACAAAGCTCAAAATAAGAGAGATTATGTTTATGGTGTTTCTGTTGTGCTTTGTTTTTAAATATGGGCAGCAATCACTAAAAAAAAAAAAAGTGGTGAAGACAAAGCTTAAGGCTAAAATCCAGCACACATTTAAAACCTATTGAAATCAATGAACGTTTTATATAAATAACTGTGTATTGATTTGCAATTGAGGAGCCCTAGATACAGGAACCTAGTTGAATTATAGCAATGCAAAAAGAGGTTTTGGTTCTTCATGAAAGCATTGAAGTGGCTGTAAAACACTTTTTGACCATAGCTGCTGCTTAAGCTAACCAAACTCTTCCTACTAAAAACTAGCAAGTTGGAGATTCTGTGAAAAAGATCCCTGTATCTGTGTCTCAGCTCATAGGGGATTGATTTTTGGGTGGTGTGAATATTGCTGGCTGTTTATCTCTTGATTCATTTACAATGAGTTGGTGATTAGGGTGCATCAATGTATGGAAACTGAGGCTGCTATGCAGCTGCAGAGGCACAAGCCAATGGTGCATCAGTGCTAGCTGTTACACTGCCATTTAGGTTTAGGTGTAGCACAGCACTGGTGCAGTAAAATGGACTCTTGCACTATGACGACAACCTGCCTCCTAAACCTATGAACTGCCCCTGCAGTTCACACAGCATGCTGCTAGTTAACTTTAATAGCAACGGAGGGATTTTTTTTCCAGAGCACTTTATTTGTTTGTCAATGTCTCAAATAATAATTATTTTTTTATTTAGAAAAAAGGGCCTTTTCAGTGGTGGCCCCCGAATTATGGAACAATCTTCCTGATGAGGTACGCCTGGCGCCAACATTATTATCTTTTTGGCGCCAGGTCAAAACTCTCCTCTTCTCCCAGGCATTTTAGTATGTGTTAAAAATGGTTTTTTTAACTTTTTTAAGAATTTAAAATTTTAAAAGTTGTTTTAAATTGTCTAAATATGTGGTTTATTGTATTTGATGTATGACTGTTGTGAACCGCCCAGAGAGCTTCAGCTATGGGGCGGTATATAAATTTAATTAAATAAATAAATAAATAAATAAATAAATAATCTCTGTCCAGGGCAGGCAATTGATCAATTTCTCACACGCGGGCATCCATAGCACCTCTGTCTTGCCATGATTAAAGCTCAGATTATTTTGCCTCACCCATTCTACCACTGCATCCAGGCACTGCATGGCCTCTCCTGATTCCAGTGTTATGGAGCAATAGATGGCACCTCACCCCAAAACTCCTAATACTGCTCCCAGGAGCTTCACATAGATATTAAACAGCATTTGATGATAAAATAGTGTCCTGTGGCACCCCATAGCATAACTGCCATGGGGCCAAAAAGCACTCTTCCAATGTTAATATCTGGACTCAGTCCCATAGGTAGGACCAGAACCAATATAACACAGTGCCCCCAATTCCCGTTCTACAGAGCCGGTCCAAGAGGATACATGGGTCAATAGTATCGAACACCACAGAAAGACAAAATAGTAAGAGCAAAGTTGCATTTCTCTTGTCCCACTCTCTGTAAAGGTCATATATCAGGGTGACCAAGGCTAATTAAGTCCCATGGCTGGGCCTGAACCCAGATTTAAATAATCCACATCATCCAAGAATGTTTGCAGCTGTGTCACCACAACGCTCTCCACCACCTTCCCTAAGAATTGGGTATTTGTGACTGGCCAATAGTTATTCTAATCCAAGGGGTCCAGGGCTGGTTTCTTTAGGAGAGGCTACACCACTTGAAAGAGTGCCTCTTTCAAGGTAGCAGGAATCACCCCTTCACAAAATGAAGCGAACCACACACTGGAGCCAACAAATCAAACACCCTCTGTTAGATTTAACAAGCCAAGAGTAACAAAAGTCAAGAGGGCATGTGGTCAGGTATATAGCTGGCTGCACCTTGTCCACATCAGCTGACTGCATAAGCTGAAACCAATCCCACAACACATCAGTGAATTTGGCATTGGGCACTTCATCTGGAACTGCAACAAAAGCAGAGTCAAGGTCACTCCGAAATCAAGCAACACTTCAAAGTGTGTAGCCAGTTAGTCACAGCAGGTCCTTGAATGCTCCAAAGGTTCCTTCCCCACATTGGGAGTCAGTAACTTCACCAACAGGCTACTAGAGCATGCAATGGCAGCTACAAAATGAGCATTTCTTACAGCCTGCACTGCCCTAAAGGGGTGATTGTTATGGAAATATGTAGAGTAACTCAGCATCTGAGCTTGGAGTGTGCCAATATGTGTATTTACCTAAGAAGCAGGCTTTTACCCTGCATTTAAATCACTGCGACTTGAGACTTAGTAAAATGAGAAAAGACTACTTTATTTACAGAAATACATAGTAGATAGGAAAGGCATACTTAGTTCTAATTAACTAACTAAGTTGGAGATGCAATATCCAGACTTGGGTATTGCCCTCATTGTTCAGGAGATCAAAGACAAAGATGTCTCCTCTCTCCTTGGACAGTCGAAGAAGACGGAGGGGCAGATAAGCTTCCCTGAGCATATCAGTCTACAACAGAAGGAAGTTAGGTAGAGAAGAGCACAGGTAAAGGTTGGCAAGGCTAGCTATCTGAAGGACCGTAACTCTATCTTCCTTCTGGAATATAAAAGAAAAAAGAAAAAAAGAACCCAAACAGGAGTTGCTCTTGCCCCACTTCCAACACCCCTTTGCAAACAAATGTTTGGTTCAGCCCAAAAGGTTCATCTTGTCTCGCAGCTTGCAGTATCTGACTTTGCCCAACATCTTCTTCCAAGCATCTGCAGTCATGTCTTCTGTTGGACAATACTACTGAATCTGCATAGTAGAAGATGAAGATGTTTCCACTGGTGGATTTTCGATCTGTAGTGTCTTCAGCCCAATCAGCATCTGCATATCCCACTAGTTTGGGATCTCGGGTAGCTGCTAATTTCAGTTTCATGGTTGCAGTGCCCTTCAGACTTGAGTAGTAGACCTATCCTTGTTTATAGACAGCTTCATAATCTAGAATAGTTGTTATGATAGACTATCTGATAAAAGGTTTGTTCACACATTACACTTCTGTCTCTACACATGTGTACAAGAGTATGTGCACTTGTTGATTTGTCCAGCTCAACTATTGTGTGTACAGGTACAAAGACTGTACACTTCCTGGACATTAAATGTGCAAAACTGTATGAACAGCTGTTTGTGTACACAGGTATACAGGTTGCACATTCATTGAATGTAATAGGTGAGCATCCCTAATGTCACATAGCCACTGCCTAGCCCCTGGGGCAGACCCAGGTTGAACACTTTTATGCGTGTGTGTTTTCAGGCCATCAGGCCTGAACAATGCCAGAGACTTATCAACCTGCTCATTCTCCAATGTGATATATGTCATATCCTGCCAACAAAATTCGCATGCTGTCTGCACAGGAGATACACATGAGTTCTGTGCAAGAGAATAAATGAACTGTGCAATAGAATGACTGGTAACAGTCAAAAACTATTGTGACAACATTTTGAACTCCCTGAATACTCTTTTGTAACCTTAAAGCCAACATCCTTTATTTTATTTATTTATTTATTTAATTACGCTTTTAAACCGCCCTATAGCAACGAGCTCTCAGGGCGGTGTACAGCAAGATAAAACCACATTTAAAAACAAACAAGTGTGGAGTACAACATACAATATAAAACATATTTAAAAACAAAATGGAATACAAATAGAATAAAAATACAATTACAGTTAAATTTAAAATAAAATTAAATTTAAGCTTAAAATGCCTGGGCGAAGAGGTAGGTTTTTACCTGGCGCCGAAAAGATAACAAAGAAGGCGCCAGGCGTATCTCATCTGGGAGGGCATTCCATAATTCGGGGGCCGCCACTGAAAAGGCCCTAGATCTAATTGTTGTTCTCCGGGCCTCCCTATGAGTTGGGACCCAGAGAAGGGCCTTAGATGTCGAGCGCAGTGAACGGGTAGGTACATAGCGAGAGAGGCGTTCCATCAGATATTGCGGTCTGATGCCGTTAAGGGCTTTATAGGTAAGAACCAACACTTTGAATCTGGCCCGGAAACATATAGGTAGCCAGTGCAGTTGGGCCAGAATAGGTGTTATATGGTCGAATTTCTTCATCCCAGTAAGAACTCTGGCCGCAGCATTCTGCACTAGCTGAAGTTTCCGAATCGTCTTCAAAGGTAACCCTACGTAGAGTGCATTACAGTAATCCAATCTAGAGGTTACCAGAGCATGAATAACTTTAAAATACACACACAAAAATCTTCTAGTGGGACCTCTTGATTCAGGTGGAGGATTACGGGGGTGGCAGAGTGTATGCTCTCCTGGCTTGCTCCCCCTGCTAATAGCCTCTCCTAATGTTTGCTGCTGCTGCTGCTGCTGCTGCTGCCATTCCTCACCACCCCCTGACCACTTCCTGCTTCTGCCACCGGTCCCTCTGTTCCCCAGCTGCTTGCCACTTTGGCCACTTCCCTGAACTTCAAAGAGAATGGTGGTATCTTCCACCTGTGTAGCTGCTGGCAGTGACTGGGTTTTTCATGGATTGAAGTACACCTAAAATATACATTTTTATAAACTTTGGTTGGTTGGGAGAACAGCACTACAAACACTCGGGTCAGTGCACATTTTAAAGGATGACTGTGTTTAGGTTCTCTTATTGTTTCGGAAAGTGCAAAGTTTATAGATTCAGATTTAAACCAAATTTCTCCCCTATCCCTAATTGAAGGGATGGGTAAACCTGTGGCCCTCCAGATGTTGTTAGGATCCATCAACCCCAGCCAGTATGGCCAGTGGTCAGGGATGATAAGACTTGCAGTCCAGCGACACCTAGAGGTCCACAGACTGCTCCCTCCTACTGTACGGTGACAGCAACAGTTTTTGCTTCTTTTGCTGCAACAGATTAGCACAACCACCCATTTCAAGTTTTTAAAATAAATGTGACGATCTCTGAAGAAAACATAAAGAATACCAAATATATTAAAAGTCAGAAGTAAATATTTCTGGTGTTCATCACGTCCTAGTTAGTATTTTCAGCTCCCCTACATTGTTACAATAAGAGCTTGGAAAAGTTACTTTTTTGAACTACAACTCCCATCAGCCCAATCCAGTGGCCATGCTGGCTGGGGCTGATGGGAGTTGTAGTTCAAAAAAGTAACTTTTCCAAGCTCTTACTGTAAGCAAATTATATTTTCTGCAATCAAATTGATGGAAAATAAATATCCCAAATCAATTTATATGTAGTGAAGTAAAAATAATGTTGCCACTGAAGTCCTCTGTGTTAACAGTCTATACATTCCTATTCCATCATTGACATCTTTTTGGTGCCAGGTAAAGCCTTTTCTCCCAGACATTTGATAGATTGAGATGATGTTTTGTTTTTAATATGCTGCCAAACCTTCCTGTGGTGGTGGTGGGGCAGTACTGCTATTGTTTTGTTGTTATTACTATATTTTTACAGTGTGTTTTATTTGTTTTTGTTTTTTGACATTGTGTATGTTGCTTGGGGACCTTCAGATATCAAGCAACTAATAAATCTAATAAATATTGTAGTAGTAGTAGTAGTAGTTGTTGCTGCTGCCGCTGCTGTTAATTACCCGCCCTTCACCCTGAGGTCCCAGGCCAGGTTACAACAATTTAATATACATCCTTAAAAACAACTTACAATCACAAAAATATAGACTTCTGTTCACAATTATTGGACATACTGAATTTCTTCAGGGGATGCCTTCTATTACTGGAATTTGTGAGGAGACTAGAGATAAATGCTGTAGAGATAAAGTTTGTGAGCTATACTGCCGCATGTCAGATCGAACATTCTTTCCCTATGATGGATGACTTCCTTTAAGCTTTAAACTTCTGAGAGTCCACTGTTCATTTCATTTCAGCTTTGGTTCAATCCCAATCTTTATGAGCCAGATCTATATTCAAGACTGTGACTCCTCTAAGTTCAAGTCGGATAACTCCCTTTATTTTCTAAGTTATTTAAAGATGTCCATTCTCTTTCTAACGATTTAAATGTTATATTCTGTACTGATATTGCATGTTTTGGATGACAGATGTTTCTGACTTGAACTCGTAGGCCTCCGTCTTACAGATTTTGATTGTATGGGCTAATGGTTTCAAGGAACTTTGTAATCGCTACCTTACCCAACTGTTTATGCCCTCTGGTGTTAATGAGGTAGTAGTGGTAGTCAAAAACACCTAGAAGGTATTAGAACTTTGTGTGTTAAATAGAAAAGAAGAGGTGTAAACCATTAAAGAAATGAAAACAGCAAACTTCCTAGCTTCACAGAGAACACTAGACTAAACGTTTTAGACATTTCTTGGGAAGACAGTTTTCTTCTAATCTCAAAAGTGAGGAACGCTCATTCTGATAGATACTGCAAGCCATTAATTCAATTCTAAATACATCTCACATAAATCTGTTAACAATTTGTAGGGATAAAAACTGCTTGAGGCAAAAGCCTGTCATCTTCCATATATGCTTCCTTCTTAAATCTTTTACATTTATACCATTATTAGACCCTTGCCTGTTTCCTTACAGTAGTTTCTGCACCAATGGAAGGCAAACATTCTATGCTTTGCTTTTGGAAAAGCCTTTTCAGTAACATTGAATCAGGGCAAAGCAATCTAGTGTTTGTTTCAACAGACCATCAGTTTTGAAAAAGGCATTCCTATATTAAAATATTGTACAAATATTATACAGATACAATTATTATTTTGAAATGCTTCCATAGTCCTATGTTTGGCCTTTAGTAACTTCTGGAAGAGAATGATCAGAGATGTAGAATTATCTCAAGGGTGTTTTCTATCATACACTATCTATAGTTTTACTCCTTCCAGGTTGACATTCACAACTATACTCTTACCTGAAAAGCAGAACAAACTTGCACCTCTGGGTATCAGAGATTGTTTCTGATAAAAAGACATTGGCTAGCTTTATTGTTGTTTAGCATCCATGTAAACATACTTGTGATATTTATTTAAGGTTTGGATATTTTGAAGATATTCAAACTCCACTAGACCCACTTGTTTTGACACTTGGTATACCATTTACCCACCTACCAGTACCTAGAAGTGGGTTGCCCTGTGGGGTGGAGCCACAATGCTAGCTTCCTGACAACTCTGCAGCTGCTCCTTACCAGAAGGGAGAAGGGGAGGGGAGAGGCGGTAGGGAAGGTGGTGTGGTGCAAGCACACCAGCAGGTTTACCAGATTGGCTCCCCTTTGCTTAGCCCTTCCCTTGTGTCCAGTAAGCAGAAATGACACCACTGCCAGGAAGTGAGCATTGTGACTCCGCCACACCTAGTGAGTTGCATCTGCAGACACCATGCACTTCTGTAGAGTTCTTCAGGAGCAGGAAAGAAATGCCAGCACTGCCAAAGAAGAGAGTGTGAGGAAAAACCTTGGTTAGGGATCAGAATGGTTTAAATATGAGCTGTTTTAACTTGAAGTTAAAAAGCTCGATTACCTGCATATTACATTTTTCTTCTTCTCTACAATTAAATTACACAAACCATAGCTAAATTCCCGTTGAGAGCAATGAAGTCACAAGCTAAAAACTTATCCAAATAAATGTAACACATTTTCCTACCTGTTAAAAGTTACTTGATCTTGTATTTCATTTTGTATTTTAATAGATGTGTGCATGAGGTCTGTGGATGGGTTCAATATACTGAATATCTATCTATCTATCTATCTGTCTATCTATCTGTCTATCTATCTGTCTATCTATCTATCTATCTATCTATCTATCTATCTATCTATCTATCTATCTATCTATCTATCTATCTATCTATCTATCTATCTATCTATCTATCTATCTATCTATCTATCTATTTTATATCCTACCCTTCCTCCCAGTTTTTATCGCAAACCTCCTTGGAAGCAATTGCAGTTGAAAGGCAGACTATAAATGATGCAAAAATAATCATCAATCACTCTATTTCCTAGTCAAGTCTTCCTGAAATTCTGAAGCTGGGATCAAAACTGCACCATGCAGGCAAAGCAAGTTTAGGGTAAGCCTTAAGGTACCCAGATTTTTGTTCAAACACACAAAATATCTTTAGTAGGGGGAAAATCCAAAATGCAATCCTACACACACACATATATATCATGTATTAATATTGACATGGAATTGTATAACTATGTTGTATTGTATTTTGTTCTTTTCTATTCATTCTTATTACCAAACTAGAAGTATATATCAGAACACAATGGCATGAAATGTTGAGATGGGAAAAAACCCTGAGAACTGGGAGGGAGGGAGGAAGAATGGAATGGTGTGGCTAGAAAGGAGATAGGGAAGAGACACTTATGTATGTTCAGGCATTTGCCTGAATCTGTGAATGCTCAAACTGTGTATGGGCATGCACATACCCACAGCTTTGGTACACATCACCCAGCCCACTCAGTCTCTGAACTTCCTGTGTTGAGCTGAAGTGAATGTGACTAAGAGCTCCCTTGGAACTACCCCACTCAACACAGGAAGTTCAGGGACTGAGTGAGCACTGGAAGAGGGCCAACATTTCCAACCCCATTCCTGCTAAACATAAGATGGTTTTCTGCCTAAAGAGGACTACAGATATGCCCAAAGTGTAAAAACAACCATCTCTTCGTCACAAGTCATTACGTGGTTCACACTGAGACAATTTTTAAAAAATGTCCTGGGAGCTGCCCACTGAAATCAAGGGAGACATCAAATATTTCAGTGTCACTGGGATTGCGCTCAAGAGTGCCCATACACTCATAAAGCAAAATAAAAACACTCCCCAAAATCACAACTCCCCCAAGGAATACCTGAAAAGCCCAATCAAGACTGAGCATGATCAGTGGGCATGAAAAGCTGATGTGTGTGTGTGTGTTAGGGTTACTAGATGTCCTGTTTTTGCCAAATACTCTGGCTTTTGGGGATCCTCTCCAGGTCTCCGGGTGAGTCAGCTTAATCTCTGGACTCTCTGCTTTCATTTTTTTAAAAATTAAGTTTCTAGGTGGTCTGGTTCTTGAGATATACACCAAAATGTCAGCCACCACCCCAGCAACTTCCGTGAAATGATCTCTTACCTGGCTGCTCAAACCCCGCCTTTCAGGTTTGTAGCCAATAAATGAAGTCAGGGTTGTGATTGACAAGGGATTTCTGGGCCTTCAGGCAGTACCTAGACTCCATTGCCAAGGTAGAAACAATTTCATAAACTGAGTAAGCAGATAGCATTCAGCAGGGCCGGCTCCAGGCATACGGGGGCCCTTGGGCATCAGCTTGCCCTGGCCCTCCGGTGGGTGGGTGTACTACGCACGCACATCTCTGCCATCAGCTAAGATGGCGGCAGCAGCTTCAGTACCTTAGGGAAGCTGCGGACGCCATCTTCATTAAGGGCAATGCTAAAAAGCTGGCTGACAGGTAAATGGGGTGGGGGGCACAGATCGCAGAAGGGGAGCGGAGGGCCCCTCAGGGGCTCCTGTAGCTCCAGGGCCCTCGGGCCACTGCCCAACCTGGCCGCCCTTTAGAAGTGGCCCTGGCTTTCAGCCATACCAAAAGTCTTTATTTCTCGTGTTCACAAGTCAAACAAATTTAAATTTTCCTGGGCTGTTGAAAATGGCAGTGTTTTGAAAACCTTCCCAATATGAAGCTTTAATCCAATACTTGCTTTTCTGGGAGTAAAGCTGCTTTGCTAATCCCACATACCTGTAATAAACCCCACTGAATTCAATATGACTCACTTTTGAGTAGACATAGTTAGGATTGTGCTGTAAATTAATGGGACTTTTGAGTGAACATATTAAAAAACGGTGTTTGTGTTGTAAATCTTTCTCTCCCCCCCCCAATACTATTTTTAAAGCAGTTAGGCAGGGTTTACATAGACATCACTGCTTTTATTATGTAGGAAACTAATACTGATTTATATATTTATTTAAAAAAAATGTTCTGCAATGACAAACTCATTTGGACAATAAACTATTATATAGGGGTCTATGTATTTTTATATCGCCAGTGTGTGTCTTTCCAATATGGAGTCTTTCCAAAGAACCTGTGAGATAGGATTGCTGATTGGAAACCAAGGCAGCTCACAACAAGAAATAAATCCCTTTAAAATCCAATAACCATAAAAAAGTATAAACAGTTGCAAAACAGCTTAAAGTGGCATGATTCTGAATTTTGGGTTGGATGAGTGTTCCTTCTTGAGGCTGCAGTTCTGTACCCACTTCCCTGTTTGAGTAAGTCCCATTGAATACATTGGGACTTGCTTCTGAGTAAACAAACATAGGATTGCACTACAAATATATTTACAGGTTGTGTAAGCTTCTTTGACAGTTATGCTTATATAAATATTTCTTCATTTAAAGCACATGACTTCCCCTAAAGAATCCTGGGAAGTGTAGTTTCCCCCTCACAGTTATAGTTCCCACCACCGTTAACAAACTACAGTTCCCATTATTCTGTGGTGGGATTCATGTGCTTCAAATTTTGATGTCTTTTTATGTTTTAAAGTGTTTTTAGCATTTCTGTTTGCCACCCTGGGCTCCTGCTGGGAGGAAGGGTGGGATATAAATCAAATAAATAAATAAATAAATGTGTGTTGAAAGTGTTTTAAATGAATGGTGTGGATCTGCCCTAGGTATGATATGTGTTCATTAGTGAATTGAAAAGAACAATTTTCAAAGATATTTTTTTTAAACAAGGGAAGGGCTATAGCTCAGTGGTAGGGCATATGCTTTGCATGCAAAGCTCCAACATTCAATTTCTGGAAAAGACTATGGCCTGGAATCCTGGAGAGCCAATGCAACTTAGGCTGGTAGCCCAGCTACGCCCGTATCTGGACAGGGAACATCTTGCTTCAGTTGTTCATGCTCTGGTAACCTCGAAATTGGACTACTGCAATGCACTATACGTGGGACTGCCCTTGAAGACGGTTCAGAAACTGCAGCTTGTGCAGAATGCAGCGGCCAGATTAATAACTGGGACCAAGCGGTCAGAACATGTGACACCGATTCTGGCCCGCTTGCACTGGCTGCCTATATGTTTCCGGGCTCAATTCAAGGTGCTGGTTTTAACCTATAAAGCCTTACACGGCACGGGCCCGCAATACCTGATGGAACGTCTCTCCTGATATGAACCTACCCGTACACTGTGCTCAACATCGAAGGCCCTCCTCCGGGTGCCTACTCAGAAAGACGCCCGGAAGGTGACTACAAGAAAGAAGGCCTTCTCGGTAGCGGCCCCCGAACTATGGAACACCCTTCCTGACAAGGTACACCTGGCACCTACATTACTATCCTTTCGGCGCCAGGTGAAAACCTTCCTCTTTACCCAGGCATTTTAGTATTTTTAGTATTTTTAGTATTCTTAGTATTTTAATATTTTAGTATTTTGTATTTAATGTTGTAAAGATAGTTATATGTTCATCTTTTTCTAATTACTTTTTGACTTGTATTTAATGGGTTTAATTATGTTAATCTTAGTTTTTGCTGTATGTTTAAATTGTTGATTTGATGACCAGGTGGTTTTAAATTGAATGTAAAGTGTTTTTACTTGATATACACCACCCAGAGAGCTTTGCTATGGGCGGTAAAAAAATTGAATTAAATAAATAAATAAATAAATAAATAAATGCTAGTCCATGACATCAGTACTGAACTAGATAGTATCAAATGGCCTGAGTTGGTATAAGGTTGATTCCTTTGTTCCTAAAAGTTCCTAAAAGAGTCCCAAGGGCCACAGTGACTCCAAAATTTATTTATGTATTTTATTTAGAGACTGCTGGTATAACACGGTGGGGAGGAGAGCCTGGCTGGGAGTCCAGAGTCTGTGAGTTCAAATCCCCGCTCGTGTCTCCTGGGTGTCAAGGGCCAGCTAAAGATCACCCCCACAGTGAGTGACTCAGGGGTTACGTGCCCTGCCACCTGTGCAGCCATGGGCAAGCTGCATAGTCCCAAGGTGCCCAGTTGCCCCCCAGCTGGTAGTTGCAGACAAGGAAGGGGCTGGCTTATGCAGCTGTGGCAAGCTGAGCAGCCCTAGCCAGCTGGGGAGGACTTGCCTCAGAGGGAGGCAATGGTAAACCCCCTCTGAATAGCGCTTACCATGAACACCCTATTCATAGGATAGCCATAAGTCGGGATCGACTTGAAGGCAGTCCCAATTTACAACATTTATATACCTCTTTATTGTAAAAAAAAAAAAAACCTCAAAGGGGTTACAGAAGGAATTAAAACAATACAATTATTGGCAAAAACAGTTAGACAGGTATTTAAAAACATTCAAAATAATAAAACCAACAATGAATTAAAATCAGATAAAAAACACAATAGCTTCTACATGCCTGGATAGGCTTGCCTAAACAAGAAAGTTTTTAGCAGGTGCTGAAAACAGTACAATGAAGGTGTCTGCCTAATGTCAATAGGCAGGGAGTTCCAAAGTGTAGGTGCTACCACACCAAAGGACTGATTTCTTACAAGAGCAGAACAAGTACTATGTGGCACCTGTAGCATAGAAAGCACACCTTGAACTTGGCCTGGTAGCAAATCGGCAACCAGTGCAGATTTCAGAGCAGAATGAATTCATTCATTCATTATTTGATTTATATCCCGCCATTCCTCCCAGCAGGAACCCAGGGTCTCACTCTTGTCAGCAATCATGCCACAGCATTCTGCACTAACTTCAGCCCCTGGGGCAGGTTGTGCTGCATGGGGATTTCTGTGACCTTGGCTGCCTGGCTGCCAGGATTTTTTTAGTTTTAGTTTTGGGTTAGGAATCCTGACTGGCTGTGGGATGCTGAGTTTTCTGCCTTACTCATAGGAATTTTGTTGTGGTTGGTATGGTATTGCATTTAGGAAATGATCACTGTCTTATTTTTATTTTTCTGTTTGCATTTCATTTACTCCTAACCTCACTCCCTTACAGCCATAGAAGCAACAACAGTGGTTCCATGCTTTCAGCTCAACCCCCTAAAACTCACTGATGATGCACCTTGTTGGTTGCATGACAATTTGTTTCTTCCCCAATAGTGGCAAAAGAGAATACACATACTGGGAAGTGTGGCTGCAACTGTTGTTCCCAAGTTGCTGTCTGTGAAGGTAGATCAAACCATGTGTGTTTTCTCTCTGCCAATTATTACTCACTGGAATTGGATTGGCTGTCAAAGTGAGTTAGAGCAGCCCAGAAAATAGACAGAAAAGGGTAGAGAATCTGATTTATTTATTTATTGCATTTATATACCACCCCATAGCCAAAGCTCTCTGGGTGGTTTACCACTTCTTACTCTTACTCATTTCCCAGACCTCTTTCAGAAGTGAAGGGTCAAATCTATAAAGAAGTTTGGAGCAGCCATGTTGAAAGGTACGGTAGGGCATTGCAGGCAGGGGGTTGCCAACTCTGCTTGGGTATGGAAATCTTTGCAGAGGATCCCTGGTCAAGCTTTACCAACAACACTATCCAAACCATATCTACTCAGAAGTAAGTCCTATTGAGTTCTATGGGGCTTTATTTAATTTATTTATTATTTACTTTATGTCCTGCCCTTCCTCCCAGCAGGAGCCCAGGGCAGCAAACAAAAGCAGTAAAAACACTTTAAAACATAATAAAAACAGACCTTAAAACAAAACTTTAAAAACATTCTTTTAAAAAGCTTTAAAAACATCTTAAATAAAAAGGGTTAAAAAACATATTGTTTAGAGAGAAAAAAGTTTTTTAAAAAAACATTAAAAGCAATTCCAACACAGAAGCATACTGGGATAGGTCTTAAGAGGCTTGTTGAAAGAGGAAGGTAAATGTGTTTAAGTAAGTGTGTTTAGAATTGCAGCCTTCAGGAGTATTAATCTTTTCTCCTGAGTGCTCCTATCCCGGTCCCGTGTGTCTTGTTTAGAACAAAAAAAGGGGGGTTGTCATTTTACGTTTCTCTCCCCCCCGAGACTTTTCAGCGCGTCTGTTTTCTTTGTTGGACTCTGCCCCCCCAGACTCGTTTCTCAGGCGTGTCTGTGCCTGCCTACTGGCAATCATCTGACCATCCTCCTCCTTTCATGCCGTGAGCAGGGATGCCTCTTGCAGCATGCTCCCCAGGACTCCGAGTACCTGCCACCCCCTCCTTCATCCTCTTGCTTGCAGAAGACCTCAGCGGGACACTCTAGCTGCAGGGTAAGTGTATTCGCCCCCACAGATCATCAGCACCTGGCCCGGCTATTATCACAGCCCTTAGCCCCCATAAGACTCACAGCGTGGTTTGCACCCATGGGGAACGCAACACGCAAATTGGACAACCCACCAAAGAAACCTAAGTCACTTCAGTCTCACACTACAATGGAAGTCATCCCTCCGCCATTATCCAACCATACCCTAGGGCCTTTAGGTTCTATTGAATCCCAGGCGGAGGTAGCCATAGCCCGTCCCTCCTCCAGCAGGCATGAGGTGGCTGAGGTGTGTACTGTGGCGGACAGGGTGGCTCCACAATGACTGGCACCTAAGAGAAGTAGGGGAACCAGTCATGACAGGCAGTGGACTGGTGATGCACCAAAGGAGGCTCATAGCAACATGTTCAGGTCACAGAGGGGCCTGGAATCCTTATCTGAGGAGGAAGGCACCCAATTCCAGCCCACCCTAGAGGTGAGTTTTTTACATTGTCCTCTCCTGAGGAGTTTGAAGGCTTCCTTGAGACAGCTACATCTCACCAAGCGTTACAGGAGAAGAGGGGTGAAGCATCCTTCGTTTCACCCTCTTCACGTCAGGAACTCCAAGTTCAGGGGGTGGTGCACAACCCACACTGTTCACATGCTACAACAATTAAAGGAACAGCTGAGAGATTCTCTCCTAATGGATCTAGCCAAAGATCTTTTCACATCAGCGACTGAGGCTCGACACCCCACACAGGACACACCAGCCACAGCACTCACTCCGCCACCTTCAAGAGTGCAAGTGCTAGGCAACCACCAGTCACGTCCTAATACTAGTATTCCCAGAGACTCTGAATACTGGTATTGGTATTCTCTTCACCGCTGCCACCATTTGTTACAGTTTCCCTTCAGCCTTGGTTATCACCTTACCCTCCCTTCTGGTCTGTGAAACCCCAGCCAAGGATCAGGCCTTTGGTAAACCGAATTAAGTATTTATTAAAGATAACAAAGCTAACAAGATTAACAAGATTTCTTCTTAAGGCACATAAGCATATGGTTTTACTCAATACTAATCCGAACTCCAGCCCCCCTTCTCCACTCTCTCCTGGCAAACAACTCTCTAAACCCCACCAAGCAACCCACTCAGTTTCACCTCATCCACCACCCAGATTCCACTCTCACTCTTCCTTTTATACGTTCAGCCATTTTAAACCTTCAGCCAATCATCTAGCATTCTACTGCCCATTCACTCCCCCTCCTCTTTCACTCCACTTACCATGTATCTTCTAAACAACCAACACTTACCATATATACATTAATATAGGAACATCACAAGGGCCACCTTAGACTCGCAGCAGGAACTCATAACGTTAGCTCAAGACAGAGTAGACAAGATAATTACAGCTGTCACACAGATCCTTCGGCGGATCTTATGCATCTGGCAGGTATCTTGGGGTTGATGGTCTCAGCCTATCAGACTACACCATGGACATGTCACCACTCTCTACCACTCCAGTGGGCACTACTGCCTTTTCAAAGTGACATTGCAGCCAGGCATCACTGGAAGGTAGCACTTTCACCAGTGGTCTGTCGCTCCCTGCTATGGTGGGTGTACAAACCCAATCTACTAAGGGGAGTGCTGTTCCAGGACCCTCCACGGACCCTGATCACCTCAGATGCCAGCCTGACAGGCTGGGAAGCCTTTTGCAATGGCCAGATGTACAAGGGACTTGGTCACCACAGGAGTCAGTACTTCCAATCAATCTTCTGGAGCTTTGTGCAATTTGGCTAGCCCTGAGGCACTTCACGGAGATCAAACGGCTGGGGGGGTGCTGGTCAGGACAGACAACGTATCAGTCAAATCACATTTGAATCGTCAGGGAGGCACACATTCCCCACAACTACAGAAGGAAGTTGTCTTGCTGTTCCAGTGGGTGGAATACCTCAAGTGGGAGGACAACTGCCAAGTGGATTGGCTCAGCAGACAGAAGGTTCATCAGGGAGAGTGGAAGCTTCACCCGTTGGCCTTTCAGGAAATAGTGAGATGCTTCGGCAGAGTCGAGGTGGACCTATTTGCCACACACCTCAATCACCAGGTGAAGAGATTTTTCTCCAGATATGTGACACCAGAGACAGAAGGCATAGATGCTCTGATGTACCAGTGGCCCCAAAGACAACTCTATGCCTTCCCACCTCTTCTGATCATTTCCAGGGTACTTCAAAAGATCTGAGCCAAAAAGGCAAGAGTTCTACTGATAGCTCCTTGGTGGCCAAGGAGACCCTGGTTCCCAGAACTTGTCGATCTATCGATCGATCCTCCGTGGCAAATTCCCCTCAGGGAAGATCTATCGTTGCAGGGACAACTTCTTCACCCAGACCTGGAATGGCTGGTGCTTCATGTCTGGAGATTGAGAGGCAATGCCTCTTAAAACGAGGCATTCCATCTCAAGTGGTGGAAACTATGATGGCCTCAAGACGACCTTCCACAATTAGAATATATGAGACTACATGGAAGGCCTTCTTGATGTGGTCACAAAAAAAGGGTTTAATTCCAAGGACAGCAGGTATAAATGACATTCTCTGTTTCCTACAGGATGGGTTGTCCTTGGGTCTTAGGCCAAACACTCTCATATGCCAGGCTTCAGCCCTTTCGGAGGTTCTGTCTACATCTCCGGAGAAACCACTGGGATCTCATCCGTTACTCAGGCATTTTCTACATGGGGCAACGGCATCGGCACCTCCTATGATCCATCGTTACCCAACTTGGGATCTACACAAGGTGTTAACGGCCCTAAAAAAGCCCCCTTTTGAACCCCTAAGTCAAATTTCCCTATGTCTCCTATCCTTTAGGGTCTTGTTCCTTGTGGCCATTACATCGGCCCAGAGAGTGTCTGAGTTGAATGCTCTGTCTGTTGACAAGAATTTCTGTGTGTTTCATAAGGATAGAGTAGTCCTACGTACTGTCCCTTCTTTTCATCCTAAAGTACTGTCTACCTTCCACTGTCAGCAAGAGCTAGTACTTCCTTTTTTTGTCCTAATCCCATTCACCCCACAGAGAAAGCGTGACATTCACTGGATGTGAAAAGAGCCCTCAAAGTGTATATCTCTAAAACAAAACATCTCCGTCAGACAGTGTCTTTAGGAAAGAAAGTGTCTTCATCCACGCTCACTAGGTGGATCAAGGCACGTATCACACTGGCCTACGCCTCTCTAAAGTTAGCCCAGCTGGCCAGGGTAGTTGCCCACTCAACTAGGGCAGCAGCCACATTGGCAGCATTCGCACGCCACGCATCTATCACAGAGATTTGTAGAGCAGCTACATGGGCTGCACCTAATATGTTTATTAAACACTATAAGATTAGCACATATGCATCAGCAGAGGCAGCTTTGGGGAGGAGAGTGCTACAGCACATTCTCCCAGATCACTAGTGTAATTAGCCCAGCGATGTTCCCACCCTATATGGGTCAGTTTTGGTATGCCCCACCTGAGATCAGCTTTTCCATGCACAGGAGAAAGGACATTTAGTCTTACTGTAAAATGGTTTTCTCTGTGCATGTCAAAAGCTGATCTCAGGGCCACTCCCTAGGAATACTGTGTACAGTTCTGGTCGCCTCATCTCAAAAAGGATATTATAGAGCTGGAAAAGGTTCAGAAGAGGGCAACCAGAATGATCAAGGGGATGGAGCGACTCCCTTACGAGGAAAGGTTGCAGCATTTGGGGCTTTTTAGTTTAGAGAAAAGGCGGGTCAGAGGAGACATGATAGAAGTGTATAAAATTATGCATGGCATTGAGAAAGTGGATAGAGAAAAGTTCTCCCTCTCTCATAATACTAGAACTCGTGGACATTCAAAGAAGCTGAATGTTGGAAGATTCAGGACAGACAAAAGGAAGTACTTCTTTACTCAGCGCATAGTTAAACTATGGAATTTGCTCCCACAAGATGCAGTAATGGCCACCAGCTTGGACGGCTTTAAAAGAAGATTAGACAAACAGGGCTATCAATGCCTACTAGCCATGATGGCTGTGCTGTGCCACCCTAGTCAGAGGCAGCATGCTTCTGAAAACCGGAAGCCTCAGGAGGGGAGAGTGTTCTTGCACTCGGGTCCTGCTTGCGGGCTTCCCCCAGGCACCTGGTTGGCCACTGTGAGAACAGGATGCTGGACTAGATGGGCCACTGGTGGAGGAAAAAAAGGGTTTACTAAAAAACCATAAATATGATACATGGGAGATCACGAATTCATGTGTATTTACATCAAATATAAAGAGTTGGTTGAGATATATAGATGACGTATTTTTTGTCTGGACAGGTGAAACACAAAGATTATTAGAATTCTTTATGTGGGTAAATAATAGACACCCCAATATAAAATTTGATTCCATATATGATGATACCACTGTACATTTCTTAGATTTAGAAATAACTAAGTGTGGACAACAATTAATAACAAATATGTACAAGAAGTCCACAGACAGAAATACGTATTTACATTATGAAAGCTCACATCCAATAACCATGAAAAATAATTTACCATATGGACAATTTCTACGTATTAAGAGAAACTGTAGTAATAAAAAAGATTTTGAAAATCATTCACAGTCCCTTAAACAACAATTAATAAATAGAGGGTATCCAACACAAAAAGTAGAAAATAGTTTCCAATCAGCTTCACAACAAGATCGTAACATCCTTTTAAAACCACGAACTAAAGAAGTTCCAAAACAAATGCACTGTAGTTTGACCTTTAATCATGTCACCAAAAGACTGCAACATAGCATTAGGAAATATTGGGATATTTTGAGACATGTACCTGGGTGTGCAGAGAAACCAATAATTTCATTCAAAAGAACAAAGAATATAAAAGAACATATAATTAGAAGTACATATACAGAACATCAAAAAATACAAAGAACTATATTTGATGCTGCAATGCCAAAAGGACATCATGCTTGTGGACACTGTAACTATTGCAAATTTACAGAAAAGAAACTATCTTTTGTAAATCCTTTAAATCAACAAGAATTTTTTCTATGACATTTTACCACTTGTACTACTACACAAGTGATATATATCATAGAATGCAGTTGCCCAAAATTATATGTAGGACAGACATCTAGATCTTTAAGAACAAGAATAGGAGAACATCTAAGTAATATAAGATGTAAGAGACAGGGCTCTTTGTTGGCTGAACATTTTTCAGAGTATAACCATATGATAAAAGACTTTAGTTTTTGGGGTGTAGAAAAAATACGAAAACAAGACAACAAATTACTTCTAAAAAGGGAAATGTGGTGGATTTTAACTTTAAAAACTTTATCCCCTTCAGGCTTAAACGGAGAAATAGATTTTCTTCCTCTTTTGTAAATTGAAAGGAATTGGTAGACGATCCCTTTTAGAAAAACACAAGCAATGGTAATGGAATACACAAAACAGCTGAGTAATGATTCATATGTAAAACGAAGCCTTTTATAAGAGATCTTCAGACATTAGAATAATAAGAGCAAGGTGAATAACAGTAAGAAAGAGACATGAATAGGAGAAGTAAAGTGTAAGTAATTTTAAAGAGAAAAATATTTTGTTATTAAGGTATAATGTTATAATGTGTAAAACTAAAAACTGATATATGTAAATATGTTTGTATTGTAGCCCCTGACGAAGGCTATTAACAAAAGCCGAAACGCGTTGGGCTGTTTTATGAAGAAGAAAGTTTTTTATGAAGAAAGAAATAAAAGAAAATACAATAACGTTCATAATTTTTGGTGTATCATATTTATGGTTTTTTAGTAAACCCTTTTTTTCCTCCACCATCAACTGTTCTTTGACCACCAACTGTACTTTTCTAGATGGGCCACTGGCCTGATCCAGCAGGCTCTTCTTATGTTCTTATGTTCTTAGAGCTGGGCTGCCATCACTGTCTTTTTCATCTTAGGCTTACAGCAGAGAATGTATGAGTGCTGTCGTCTCCTGTTTCATGTCGATGGTTCCTATTATTTCTCTTTGTTCTTTCCTCCTGTTGGTTGGCTTGTTATCAAAAACTGAAATAAGGAGCTGCGCAGAGCAGGAAGTCCTTGTAAAAAATCAAACTCATTAGCACTCTTCTGCCTTCAACTGCTAGGTGGAGCTAGCTACCCACCTGAAATTAGCTTTCAACATGCACAGAGAAAACCTCTTTACGATAAGACCAAATGTCTTATCTCCACAACACTAGGCTCCTTTCTTCCTACAATGGCCTTCTGGTGACTGGGATTGCCTGAGGGCACTTAAATCCTTCTTGCCAGAAGCAAGTAGGCTAGATTAAATGTTCCCTACCCAGGCTCTGTCTCTCAGCCAAGATTTCTATCTTAATTTCCAATCACAGAAATGTTTTTGTTTGAATCATATGCTCCAAGCAACTGTGGTTGATGCTTAATGTATTATGGTTAATGACATGACTTGGCCCTGCCCCTGTGACATCACTTTGACCTGCCCCCATGACATCACTAGGGCCCACCCCTGAAATCTCAGGCTTTGGGATGCTTCTGAACTGGCAACTCGAGAAAGAGAGAGAGAGAGGAGAGAGAGAGAGATGAATACTAGGAGTGGGGGGAGGGGATAATGGAACAGAGTGCCTGGGATCCTGAACAGGTGTTTTATACTGCAATGTTTTACAAGCCTGTCAGAGTGCAGTTCATTTCAGAGATGAATAGCCACTACAAAGAAGGCCCTTTCTCTCATACTTGCCAACCTAAATGTTCTCAGGAGGAGGTAAGTGAGGAAAGCCTCCACTATGGATCTAAGACACTTAGTCTCTTAGATTTTAACCATATATTTTCAATTTTAATTTTTTATGTAGTATAGATGGAGATGGGGGAGGAATCTGGCAAGCCATGATTTTAAAATAGATGCACTTGATTTAATCTGACCAGACCATTGGGGAGATTGGGAAAGAGCTTCGCTCCTTAATTTGTGCATTACCAGTATTCCACTTTCTTGCAAATTTGCATGTGAAGTTGCCTGAGGGTTGCCTGTCTGTCTTCTTTAAAAAGTAATTTCAGGTGTCTAAACGTGGCTAGCTAGTGTGCAGGGCTAATGACACCACATGCTTTGAAATCAGTGTATCAAGGCCTGCTTGGAGTAGGGATGGAGAAATCTGTCTATTTTGGTTCTCTTAGATTCTCATTTTCCATTCTTAAATTGGTCACCAGGTTTCTGCAGCAATTTGTGAAAATTCATGAAATTTCTCCAGCATTTTATTGTGAATTTCTCATAATAATCACATTTTGTAAGCAGTTTTGATTAATGTACACATTTTTACAAGCACTTTCTGATCATATAATTCATTTTTGCATGTTATTTTTACTCATACATTCATTTTTATGCATACTTTACCCTGGCAACCAAGAGGTCTTCTGTATGTTTTAAAGATATGCAGGGGGGAGGGAGAATTCCACCTTGTGGTTTTTCCCATTACAGTGTTGCAAGAACACCTGCACTTGGCTGACTTTCTCTTCTCCTAAAGATACAGGATCAGTCTCAGGCCCTGAGCCTGGCAACCCTAGTGAGGAGAATAGGGGTCTCCTAACAACTCTCAGCACCCTTCACAAACTACTCTTCCCATGATTCTTTGGGGGAAGTCATGACTGTTTAAAGTGGAATAATAGTGAAATAAATGTCTGGTGTGAATGTGGCCTTAATGTTTTGAAACAGAACACAA
Source organism: Rhineura floridana (assembly GCF_030035675.1). Taxonomy (NCBI): domain Eukaryota; kingdom Metazoa; phylum Chordata; class Lepidosauria; order Squamata; family Rhineuridae; genus Rhineura; species Rhineura floridana. The sequence continues at coordinate 89,490,059 of NC_084483.1, read as the reverse complement.
GTCAAACAACTGAGGTCAAGGCCATTGTAGGCAATATCAAATTCAACTGGACACTGGTTGTTGTCTTCCATTCCACCTCTGGACAAACAGTGACCTGGTACTCATTATCAAAAGTTTCTTCAGATCTATATTGATGAGCATAAAATATGGAATAAAGACCATCTATTTTTAACAAGGAAAAATGTTTGGAATTCAATGGTGAATTGAACATAAGGGCTTTGTAGGATCACAGTCGTCCCTTTGTACTGAATGGAAGGCCATTGAAAAAATGCAATAGAGAATGAACAGAGGTCCATTTGCTTCTCACTGCAGATACTGTAAAGCAGAGATTTATCAAGGATGTGATCAGTGCTTAGCTCAGTGAGAATAATCCCATTTTTCTTGTTTGATACAGCATGCATAATGAATTAAAGACTTAAACTGCATTCACAATTCATAAAAAAGAATAAAATGCCTTTAAAGAGTTTTTTAAAACAATCCTCTCATGACTTATAGATCATATGATTAATGCCATGTTTGTTGCAGGTCTGGTTTAACTAAGCATGCTTCCTTTACAGATAGCAAAAAGATTGGTATAGAAAATATCTGACAATATGGATTCTAATACAATGAAATTCTGCTCTGCCCAGCTAGTGTTATGTTGAGGCAGTTGTTCAGGACTTCTAAAAATGACAAATAGACTCTAGAAGCCTAGCACTCTAGTAAATCTATGGAAATATTTACAAAGTATCATGGCATATTAAACCAAATCATGCAACATTCTTTGTTTTGGGGGTACCTGATGTATCAGGAGATGCAGTGATAGCCAGTGTAGTGGGTGGGGCTGCAGAACCACCCTCCCCACACCAGATTTGCTGCAGCATAACTGGATAGTGCTCAGGGAGAGCAAGCTGATGGCAAGGTTGGGACTGTGTGGTTGCACCAGAGGAGCCAGTTGGGTGTTCCTGCCAGCGCATTTGCACAGCCGCACCCTCACTGCCACTGTGCTGTACCCCAGCACTATCCAGTAAGCTTCAGCAATGCCAGTGTCAGGAGATCAGTCCCGCCTCACCACACCAGCTGTTATTGAGGAGATGAAAAAGGAACTGGGTATCCTTGTAGATTCTTGATTTTCTCTCCCATCATCCATCCTGCTTCCCATTTTCCACAGACTAGGATGTGCTATAACTAAACCTACCTACAAGTTAATTGTTTTATCTTTGTTTTGTCCTTTAAAAAACAACATGATACTGATTTTAATCTAAATTTGGTCTTATTATGTTATTATATTTTACGCTGCTCTGGGATTATTCTAATGAAGAGCAGGCTAGAAATTGCTTAAATAAATAAAATAAATAAATACAAGTAAGGATAGATGGATCAGGTGGCAAGCTGGTTTGGATCCCTTTCACACGCATTAATCTGGAAATTCATTCTTTCTTGTTTGTGTGGAGATGTTTTCTCAAAAGAAAAGAGTACTTATACAAAGTGGTGTAAGGGCTGGCTTTTTATTTATCTTCTCTCTCTTTTTTAACAGCTTGTAGCAACTTGGAGTGGCTAGAAAATACACTGCTGCTCCCATGCATGCTGATAATGGAACCAAAAATGCTGCTGGGATCCTGGAAATGATAGGATGGGATGATATCCCTTCCTTCCCAGGGATTTTGTACCGAAAAAAGATAGCTACCACAATGGGTTGATTGGGGTCTGAACTGGTGGAGACTGGCCAGGAAGAAAACCTCAGGGTTATAGTGGATAGCTCAATGAAGATGTCAATTCAGTGTGATGCAGCAGTAAAAAACATGAACTCCATGCTTGGGATCATAAGAAAAGTGGAAATGGACTGCCCTCAAGTTGATCCCGACTTATGGCAACCCTATGAATAGGGTTTTCGTGGTAAGTGGTATTCGGGGGGGCGTTACCATTGCCTTCCTCTGAGGCTGAGAGGCAGTGACTGGCCTAAGGTCACCAGTGAGTTTCATGGCTGTGTGGGGATTTGAACCCTGGTCTCCCAGGTCATAGTCCAACACCTTAACCACTACACCACACTTAAGAAAGGGTTTTAAAATAAAATTGCCAATGTCACAGAGCTATTATACATATCCATGGTGCACTTGAAATACTGTATACATTCTACTCACCTCACCTCACCTCAAAACAATGTTGTAGAGTTGGAAATTGTTCAGGAAAGGGCAACCAAAACATTAAAGCAGTTGCAGCCACTTCCCTATGAGGACAGATTACAATATTTTGCCAGGACAAAAGGCCCCAGGCTGAAACTGTTCCCTCTGCTAAATCATGGTCATATGAAGCCAAGCAAGTCAAGGATATATGCCCTACTTCCATTCAGATATTCAGCAGCCTACATCCTCATTCATGCAGCCTACTTCTAACATATGGGGTGGCAGAATGATGTGTTACAGGGGGTGCTCAGAGACATCAGCCTTGGGTTCTGTTTTGTTATTCTTGTTTACCCATTTTTAAAAATAGTTTATTCACACAAATTTTATGATTACAAAATGTGCCTTAAATCATTCTTAGGTCAAATCATGTATCAATTATTATTTATGCATTTATTACTATTATTATTTAAATTTGTATGCCACTTTTGAGCATGTAAAATGCTCAAAGTAGCTCATAACAAAAGGAAAATGCAAATCACAAAATCATTTCAAAGCACAACAATCCAACAAATAATTCAATATGAGTACATTAACATTATAACATTTAAAGTCATAAAACAATCAATCAATTAAAATATCAATTAATGACAAACATAATAAATATTCCAATAAAAAATACAAAAAAACAGTATTGTTAAGCAAATATTGTCAGATTATTGCATAACCAGAATATCCATAATTATCATTTCATTGGGGTTCTTTGCGGTTGTTGTTCCAGTACAAAATAAAAGGCCACTGGTTTGTTGGAAAAACTGGATTGTTTACATTCTTCCCTCCCAAAGCTGTTTATAATTTTGCTCTTGTTTACCCATTTTCCCTACACCCTGTGGAATGTTCAGCTCCTGTACCCACAGAACAGAGAGCAACACAAGGAGTTAGCCATCGTTGATAAATTCTTCATTTCAATACATCAATAAGCCTTCTTTTCATACCTCAAGTCTCTATACCCAATAGAAAAGAGACTGATCTGACGGAATCTCTTTACTGCAATGTATTTTATTGTTAATGGCTTCAAAGTAATATGAAGCACAGCATGGGCTTAATTCCTGAATGCAGTGCTAAAATAGCCTGGCAGTATTTTAGAGTAAACTTATGCATTTAACTGATGGGTCTCTAAGGACTGTAGGGAGTAAAATATAATAAGCTTCTGAAAGGTATAAATCAAGGTCCCTAGCTATGTGCTTTCAAATGTGTATTTGACATTGTGTGGGTCAACTGAAGCTTAACAGGCAATTTGTAGCTCTGTTAGAAGCTGTGTACATAGTTCCACCTTTTGTTTTCTCAGTATTTCCTAACTGAATTTGCTTTTCCTGGTAAATAAATAGGGCTCTAGCCTGAAGAGAAATGCCCCTCCCCATCTCAGTTTAAGGACATTTAAATCCCTCATGATGCTAAATAGTTTTTTGCATTTCCAACATTTATATTTCAGATGAAAAATCTAAGCAAGATAGGAAAGATTACAATGTCTTCCATTCAGTTTTGGACCCCCATTCAGAGATATTGTGCAAAACAAGGTACTGTGAGCAATGATCAAATTAGTGGCAAAAACTGTTTGCAGTGAAGTCTGTGTATATATATCTGGATGGATATTATTGAGTAAAGTTGCTCCTCTAGTTTAGGTTAGGGACAGTTTGGTACCACTCCCTCTTGCCAGGATGAAGCTATATAGACCTTGTGCTGATTTCCCAGTGCAGAGACAGATATCCAATCAGGAGAATGCACTCAGTCCTTGGCCTCTTTGGATTTAATAAGGCAAGCACAGCAAGTCACCCACCAACCCTCCCTCACTCCCTAATGCAGTACTGTGGCACTTACCAATTCTCTGTTGGGGGCTGTGTCTGTAATTCCCACAATCAGCACAAGGGGAACACTGTTTTCCATCTTCTGCATGCTATTAGAGCAAGCAGGGTTGTGTTACGGGTGGGGGAGGGATTTGATTCAGTTTGCATTTAAAGGTGAACTTACCAAATCTGCAAATTCCTGCAAAAATGTGGACAACTGAATTTAAGATTGGAAAAATGAGAAACTGAGAGAACTGAAATTGATAGATTTGCCTATCCCTAGTTGTGATGTTGATTGATTTCTCTGATTAGTTGTGTGAATCACTAATTTGGTCACAACTAATTTATCTCAGTCTCCTATGTTGGAATTGCTTTTTAAAAGGTTTTTAAATATTTTAATGATGTTTTTGAGATGTTTTATTTTAACATATTTTTAAATATGTTTTTTGTTTTAATATATGTTAAAGTCTTTTTGTTTTCAAGATGTTTTAGAGAGCTTTTACTGTTTGTTTGCTGCCTTGGGTTCCTTCTGGAATGAAGGAAGGGCTATAAATCTAATAAAGAAATAAATAAACTTTGGCCAAGATGCTTGCATCTGTGTGGCCTATTACATGTTCTCTTGCACTGCACCCATCCTGGATGTTCATGCAAGCTGTGGAGGGTTCATTAGTGGATCCAGGGTGTGGTGAACACTTCATTGCATAATAAGGTGGTACTCACTGCCTCAAAAGAGGTGGTGGTGTGTCTCCTGCAAAGATTTAAACCAACTACCACCCAGTCACCAGTACATCTTTTTTGGGCAAGGTGATTGAGAAGGTGGTAGCAGTTCAACTGCAGATCCTCTTGGATAAAACTGATCTTGATCCATGATTCCTGGCACAAAAGTATAATTTTATTTTTTTAAGCAATGCAAAATTATAATATCAATAGTTTGATAAATCAATATCAAACTCCAGTGATTTAGTGGGGAAGTAATAAAATAAATGTGTGTAATACTTAAGTTGTCTTATACTGAGTCAGACAATCAGTCCATCTAGCTCAGCATTGTCTACACCAGCCTTTCCCAACTAGTGTGCCTCCAGATGTTGTTGGACCACAATCCCCATCTTTCCTGACTATTGGCAATGCTGCCTGAGGTTGATGGGAGTTGTGGTCCAACAACATCTGGTGGCCCACTAGTTGGGAAAGGCTGGGCCAGCAGCAGTTCTCCAGGATTTCAGATAGGAGTTAACTTCAAATGGAGATCATAAAACATGCTGCTCCATTCTAATTTCATCAGGGCATAAGTAAGTTGTTGGAGGAGAATTCCTGCCATTCTGAAAGTATCAACTGGTAGATCGAAGTGGATATGATGTGTCGAACCTGAATGTAAATCCAGGTTTAAATTCCTACTCAGCTGTGAGGTTTAGTGGGTAGCGTTCAACTAGTATGTCTATTCTCTGTGTGTTCATTGGAGGGTCTGAAAAGGGTCCTATATGCATAACACTCTACATGTAGACACTTCGTATGCAAGATCATGAACACTGCTTTATTTCAGAGCTTCCATTCATTGGTAAACCCTATAAACATACTGTCATATTCTTCTAGGGCTCTGTTCAGACCTTCCACTGAACACACAGGCACAGTGGACACAGTCATGATGCCCTGCTACATGAAGGGTCTGAAAAGGGCTAATTTCTTAGCACAATGCACAGGGATATAGGGAAGTTGAAAGACTAAAGCAACACTCTGAGCTCCTTAGCGGAAGAACAGGATACAAATGCAACTGAAATAGCACTGATATCAGAGCCAAGGGTCTCATATTGCTATATCATATTGACTTGCCTACCAATATGTAATAAATTTTAATGCAATCTTTCTTCAAATAATGCATATATTTGTATTGTGTAATGTTATTCATAGTGGACAACATACTTTAGTTTTGTCTATGTTTACATAAAAATCAATGTTAAATCATAAAGAAACTTTAAGCATTTGTCAAACGATTAACGAAAACTGCTCAGATTAATGACTTAGAAAAGTACTGAAGTATCCTGGAGAAGATGCCAATTAATACTAGAGTGGACACAATATTTGCTAGAGTAGACTCAAAAGAGATCAATTTATAGTTTAACATAATATTAAATAAACCAACAAATGCATAATAAGTACCCAGTTATCCCAATGTATATTGATTAAATCAAGTTAAATTCCTTAGAAATTATTCAGACAAAGGCTGAAATCCTAGGCATACTTAATAGTGTACTTGAACTTAGTAGCTAGTATACAATCCAGTAAGGGATACTTAGAGCCCATAAATTAATTGTTAGATCATGACTGGTGCATCTTTCTTTCAACTGAGGGAGAAAGAAGCAGAGGAAAAGGGAAAAAGTCCTCCTTTTTCTTATGTATTGATTTATAAATATATTTGAATACTGTATTTCATTTAAAAACATCAACGCAGTTTATAACAAGTAAAAAAAACCCTGTAAAAACCATTAAAAATACAGTAAAATACAAAGGCCAACTATTGCAAAAAGATGTATTCTTTATTGCCTGCATAAGCCTGATGGAACAGAAAGGTTTTCAGCAGGCCTTTAAAAGTTACAACAGAAGACACCTGCTGAATCTCTGTTGGAGGAGCCTTCCAGAGAACTGGGCTGATGACACTTTTGTGTTGATGTTAAATGAGCCTTGCCAATTTGGAGGATGACCAAAGGTGCTCCTGCAGTTGATGATCTTACTGGGATGTAAGGGTTCAGGCGGTCCCTAAGATTCTCTGGACCTAAGTTGTTCAGCGCTTTGTAAATTAATACAAGGACCTTGAACCTGGCTCAGTAGTAGAGGATCAGCTAGTGCAGATATTTTAAAAGTGGTGTCATATGTGATTGGTCACGTGCCCCCATCAGCAATCTGGCCACTGCATTTTGCACCAGCTGAAATTTCCGAACCAGGGACAAGGGCAGCTCCACATAAAGTGCATTGTAGTAATCCAGCCACAATCCAGCCTCTTATGTTAACACTACTGCTCCTGTGCACCCACTAAGATGAAGGAAGGGAAGGATAGTGAGGATGGCTTTGAGGGGGCAGGAGGGTGGTGGAGGGGGAGGCTTATATGAGCACTTGGATTTTGATCTGAGTGAGAAGAGGAAGTGTTGGGGTTTATTTTTTATTTATTTATTATTTGATTTATATCCTGCCCTTCCTCCCAGCAGGAGCCCGGGGCCAAGACTTGCTTTCCATTTGGGAAGCAGAGTGTCTTTCTAACCACAAGGTTTTATTATATTAGCCAGGCTAAAATGAAATCCCATAACATTCCTAGTTAGCATAGCCAATCAAGTAGAGAAGTGTTGTGAGCACAGCCCAAATGCCGCTCATATGCATTTCTGACAACGGGACTCTCATGAAATTGATAAAGGATAAAATAGGGAAACCATACATCACAGAACAGGTGGGAGAGAGAAAATAGAAAGAGATATGTCAACTGGCAGCATGTCTCTCTGAAGATCATAGTTCCTATATAACAGTGTGTCTTATCTGGAATTCCCAGCTTGAAGTACTTTAACAATAATATTGCACTTAGGTAATTCATTCACTCATTCACATATATATTACAGCATTGCAAACTTGGCATCTTCAGTTCTACTGCTGTTCACCAGGTGAAAGAAGTGCTTACATAGAAAGCTGGGATGAAGTTATGCCAGATAATATGCAATGGAATCTTTCCTAGTTAATAAAAATTGTATTTAATACACCCACCCACAAAGATCAGCATAAAAATTGGCATTCTGCAAACTGGATGTCTTGTTTTTTGTACACTTCAGCTGTAACCTATGAATAAAGCAAATTTTAAAGGAATGTTATTTCTATAGCAGGTTGCTTTCACATGCAATACTTAGGGAGCACCCACAATATCATTCTTAGAAATAAGCTAAGAATTGAAAATATGCATACAATGTGCTCTACGTGGGGCTGCCCTTAAGACGACTTGGAAACTTCAACTGGTCCAAAATGCAGCAGCCAGATTACTGACTGGGTTTCCTTTAGAACTCATATAACCCCTATTTAAAAACAGCTGCATTGGTTGCCAGTTCATTTCCAGGCTCAATTCAAGGTGCTCACATTAGTGTTTAAAGCCCTAAATGACTTAGGTCCCAAATATCTGAAAGACCACCTCCTTCCCTACAGATCCTCTCAGGCGTCGAGATCAGTAAAGGGGGTCCTTTTGATAGTTACACCACTCTTGGAAACTAAGAGGGTGGTCTGGGAGAGGACATCCTCTATGGTGACCTCTATTGTGGAACTTCCTTCCCACGGAGGTGCATCTGGCAACTTCATTGTACAGGTTTCAGCATGCTGAAGATTCACCTCTTTACCTGGCCTTTGATGTGAGATACATGTTTTTAGGACCCAGACTATTATGTGATTTTAGGTTGTTTTCAATTGTTCTTAATGTTGTATTTTATAATTGTTGTGACCTGCCCTAGGATCTTTGGGTGAAGGGAGGGTATTGGTAATTTTTTTTAAAAAAAAAAATCCAAATGGTAAGAAAAGAGAGGAAAGAGAACAGCTCCCTGAAAGAGAATAGCTCCCTAAAAGAAAAATTAGCTCGGATTTCAAGCATGCTTTGGGGCACGTTCAGGGCAAAATAAATGACAAGATCTTCTGATGAAAAACATTGCATGTTTTTGCAGCTCATATGAGACTTGCTAAGACCATGCAAGGTGCTGACACTTGACTTTTGTGAACAGTAGTGAAAAGTGGGGGCGGGGGACTGCATTCACAATGCAGATCTCATTGTATGAGGCAAAGCTGCCCTTCTGTTGTTGTGAACTGTTTAAGCCCAGTCACTTGTTTACATGCTTTCCATTGTGTTAGTGCTGGCCAAAACAAATAGCAGGCTCACATAGAATTTATTTCAGCCTGCAGTCTGGGGAACACGAGTGATGTTGCCGTAGTCCCCTGCTTGAAAGCTTCATGCAGCTTCAACGGTGGTCTAGGGAGATCTCTCAGGTCTACTCAAACAAGAGTCTTCTTATGAAATTCATCCATTTGGCAGAGGAACAGAGTAGCTTTCTCATTTCATGGAAGAAGAAAAGGGTTCTGGCACATATCACAACCTATCTATGAGGGAGGTTGTATTGTTTTTAAGCCTATTTTTTGTTGTTGTTGCATGATCATAAATCACCTTTAGACATATGTGAAAGGTGATTTATAAATTAAAATCATTCTTATCTTCATAATGGAAAGCAGGGGTAGGAACCTCAGGCCTAGGACTGGATGCAGCCCTCTAGAGGTTTTGGAAAGGGGGCAGGGAGAGCAGGCACAAACCTGCTCCTCCTCCATGCATTCAGTCTATGCTTGGAAGCAACATCTGAAAAGGACTCTTGTCTCAGGATGAAGCAAATATATGATTTTGGCCCCAGTACATGCATTACCCAAACAGTGTTGGTTAGGGTTGCCAGATTCATGGCCTGAGAATGATCCTGTATCTTTAGGAGAAGAGAAAGTCAGCCAAGTACAGATGTTCTTGCAACTCTGTAATGGGAAAAACCACAAGGTGCAATTCTCCCTTCTGCTTGCACAATTTTTAAAGATACAGAAGACCTCTTGGTTGCCAGGGGTTTGTGTGTGTGTGTGTGACAGTACTCACCAATATAAAGTACTGGCACCTCTTTTCGTGCTGCCCATGGCAGCCATTTTTCAGGCACCCACATAGTTTTTATCAAGATATGAGTAGAGTCACCACATTTTTTAAAAAACAAAACAGCACTTCAGGTAGCCAAATAGCATGGACATCTTTCAGCAAAGTTATTTGCATGAAAAGTGTCCTTATGGTTCAGCTAATTCTATAGTTAGAACTGGTTCAAAACATATGGGCACTGTTAATAAGAAATGACAGGTGCCTCATGCTTTGGATTTCCAAAGACCTTGCATATGACGTCAACTCAAGTGGCTTTCCATCTATCCCAGGAGTGTCCTCACATGTTGTGGACTACAATTCCCATCACTCCAGTTAAGATGACCAATGGCAAGGGATGATGGGAACTGTAAACCAACAATATCTGGAGGGCTCTGTGTTGGCCAGCCATGCCTGGGCCACAGCACTTTGCTCAAGCAGTCAGTCTGCACTGCAACAGGTGCTTTCCTACCATTCTTCATAAGATTATTAACCAGAATGTTAGTTTTATGTTACACTATATTATATTGTATTGTGTTATATAGCCATGAGAGTGGCTGCATACTATAGCCAGCATGGATTTTTCACATTCCACAATGTTAAATTGAAAATAACCCCCATGCCATTCTGATGCTTTCCATAAGCTCATTTCAAAACAAAACTTTATAAAACTTATAGTCCTAAACTCAGAAATGCTTGCTTAACAATTCTCTATATTTTCATGGTGAAACACAAAACAGTCGGAGAGAATTGAGAGTTCAAATTGTAAAAAACAACAACACCAGATCCCTTTTGGACTTTTTTCTGTCAGAGTTCTCATAATCTGTTGAAATTGATGACAAATCAGCCATGTTCACTGAGTACCTGTAATCCTATTACTGACCTTGCCCCATACTCTGGCCATCTTCTGCAGTTTAAAAGAGAAAAAAAAGTCTGGCTGATTTTTAATTAATTTAAGAAATTTTACATTGAATTCAATGAAAACGTCAGGCATGCTCAGTAAGAAGTAAGAACCAACTATCAGTGTTCTAAAAGCCAGATTCACAGCTGCTTGGCTTGCCTAATCAGGGGGCCACACCCATACCAGACCTTTATTTCACTTGAAACAGTCAGGCTTCCCCAAAAGAATCCTGAGAAGTGTAGTTTGTGAAGGGTGCTGAAAGGAGACTCCTATTCCCTGACAGAGCTCTAGTGGCCAGAGTGATTTAACAGTCAGCCACTCCAACTGAAGCTCTGTGAGGGGAACAGGGTGTCTCGTAGCAACTCTGAGCACCCTTCATTAACTACACTTCACAGGATTTTTTGAGAGAAGTCATGACTGTCCAAAGTGAAATAAAGGCCTGGTGTGGATGTGGTCAGTGACAGCTTTGGTTTAAATTTGGGTGGGAGGCTACATGTGTCTTCAGTAGAATAAAAAGGGGGGGAAATGCTGGAAAACAATGATACTGTTCACAATGTTTTCCTTTTGGAAAAGAAAGGGGCCCAGTGCCCACCCACCCAATCTCCTCCCCTCCCCCTCCTCCTCCCCTCCCTGCCCCTCCCCCAGATAAGTTTCACCTATCCTAAAAATGATTGCACAGAAACAAATCCCATTGAACTCAAAAAGTGCAAATGATTCCAAGCTACACAGGAAGTGGATTGGACTGTGAAAGACCAACCCAAATTGTGTTTGCAGGGCAGTACAATATCTCAGAGAGGCGGTCAGGTTTCCTGTTCTCTGGTGCATTCACTATAGCTGCCCAATTTTCCTGCTTTTTAAAGTTTGATAGAAATATCAGTGGGCTATAGGTATGTTCTTAAACCGCAAGGATTTTTCCTATTAGTGAATTATGTTATATTTTGTCTCCTATTTTTCTTAGCACCACTTTATACTCTTTAGCAGAGAGCCAGTGTGGTGTAGTGGTTAAGGTGCTGGACTATGACCCGGGAGACCAGGGTTCGAATCCCCACACAGCCATGACGCTCACTGAGTGACATTGGGCCAGTCACTGCCTCTCACCCTCAGAGGGAGGCAATAGAATCATAGAATCATAGAGTTGGAAGGGGCCTTGTAGGCCATCGAGTCCAACGCCCTGTTCACAGCAGGAAATCCACAGCTAGAGCATCTCCCGCAGATAGCTGTCCAGCCTCTGCTTGAAGACATCCAGTGAAGGGGATCCCACCACCTCCCTAGGCAGTCGGTTCCATTGCCGAACTGCCTTACTGTCAAGAAGTTCCTTCTAATGTCCAATCTGAATCTACGCTCCTGCAATTTAAAACCATTAGACCTAGTCCTACCCTCTGGGACAGCAGAGAACAAATCTGTACCCTCCTCTATGTGACAGCCCTTCAGGTACTTAAAGAGTGCAATCATGTCACCCCTCAGCCTTCTCTTCACCAGACTGAACATGCCAAGTTCCTTCCACCTTTCCTCATAAGATTTGCTCTCCATACCGGCTATCATCCTCATCGCCCTCTTCTGAACCCGCTCCAACTTGTCTATATCTTTCTTAAAATGAGGCGCCCAGAACTGAATGCAGTATTCCAGATGAGGCCTGACTAATGCAGAATATAGTGGGACTATTACTTCCCTCGACCTGGAAACTATAGCCCTGTTTATGCAGCCCAAAACCGCGTTTGCCTTTTCTGCTGCAGCATCACACTGCTGGGTCATGTTCAACTTGCGATCCACTACAATTCCAAGGTCCTTCTCACACGCACTACTGCTAAGCCGGGTATTTCCCATCCTCTACCCGTGCATTTTGTTTTTGTGGCCTAAATGCAGAATCTTGCATTTGTCTTTATTGAATTTCATTTGATTAATTTCAGCCCAATTTTCTAGTCTATCCAGGTCCCTTTGGATTTTATTCCTGTCTTCCATTGTGTTAGCTATACCTCCCAGTTTCGTATCATCCGCAAACTTCATAAGGCTTCCCTCCACCCTGTCATCTAAGTCATTGATAAAAATGTTGAAGAGTATCGGCCCCAGGACAGAACCCTGTGGCACTCCACTCGAAACTTCCTTCCAGTCCGAAGCAGAGCCACCGACGACCACTCTTTGAGTATGGTTTTCCAACCAGTTGTGAATCCACCTGACAGTATTTCCATCTAGTCCGCATTTGACCAGTTTGCTAATCAAAAGGTTGTGGGGGACTTTGTCAAACGCTTTGCTGAAATCTAGATAGATGACATCTACAGCATTTCCACCATCTACTAAGCTAGTGACCCGATCAAAAAAAGAGATGAGATTAGTTTGACAGGATTTTTTCTTGACAAACCCATGCTGGCTCCTACTAATCACAGCATTGTCATCTAGATAGTTGCCAATGGACTCTTTTATTATCTGTTCTAATATCTTTCCCGGTATTGAAGTCAGACTGACTGGCCTGTAATTCCCCGGATCTTCTTTTTTACCCTTTTTAAAGAGCGGGACGACGTTTGCCCGTCTCCAATCCTCCGGCACCTCTCCCGTTCTCCAGGATTTCTCAAAGATGATGGCAAGAGGTTCCGAGAGTACATCAGCAAGTTTCTTCAATACTCTGGGATGCAGTTCATCAGGCCCTGGAGATTTGAACTCATTTAGGTTAACTAGGTATTTCCTGACTATCTCCTTATCAATCTCGAACTGCAATCCCGACCCCTTACTGAGATTGCTACCGATGCAAGGTTGCACACTGTTCCCTTTTTGGGAGAAAACGGAGGCAAAATAGGTGTTGAGCAGTTCTGCCTTTTCCTTGTTATCTGTCAACATTTTGCCATCCTCATTGAGCAGCAGTTCCACCATTTCCTTGGTCTTTCTCTTGCCTCAAACATATCTGAAAAACCCCTTTTTGTTGTTCCTCGCTTCCCTCGCCAGCCTCAGCTCATTCTGGGTTTTAGCTTTCCTTACGCTATTCCTGCAAGCCCGAGCCGCTCATCGGTACTCTTCCTTGGTGATGTGTCCTTCCTTCCATTCTTTATACATGCTCTTTTTTATTTTTACCTCCTCCACCAGTCTTCCGTGTAGCCACATTGGTTTTTTCTGATGTCTTCTGTTTTTCTTCCTCTTTGGAATTGTTTGCGATTGCGCTTTTTGTAATACCTTCTACATGAACTCCCACACTTCTTGGGCTCCTTTTTTCTTTAGTCTATCTAGCCACGGGATCCTACCCATCATTTCCCTGAGCTTGCTAAAATCGGCTTTCCTGAAATCCAAGGTCCATATTTGACTATATTCTTCTTTGGCTTTCCCCAGAATCACGAATTCCAGCATTACGTGGTCATTTTCCCCCAAGGTACCGACCACTTTAATTCCCGTGACCAATTCGTCCCTGTTAGTTAAGATCAGGTCCAGGATTGCCGATCCCCTTGTTCCTTCTTCTACTTTTTGAAAGAGGAAATTATCAGCAAGGCCCATCAGGAATTTGTTGGAGGTTTTGTGCTTCGCAGAGTCTGTCTCCCAGCAGATATCTGGGTAGTTGAAGTCCCCCATCACTACTACTTCTTGCCTCCTTGAGATTTCAGAGATTTGTTTGAGAAAGGCCTCATCTACCACCTCTTCTTGGCCAGGGGTAAACCCCCTCTGAATACTGCTTACCATGAAAACCCTATTCATCGGGTCGCCATAAGTCGGAATCAACTTGAAGGCATCCATTTCCATTTTCCATACTCTTTAGCCACTGAAGAGAAGTTATTCCATTTATTGACAAATTAAGCTTATTCACTAACAGACTGATTCTAAAAACATTTTCTTGGAAATTTGTTCCCCTGAATTCAGTGTAACTTACTTCTTGGTAGATATTAGTAGAAGTGCAGCCAAATCATATACAAGGGTAAAACAAATACCACCAAAAGCTGTAGAAAGCCAAGTAAGCATTTCAAATGTCTATTAAGTTATCCTTTGAGGTCTTCCTTCCAAACAGAGAAAAGATGGGCACTCTAGCTCTCCTGGGGAGACTGTTAAAGGTTGTAGGATGTGATTTATTTGCACAGGTCTGATGAATGGCATGAAATCAAATGATTGCAGTGAGGAAATGATAAAGAATCTGGAGAATAATGCAGCATGAAACCTAAACATATGTTTATAGTTGCTGTTCTGGGCTGATAGCCAAGAGGGCATTTTGCTTAGCAAGCTGGGTTAATATCAGTCATATTTTTTCCAAAGCAAAGCAAACAAAACAAAAAGGCCCCACATTTAATACAGCAAGTAGAAATACTGTATGTTAGTTTCCCTTGGTTGTGGGAACTACCAGATGACAAAGGGTACTATTATAACTTCAGTTCTTAATACAAAGAAATAAATCAAGTTCATAATAAATAAATTGCTCCAATGTAACAATTTATGATTGAACTACTGTATAGGAAACAATTTAATCACCTGTGGTATGCTATAAAAAGTATATAATATAGTTTTTACCCAAAAAACAACTATCTCCCAGGGAGAAATATCCCCTTTTGGGGCAAGATGTTTGAGAAGGCGATGGTGGTCCAGCTTCAAACATGCTTTGCGGAAACTGATTACTTGGATCCATTCCAGTCTGGTTTCAGGCTTGGCCATGTCACTGAAACCACCTTGGTTGACAACACTGTCAAGAATAACTAACTTTGGTCAAGCTGAAATGGGGCACCAGAGAGGATTCTGGGTGCCCATGATTAACTGGGACTCCCTACTGGGAGAGATCTGCAGTTCTGGGTCAGAAAGGCAATTTACAACCGGATAAAGGGATGCCACTGATCGCTAGCTGTTATACCTTATCAACTTCCTGGGATTAGAAGTCAGGAAGAGGGGGTGTTGTAGATCAGAATCTCTGGGTGACAATATCTAGCGCACTTATCTTCAAAAGACTTCAAAGGAGTAGACCCCTGCAGGGGCGGGAGATGACTATTTGCTTTCCCCCCTCTTTGGTGACTGTTAAACTCCATAAAGAAAGGAAGGGCAATCCTAAAAGTCAGTTCCCTTATTCCATCTACCGGGACTTGCTGAAATATGACAGAGGAAGCCTTTCAAGGAAAGGGAGTGACTCTGCAGTAAGTATAGGAACCTAGCTTAGATAAGACTTTATGTTGTTTTCTTTTGTGTGTATTTGAACATCTTCCCTTTTGTTATGCCAATGTGCCTCATATAACCCATCAGAGGCTGATAGCTTTAAGGAATCAAACCACTGTTCTCTTTGTATATACCAAGTTGTTTACCTCTTAATAAACTATCTCTTTACAAACGGTGTGTATTGGCTTGGAATTGAGGATTCTAAATCTAGTCCTTTGACTGCGGAATGCTACTGTTGCTATTAATTGAGGAGGGTTAATCCCTTAGAATTCACGTTGGGCTCTGAGGTCCCTTCCCTCAGAGAAAGAACCCCAGAGGAAGGGTGGTGGCGGCCTACTATGGAAGTATTTACTCCTGAAAGAGGAAGAGTATTTGCCTGAGAAGCAGTGGCCCGAAGGAGTGGGACTGTTCTCAGAAGCAAAGACACACACCCTTGGAGAACTAAGGACAAGGGACCCCAGGGGGACAAGTCGTTGACAAACAGCTGTCAAGAGAAGATGGGAGAATGCAACCTTGCTCGTTCTCCTTGATCTCTCAGCAGCTTGTGATACTGTTGACCATGGTATCCTTCTGGAGCATCTCAGGGAGGGGGTTAGGGGCACTGTGCTTCAGCGGTTTTGTTCGTACCTCCAGAGCCGCTTCCAAAAAGTAGTTATGGGAGGCTATTGTTCAGCACCATGGAAACTGTCCTGTAGTGATCCGCAGGGTTCCATCTCATCCCCCATGCTATTAAACATTTATATGAATCCACTGGGAGCTGTCATCAGTAGTTGGAGTGAGGCGCTATTATCATGCAAATGATACCCAGCTCTACCTTTCTATTCCATCTGGATCAGGAGAAACAGTTGAAGTGCTGGACCAGTGCTTGCAGGCAGTGATGGGCTGGACGTGGGCCAATAAATTAAGGCTGAATCCTGTAAAGACAGACGTGTTATATGTCCAGAGTTCTCATGTCCAGAAGGTAGGGAAATGGCCTGTTCGGGATGGGGGTTGCACTCCCCTGGAAGGAAAAGGTTTGCAGCCTGAGGGTACCCCTGGATCCAACATTGTCACTGGTGGCTCAGGTGGCCTCAGAGTAGAGTGCCTTTTTTGGGCTCTGGCTGGTTTGCCAGCTTGGGCTTCTTTTGGACAGAATGACTTGGCCACAGTACTCCATGCTCTGGTAACTTCCAGATTAGATTATTGCGATGCACTTCACATGGGACTGCCCTTGAAGATAATTCAGAAACTTCAACTGGTCCAAAATGCAGCAGCCAGATTACTGGCAAGGGTTCCCTTTAGAACTCATATAGCCCCTGTTTTAAAACAGCTGCACTGATTGCCAGTTCATTTCCAGGCTCAATTCAAGGTGCTCACACTAATGTTTAGAGCACTAAATGTCTTAGGTCACAAATATCTGAAAGACCACCTCCTTCCCTACAGATCCTTTTGGGTGTTGGGATCAGCAGAGGGGGCCCTTTTGGTAGTTCCACCACCCTCAGAAGTTCAGAATGTGGTGCCTCAGGAGACAGCATTCTCTGTTACAGCCCTAAGTTGTGGAACTCCCTTCCCACAAAGGTATGACTGGCAACTACACTGTACAGTTGTCAGCAAATGCTGAAAACGCACCTCTTTACCCTGGCCTTTGACATCTGAGATTTACATTTTTACACCCTATTTTTTGTGATGTTGTGATTTTTAGGGTTTTTTAAAAACACACACACAACTGTTTTCAATTATATATTTAAAAACTGTATATCCCACCCTGGGACCTTTGCATGAAGAGTAAGTAATAAATTTAAATAATAATAATAGTAATAATAATATTCTAATGCACTAACACAGCCTTCACCAAGCTGGGCCCTCCCAGTTATAGTCCAAACTATCTGGAGAGCAGCAGCTTGGTGAAAGCTGCACTAAGGAGCTCTGTGTTGGTGGCAGTGTTGTCTACTCTGGCAGTGATTGGCTCAGTTAAAATAGAACAGGTAAAAAAAGTGCTCTCTGACACATGTCTTTAAAGATTTCGCATATGGAAAGAAGGACACTCCTGCTTGTGATTTCTGTATAGAGTTCCGTGAAGTAGGAGGGAAAAGCAATGGAAAAGAGAGAGAGATTTAAGAGTAACTATTTAATGTAAAAAACAAACAGCTCATTAAACTATTTCTATGCATAAACAATTATAACCCCTGTGAAAGAATTAATGCATATCTGCAAAAGCACAACACAGAAAGTACAGCCAGTATATGAAATAAAAATGTAACTGAGATCATGGCTGCCAAATCATCTGCATTCGTGCAAGAATATCTGTCTGCAATAGTCATGCCCTGGAATGCTGGTCTCATGTGCTATACTTTGTGGTCTGGTCAATATACCCTAACCTATGCTGTTCATATATTATATGTTACACAATCCTGCCATAATAAATAATTTCTCAGATCCAGTTTAATACAGGCCACGGATAAAGTTGATCGCAGATATGCTGTTGCTGAGCATGTCTTTGCCAGAACACATGGTAAGTATATTTAAGCACATGATCATCTGGGATATTTAAAACAGGCCAATCTGCCCATTTTGGTTTCTCTTGAAATCTCATTTTTCCAGTCTTAAATTCAGTTCTCCACATTTTCCACATAGGTTTAAGATTTTTTAAAAAAGCTCTCATGAAAATTCATCAGCATTTTAATGTGAATTTCTCCTAATTCATTCATTTGTTCCAAATATACATTTTTGTATTATTTTCTCATATATATATATATATATGTATGTATGTACACATCCTAATATATGCATTTTTGTACACTGTGCTTGGCCGGAGAACTGCATTTCAAAATTCAGAGCAGTGTGAATTTCAATGGATGGCTGTGGTTTGGCTCTTGTGTTGTTTTGGAAAGTGTGAATTAGGTTCACTTTTAAATGAGAACGGAATTGAATTTCTCTCCCATCTCTAACTGCTTCACATTTAAATAACCCTCATTCTCCATTGAGGGGAAGTATATTTTGAATTGTCTCCATCTTTTTTAACACAAAGTTTAGTCAGAAAGAATCATGAATGCTGATATCTGTAGCTACTGAGATTTATGGCTGACATACCTCTGTTTTCAGTGGGATGCAACTTTTCAGAAGAAAAGATACCAAATGTCAGTATCTTAGGTCTAGACTTTGCTCCTGCCAACAGCATTTAGGGTTATCATGCAAAGCATCCCCCCCCCGCAATCCTGCTTTCTAAGGGAACCCCAGGTGTAGGTTTCCTGGAGTGTTTTTCATAGAGTGCCTAAAGGTAGTTTAGTGCTTTGTGCTCTGTGGGCCATGAGGGACATGGGTCAACAAAAGGTAGGTGTAAGAGAGCCATACTAGGGATATTTTCCTTAGGAATGTTGATTAGTATTAGGAATGGTTTGCTATACAATATAATGAGTTTTAGGAACATTTATTAGGAAAAAAGTTTAAGAATATCAGAAGCATAAACAGTAAATAAGCACAACCCGGTAGCTTAGGCTCCAAAAAACAGATGATGAGTACAGATAGCGTACTACTAACTGCAACCATGGATCATGCCACGAAGGATCATGATATCAGAAATGGGCCACAGGATATAGAAACCTCAATGTTAGCTTATTACAGAAGATCCCCTTCCCCTTAGAAACTGACTCCAAGCTTCTTGGAACAATACCTATTCCCCCACACCTTGGATAATATCTGCACCCACTAGTCGGCCTGATCAAGCAACTAGTGCGCTTTTATATTTGGTTAGGATAAGTTTTTATTCAAGTTCAATTTTATTGTAGGGCCATAGGCCAACACAAGTACAAAGCAACATGCAATATAAAAATAAGACACAAAGTTATTATGCTAAAAGAACTAAAGTTAATTATTAGTTAAGTTAAAATTTTATTAAATAGTTTAATTTGGTTGTAAACTTAGAATAAAAATGGCTCTTAGCTTCTGAGCCGCCAGCGCAAAGAGAGATACCTTACGTGTTATCTCGTGGTTTGTATCAGATAATAAGAATAATATTTTTTCCTCTTCCATGGGCATCTCACGGAAATTGAGCCACTCCTGTAGAAAATTTACTCTAGGATTCTGATAAATTGGGCAATATAACATAATATGCGTGAGATCCTCTACCCCATCAAAACCACAGACACATTTTCTTTGATCCTTTGGGGTATTGGATATTCTGCCCTCTCTATCGGAATTCGGTAATGTGAAAAAGCGAAGGGCCGTGAATGAGCGTCTGAGAAGCACTGGTAGTGCCTGTAAGAGGTATGGAGAACAATTATGATCTGTTTTAAATCTCCAATACCATGGGGCAATACGGCAGTTAATTAAAGTCAAATGGTCTAAATAGTTGCAATGATTAAAAATTAACGCAGAGTCTCTTGTTTGTATCTATGTGAGTGAATTGTTGGAGAGTTATATGATATCTATGGAGAATGCCTTCAATTTTGCTGCTCCATATGGTATGGAAAAATGGGTGGGCAAAACAAAGTTTAAGTAATTCCCTACCTTGGTATGAAGTGGGCAGTCTCATAGATTTTAGGAGGGCTAGATGTATACGCGCGCCCAGTGGCGGGAGGCCAGTTTCCGCTCGAAGCATGGCTGCTGGAGTTCCTTGGGGCAGGAACAGTAAGCGCCTTAAAAAATTGGTTTGGATTGTCTCCAAAACCAGAATTGCTTTTTCTGCCCAGCCCCATATCATTGCGCCATACAGAACTTGAGGGATTACTTTGGCCTCATAGATTTTCAGGGCCGGTAGAATCAAATGACCCCCGGTGGATCGGGCGAACTTTAAAATTGCTCCCACTGTTTTTAAAGCTGAATGTTTTACAGATAACCAGTGACGTTTCCAGGTAAGGGTATCCGAAAAGATTACTCCCAAATATTTAAATAAGTGGCACTGTTCCAGCTCGTGGTTTCCCAGTGACCATCTATGTCTCACTGGCCTTTTCCCAAAAACTAAGATTTTTGTTTTCTGGAAATTAATGTTGAGTCTCTCAGTTGCACACAAATCATGTAATTTTCTCATTGATTTCCTCAGACCGACAGGTACTAAGGATAAAAGGACCATGTCGTCCGCATAAAATAGGGTAGAGATCTTCTTTTGCCCAATGGAGGGAGGGAAATGTTGTATATCTGATAGGTCTGAAATTATATTAATTAAGTATAGGTTAAACAGTAGGGGGGCTAGAGGACACCCTTGTTTGACACCCTTTTCAACCCCGAAGAGAGGTGTTGTGTGGCCATATTGATTTACTTTGACCTGGGCTTCGGTGCCTGTATTTAGGGCTTTTAAGAGGTATAAAAGACGACGATCGATGTTCATGTTGTGTAATTAAGTCCATAATCTATCTCTATCCACAGAGTCAAAAGCTGCAGCCAGATCTATAAAGGCCGCATATAGATGTCTTGTGGGACCAGATATAGACAGGCTTGCCAAAAAGTTCAAGGTTAAGCAATGGTCAGTTGGGGCAGACCCCTTCCTGAATCCAATCTGTTCTGGGGGAATGAGTTGGTTTGAGTCGGCCCACTGTTCTAACTTATAGAGAAGATATTTACTGTAGAGTTTAGTCACTACATTCAATAAGCTTATGGGGCGATAGTTGGAGGGATTGGAAGGATCATTCTTTTTATATATTGGGACAATGATGCTATGTTTCCAACTCTCAGGTATTGTTCCAGAGTCATTGATTCTGGAAAACAGCGATGCTAAAATAGGCGCCCACCAGTCAGGGAAGTGTTTATATATCTTAGGTGGTAAGAAATCTTCGCCAGGAGATTTTCCATTTTTCAGTGAAGTTATTAGCGTAATAACTTCTGCAGTTGTTACTGGGGGCCACGCGGGGAGGGAGGTAATGTCAATGTCTAAATATTGGGTTTGACAGGAAGCTGAGCAAGAGTAGAGACTCAGAAAATGTGCATGCCAAACTGAATTCGTAATATGATGTGATTTATTACTAACGAATGAACCCATACACAGGTTAACTAAATTCCAAAAGGGACGTTCTTGTTTTGCAGAAGCCGTGGCGGCCAGCCTCTGCCAACAGGAGACTGCGAAATCTAATTTCTTGCGTCTTAAAAGGCTTTTGTATGTAGCCTTTATAGATCTAAATCAGAGAGCATAACAGTTGGATTTTTGAGTGATAACCTCAAATATGATTTCAGTTTTCTTTTTGCCGCCCTACACTCTTGATCAAACCATGTTAAAGAGGGGTAAGGCTTGTTAAATTCCAAAGGCTTTCGTATCAAAAAAGGTCTTAAAAGAGAAAAGATTTCTTGGAATGCCTGTACTGGGTCCAATGCGCCTTCCAAAATGTCCTTATGGATCGATTGATATACGTCAGATCCTAAAAGAGATGCTAGATGTTCCCTCAAGGGCTCTGACCAGTAGACTCTTCTCGGTAGTTTTAAAGATGCCTGATGTACAGGTGACGGAAAAGGAAGATTAGTAGGTAAGAGAGTTAATTGAAGTGGGAAATGATCGCTCTCTGGTCTATGTACTACCTTAAAGTCAATTATTCCCATATGCAGTGGGGAGGATGCTATCATATAGTCAATTATGCTAGATCCCAAAACAGACCAATATGTAAAGGAGCCACGCGAAGAGTCTACACAAGAGCCGTTTCTAACAAATGTTGGGTGACAAGTTGTAATAAAGAAGATCCCTGTTTGTTTGACTTATTGTCTTGGAGAGTTTTAAAGTAGTTTAGATGGTAACTTGATGGGTCCCAATTAGAGGCCTCTACATTGTGGGGCCCGGAGTTCCCAATTCTGGCATTAAAATCGCCGCTTAAAAGAAAGCAATCTTTTGGAAACATTTCTTCAATGTCCCTTCTTGAAGTTTTTATTGTTTAGCAGGTATTGCTAGATGTCAGAGTTGCTATGCCTAAGGTTCCAAGGATTCTCAGAGCTCCAGGTGAACAAATGGGGCAGTGTCCCACCAACCTCAGTCTGCCCTCAGCCACCCCCTCACCTATCTACCATCTTCCTTACAACCAATCCAGAGGGTAGTGCTGGCTGTCAGTTTCCTCCTCCTTAGTGTCAGCAGGGAGGAAGATGGGGGACAAATTAGAATTAACTGGCTGTGCTTTTCATTGGCTCTGGTTCTACCTACTATTGGCCGCCCGCCTACCAGTCCCAGTGGATACAAGTCACAACTGCCTTGTTCAGAGAGTTTGTTTACCTTGTTACCTCACAGGATCTTTTTCTATGCAAATATACAGTTTTCCCTATGTTCTATTCTTCTTCCTTGTCCATTCTCTCCTCTTAGCCCACCACTGGGGTTATCAGCCCCAGACCTTCCCTCTTTCTTCCTTTTCTCTCTTCCCTTCCTGGCTGCTCAGCCTTTCCTGAGGTAAGACAACCTCCTTCCTCCACTGTCCTTAGTAAAGACTTTCCTTGCATCCGCATCTACCATCCCATGCTCCATATCTTCAGACACTACATTTTACCCAGTGGCTATATGTGCATTGTGGCATGCTTCAGCATGTTGTACTCCATTTCTAGTCTGGATTCCTCCACGTCCTCTCAGACTAGGGTTGCCATATTGCCCAGTTAGCTGGGTTTTACCCGGATTCTTTGCATGCCACCTGGCGCCCGTTTAGCCCCTTAGGTGGCCCGGATTCTCAGCTTTAATTTTTTAAAAAATTAAGTTTCTAGGTGGTCCAGTTCTTGAGATATACATAAAAACATCAGCCATCCCCCACTGTTAAATCTTTTTTTAAAACAAATCTGTACTTTATAGCACTTCGTAGCTCAGTCTAACCCCACCCGTTCAGGATTGCAGCCAATCAGTGTGAAGCCAGTTTTGTTGACCTGGGCAGTGTCTAGAAAACCTCACTGCAATGCCAGAAAATGGTGGTCCCCCCCATTTATCTGAAAATCTCATAAATTGGGTAAGTATATACATTTCAGGTTTTTTTCCTCTTGTGTGCAGGAGTCAGATCCTGGGCAGTGTTTTCAAAACCTTCCCAGTACTTGCTTTTGTGGGGGTAAAAGCTTGCTAATCCCATATGCCCAGAGTAAATCCCATTGAATTCAGACTTACTTTTGAGTAGACATGGTTATGAATGTGCTATAAATTAATGGGACTTTTGAGTGAATGTAAAAAAAAATGTGTTTGTCTTCTAACTATTTCTGTCCCCCCTCCAGTCCTATTTTAAAGCAAGTAGGCAGGTATTACAGTTTTTATTCTGTAGGAAACTAATACTGATTTTTTAAAAACTAATACTGATTTTTCTGCAATGACCAACTGGTTTGACAATAAACTATTATATGGGCTGTATGTATTTATACATCTGCAGTGTGTGTGTGTGTATGGAGTCTTTCCAACAACCCTGTGAGGTAGGGTTGGGAAACCAAGGCAACTCACAACAAGAAATAAAGCCATTTAAAATCCAATAACCATAAAGCAAGAATAAACAGTTGGAAAACAGCCTAAAGAGGCATGATTCTGAATTTTGGGTTGGGTGAATGAAGTTTATTTATTTATTATTTGATTTATATCCTGCCCTTCCTCCCAGTAGGAGCCCAGGGCAGCAAACAAAAGCACTAAAAGCACTTTAAAACATCATAAAAAACAGACTTTAAAATATATTAAAACATCTTTGAAAATATTTTTAAAAGCTTTAAAAAAACATATTTTTTTAAAAAAAGAAAAGGCTTAAAAACATATTAAAAAGCAATTCCAACACAGACTTAGACTGGGATAAGGTCTCAACTTAAAAGAACAAGTTGAAAGAACAAGTTCCTTATCACTTGAGGCTGTAGTTCTCTGCACACTTCCCAGTTTGAGTAAGCCCCATTGAATACATTGGGACTTGCTTCTGAGTAAACAAACATCGGATTGCACTATAAATATATTTACAGATTGTGTAATTCATAAACACATTTGATAGTCATGTTTATATAAATATTTCTTCATACTGTGTCCCAATAAGTATTTGATTTCACACTATGGTTGTAGATGATTTTTTCCTCTACTTTTTAAGTGTGCCCTTCTTCTTGGGGGTAGTCATGGTTCTCCATTGTTTTCATCCTGAGGGGAGGATAGGCTGAGAGATGGTGAGTAGCACATTTAAGGTCTCTTCATCTCCCCCCCCTTTTAATTTGTATTTGTATTTCTCCAATATCTTCCCCTGGCGTTTTTATGTATTTTAAATATGTTTAGATTAAATAAATAGGAAATCATAATTGTGAACCTCCCTAAAAGCAATTTACCTATCCTTATGTTTTGGCAAAGTGATGGTGTGAAGGCATGCTGGTAGAACAAGAGACCATGTTTGAGGCGTGTTATAAGGTGTTTGAGGACTTTGTCACACATTACTTTTTGAGACCTGTAGATTCATGTTGGAAAGAACACGTGCACGTATTGAATGGTGGCTTGGGTGCTGTTTTTTCAGTCTACGCTGCATGCGTAGGGAAGGTGATACATCATCTGGCAGCTAGCTTCATAACGCGAGAATTAAAAACATTTGAATCACCATTCACTTGTTTACTTTTCTCACTATTGAGACCACTTCATATATTACTTTTTCATACACAGAAATTTAATCTTTGTATAGGAAAAAAGTATTTTGTAAAATATGAAGGACAGTGGCTGCCCAGTCAGTATAACCACTGTACAAGATCTACACAGCCACTGTAATTACCTTTTCGTTTTGAGTGCCCTATTGTCTGGGTCTTGGTTCAGGTGTGTATCCAACTTTGATGTGCTTATGGAAGGGGTGTGCAAGTAGTGCCCCCCCCAAGTGTGGAGGCTTGGACGAACATTGTGTTATGGAAAACCAAAGTATGTGTGAAAGTATATATTTGGGAATGTCATCAGTGTGATCCTAAGCACACTTAATAAATAATGTCATATCAAACTTGCATGTCACAAAATATTTTACGGTCATGTCCATAAGTACCAGGTGTGTAGTCGCCCAGGGGGTCTTAGTCTCTCTGCTTTTTTGGGAGCAGGGTCCCTATGTCTCCAAGTATCCTACAATCAGCATGAAAAGGGAGTGTGTTAGTCACTGAGAAGAGTCTTCTAATATGCTTCCTTGCCTTTCCTGCTGATTGGAGCCAATCAGAGTAAAAGGAGGTGAGTCAGCCACTGAGAAGACTCTTCTCAGTTGCTAACGCTCTCCACTTACATGCTGATTGGCTCCTAGAGGTGTTTGTTGTTGTGAGAGAATGCATTAACAAAGATCTCATTCTTAATCCAGGAGCAAAAAAGGGTGTACGTGGCTGCAACTATCATGAAGGGACTCTGCACTTCTGAATTTTCTACTAAACAACTGATAATACCTATGTAACTTTGTGTCTGGAGACTTATTATTAAGAATCACTTTCCATAATTGTAAGGAGGTATGTCCACACGCATGCATCCCAGGCACCTAAATGAGGGGTCAGAGCAGCATAGGGACATAAGCAGATGTCTTATACCAGGGGTTCCCAAACTTTTCTTCTACATAGACCACTTGAAAATTGCTGAGGGTCTGAAAGTATCTGAAAATTTACTATGGGCATATGCAAGATAATTAACTCCCATTAGTGATAAGAGCAAGAATTTATAATTATTATATTAATTAAAACAAGAGGCTTATCAGTACTTTGAAGAGGTTGTTGTTGTTATGTGCCTTCAAGTCGACTATGACTTATGGCGACCCTATGAATCAGCGACCTCCAAGAGCATCTGTCATGTACCACCCTGTTCAGATCTTGTAAGTTCAGGTCTGTGGCTACCTTTATCTCTTGTTTGGCCTTCCTCTTTTTCTACTCCCTTCTGTTTTTCCCAGCATCATTGTCTTTTCTAGTGAATCATGTCTTTTCATTATGTGTCCAAAGTATGATAACCTCAGTTTCATCATTTTAGCTTCTAGTGATAGTTCTGGTTTAATTTGTTCTAACACCCAATTATTTGTCTTTTTCGCAGTCCATGGTATGCGCAAAGCTCTCCTCCAGCACCACATTTCAAATGAGTTGATTTTTCTCTTATCCGCTTTTTTCACTGTCCAACTTTCACATCCAGGACTGGGTCTTTCATGATGCCCGGTGGGGGGGGGGGGAGAGCAGGAGAGTAGTCGATAAGACAGACATCCTGGCATTAGTAATCTAATTAGCAAGGTATGTGTGGGGTTGTTGCACACTTCCAGGCCCAGTTTCATTTTGAGTAGGGAGGTGGAACCTGTGTAGATGTGGTTGATCAAAGGGAGAAGAAATTTTGAGTTAAGCAAAGCTCTGCTTTTATAAAACCTAAGAAACATACAGATACTTTGAATGTCTGAGTGCCTGCACCAGTGGAATACTGGAGGAACTTGTAAAACTTGCTGCTACAGTATTTAGAACTGAGCATGTGGTGTGAAAGACTCCTTTTTCTAACATTTTGGCTTCTTGTTTTTCTCCACCCACCACATCTCTGAAATATATTGTATATGTAATAGTTAACCGGACTGTTGCCCTCACTTACTTTATGTTTGTTGCTATTTTGTGTTTTTCTTGTGTTTTTATATTGATTGTGCATTTTTATTGTTTTTATTATATTTGTAAGCTGTCCTGAGCTCTGTTTTTAACAGCAGAAGGGCAGGATATAAATCCTCTTAATCAATCAATAAATATTCCATAGTGTTGGAAACTAGAGTCTAGGCATTTAAGGCTGAAAATATAATTAAAAAAAAAGATTTCTCACATCTTTCCCCAGTTTTTGGTGGTAATTCCTAGGCACAAAAACATAACAACTGGACAATCCAAATATTAAGATGCAAATATTTGCATAATATGCAAATAATATGCAAATATTTGCATAATATGCAAATTAGCCTGCCCGGATTTGTGGAACTGGAATATGGCAACCCTATCTCAGACCAGCTGAGGTTTCATGGAGAAGCAGCCTGCAACAACTGTGCTCACCTCACACTAGATTTATAACGTCAGTACTTTTATTATAGAAACCTGAATTATACAGCCACAAGAGTGGCTATATACTATAACCAGCATGGATTTTTCACATTCCACCATGTTAAATTGAAAATACCCCCATGCCATTTTGCTGCTTCCCATAAACTCATTTCAAAACAAAATCTTACAAAACATACAGTCCTGAACTCAGAAACGCTTCCTTAAGAACCCTCTAAGTTTTCATGGCGATACACAAAACACTCAAAGAGAATTCAGAGTTCAAAGTGTAAAACGGGGGGGGAATAGACCCCGTTGGACTTTTTTGTCAGTGGCCTCATAATCTGCTGAAATTAATTAAAAATCAGCCATGATTACAAAGTACCTGAAATCCTATTACTGACCTTGCCCCATACTCTAACCTTCATCATCTGCAGTTTAAAAGTTTTTAAAAATGGACAGTTGATTTTTAATTAATTTAAGAAATGTAACATTGGACTCTATGATACCACAGACATGCTCTGTAAATACCAGCTGTGTTCTAAAAGCCAGACTCACAGCTTTTGGCTTGGCTGATCAGGGGCCCACACCCACGCCAGACATTTATTCCACTTTAAAAAGTCCTGGCTTCCCCCAAAGAATCGTGGGAAGTGTAGTTTGTCAAGGGTGCTGAAAATTGTTAGGAGATTCCTATTCCCCTGATAGAATTCCAGTGGCTAGAGTCGTTTAACAGTCAGCACCTCTTCCCAGAGACGTCTGCAGAATAGTCAGTGCCATTATTCCACAATTGTTTTTGGAGGGTTTTTTAGTGTAAATTATGCAAAGTGTTGCTGTACTTCACATATTCACAGAAACAGAAGCAAAAGAAAATGATTTACTATAGGAAACTTCACTAAAATTGCAAAGTAAATCAAACATATTTAAAGTGACTATCTGAACTATACCAACTGTTGTAATATTGTTGCTTCCTCCCTGCTAAAAGATCAGCATAGCACATGTCTTGTTTCTGTTATTTGGGCTGAGTGCAGGAGTTGCCGCCACTCACCATATGCTCAGAGGCACATGTTACCAAATTCTTCCAAGCCACACAGGAAGTGGATTGGACTGTGAAAGACCAACCCAAATTGTGCTTGCATTTTTACAAATTTATAGGACAGTACAGTATCTCAGACAGGAGGTCTGGTCTCCTGCTCCCCTGGTGCATTCACTATAGCTGCCCAATTTCCCTGCTTTTTAAAGCTTAATAGAAATATTTGTTGGCTATAGGTACATTCTCAAACCACAAGTTTTTTGCCTATTAGTGGATGTATTGATATAATTGTGCTCTGCCTTATTTTAGAAGAGTGCATTAAGAGTGTATATTGTGTTTATCTTTGTTGGGTCAAATAACGAATTTCCTTGGTGTCTTTAACTGTTGAAAAGAACCAAAAGGGTTTGCTATACAATATAATGACTTTTAGAACATTTATGAGGAAAATAAAAGGGCTTTTTGTTGAGGCTATGACTTGACAGGATCTGGCAAATTGCCTTTGATGAAAAATTAACAACAGTGTAAATTGGCAAGAGGGAAAAGTGTGAAATATATTTTTATGGAAGAGGGGACATGCCTTTCTTTCATGTATTAATTCAAGGGTAGGAGATAGCCATCCTCTGGTTACTCAAATATCATTTTGAAGGGATTTCCTCTTACTTTATCTTGATGTAATGTTTTACTCATATTTCAGATTTTCTATGCAGATGGATATTTTTCACAGATTATATGGCCAGACTGTACTTGCTGTTCTTTTTTTAAAAAATCCTTGGTGGTTGTAATGTTCACAAAACTTAAGAAATATTTTAAAAAGTCCAGAAGTGTATTAAAATCTTTCCAGCTAATAGTGAGAGGGAGCAGAGGCGACTTTTACCAATTCTCCCTGCAGACCGTTGCATGCATCCTCTGAAAATCTCATCTGAAGGACTGAAGCCTCCTTCCATTTCCACCAATGAAATCCTTCCACTGGATGGAGCCCATTGGCTCCAACTCAGTGAATAAAGCCAGGCTGAGATCTTATTGAAAGTGCAAGAACTTTTTAAAGGACCCTAATGCTGCAATCCTAAACACAATTTCCTGGAAGTAAACCACACTGAAAACACTCCCAAATAGACAGGCATAGAATGGTTTTGTAAGACTATATTCTTAACCTGTAGCAAAGGCAATACTGCAGTTCATTTAAGCTGAAGATTGTAATTCAGCCTTGTCTGGATTAGGGATGGACGAAAAAACTTTAGTTCACATTTCAAGCTGAATCTATCAAATTTGCACTTTCTGATACAATATAACTGAAGCCCTTCAAAATTCATACTTACTGAAATTTTGCAATGCAGTTTGCCAACCAAATAGTGTTTACAAAAATCCATTTGTTAGGGGAAAGTGTGCATAAAAATGAATATATGAGTGAAAATAACATACAAAAATGCATTATGTGATGAGGAATTGCTAGCAAAAATGTGTACATTAGTGAAAACTGCCTACAAGAATGTGTTTATTAGGAGAAATTTGCACTAAAATGTTGGAGATTATTCATAAAGATTTTTTTAAAAAAAATACAAATTGTTGCAGAAATGTGCAGAATTGAATTTGAGATTGGAAAAATGAGAAATGGAGAGAATCAAAATTGTCAGATTTTTTCATTCCTAGTTTGGATCTATATTTTGGTGGCTGAAGAAGCATGTGTCAAAAGAATGCTCCTACTGGTCAAACAGTGTGGTTCCTCATTCCTAAATTCCTTTACTTGAAATAATGTCTCACTATTTTCACTGTAACCTTTAAATGTGCTGAGCCTTAGATAATAAGAATTAAGTGAGGAAAAAGACTGTGTCAGAAATAGCCAATTTCATTTTTAAACTATGCTCCAATTGCTGCACACTATCTGCCAGTCGGCACTTTGTCTTTTAATGAACTTCTACAGTCCGTTTGTACCTATCACAGTAATTTCCTTATCAGTTGCCACCTTAATCTTTCGTTCATTCTGCCAGGCATATCACTTCCAACTTGCATGAAGGCAGGTTGTGCTTCACAATCAAGCCTGGCCTGTTTTTGACTCTGCAGTGGAACCCTTTTGAAAAACTACACATGTTCAGCCAACAGAGCAACAGAAACATACTACAAAGAAAATCTTATGCATATGATGAAACTGCACATTGAATAATATGCTGACTTGTCATAGTGAGCAGACCCCAAAGCACAGTAGATCAGAATTTGACAACCACATTTCTGGAAATGGTCTTTACATCTCTTCAGGAGTCATTAAGCTCACTTTAGGCTAATAATATATGTAATAGGCCAGGTTTCTAGCATCTAAATGCATGGACAGATATGTTAATCAAGTTTTATTGTTTCACCTAACATGGTAACATCAAAAGTGATGTTACTTGGGTACATATTTGATCAACAGACGTTTGCTAGATGTATCCCAATCTAAATCCCCTTTTCTGCAGTCATTTGTACCACACGTACAAATGGGAAGGCTGTGGCTTAGTGGAAGAGCAGAATGGCAGGGTGATTTAGTGGATAAAGTAATGGATTGGGCTGCAGGAACCAAACATCCCACCTGACCTGTGCCATGGACTCCTTGGGTGGCCTCAATTCTCCAACAATAAAATGGGAATAACAATAAAATGGGAATAACAGGCCTGCCCGAAAAGGAAGGTCTAGCACTATAAAGACTGTTGAGCAATGGCTAAGCTCACTTTGAAATATAAAAGCCAGCAGTTATTTAGACTTCTCTAGTAGTATCAAATCACAAATGTTCCTTGGAAGGCGGAGATCAGAAGTAAATAAACCAACATGGTAGTCTTTATATTGGCAAAGCTCAAGATTAATTTAAGAGGTGCACTGCATAATGAGTCGATAGAACCCAAACTCAGTACTGGAGGAGTGTATTTTCTCCATAAGTGAAGTCCCATAATTAAATTAATTTCCAACTTTGCTAATACAAGAACCACCACAGCCCTACGTGAGCATTCTGCTCACATTTAAGGAGAACATGTAAGTGGGACGTGAGGCCATACCAAGTAGCTCCTACGGCTGACATCTGTACATATAGTACAAACATCTAAAGCATGAAGCGTGAGCAACTGGGAATCCAGATTGCACATGTAAAGGTTCCCTCTCTTATAGGGCTATGTGTGAACGCTGCAGGGAGGGGAGGGGCTACTTATGCATGAATGGTTCTTGGTGCAGCCTCACTTCATGCTCTCATTTTCTCCTTAACTGTGAGTAATATGCCTTAACAGAGCTCGTTTTCTTCTACTTCTGCGCTCAGCCATATAAATGTGTTCTGATAGATCTGAACAACTGCTGACTTTCCCCCTTTCCTTTCCTTTTTTTTTTTTTTGGCACATAACGTGATCTACAGTAATAAATTACTTTTTGAACTTTTTATTAACGTAAAACCCATACAAAGGAAGCAAAATGATGCTGCAGGCTTTTCCATCTCCACTTCATCCTACTGATATCAGATGGCATTTTTACATTTTCATCTGTTTATATAACCCCTTCCAAGGGCTCCCTCTACGCCAAGGTTGTGGATTTGGCATTTTCACATTAATTACCACATATTACCATGCCTTACCCTGTTAACTGGCTTGTGGGATAGGAGCTTATGTGGTTAAAAATATGCCTCATCAACTTAAACTGTTGCTAAACAGACCTTTAAATGACAGAGAGAAATAACATGAATTTTCATGAATTTTTAACTTTATGCTAAGAAACAGTAATTTTGTATTTAAATCTGCCAGCCATTAAACTTCAGGGCTAAGAGTGATTTGGGAAAGAGGTTTACAGTTTGCAATGTCACAGAGAAGATTCCTTCCCACCCCCATTTCATGAAAAGGCTTTTTTCTACATCAGAATATATGGAAGTATATCTGTATTTTTAAAAACAGGAATGTTTCGCTCTTAGCTCTTTGATTGCCAAGATTCCATGCAATATAAAAGGATAACAACGTTCTACAGAAGAAGAAGAAAGCTAGGCCTGATGCATAATTCATCCTTGTCTCATAAATTAGATTTTCTATAGCAGAAATGACATGATTTGGCATTTCTGGGATCAATAACTGCCTCGTGACGTACAGACTGCCTACTGTTAATAATATTAAGATACAAAGCATAGTGGAATCCTACACACAGAACTGGTTTGTGGGGGACGGAGGAAACACTCTGCAGGCTCCCCAGCAAGCAGGTTGTGGCTGCTTACCAGGAGGGGTGAGGCAGCAGGGGGATTGGCGTGGTGCAAACATACTGGCAGGATTGTCATACTGGCTCCGTTGACGCATTTGCACTGCTTCAACCTCCCCATCAGCTTTACCCTCTCTCTGCAGATAAGGAAGAGTGACCCACCTGCTGAGAAGCTAATGGAGTGGCTTCATCCCACCCGGCAAGCTGTTCTGCCTGTATATGCCTGATTGATGTTTCATCGATAGGAAACCTTTCTGAGTTACCCCTTCCAAGGCAGCTCACAACTGATTAAAAACACAAAATGCTACCAATCAACAAATCACAATATAAAACACATTTTAAATATATGCATAAAAATAGCAGCTAAAAATAGTATCAGCAGAATAAAGCAAACCTAAAGATCACTGAATTCAGTGGGGCTTTCTCCCAGGTAAATGGGCATACAGTCTACAGCCTTAGGCTGAAATCCACTGCAAACGTACCAGGAGGAGTAGGCCTTACTAAAGAAGCACAGGATTTTGGTTTAAGCAGCGTAAACAACAACAACAATAATATGGAATAAAACTAAAGGAGGAAAGTCACATTCATAATTACTGGATTCATTCCTCTCTGCATTGTAGGGAGCAATGTCAAAAGCCAGATGCATATGTAAAGGAGTTAAATGCCCAGGTAATATGGCCCTATATGCCATGCCAACAATCTTCATGGTATCCAGAGAAGCATTACTGAAAGGAGGCACATTTAACCTCTTCACATATGCCCGCCTGCAGGGCGTGTTCAAGACATTTTTCTACCTGAGGCAAAGGCAAGGTGGAGCCCCTCCTCTCGTTATTTATTTAGGAATTTTCATAACCATGCAGAAGAACCTCAAAAGTGATACACAATACAATATATTAATAATGACATATACACCTATTAAAATAACATTATATTGTTTCAAAATGGACAGTGACGAGGCCAGGATTATCTTTTTGAGAAGGCCTTTTGGAATAAAAATGTCTTCAATAGATGCCAAAATTCTGATAGCGTTGGCACCTGACTGAAGGGAGTTTCGAAACACTAGCACTCCTACCAGTGGATGAAGACCTGTGGTCAAGCTGTCCCAGTCCTGTAACAGACATAGCTGTTTTACCGGCCAAAACAGGTAAAAGGCATTCTGAGCCTTTTAGGAACTGGGCCTCGAGTGACAAAGATAGATCCAGGAGTACCTCCAAACTACACACTTGTTCCACCAGAATGAGTGCAACCCAGTCTAAAGCAGGTAATTGACCTACTTGTTGAACACAGAAAACATTCCCCCACAGCATTCCCATCTTGTCAGGCTTCAGACTCAGCTTATTGGCCCTCATCCAGCCCACCACTGCATCCAGACACTGACCCAGGATATCCATGGCATCTCCTGATCCTGATGTTACAGAGAAACATATTAGTGATACTTCACCCCAAATCCCTTAATGACCGCTCCCAATGATTTCATTTGGATGTGGAATAGGCCAAAGTAGTACTTTGTGACACCCATAGTACAAGTGCTAGGCTGAAGAGCAGTCACTCAGTACTAGAAATGGCCCTGCACGTAGGACAGAAACTACATAAATTCAGTGCCTATAATATGCATTTTGCAGAGCTGGCTTAGTAGGATGGTATCAAAAGCTGTTGAGTGATCAAGCAGAAACAATAGGCTCACACTTGCTCTCTCCCTCTGCTGATAAAGGTCATCGATCACGGCGACCAAAGCCTATTCAGTCCTGAAGCTAGGCCTGAACCAGACTGAAATAGGTCTAGATAATCAGTATCCACCAATCAGTTATCTGCAATTACTCTGCCACAACTCTCTCAAGCACCTCCCCTAAAAATATATACTTTTGATATAAACGAGTGGATTGGCAGCTGAATTTTTCATCAACTCTGGTGATGGAACAGCATCCTACACCAAGGGTGTAAAGATTAGAGGCACAAGTCAAGGCACCTGACACACAAAATCCCATTCTTCAGCACCTCACTATCACTCCCAGTCCCTCACAGCACTTGTCACCTGAGGCAGCTACCTCACTCTGTAGAGCTGGCCCTGCCTGTCTGCATGGTGTTCCCCACCAAGCAGCAACAAAGAAGCCCAATTTTCCCCAAATGTAGCACTTAAATGAATGACAGCTGTGCTTGAGAGTGGCCTATAAAGCCTTTCACATTTTTAAACAAGATCTTTGAATAAAATTGCTCAGGCATGTGAGTCCTCTTTGGCTGTCCTGTTAATAATAACTCCTAACCACTGGCGGCAGGGAGACTTTTCCATTCTGGGCAGCCGGAGACAGCTTAAACTAATAAAAGGCAGCAGGCCAGTGGTAGAAACTGATCTGCCATAAAGCTGTCTCTAGTATGGAAACATCTGAATTTAACATGAACCTGAAGGGTTTTGTAAAATGCTGCCTTCCCATGTTCCTGTGAGGATCAAGGTGTCATATTTCACAGTCCTGCTGAAAAAGGATATTCCCTTTCATACACAACTTGCCTTCAGAATGTTAGGCTGTTAAGAAAACTGATACTATGGACCCACACCCCATGCATGCCTTCTTTTTACCTTAGAATAATAATGAAATTAAATATATAGATTTCCAAGTTCTCGTAGTATTAATAAAAAAGAAATTGCATGGAAAGGACTTCACTCCAAAATTATCCAGCAATGTCAAAGAGTGGACGCTAATTTTAACTGCACCACCTCACTCCAACCAACTGAATTTTTCAAAGTGGTTCAGTATATCATTTAACCAAGTGCTTTAAAACATGTCACTTATGTTTAATTTTGTTGTTGTTGAAAACTTTCTAATGTGGTCTCAAACAATCAAAGTATATTTATACAATTTTATTTACAGCCCTAACTGAGCCACAGTAAGTAGGAATCCCCTAATATATATGCTGGAATTCTGGAAAGAAAACCCAAGAGCCATATTCAAGGTTTAGCCCCCAAAGCAGCATTTTTACAAATTTCATCCCTTCCTCATACTGATATCCCACCTTACTTCCAGGAGCTTCTGGAAATGTATATGCAGATGATCACATTTTATCTTCACAGCAACCCTGTGTGGTAGGTTGGGCTGGGAGAGGGAGTAACTGGCTAGCTTAGAGTCACCCAGTGAGCTTCATGGCTGAGCAGGAATGTGAACACACAGCTCCCTAGTCCAATCCAAAAGTATCCAGCCATTCCAAACAATCTTTTACTGACTGCATTGTGGAAAAACAAAGATCAGGGAAGGTCCATAGCTCAGTGGTGAAGCACTTGCTTTGCATGCAGAAGGTCCCAGTTTCAACCCCCAGCATCTCTAAGTAGGGCCAGGAAAGAATCCTGTCTGAAATATGTTGGGGTTTATGTGGTAAAACAATTACTGTATGTAGTTCTATTATTTATTTATTTATTTATTTAATTCAATTTTTATACCGCCCATAGCAAGGCTCTCTGGGCGGTGTACATCAAATAAAAATATATATTTACATTCAATTTAAAAGCACCTAATCATCAAATCAACAGTTTAAACATACAACAAAAGTAAGATTAATCTAATAAACCCATATTAAATACAAATCAGAAGTAATTAGAGAGAGAAAAAAAGATGGAACATATAACTATCTTTACAAACATTAAATACAAATACTAAAATACTAAAAATATTAAAATGCCTGGGTAAAGAGGAAGGTTTTCACCTGGCGCCGAAAAGATAGTAAAGTAGGCGCCAGGCGTACCTCATCAGGAAGGGTGTTCCATAGTTCAGGGGCCACTACCGAGAAGGCCTTCTTTCTTGTAGTCGCCTTCCGGGCGTCTTTCTGAGTAGGCACCCGGAGGAGGGCCTTCGATGTTGAGCGCAGTGTATGGGTAGGTTCATATCAGGAGAGACGTTCCATCAGGTATTGTGGGCCCGCACCGTGTAAGGCTTTATAGGTTAAAACCAGCACCTTGAATTGAGCCCGGAAACATATAGGCAGCCAGTGCAAGCGGGCCAGAATCGGTGTCACATGTTCTGACCGCTTGGTCCCGGTTATTAATCTGGCCGCTGCATTCTGCACAAGCTGCAGTTTCTGAACCATCTTCAAGGGCAGTCCCACATATAGTGCGTTGCAGTAGTCCAATCTTGAGGTTACCAGAGCATGGACAACTGAAGCAAGATGTTCCCTGTCCAGATACGGGCATAGCTGGGCCACCAGCCTAAGTTAGTAAAAAGCACTCCGTGCCACTGAGGCCACCTGCGCCTCAAGTGACAAGGATGGGTCCAGAAGGACTCCCAAGCTGCGCACCTGCTCCTTCAGGGGGATTGTAACCTCATCCAGAACAGGTTGAACATCCAACTGGTCAGGGGATCCATTTACTAACAGCATCTCAGTCTTGTCTGGATTGAGCTTCAATTTGTTCGCTCTCATCTCTAGCAGAGTAAAGATGGCAAAAACAGAACTGAGCAATAACCAGCCCACTACCACCCCCACACAGTCTAGCAGAATAAAGCAAGCAAGTCTTCTTTAGCAAAGTATATAAAATAGTTTTTACTAATGACCTTTTCATGTATACAGTGATACAAGCTTAGGTTTGGGGAAATCAGAAAGAAGGAACGAGGTTACTTCAGTCCAAAGCTTCAGCTTCTGCAGAACAGCCCCACTCCTACTTAGTCCATGTGGTTAATGGAGGCTTTTTAAAAAGGCACAGCCAAGAAGGAGGAAGGGGAGGGGAGAAACAAGAAACTACATCACAGCAAATTATAGAGTTTGCCTGAGTAAAGCTGGAGATGGGACTTCTCCCTTACTATAGGAAAGTATGCACAATCCTGCCCCTAGTGGTAGCATGCAAGGCTGCCTATTCCCAATAAAACCTTGGAGAGCTGCTCCCAGTCAGTGTAGACAATACTGAGTTTGATGGACCAATGGTCTGACTTGGTATAAGGCAGCCTAGCCACTACTTATCAGAAAAAGATGGGTCTAGATCCAAAATTAATGTTCACAAACATATACAATTTATTTTAAAAATCCAGTTTTGCCATTCAGATTTTTGAATGAGGAAATTCAAACAAAATTTGGCATCCATCCAGAGCTGCCAAATATGATGTACCAGTGGTTTGCAAACTATACTCTTGGAACACTTTGTTCTTTATAGGTTATGGAGTTGTTCAGTGAGAATTATGAACGGAAAGACAGCTTGCCCTTCACTGCTATGTTCCACTGCAATACATAGCTACAGGGAATGTTAGTTGTGCTCTAAAATTTCCCATTCTCATTTCATAAAAGGCAATGGTGAGTTCCAACACTGGTCCATATGAACATGTGTACATCCTAGAATCCTCTACAATATACAGTATATATCATAGAATCCTCTGCAATGCTATGCATACCCCAGACATATAAAAGCTCCTTGGCAGATGTTGATGCGGAAAGTGTTCTCTGATAGCAGAAAGCGGAAAAACCAGGAATAATTGTTGAGCACTTACTTGCTCAGCCTTGAAACCAACTGGTCTGGGTGAATGCTCAAATCAAACACTCAAAAAAACCCTGATGGAATTTTCTGAATGATCCAACTGATCATGTGAGTTGTCCAATTCTGGTTCACCTCTTCCACTCCTCACTCATCCTGATAGTTCCTCCAAAGGAGAAAATAAATTCTTAGCATAAGAAACTAGGGTGGGGATCTGGTGGCAGAAAGCAGGAGAGATGTCAACCACTTATCCCCAAAGTGGCCTTGTACAGGACCCACACATAATGAGGAAAATAATACACTTTACGGGGGCGCAGAGATCTGAAAGAGGTGAAGCTGGGCTAAATTCTTGATCAAAGCAACCCATAACATTTGTTTTACATTCCATTAAATTCTAAAATGTGTGACTTTAGAGTCTGAAGAACAGAAAGGAACTTCTAAATGTCTACTTCACAAGTATTCCTACAGATCTTTCTGAGAATTTTTGTTGTAAATGATGCATTTGGGGGGAAACCAGTTTATTTTTGGAATAATATGAACAAATCTCATCTTATTACATGAGGTTAACACAGAACAACTACAACTATTTTTTTGTGAAGTGTACATAGCCCTATAGATTTTTTACGCATTGCGAGTAACTGGCAGAAGCTGAAAGATGTTTCAGCAAATTAGCACTCATCAAAAGCTGCAGGCATTCTACTATGTTTCAAAAATGGTTAAGACATCTAGCTGTTTGTCTATCAAGTGTGACCTAGCAAGAGGAATTGACTTTGAGGAAATAACTCAGATTTTGCAATGAAAAAAATACTAGAAAAATAACACTTTTAAAGAGAACTGGTTTTTATTTGCAGCTGCATTGGTACATTTGAATATTTTTTAATAATCAAATGATTAACAGGACAATACCTTGATTGGGACAAAAAACAAACAAAACAAAATAGCTTGCAAGTTTTGTAGGATCCTTTTTCTGACTGGATCATGTTAAACAAAAATAGCGAAAGGGGAACAGTGTCTGTCAGAAGGCTATGGATCAGTATGGGCCTTGGTGTCATTTCAGAAATGTAGAACATGTAAAAGTCCAGGCCAGAAACCAAACACCATTTGCTCCTGACAGAACCACTTCTGGTCTGAGAGGACTGTGGGGCAGCCCGTCCCCCACTTCCAGGGCTACTAAAGACATTAATGTCTTGAGAGAAGGCATTGTTAATTTGTTTTCTAAAAATAAGTAGTAAGTAAAGAGGTAGTCGATATAATGTTCCATCTAGTGTCACTAGCAAAAATATTAACATGGGACTCTGAATTACCACCAAAGCTTGATATTATTCCCCTCTCATCCATCACTACATGCCCACACTGTTGTGATAACAGCACAGCCAATTAGCCAAATTAATGACACCACTGCCCAAGAGAGAACACAGTATGGAGTAGCAGGCAAAAAGGTGCTCCAGCTGCCAATCATGGAGCACCCAAAAATTCCTACTCCACCCCAAAGGGCAATTGGCTAAACCCATAGTACTTTAAGGGCAGGCTCCCTGAGCAATTTATGCGTAGGCTCCCTGAGCAATTTAGGTTGCTGCACAAGTTGAAAAGTGGTCAAAGAGGGAGCGGTACCACTCTTAAATAGTATGATACAGAACACCCCATTATTGGCTGCCAGGCAGCCAGATGAGATTACCCACCCCTACCCCAGATCACAGAGGTAATGCTCTTGCATGGTTCTTCCCATAAGGGCTGCGACAAATTCACCCCCATTTGGTCTGCGGGAGTAGAATTCATATAATCGCTGGTATACACATACACACACCATGAATGCTCATACTGTGTAACATCTCCACAGGACTACTGTGAAACACACTTGAATCCCATTGCCAGTTATCAAATATTATCAAATATTAATTGTCAGATACCAAATACTGAAATATTGGGTGTGAAATATAGATACTAAATATTTGAAAAATACTGAAAATACACAGAAATGATCTTGCATCAAAATCTGCAAAAGAGAATTTTAAGAGGAATGTTGGGAACAACTTGTTTCAGTCGTAGATATATATTTGATTACTCAGTCAGGAACACATTTATTATTGTTGCTGCTGTTTTTATTCTTATTTCACCAACTTCTCAGGCCAAACTGAGCTAAGTAACTTTTCCCTGCATCAATAGCCCTTTTCAGGCTTTATGCTTTGTGTGATTAGAATTGTGTGGAAAGAATAGGGCTGCACGCAGTGCTCCTACACCACCCATCACATGCTGCCCTCTCCCTGCGCCATTCATTTATTGAGAAAGAATGGCAAGGAAGGTCGCTCCTCTACATATCTAGGCACCTCATGCAATTTAAAACCCTGTGCAGCCTGGGGTCTAAATTGCTCAGAGAGCCTACGCATGAACAGCCCACTCCTCACTTCAGACCTCCCACCCAATGTGTGAAAGGCAGCAGGTCCGGGTGACAGAGAAATAACAAAGGGAGTGGTCCCATTCTTCTTCTCCTTACATGATTCTATTCACATGAGGATGGAACACCTAGACAGGGTTATCATATGGGTCACTAGCTGCTATTGGTCTGCAGCAGAAACTGTTGGCCTTCAGAACTGCAACACAGTACTACTGATATTTTAGCACTCATTTGAAAATGTTCCTTATATCAAGGATGTTCTTCTTCATCATGTCTCTGGCATTCTGTAAAAACAAATTCAGGCCATAAATTAACATGACAGAATATATTTCTGATCTGAATGATTTTCATCTCAGATTTCCTGAACAGTTGAAATACAGATCATGAGACCAAACGGAGGTACAATGCAACCTAATTTGCACAAATGATCTGGGAGATGTCCAGAACTATGGCAAACGGTTCCATGAATGTAAGCTGGGCCAAAGGATGTATCCAGAAATATGTTATGAAATTAAACACCATTATTTCTTTGGCTGCAGAGAATGTAGGCTTGGCTTCCAGAGTCAAGTCTCTAGCTAGAATGTATTTATGTAAATTTTGTTCCATTTGTTTCTTGCAACCATTCACAACATGACAAGTATCTTGACATATTTATGTGACATAACTTGCAAGGCAATGATAGGAGTATTATATAGCTCTGAGTTTGTGACTCTATAGATTAGAGCTGTCTGTCCATTCGAAAATATCATTTACAGAGGTTTTAACACAGGGATGAAAACTCCCTTTGGATGGTAGCTTATACAATAAGCTCTTAATCAAGAAAGGTTTCTTTTGTAAAAGTCTTGGTAGAAAACTCTGCAATTCAGAATAAGAAAGAGAAAATGAGGACAAGTGAGCAAATACAATTCAATGAGCATTTTTGCAGACTACTAATTCCAAAAGATTTTACTGGATTTTTGGACTTGGAAATCGACTAGTGCTAAGACCTGTTGCATTGGCAAAGAAATGCATAGAATGGATCATTCCTATATCACAGCAGTCATGTGTAGAAGTGCAGTGGCCAAAATCTTTGCCAGAGGCAACCACACACTTGTTTACACATAAGGGGTTAA
Source organism: Rhineura floridana (assembly GCF_030035675.1). Taxonomy (NCBI): domain Eukaryota; kingdom Metazoa; phylum Chordata; class Lepidosauria; order Squamata; family Rhineuridae; genus Rhineura; species Rhineura floridana. The sequence continues at coordinate 89,448,438 of NC_084483.1, read as the reverse complement.
TGACACAAGATCAGCAGTCACAATCCTTTGGCTATCACAAAAACATCTTTGGCTGTAATCCTACTGAGGTGTTCACCAGAATGTGTGAGAAAACAAACTATGTAGACAGCATGGGACTGTGTGCACCAACCCTGCTTAACATCCTCCCATGCACAGCCTGCCCTTAACCTTCTCATGTGCAGTGTGAAGGGCTGAAAAGGACATTTTAAGTGCATTCAGCAGAATGATTTAGAAGCCTCCCCTTGATCAGAAACCCCACTTTATCAGGGTTCCCAATCACAGGGAAGCTTCTAAGTGCATTCAGCCTTACAGTCTCCCTTCAGACTTCCAAGGTGAACATGCCAAGATCAAGTGTGTGTGTGGGGGGGGGGAATGCGCAGGGACATTAGGGAAGTTTTAAAACAGTTGCATTGGTTGCCCATTCATTTCTGGGCCCAATTCAAGGTGCTCATTGTACTTTTTAAAGCCCTAAATGACTTAGGGCACAATCCAATTGCCAGTAATGCTAGGCTGAGGGTAGTTGGATATGGTGGATCCCTGGCTGAGCCAGATGTGTCCTGGCTTGGCCAGGCAATACCAGGCTACACCAGCAGAAGCTCCTCATCCTGGCTCACCTACAGCAGAGGTGAGACCCAGCTGGCTTAGCCAGAAGTCCACTGGGGAAGCCCAACCCGGTGGAAGGGAAGCTGGTGGAAGGCCCTATGAAGTGGCATTCCTGGGGTACGTTGGAGAAGAGGCTGAGTTGGGGGTAGGACCTGAGCTACATCCAACTCATGTTCGGAGCACACATGCAGGTCCCAATCCAGGCAAAAGTTACACCGGGAGAAAGGTTGGACTAAGAAAATAATTACAATGAAAGTCTATGGAGAGTGCTTACTCGAGGGGTATTTGTGAGAGCCAAGACAGGGCATTCTCTGTGATAGCCTCTATGTTGTGGAACCTCTTCCCTGCAGAGGTACATTTGGCAACTTCACTGTAGAGTTTTCAGCAAATGCTGAAGATGCACCTCTTTACCCTGTCCTTTGACAACTGAGATGCATATTTTTAGGACCCACCCTATTTTTGTGATGTAATTTTAGGTTGTCTTTAACTGTTTTTAAGGATGTATTGTAAAATTGTTGTGACCCACCTTGGGCACTCTGGGTGAAGGCCAAGTAATAAATTTAAATAACAACAACGATAGGGGCAGCACATACACGTCCATACCCCAGATGCAGTTTGTGCCCTCATGCATTTGGCTGAATGCCTGACTGGGCTTTCTGTGAAACCCATGCTTCCTTTCCTTGAATTGAGAGTCTGAATCCTTGAATTCTGCTTCTGGTGACTGATGCACATGTATAGATGAGGGGAGAAATTCAGTTCAGTTCTTGTTTAAAGGCGAACCTATTAAATGTGTACGTGAATTCACACTTTCTGAAACAATACGAGAACCAAAACACAGCCATCCTTCAAATTTCACAATTCTCCAAATTTTGCAATGTAGTCCCCCAACCAAGTAATGTGTACAAAAATGCATCAAGTGTGCATAAACATGCATATATGAGTGAAAAGAATATACAAAAATGCTGTATTAGGGAAAACAGGTCTGCAAAAATGGGTAAATCAGGCAAAATTCCATACAAACGTGTGCATCTTAAGAGAAATTTGCATTAAAATGATGATAAGTTTTCATGAGGACTTTTTTAAAAAAATCAAACCAATGTGGAAATGTGGAGAACTGAACGTAAGATTGAAAATAAAAGAAGAAAAGAAAGGGAAAGAGCCTGAGATTGGCAGATTCACCCGTCCCTATTCACATGGGAAGATGTAGCCTTTTGTAAATAAAGCACACGGTCAGTCAAAGGAAGAGTGGCATCAAGGTAAGAATTTATGTTTAGATTTAGGATGTGTATCAAAGCAACTAGTGCAACAGGCAAACGCAAGCTCACTAGGTGACCTTGGGCCAGTCACTTTCTCTCAGCCTAACCTACCACACAGGATTATTGCGAGGATAAACGGGGAGAGGAAGAACCATGTATGCTACCTTGAGGTACTTGCAGGAAAGGCATAGTATAAATGGAATAATACAAATAAAGAAGATGCTGGCAGAGTACTGGCTATGGCGGCAGTGCTGATGGGAGAAAATTAAGATAAGAGAGTTATAAGCATCAGTAGGCAAGTCAGAGTCAGATCCAGAAGACTCCCAAGAGGGAAGGACACAAGTCAAATGGCGTTAGATAAGCGAATGTGCAAATTATGTGCAATAAACATGTGAAATAATGAAGCAGGAGGATAAAGCCCAAAGGAGCCAAAATCTCCAAAAGGAGGGAGGCAAAGCACATCAGGTCACTTTGTAGCATGGAATTTACAGTGTCAGGAGCCCTATGCGGAACTCATTTTCTATGCACCGTGACAGCATTTTAATGGTTAACAGATATCGCTGCTGTGGGGCTGACAACAACTTCAGGATCCATGGCCTCTTGCTCTCTCTCTACTGGTTTGTTTTAGCATGTAATAAATGAGATAGGGATGGAATCAATCAATTAGCTGGTTAGTGTTCTCTAAGAAGAGGGACAACTGCCAAACACAATCCTGTATAATCTATCTGGAAGGAGGAGAGAGGAACATAATCTGGAGAGATGAAACTAAGCATGGAGTAGTTATTATTCCCTCCATCAGCAACACCTTGCTCTGGGTGGCTTGAGAAGTTTAATGACTGATCCACTGCAGTAGTAGCATCTGCCCCAAACAGGACTGCTAGTCATTTATTTGTTAAATATATCAGCTCAAAAATGTGTCTAGAAATTTAGTCAAGATTATATATTAATAGCTATTGTGATTGCAGCAATGCTTGCTGGTCTATTTTATATAGGATGGGGAAATATTATTTAAAACAGTGCTGTATAGTCAGTGTGAAGGTACTGAGAAATACATTATTTTCTTGAGAAAACCAAATGATGACATGTTCTATCTACTGTTTCCTAATATTACCAACCTAGGAAGGAAGCAAGGCAACAGCAAAACTGTTTTGGCAACAGAGGATAGTGATCACATACATGGTTCTCTGATATTCACGGCATTCAGTTGCAAGAGCCGCTGATATTTTTTCAAAGAAAGAAAGAAGTGATTAAAATGGTTGCTTCACTCGATCGTAGAACAAATAAATCCTGTGGGTTGAATCCAACTAAGTCATCCTCAGAGTGAACCCACTGAACTCAATGGACTTACGGCATCCATTTTCCATTCAGGACCCACCGAGTCAGCAGAACATCGGCACTGCTGGGAGCTGCACGCACGAATGAAAAACAAAAAGCTGGCTCTCATGAATATCCCTGCCAGTGAGTAAGTGCTCCTCATTGACTTCCATTAGAATTATTTTCTTAGACCAGCCTTTTTCTCCGGTGTAACTTTTGCCCAGATTGGGACCCACAGGAGCCATTTGAATGGGAATTGGATGTTGTGTAAGTACCCCCCTTGCCCCCCTCCAGCATGCCCCCAGAACACCCATTGTTTGGCCCTTATGCCGGCTTCCACCAGCACCCCTTTTGTCAGGCTAGGTTTCCCTGACGGACCCCTGGCTGAGCTGGCAGGGTCCCAGCTCTACCAGCTGCTAGCTCAGCCGGGGGTCCACCTTATCCAACTCCCTTCAGCCCAGCATAAATACGAGTTAGATTGCACCCTTAGTTGGATTCAATCCTATATCTGTGACAAGAGGTGAACTGACAGCTTTAACAAGCATCGTTCATTTTTTTCCCAAGTACAGATGTGGGCATTGATGGGGTCCCTGGATTAATTTATCACTGTCTTTTAGCCTTAATCCAGAGTTCTCATCTGCCATTTGGCTTCTCTGTTTCAGGGGCCAACAAAGGTATCATTGAACATGTGTTTGTGGATTCATTTGTTTTGTTTGAGTGATGAGGTGGACATCTGGCCACTACAAGCTGTCCCAACATCACCAATTATTTCACATAGACATGCCATCTGGCTGAGCTGTCAAATGAGAGCAAGCAAAAAAAAAAATTGGTCTTATGGAATTGATGAGATTGAAAACAAGAGCTAGCCTGGGAAGGATCTTTATCCTCTGAGCCTATCTCCCTGGGTTACTCAGGAGTTCCTAAAGGGCCTCAGACAGTTTAATTTTCTGTTTAACAATATGGGGAGAAATGCCAGTGGGTGAATAGTTGGAAGATAAAGCAATGCAAAATTCACCACAAAGTGTAACCAGCCAGTGTGGCGTTGCTGTTAGCGCACTGAACTGGGACCTGGAAGATGAGGATTTAAAGTCCCACTCAGCCATGAAGCTCCCTCTATGACATTGGGCCAGTCACTACCACTCAGCCTAATCTATTTTATAGGGTTGTTAAGAGGATGAAGTGAGGAAGGGGAGAACAATATATGCCAAGTTGGACTCCTTGGAAGCAAGTTTCAACTGAAAAGGATTGTGGGTATTTATCCTTGGCTGTGTGGGAGCATTGACTACCCAGTGCTCTCACTGCACAGTTACTTTTAGTTTCTCTCTCTTCAACTACAGCAGATGTTCCTGTTATGTTGTTACTCTGAGGAAGGGGATTTGCTGGCTTTTCTGGCCTCCTGGGCAGTGGTCCAGCTGCAGCTGTAGAAAAAGGATGCATAACAATGGAATCTTCTTGTTCTTATTCTAGCTTTACATCATCCTGCTGCTGCTGCTGCTGCTGCTGCTGCTGCTGCTGCTGCTGCCGCTCGACTAACACCACTGCCCTCTCCCTGTTGGATTTCTGCTCTGCAGGTGTCACGTCTTGCAGGACCAAGCCCCCAGGTACTCAGTCAGCTGTTGCCGATATCGTCCACCTGTCCCTTCCCTGGAGGGGATACATAAACTGGCTGGCTGAGGTGGTTCCTGCTCTGCAGATTGCCTGGCTTTTTGTGGGTCTTGAGTCATATGCCTGGGAGAGAGGACTCAGAGCCAAGTGGGAAGATTTGAGGGGGCCCAATTAGTGTAGTGAAGGGTAGAGGGAGATATAGCATTGTGAGGAGGATTTGCCAGGTAAGGGGAACACAGCCCAGGTAGTTAATGACTGTACCTTGTTCCGGTCCTCCCCACACCCGCAGGTTTGTTGGTTGCCCTATCAGCCAGCTCTAACATCTCCGGAGGCTGCTTCTAAACGCCACATCGGTGCATAATAAGATCTCCCTCATTCATGATTTAATTGTGGATGAGGCAGCCGATCTGGCATGTATAACCGAGACCTGGGTGGGTGAGCAGGGAGGAGTCAGTCTCTCCCAGCTATGTCCACCAGGATACCTGGTTCAGCATCAGGGTAGACCTGAGGGTCGGCGAGGGGGGTTTGCTGTGGTCTGTAGGAGCTCCATCTTCCTCTGCAAGCACCCTGTACATGTGACTACTGGACTACTGGTCTGGAGTGTTTGCCCCTTGTGTTGGGTCAGCGGGACAGACTGGGGATTCTGTTGGTGTACCACCCACCTCACTGCCCAACAGACTCCCTAGCTGAGCTGACAGAGGTGGTCTCGGGTGTATTGTTGAGATTCCCCCAAACTGTTGGTTCTGGGGGATGTCAACATCCATGCCGAGGCCACCTTATCCAGGGCAGCTCAGGATTTCATGGTTTCCATGACAACCATGGGACTGTCCCAATATGCCATTGGCCCAACACATGTAGCAGGGCACACTCTAGACTTGGCTTTTGCAACTGGACACGGAGATAGTGATCTGAATGTGGGGGGCCTTGCATCAGTCCCTCCGTCATTGTCATGGCCCCATCAGAGGACTCATCAGACGAGGATGACTCGGGAGTAACAGCAGCAGACCCAGAAGCAGCAGACCCAGAAGGAGAAATGGAGGAAACTCCTGAGAACCCAGCTCCTTCTCCCCCTCAGCTGCAGAGCACCCCGACACAGCTGAAGCCCTTCAGCCAGACGCAGACAGGGAACAAGATACTCCCCCCTCACCTGCAGAACGTAGACAACAGAAGGTCAGGCAGAAGAGGGGCAGGCCTGTCCACTTAAGGCCAAAACGCTGATGGCTCACACCCACTGACAAACCTGCTCCTTAAAAGTCAAACCTTGGCTTCAGCTTGTTGCTGACTACAACGTCAGGCGTGACCACTGTGTGTCTTCCTATCCCCTGAACCTTTTTTTTTTTTCAATAATTTTTATTCAGATTTTCATAAAACATACAAGACAAAATCATAAAACATTCAAAGACAAAAAACAAAATCAAAAATAGTTAAACAAAAAGAAAAAAAAGAAAAAAAAAACAAAAATAAAAAATAAAGAGTAAAATATTGACTTCCCATTTGTCAAAGATCAAATCAGTTATAAGTCTATAATATATAACAATCCTGTCTCTTAAGTCATATTATAAAATCACTTTCCTCCAGTAGTTATCTTACTTAATCATCAAATCTCATAAACATTACTTTATTCTTTCCACAAAAAGTCAAAGAGAGGTTTCAATTCTTTAAGAAATATATCTATCAATTTTTTTTTTCCAGATAAGCATATCGATTAATCCATCTCATTACTAATTATGATAATCTTGTTGTCATAACCATAGTCAAAATAAACATTTCAATTAATCCATCACATCAGAATCTGTTAGGTTCAGTAATTTCAGTAGCCATTGTTCTATTATCCCTATTAGTTCCATTTTCCATCTTCCATCTTCAGTAGTCTTGTTAAGTCCAGTAATTTCAGTATCCAATCTTCCATTATCAGTATTCCATAATAATCTTGCTGTCAAAGCCATAGTCATATAGTAAGAGTCTGATGGGAATTATCTCTATCCCAAATATTTTCTTGCCATCCATTCTGAATAGGTTGCTGAAATACTGCTGTAAAATCATATCTCTGTTCTTTTTTTCAAAATACACTGGGTCATCTCTTGAAAGTTTTTCCATTGTCACATGGCTGCAGTTAATTCCATAGATTTTCTCTATATTGGGCTCCATCACATCATTCCAGTCCAGAAGATTATCCATACCATTGATAACTTTATCTCTAGAATCTTCATTAATTTCTTCAGAGATAACATTGAGTTCCAAACAATAGATTTTATTTCTAAAGTCCATAGACTCCAAATCTTGTTCCTGTTCCACGTTTGTTCCAATCTCCGGGATCTCCTCTCTCACAGGGACCCCTGTTCCAGTCTCCAGGGTCTCCTCTCTCACAGGGACCCCTGTTCCAGTCTTCAGGGTCTCCTCTCTCACAAGGACCCCTATGTCTTTAATCTCCTGTGTCTCCAAACAATAAATTTTGTTTCTAAAGTCCATAGACTCCAAATCTTTTTCCTGTTCCACGTTTGTTCCAATCTCCGGGGTCTCCTCTCTCACAGGGACCCCTTCCAGGGTCACCTCTCTCACAGGGACCCCTATATCTTTAATCTCCTGCTTCATTTTACTCAATTCAATTTTCAGCTCCTTACAACCCTGTCGCAGGTTTTGTTTCGTTATCTCAATCTCATCCATTATTTTCTGAAACATAGTTATTTCCAGCTTCTCAGCCACTTTCTTAATTGCCATTTTAAAAGAAAAATATAGGAAAACCACTTCTTATTTCAGCAACAATTGGGTTAATACTCCAAACTTGGTGACATCACAGTATAAACAGAGCAGACAGCCTTATCTCTCCATGCTTAAGTAAACAAAATGCAGTTCCCAGGATCGAAACAATTAATGGCGGTCGTCAGAAAACAGATTCGTCAAAATAAAATAGACCAAAAAGAGAGTAGTCTCAGACAATATAATATTCTTCAAAATAAAAATCTGGAATAGAAATCCCTCTTCTGTGTATATCTTTAGAATGCAAATCCAGGACAGCTTTTTGCAACAAAAACAGAGATAAGCTTTTAATTAGTGAGTAGCAGAGAGAAGTTATGGCTCCCCAGTGAGATGTCAAAAACCGATCAATCTGGCAAATCTCTTTTAAACAGCAACAATTTAAGTCAAGTAAAAGAAAAATATAGAAAGAAGGGTGCTTGCCTGTTAGTGCGTTCTCTCTTAGAAGATAAGATGAACGTTCGCTTTTCCAGATAGAGCTTGTTGTTAAAAATCCGTCCCACCTTCGTCGGCTGGACCTCGTCCCATAAATTAATGAGATCTGGTCGTCCCAACAAAAATAGGCTTTGAGGTTAATCTCTTCGTTTCTCCCTACCCGGGAGAAGTTTAATCAGTCAAAAAAAAAAAATCTGACTGATATATCTGAATAAGCTTCTTTTGAGGCAGGAGCCCGTCTCAAAAGCAGGCACAGGCTAAGTCACCCTTCCCGGAAGCCTATCCCCTGAACCTTGACTTGGACTGATCTCTCGGCAAACTAGACCCGGACCTTCACTGACGTCTCTTCTGGATTTCTGGCTTGGCACGTAAGCTTTGAACGGCCTCTGCCCTTATCTTGCTTCCTCCTTGCTAGCCTGGCAGATTTATAGCCAAGCTGCCAGCTGAGGACTTACGGCCTGGCAATTACCAAGGAATCTCCAGCCCTGCCTGCACCCCCACTGACACTGCTGTCTCAGTGAAGAGCTGACAGTCATGGACAGATCACTGCTTGCTGAAGTTTAGACTTACAGCGGCTTTTCCCCTCTGCAAGGGTGGGGGACCTATTAAGCTGGTCCGCCCCCCAGAGACTAATGGATCCGGATGGTTTCCAAAGGGCTCTGGGAGTTTTCCGGCTAATAGGGCTGGCGCTCCTGTCGAAACCCTGGTTGAACTGTGGAATACAGAAATGACCCGGGCGGTTGACATGATTGCTCCTAAGCGCCCTCTCCTGTGTAGAGCTCTTACGGCTCCATGGTATACCCCAGAGCTGAGAGCGATGAAACAATACAGGAGACGGCTTGAGTGCAGATGGAGACGAACTCCTGGTGGATGCAATTACACACTGGTAAGTGCCCAAAGTAAGCTGTTTTTAGGGGCAGTGAGGGCAGCAAAAAAAACACAATATTTTGCTGCCACTATCAAATCATCAATCTGCTGCCCAGCGGAGCTCTTCAGAATTGTCCAGGGACTATTACACGCTGGCCCCAAGGACATGGTAGAACCATCTGAGGCCTGCTGTAATGAATTTGCTAGGCACTTCCAGGATAAAAATTTTAGCATCCGCCAGGATGTAGACTCCAGTGTTATAGCAGGTGAATCAAGCGAGGTATCCAGAGCACAGCCTTGTCCCGATTTCTTGGATGAGTTTCAGTTGGTACAGCTTGAGGACATTGACAAGGTGCTTGGACAGGTTCGTGCAACCACTTCTGTGCTGGATCCTTGACCTTCTTGGTTAATAAAAGCTAGCAGGGATGGAACAGCTGGCTGGGCCAGGGAAGTGATTAATGCCTCTCTGTGAGAGGGGGTGGTCCCTGGCTGCCTGAAAGAGGCGGTAGCGAGACCACTCCTGAAGAGACCCTCCCTGGACCCAGAAAATCAACCACTATAGGCCGGTAGCAAATGATCCATTCCTGGGCAAGGTCCTTGAACGAGTGGTGGCAGGCCAGCTCCAGACCCTCTTGGATGAGACCGATTATCTGGATCCATTTCAGTCAGGTTTCAGGTGTGGTTTTGGCACAGAAACAGCCTGTATGATGACCTCTATCGGGAGAGAGAGTTGGGAGTGGGAGGGACTGCATGGCGGTGGTTCTGCTCCTACTTGGCGGGTCACCTCCAGAAGGTGGTGCTTGGGGAACATTTCTCGGCACCCTGGACTCTCCAGTATGGGGTTCCGCAAGGGTCAGTTCTCTCCCCCATGCTGTTCAACATCTACATGAAACCGTTGGGTGCGGTCATCTGGAGCTTTGGAGTGCATTGCCATCAGTATGCTGATGACACACAGCTCTATTTCTCCTTTTCATCTTCTTCAGGTGAGGCTGTCAATGTGCTGAACCGGTGCCTGGCTGTGACAATGGACTGGATGAGGGCTAATAAACTGAGGCTCAATCCAGACAAGACTGAGATGCTGCTAGTGGGTGGTTCTTCTGACCGGATGGTGGATGTCTAACCTGTCCTGGATGGGGTTGCACTCCCCCTGAAGGAGCAGGTTCATAGCTTGGGGTTCTCCTAGAACCATCTCTGTCACTTGAGGCTCAGGTAGCCTTGGTGGCATGGAGTGCCTTCTACCAACTTTGGTTGGTGGCCCAGCTACGCCCCAATCTGGACAGGGATAACCTCACTTCAGTTGACCATGCTCTGGTAACCTCCAAGTTACATTACTGCAATGCACTCTATGTGGGGCTGCCTTTGAAGATGGTTCGGAAGCTGCAGCTTGTGCAAAATGCAGTGGCCAGATTGGTAACAGGGACTAGATGGTCCATACATATAAAACCGATTCTAGCCCACTTGCATTGGCTGCCTGTATGTTTCCGAGCTCGATTCAAGATGCTGGTTTTAACCTATAAAGCCTTACATAGCTTAGGATCACAATACCTGATGGAACTCCTCTCCCAACGCAAACCCACCCATACACTACGCTCAACATTCAAGACCTTCCTCTGGGTGCCTACTCGAAGGGAAGCTGGGAGTCTGGCAACAAGAGAGAGGGCCTTCTCAGTGGTGGCCCCCAAATTATGGAATGATTCATTTGACGAAGTGAGCCTGGCGCCAACACTGTTATCTTTTCGGCGCCAGGTCAAGACTTTCCTCTTCTCCCAGGCATTTTAGCATGTGTTTTTAAATTGCTTTTAAAAAATTGTGTTTTTAAATTTGTATATTTGTTTTTAATGTTTTTAATTGTTGTAAACTGCCCAGACAGCTTCGGCTATGAGGTGGTATACAAATACAATAAATAAATCCTGGCACTGACTTATCAAGGTAGGGCTTGTTCACCCTATAATTGAACTTCATGGGATTCCTCCTCCAACCAACAACCTCCTTTAACCATTTCTTATCCTCTTGTGGCCACTGCTAAGCCAAAGGATTTTCAGATGCAGAAAAGAGGTTATTGTGATCCTGTTGTTAATTGCAATGCTACAAACAAAACAACAGGCACCATCTAGCAACAGTTAATCACTTTCTAAGCCCCCTTTTCCAGTGATATTTAAGCATGATGTTTTCTTTTTCTCACTTTGAGATCAGTGCTTCAAACAGTGCTTGACATTGGCTGGATTATATTCAATATCTTTACTGAAGTGGCTCTACCCTGAGGGATCCCTTTGCACATTAAATTGTCTGCCAAGTAACTTTTGCTCAAGTGCATGAAAGTCCTGTTTGTGGCAAAGATTCTTGGGAGCATGCCAGGGTGCACATTCAGTACACAGAGACAAAAAACAGGTCTGCTGGTCCTCATGGACCTAACTATGGGTGAGTTTTCCTAGTACACAACAATCTTCTGTGCCTGCACGCTGAAATGAAAGATTGGTTAGGGCTGCCATGTGTCTTGTTTTGTAGAAGACAGTCCTCTGTTTGAAGGAGTCCTCTATTTGTAGGGCTGTCCAGTCCAAGTCCATTATAAAGAACGGAAATGATAAGAAATAAGAACAAAATCCGTGAATTGCCCATAAAAGATTGAGCAAGCACAATGGTCACCTGGTCACAGCCTTCCTCCCTATGATGTATTATATTTCTATATAAATTATAGCAATTCTTTCTACATTTCCATCTACACCTATAAATTAGCACATGCAAATTTTATGCAAATCTGTGTCCTTTCTTTTTTTGTGATGCGTAAGTGGCTACCCTAGGAACAGCAAATAAGCTGTCTTATAGACAAGCTTGCCTGCCATTACACAGTTTTACATGGTGAAATGATGTGTGTAGTTTTCTTCCTGTGTCCATAATTCCATATAACTTCTCCCAGTTGTTTCATGTAGATGTTAAACAGCATGGGGAATAAAATAGGGCATACCTGCCAAGGGGCACAGCAATAATTCCCCAGCACAACCCTTCTGGAATTCATAATTCAAGCAGAAAAGGAACCATTGCAGTACAGTACCTCCAAACCCCGACCAAGACAGCTAAGGATACCATGGCTGATGTATTAAAAATTGCTGAGATGTCCAGGGTCACATTTTACCTATTCTTCTCTCAGTAAAGGTCATCCCACTAGATGACCAAGGCTGTTATATATATATATAAGAAGGCCTGAAGCCCAATTGAAATTGATCTAGAAAATCAGTTTCATCCAGGAATTACTGGAGTTGATGGCAACCACCTGCACAAATCATCATCATAATCTCCACTCAGTAACAGAGACCTTCCTCTCAACAAAATGCAAAGCCTCAGAATTGTCTATATATTTTTAACTGCTACATTTTAGGCTAGAAATGTGAAAAGGAATTTAAATATTAGAGCTGAGCAGTGCTTGAATAATCTCTCTGGAATTCAATGCTAAGCTCAGTGCAGAATTGGATACATTTATGAACAATGCCTTGTAATTTTTTTTCCATTTTGGAACATCCGCAGTGGTACATCCAAGGTTCTTTCTCCTCTTGGCTCCTCCCTCCTCTTGCATTCATTGTTGAAGGCAACTAGAGTCCGGATACTAAGGTGATGTCAAGCAGTGATCATCTCCTTATTTCCTCCTTGGAAAGTAGATGGATGGAGTCTGCCTAAAACTAAGATATCAATTTGTATTAACCAGGACTTGGAGGAATAAAAATATGTTTCTTAGCAACATAAATGTAACATATGCCTGATGTGGGAAATAAAGCGTGAACTTGGAAAGGAGAACTATAGTGCGCTAATCTTCTGTGATGTCCAGTGAATACTGAAGTGTTGTAACAAAAAAACTTCAACAACGACATTTGTTTTCCAAACATCATTTTTCTTTCTCATGCCTCTCATTCTTCCCATTTTAAGCCATTTTCAGCTCCAACACCTGTAGTCCAATGGCCTCCTCCTCCTCCTCCCAGATTTGTTTGTGCGTGTTTGTTCTTCTGACAGATTTCCCACTTTTCTATAAAACTAACCTCTTTAGATAATAATAGTAGAAATAATAACAACTGAAGGAAAGGTTATTGCCTTTTATTGCAAAAACATTTATTGCCTACCCTCCCTATAACAAGAGAGAAATCTAGCAAGAAGTAAAGAGCTAGCAGCCAAGTTTAGAGACTGTAAATTTCTCTATACAGTATAAACAAACACTGTAGGACCTCATTGTTTAGGCAGAATGAGGAGAAATTCATAGAAAGAGATGAACATCAAATTCTCAGCAGTATACAAAGGAGAGAAACGAGGATAAACAAAAAAGAACTTAGCATTCCTGTGGCTTGTTTTTTATATTATTATTATTGTGATCATGGCTGCAACCATCTATTTACAGTTGTGGAGAAAGAAAATATTTTCCTGACCACAGCTGAAGAGAACTTGACAGAGTTTTCCTGCTTGCCCTCTCCCATGTCATCAGTGTTTTCTGGGAGAAGAATTTGAGGTGGTTTTCCACCTAAGTGGTTACAGCTGTTTCCACAGGATCAGTCAGATGCAGTTTCTGTCTGTGTTTATTTTGGCTCTGATTTTTGACTGGAGCCCGGCAGGATGACAAAGTTTTCTATGGGGCTTGGGACCTTGGACAAACATTCCAAAGTTTCTGACTCCTTAACATTAAATGTTTGATGAATTCAGCTCTTAATTTTTTCTGGAAAAATGACAAGGCCACGGGGTGGGGGATTTCCCATCATCTCATAACATTTGTTTTCAAACAAAGAGAATGAATTTATTTGCCTGATTCTGCAAATGAGCATTTTTTTTGAGAGAGTGAGGGCAAAAAGGGGGGGGGAATCAATAGACTCCAATTTTCTATAATTGCAGGTTTAGGCTCAGTTATGATTCTTTTATAAATTGTCTACTTGAAAGGATAAATCCATTATGGTACCATACTCTTTTAAGAGTACATGTACTCTTTTTGAGATGGTAAAACAGCGTACTCTTACTTTTCACTTATCAAAGCCAAATGTACTCTTTTTGAAATGATCCAGGGATGGTAACCCTAGGTACATGTAAACTAAAACTCTCATTTTATACATTGCATTTATACCTCATCTTTCCTCCAAGGATGTCAAGATGATGTATGTGGTTCTGCTACCCACATTTTATACTCACAATAGCCATGTGAGGTAGGTTGAGCCAATCACTAATTCTAGCTTCATATCTTAACCCTCTCTAGTCTTAATCAGGCATGCTAACCCCGGTTCCACTCTGGCTGTCTTAAATGGAATGTTTTCATATAGCATGCTAATAAAGGAAGCTTATTATAAGAATATATTTTTTTCCACAGAGTTATAATGGTAAACTTCAATGTGGAAAGGATCTTTCAAGGCCAACCATAATCCAGATTGTTTCAAACACTTGGGTGACAGATGGAAATGCTGAATCATAATTTGTGAGAAACGAGTATAGGAAAATCATAGATTAAGGCTGCAGTCCTAATGCACGTTGACTTGAAAGTAAATCATATTCAAGTAGGCATGGGGAATGTCAATTTTGTTTTTTTCTCAGTTTCTCATTTTTTCATTCTCATTCAGTTTGCTGCATTTCTGCATCAGTTTGCATGAAAATTTATCATGGCTTCTGTGTGTATTTCTCCTAATAGAAACATTTTTGTATGAAATTTTATCTAATATGCATAGTTTTGCAAGTAAATTTCCCTACTGGAATTGGGGTATCATTTTCTTTAATATATGCATTTTTGTATACATTTTTTGGCTGAAGAAATCCATCACAAAATTCATAGAAGTGCACATTTCAAATGATAGCTGCATTTTGGTTTGTGTATTATTTTGCAAATTAGATAGGTTCACACTAAAATGTCAACCCAACTCAACATTGAAGTTGGTGAAACTTATAAAAATTGCTTCACATTCTCACTGGGATAGCTGTGTGCCAGTAGCCCTAATGGAAGAGCTTCCACTTCCTGTGCCTATTACTGAATAGTACAGCATCAGTCTTTACTGTTTATACATATCTTCCTTAGCTGAATGAATGACATTTTAATGTACCTTGCTATGATATGAACTCATAACACGAACCAGATGTTTCTTCATCAAAATAAATAATACATTTGAATAATACATCTGAAATCATTGGCAATAGGATGAAATGGAATTTCCATCACCATGTTTTTCAAAAATTATTCTACCATATCTGTACAGAAGAGCCAAAGGGGCAAGGGAGAAAGTAGAATATACAAAGAAAGAAATACAATTTCATTTCTTAGCTCACAATCCCATCCACAGTAGCATGATAAAAAATTCAGTTTTAAGGTGACATAATATGAAATTCATACAATGTAATATCATCTCAAACATTTACATTTCAAACAAAATATGCTCCACTGGAGACAATTTAAATATTCAATGTTAAATAATCAAGTGATACTGAATAATCATGTGTGAATCAATCATAGAGAGAGCTTCTTGGATTCCATTTATCCAGGGATGGCTACCGTATATTCCGGCGTATAAGACGACTTTTTAACCCCGGAAAATCTTCTCCAAAGTCGGGGGTCGTCTTATACGCCGGGTGCTGAAAAAGAGCAGGAAAATTAAGTAAAAAAAAAAGCTGCAGCGGGAGTGGAAGCAGTTGCAGCCGCCGTCCAGAGAGACCGTCTCGGCGAGGAAGGCAACGCAGCGAGGCTCAAGAAGTTACTGCCCTGAGGAGGGAAGCCTTGGCAGAGCCTGAGATGAAATTGACTCGAAACAGCGTTACTGCCATGAGGAGAGAAGCCTCGGCAGAGCCTGAGATGAAATTGACTCGAAACGGCGTTACTGCCGTGAGGAGGGAAGCCTCGGCAGAGCCTGAGACGAATTGACTCGAAACGGCCAGATACAGGAGGGAGAAGCCACAAAAGGCTCCCGGGGAGAACTTGGGCAAACAGGGGGTAACGGCGGGAGCTGCAGCCGCAAGCGCCTGCTAGGAATAGAGAGAACTGCAGCCGCGGTCTCTCTGATGGCCGTTAGACGAAAAACAGGAAAAATTAGCGACCCGGGTCAGGAAGAATCCCCCCCCCAAGGGAGTTCCCCAGGAATAACAACAACCTTTTAAAACAGCAAGCGCGGCCGCCTTGGATTCCTGTCTGGCTTTCTAAGGGTTAAATTATAGGGATTGATTCCTAGAGAGGCAGGAAATCTGGGAAGGAGCGTCTGGGTCCTCCAGCGCATGATCTCCTCGCCGTCTTGCCTTCTGCACGATCCTTGGAGGCTGATGCGTGGAGGGAGCAAAGCGATCTTACCGCGAGGTTCATCCTTCAACCCGGAGCAGCCTGAAATAGGACGCAAAGTTTCACCTCCGCCTCTGTCCAGCCCACCCCATCCGTGCAGGGAAGCTGGCCTTTCTCCTCCATGCCCAGGAGGACCTGGTGAGCCCCCAGCCACGCTTGTCCACTTGGGTGAAGGGACAGAAAGAGAGAGAGAGAGGTGAGGCAGGTTGGAGAGAAGGGGACGGGGAAGTCCCAAGTGGGGTTTCCAGCCAGAATCTGGAGGGAAAAGACTTGGGGAGGGGGGCGCTGAGAAGATCAATTGAAATCTCCCCTCCTCAGTGGGGCGATGTTCTGGGCCACGTGATAATCCCTGGATTTAGGAGCATAGTAAACTACCTTATATAAGACTTATATAGTCTTATACGGCGAGTATATCCCAAACTCTATATTTTAACTGGAAAAGTTGGGGGTCGTCTTATACGCCCAGTCATCTTATACGCCGGAATATACGGTAACTGTTGGCCCTCCAGATACTGCTGGACTACAACTCCCATCATCCCTGACCACTGACTATGCTAGATGGGGCTCATGGGAGTTGGAGTCCAACAACATTTAACCACCCCTGCTTTAGACCTATTCAGTTATTAACATCTGAACAAGGGCCACGGAGCCATGCACATGGGCCCTGCCCTCTTCATCCCAACCTTCTTTCATGGAGCGGGATGTCTGTCTGTCTGTCTCTCTAAAAGCATGTATGTCTGATGATAGCCAAAGTCCTTTCCCCAATCAGGTACAGAATGCGGCGGCACGCTTGATCACCCTTAGCCGACGCCAATATCACATTACCCCAGTGTTAGTAGATCTACACTGGCTACCAGTGGTTTACCGGGCCCAATTCAAGGTGTTGGTACTGACCTTTAAAAGCCTATACGGTTTTGGCCCAGTTTATCTGAAGGACCACCTCCAGTATCACCAATCAGGCCGCCTCACAAGATCAGCCACACAGGACCTCCTCTCGGTCCCACCAGTCAAAACAGCTAGGCTGGTGCGGACCCGGGAGAGGGCGTTTTCAGTTGTGGCCCCCACCCTCTGGAACTCTCTCCCTTATGATCTTCGACATGCTTCCTCCCTGATGAGCTTTCACCGAGCCTTAAAGACCTGGCTATTCAGGCAGGCCTACAAGAACCTTGGGGTGGATTAGCTTTTTGTTGTGTTTAGATGTTTGATATTGGATGAATTGTATATTGTATTTTAATTCTGGTTGTAAGTCGCCTAGAGTGTCCGTTAAGTCGGACAGATAGGCGACTAACAAATAAAATTTTATTATTATTATTATTATTATTATTATTATAATCAGGAACTCTACAGACAACACATGGCTGATGGTGGGCACCCTATTCTTCCTTTGCAATTCCTTTGTAACAAAATGGCCACCATAAGGCCAGTTATAGAGTATTCTGAGAGGATGAAATGTTCTTCCACTGGTTTATGGATATTGCCATTCCTGATGACAGATTTGTGTCCCTTTACTCTTTTGCATAGAGACTGACCTGTCTGTTTTATATAGAATGCAGAAGGGCATTGTTGACAGATGATAGCATAAATCACATCAGTTTTAAAGACATTTTTAAAGTTCTCATTTTGAAAAGCACTCAAGATGTTGTGATGGATAGATCAGATACACTATTATGGGACTATGTTCATCCTGCCAGTTAAACAGATTTACGTTCCATTGATTTCAACAAGAAATGGTTAATTCTTCTGTAGCAACCTTTACATAATTTTCATTCAGACAAGTAAAGACACACTTTTTTGCCCGGGCTTTTGGGGAGAGATGAAGTGCTCGGTGACATTCCTTTTCATTCCTGCTGCTTGTTTTAGTGGTAATTGTATGATATTAAATTTATTTTGTTTTGTGTTAATTGTGATTTTAATGTTATTGAATTGTATCCAACTAAGTCATGCTCAGAGCAGACCTACTGAAAGCAATGGACATGTTAGTAAGTCATATTTATTTATTTATTTTATTTATATCTTGCCCTTTCTCCCAGCAGAAGCCCAGGGCAGCAAACAAAAGCAGTAAAAACACTTTAAAATGTCATAAAGACAGAACTTAAAATACATTAAAACAAAACAACTTTAAAAACATTCTTTAAAAAAGCTTTAAAAACATCTTAAATAAAAAGGGTTAAAAACATATTGCTTAGGAAAAAAAGGTTGTTTTTAAAAAAATATATATTAAAAGCAATTGCAACACAGACGCAGACTGGGATAGGTCTTAACTCAAAAGGGTTGTTGAAAAAGGAAAGTCTTCAATAGGTGCTGAAAAGACAACGGAGATGGCGCCTGCCTAATATTTAAGGGGAGGGAATTCCACAGGGTAGGTGCCACCACACTAAAGGTCCATTTCCTATATTGTGCAGAACGGATCTCCTGATAAGATGGTATGTGCAGGAGGCCCTCACCTGCAGAGCGCAGTGATTGACTGGGTATATAAGGGCTAAGACAGTCATTCAGGTATCCTGGTCCCAAGCTGCATAGGGCTTTGTACACCAGAACTAGAACCTTGAACTTGGCCCGGTAGCAAATGGGCAGCCAGTGCAATTCTTTCAGCGGTGGGGTGACATGTTGGTGATACCCTGCCCCACTGAGCAGTCTCGCAGCAGCATTTTGCACCAGCTGCAACTTCTGGACCAACCTCAAGGGCAGCCCCACATAGAGTGCATTACAGTAATCCAGCCTGGAGGTTATCTGTGTGTGGACAACAGTGGTCAGGCTATCCCGGTCCAGAAACGGCAGCAGCTGTCTTATCAGTCGAAGCTGGTAAAAGGCACTCCTAGTCACAGAGGTCACCTGGGCCTCTAGCGACAAAGATGGATCCAGGAGCACCCACAGACCACAAACCTGCTCTTTCAGAGGGAGTACAACCCCATCCAAAGCAGGCAACTGACCGATCCTCCAATCTTGGGAACCACCAACCCACAGCACCTTCATCTTGCTAGGATTCAGATTCAGTTTATTGGCCCTCATCCAGCCCACCACAGAGTCCAGGCACCGGTCCAGGCCTTGCACGGCCTCTCCCGATTCAGATGTTATGGAAAAATAGAGCTGGGTATCGTCAGCATACTGCTGACACCTCACCCCAAAGCTCCTGATGACCATTCCCAAGGGCTTCATATAGATGTTAAACAGCATGGTGGACAAGGTGGTATCCTGGGGCACCCCACAGCACAACTGCCAGGGGGCCGAAAGACAGTCACCCAATGCTATTCTCTGAGAACTACCTTGGAGATAGGATCGGAACCACTGGAAAACAGTTCCTCCAATACCCATCTCACCAAGTCAGCCCAGAAGGATACCATGGTCAATGGTATCAAAAGACGCTTATCTACTGGGAACTCCCCCAGGGCATTTAGGAATCTTCTGGATTCCATTAGGCTCTGGGGCGGACCATCTTAATCTGTCCACCACCCCTGCACGGAAGGATCAGAGCCATAAGTCTAAACTTCACCAGGAAGTGGTATAACCATGACAATGGGGTGACATCAACCCCCCCATCTCCAGACCACCCCTTCCTCCATCTGGAGCAAGAACCAAGTTGAGGATGTGCCCTGCCCTATGTGTTGGGCCAGTGACAACTTGAAACAACCCCATGGTTGTCATGGAGGCCATGAAGTCCCAAGGCAGAACACTAGAGGCAGCCTCAGCATGGACATTGAAATCACCCATCACTATCATTCTGGGCCCCTCCAGCACCACAGCCAAGACTTCCTCTGCCAGCTCAGTCACAGAAGCTGCCAGGCAGCAAGGTGGACGGTACATGAGTAGCAACCCTAGTTTACTGTCTCCTTGGCGTGTGTGCGTTGTTGCGTGAAACAGCATACATTACGTTGGAGTTAAGTTGAGCAAGAAACTTCTTCAGAGCATTTAAATCATGTAAGATTCTTTATTAAGACATTAAGGCTTTTCAGCAGTTTCCCCCCCTCTAGCTCTACAGCACATTTCTCTTCAAAAGCAAAAGTAAGATAGCCTCTCAGTTCAGAGGCATGGTGCAGAAGGGCAGCCTCACAGATCAGAGGCATAAATCAGAAGGACAGAAGAACCAACAACTGGCTGTTACAACTTTCCCAGCTGTTATCTCCCGTTACCATGACAACCTGTCTGACCTTCAAGTCTGCTCTCTCAGGCCAGACATGGCAGATAAGAGTGCTTCTCAAAACACATGCTTGTAACTTTCCAGACCTGATGAAAACATCCTTTGGCAGTACGGCCTAATGCCAACAGTCCCCCTTTTTCATCATGTCTGTAAATCCATTACAACAATAATACATTTCTACAATACATCTTGCAATACATTTCAGTACATTACATCATACATTTTCAGTTCAGTTCAGTACAGTTCAAAATTACATCTCAGTACAGTTCAAAACTTTATTCACTCAAACTTTGGTTGAACACATGTCAAATAAAGTGTCTCAGGATCCATGTCTACAACTTTATTCATTCCAGGACTTGTTATTAATCCCACGGTAAATCTGTCAGGCGGTTTGCCTAAATTCGCTCTTGTAGAGCGTCTTAAAGGAACCAGGGCTTCGGCTCTCTCTGCCCCCCCATTTGTGCTTGTGCTTGGCACTGCGTGCCCAGGATCTTCCATTTCCTCAGCTTTACGTTTCTTCGATCTGCGTTTCCCACAAATGAGCTCATTCAAAGCATCTCTGAGAGGAATTTGTGTACCTTCCACTTTAATGTCAAGATCTGGCTTAAATGTCTGTGATGGTGTTCGTGTTTGTGTGCCACCTGTTCCTGTAAGAATAACTGTCTGCCTTTGATCCCAAGGCTTCTCTGAGACTTTAATGCTTCTGCTCAGATTAACTGCTGTGTTTCTGGACACCAAACTCTGTAATATGCATTCTGAAATCCCAAAACAAAACCTTGCTGTGCTCTGGGCTCAAGCTTGCCCCTCCTTTTTCCCTGTGGAATGTGGATCCAGCACCTTGCCCCGAATTTTTGAATGTGTTCTATTTTAGGCTTTCTGCCAGTAAGTTTCTCATAAGGAGACATTCCAATAGCACTGTGTAACACCCTGTTGTGAATGTAATTCGCATAAAGAATTGCTTCTGCCCAGAAAGAATTCCCTAAACTGCAATTCAACAGCATGGCTCTCATTGCTTCCTGCAGCACCCTATTTTTTCTCTCAGCAGTTCCATTGGAAAATGGGCTAAATGGAGCAGTGAAATTCTGGTTTATTCCCTTGCTCTCCAGAAAGTCACTCAATGCTTTACTCGTAAATTCCCCACCTTGATCTGAGTGAATCGCTTTCACAGTGACGTCATGTTGAGTTTCGATTCTCTTAATGAACAGTTTCAGCTTCTGTTCAGCTTCACTTTTATGCTTTAACAGAAAAACATGACAAAATCTTGAAAAATCATCTACCAGTACCATGAAGAATTTCGCACCTCCTCGTGAAGCATTTATTGGCCCTGATAAATCAACATGAACTAGCTGGTAGGGAGCTGTTGTGGTTCTCTCAGCCTCCTGGTTTATTGGTGCAATAGTCATTTTAGCTTGATTACAAGAATCACAATCCATTATCTGTCCAGTCTCTTAAACGCATGTTTTCACTGTGCAAAGGGGTTTTCTTAATCGTGTCAAGGTTTGCATGCCCCAGCCTCTGATGCCATTCATGGACACAGCCCTGATGTACCTGTGCCTCAGCATTTAACACAGCACACCCTGCTTGACTGCTCTTTATTACAAACTGTGAATCATTAAGGCTTCCCTGCAAACACACTTGATCTCCCCTCATTATAAAACATTGGTCTTTGTGGAACAAAATTGAATAATTACAACTCACCAGTTTGCTCACTGACAAAATATTATGAGCCAATTCCGGAACAAACAAACAATCTGACATTATTCCAAGCTTGTCAAACTTCACCAGACCACGGGCTTCCACCCGTTTATTTGATCCATCGGCAAGTTGCACAAAATCCTGCACTTTTTCTGAAGTGTAAAACAAACTTCTGTCTTTAATTAATATATGGCTTGCTCCGCTGTCAAGCAGCCAGTTAACAGGTCGTAAATCTTGAGACTTCTGTTTACAAACAAAGTTCACACTGCCTTGCTTCAAGCCTCCGTCCCTGGAGTTTCGCTTGACTGGACAATCTTTACGGAGATGCCCACGAGCCCCACAGGCAAAACATAACTTCAGCCGCTGCTGCTCCCGCTTGTTTTCCTGTCTGCTTTCGACAGCCTGCTCCGGTTTGGCATTTTTCTCCTCCTTGCTTCTGACAGCCTCCATCAGCTCGGCTCTCTGCGCCTCCTGCCTCCGCTGCCATTCCTGGGACAAATCCTGCAACGCGTCCCACATCTGTTTAGCTGACGGCTCATCTCTCACACACATCAGTTGAGAATCCGATAGAGCCAAGATTATAAACGCCTGCGCCCTCTGGTCTCGACGCTTCCAGGCCGCGGTCGGTACCGCCGGGGGTTTTTCTTTAATCACTTCCCATAAATCCTCTTTTACTAGCAAAGCCCGCATTCTCGGCTTCCAGCTGCCATAATTCTTTTCATTAAGCCGTTCCATCGGCAAGCCTCCCCCAGACAGGTTTACAGCCATGTTGCTCACCTCCGTCTGGTTCAATCACTCAAGCTGCCCTCTCTGGAACTCCATCTGCCGTTCAGACCAGCAACTTACTCCCGTGTAATGCGCTGTGGATCTGGGCCCATAACTCCTGTTGGCGTGTGTGCATTGTTGCGTGAAACAGCATACATTACGTTGGAGTTAAGTTGAGCAAGAAACTTCTTCAGAGCATTTAAATCATGTAAGAGTCTTTATTAAGACATTAAGGCTTTTCAGCAGTTTCCCCCCCCCAGCTCTACAGCACATTTCTCTTCAAAAGCAAAAGTAAGACAGCCTCTCAGTTCAGAGGCATGGTGCAGAAGGGCAGCCTCACAGATCAGAGGCATAAATCAGAAGGACAGAAGAACCAACAACTGGCTGTTACAACTTTCCCAGCTGTTATCTCCTGTTACCATGACAACCTGTCTGACCTTCAAGTCTGCTCTCTCAGGCCAGACATGGCAGATAAGAGTGCTTCTCAAAACACATGCTTGTAACTTTCCAGACCTGATGAAAACATCCTTTGGCAGTACGGCCTAATGCCAACAGGCAGAACACTAGAGGCAGCCTCAGCATGGACATTGAAATCACCCATCACTATCATTCTGGGCCCCTCCAGCACCACAGCCAAGACTTCCTCTGCCAGCTCAGTCACAGAAGCTGCCAGGCAGCAAGGTGGACGGTACTCCAGCAGCAACCCTAGTTTACTGTCTCCTTGGCCCGATACCAGGTGCAGGCCCTCACAGCCAGCTCCAAGACAGAGTGGTTTCCTGGTGACAGAGATGGAAGTTCTGTAGACCACAGCAACTCCTCCCCCCCATCCCTGCAGCCTGGGCTGGTGTTGAACCAAGTATCCAGGTGGGCAAAGCTGGGTCAGATCAACTCCTCCCAGCTCACCCACCCAGGTCTCAGTAATGCACACCAAATTGGCACCTTCATCCACAATCAAATCATGGATGAGAGTGGTCTTATTGTGTACTGATCTGGCATTAAACAACCACACACACAGGCCAGTGGGCACAGCAGATAAGCAACAAGGAATTCATCCATGAGAGGAGTGGCAGCAAGGAACAAGGTGCAGATAGCCCTGCCCTCGTCTTCTATGGTAATTCACCACATCCCCATGGCTGTATTTCCCTTTATCCGTGATCACTGAAATTGGGGTGGCATCACCCATGTTCCTCCGTACTAAGACTCCTCCTAAACACCTGATATGGACCCAACAAGAGCCCACCAACAAAGCCTGCTGGAGCCAATTATCTTAGAAGGCCTCTGCGAGAATTGGGAACAGTCATACCCATTCAAACTTTTTCACACAGGGCCCATCTACTCCCCCTCCTGTCTCACACCCAGGGAGGGCCAGCCTTCTGCCAGTTACAGACTCTCACTCTAAAGGCATCTGGCAACTTTCTCCTGCCATTCAGTTCATTGCACAGGTTCTCATCCTGTGCAGAAACTACACATGCACCACACACCCTCCCCACCACCAATCTTCTCTAGATTGGTTTAACAGAATTTTTTAAAAAAAGGTAATAGAAGGGGGGTAGCGCCCTTGCCCTTGCCCTTGCCCTTGGGGCTCCCCAAGGGGCTCCCCAAGGGGCTCCCCAAGGGGCTCCCCAAGGGGCTCCCCAAGGGGCTCCCCAAGGGGCTCCCCAAGGGGCTCCCCAAGGGGCAACCCCCTTTAGTGTTGCCCCTTCAGTGGCAACCCCGCCGCTGGCAGACCCACCACCCAAGGGCAGCTGGGCTTTTATGCCTCCTAACCCAGCCAGCAGCTGATGCAAGAGGCTGCAAGATTAACTGCAGCCTCTCTCTGGACCAAGGGTCAGGCAGAGGGGTCCCAGTCCTTGCAGCACTTACCAGGGACTTCAGCTGTCTTCAGAGACAGCACCCCAAATGAGCAAGTGGCAAACCCAGATGCTCAGATACTCACTCCCAGGGCAGGTCTTCTTCAGTACCCTAGTGCTACAGCTGTTCATATCCCTTGATTTGAATGCGTGTACTCTGAGCATTATTTAATTAGACTTAATCCATTGTTTGCCACCCTGGGCATCTTGAGTGGATTATAAATATCTCAAAAAATAAAATAAACAACATAATTTACAAGCTCTTATCTTTGGTTGGACTGTGCCCAATCCATTTTTTAATTATTTATTTATTTATTATTTGATTGATATTTATTTATTTATTTTATTTAGACCCCGCCCTTCCTTCCAGCAGAAGCCCAGGGCGGCAAACAGAAACACTAAAAACACTTTAAAACATCATAAAAAAACCTTAAAATACATTAAAACAAAATGTTAAAAACATTTATATCCTGCCCTTCCTCCCTTTTTATGCATTTGGTTTTATAGAATACGTTTTCCATTGACTTACGCCTATCTGAAATGGTTATGATTTCCCCCCCTGCAAAGTATCTTAAGTAGAAATTAAATGAGGGGGGGGGAGAGAGAAACCAGAAATGCCCAGAAAACAGTGCCTGGTCCTAAGCATGTTTGTTTGGAAGATTGCCATTGACTTCACTGAGATTTACTTCCAAGCAACTGTGAATTGCTGCCTAACATACAGCAGACATTGAGGACCTTAAATTCAATCCCACAGCAAATGCAAAGGTCAGAGTTATGAAATTTACAAAACAGCACATAAAGCAATTAGACCTGTCTGGATTATTCTAAACGTGGATTGATATGTCTGTGTATGCCATTTTGTTTTTAGTTTCTGTTTCACAAGATTCTTTTGACTTTAAAAAAAATTGCTGCAGCGCAATGATTTGACACTTTCCCATAAGCTTTATGCTGCAGTGCCAGAATCTCTTTCTTTTAAGTAGTTATAGCCAATTTTGATTTCAACAGTGTATATATAATCTGTAGCCATACTGATGACTCATACTGATGAGTGTGACGTGACTGCTTCCCTTATCGAACCAAGAAATTGTTCTGGCAATAGCTATATGGCTTTTATTTGTAAGATGACACAACTCCACTGTACATTCAGAAAAACTTGTGAATATAATGAATTTATTCAAGGAAACATTCAGATGGATTGTAAGGTTCATCACACATTCCCTGCAGACAATGGAGGTGGAAAAAAACGACATGGCAGAAGCTCTGGGAGAAGTATGCTCCAGGTGGGCTGGGGAGACACTCTCCCAAGAGATACTGATCCTTATCCAGTATACATTTGAAGATTCAAAGTTTGGATTTCCAGTATTATGTAAAACCATTCTGGCTGGTTCCATTTTAATGGCTAGTCACAAGCCAGAAGCAAATTAGAATGGTGACATTAACCAAACATGTGGGAATTTGCTGCCTTGCAAAATCATCATCATCACTGTAGGAAGTAGTTTAGGGTGCAATCCTAACCCCAGCCACTGCCCAGAAGGGCTTAACAGAGCAGCAGGGCACTGCTGCATCTGCATTCCTGCTGAGCATGCCAGAGCATGCTCAGAGGCACATGTTACCAAATTCTTCCAAGCTACACAGGAAGTGGATTGGACTGTGAAAGACCAACTCAAGTTTGTGTTTGAATTTTGACCAATTTGTAGGGCAGTACAATATCTCAGAGAGGAGGTCAGGTCTCCTGCTCCCCTGGTGCATTCACTGCAGCTGCCCAATTTCCCTGCTTTTTAAAGTTGGATAGAAATATCTGTGGGCTATAGGGACATTCTTAAACCACAAGGGGTTTTTTTGCCTATTAGTGAATATAATGTTAAAATTCAGCTGTCCTTAAATCTCCCAATTTAAGATATTTATTTGATATGGTACAATATATATAATACAATATGAAGTAATATTTATTGATCAAACATGAGGGTACTGTATTTTTATTTATTGTCAAATACAGTCTTGAGTGCTGTTGTTAATTTTATCTAAAAATAAATAACGTATTATTTTAAAACTGTTGCCGTGGTATGAGAAGTGCTGACATCATTGCACAAGCAAGCTTTGCTGTTATGCCATATGTTACGATCCTCAGAAATGACATGAGAGCAGCACATGCACAGATCTGCAGTGATCTGAGGCTGTTATTATCTACATGGTGTCTATAGATGCAATCGTTTCCATAAAATTTCCGACATTTATAAGCCATCCTTCATCCAGAGTTCCCAGGGACGGAAACAGAAAAACATTAAAATCAATAATTGAATATTTGAAGTTCATATATTAATGAACTCACCACCAGTGCCATCAATAAAATTCACTTGGTAGCAGTATGCAGCCCAACAGTATCACTCTACAATGCATTTCACTACTTGCTAATGCCTGGACAAAGAGGTGGGTCATCACCCAGGCCTGTTGCCAGGGAGGGGCAAATATGGGCACCACCACCTTTATAGCTGTACTCCCCCTCAGGGCCCATGAGAGGGGGGGTGCAGGGGGTACATCTTACCTGGGCCCGCGGTCAAAAAGGGGGCCCAGGAGCCAAAGGAGGGGAGCTCCATTTTCCTCCCTTTGTTATGTCATTTCCTGCTGGCTCCCATCTGCAAGCCTGCTACAAATTGTGCTTTTTTTTCTTTCCCCCCTAACTTGTGCAAAAAAGCATAACATTGTTCAAATAAATATTTGTATTTCTGTTGGATTCTGAAAATACAAATAATCAAACTTGAGGATTTTTTTCATTTTTTATGAAACTTACTGTGGAAGAAACTGAGCATGCTCGGTGGCCAAGGTAACAAGAGGAAGAGATACTTTGATCTTAAGAGGGCGTGGTCATTAGGAAGCTAGATTAACCCTTCCCCTTTAGTATGAAAGGAAAAATGCGGTTTGGGGGCTCATATAAGGTAAGCAGTGTGAACCTTTAAACCCTATTACAATGACAAAATAATCTCTCCAAAATGTATTCTCACAAATCAGGAACCCAGAAAAGAAAAGACAAGAAAGAACGAGAGGAAAATGAAAAATGGGGTCAACGAACGCTCTTTCAATTTGGATTAAGTGCGGCTTCAAAAAAGTTTCATTGAACTCACCTACAGAATTGGAGCAAGAAGAAACTGTTGGAAACCTCATCCCCAAACAAGGAGCAGTTGATTTGGGTAATCATGCACAGTATTTTGATGAAGGGGCAGATGCAGAAAATGGAAATGGAAAACAGAAAGAAACAGACATACAGACATACGTGGAAGTGAATTTGGAAGATGAGAGGAGTAATCATAATGTAGGCCTTGACATTGGATGTATCACAACCGAGTTTCCATCTCAAAAGGAAATAGAAAAGTATGTTACGAATGGTCACATCCCTCTGCCTAAAACATTCCCCCAAGACACCTGCAATCAAGTGTTCCCAGAAAGTATACTGAAATTTCAAAGCACTAATGGAGAACTACATGTAAGAGACTGGCTTGTCTGGAGACAACAGAAACAAGCTTTATATTGCTTTCCATGTCGATTATTTTGGCACAAGACAGTCAAGACTAGCACTTCTGCGTCTAAGTCTGCACTGGTATCTGCTGAAGGCTGGGATTCTAATGGGAAGTGGCGGAAACTTTCCTACAGGATCCCAAAACATGAAAAAGGCAATAGTCACAGAGAATGTTACCTAGCTTGGCGAGAACTAGAAAGGCGCCTGCTGTCTGAGACAGGAGTTGACATCATCTTAGAAGCGTCAATCAAAACTGAAGCTGTGAAATGGTACAACCTTTTAAAGCGCATCATCAATGTTGTACTCTTCTTAGGAGAACGTGGTCTAGCATTTACTGGTTCATACCATTGAACTGGTGATTCAAACAATGGAAACTTTTTAGGACTCATTGAACTGCTCTCCAGGTGGGACCCCATCCTTCAGGAACATGTAGAGGAGTCACAGAAAAGGAGTGAGCGGCTTCAAGTTCATTATCTGTCCCCTGACTCACAAAATGAATTTATTGCAGAATGCTCGAATCTTGTGAAACAACACATTTTGCTTGAGAGGCAATCTGCAAAGTACTTTGCAATAATAGTAGATTCCACACCAGATTCTTCCCATATTGAACAAACAACATTTCTTTTGAGATACGTACTTTTAAAAGAAACGCAGTATGAGATTCAAGAAAGATTTCTCAAGTTTGCAGATTGTAGCAACAAAAGAGGGAAAGAAATTGCTCAGTTGAGAACTGATACATTGAAAGAACATGCTATTCCTCTCAGTGATTGTAGAGCTCAAGGCTACAATAATGGGGCAAATATGGCTGGAAAATACAACGGCGCACAAGCAAAAATACAACAACAATGCTCAACAGCAATTTTTTCACCCTGCTGAATGCATACCTGAAGCAATAACCTTTTTCGGAACAATTCAAACTGTGTACCACCTGTTCAGTTCCAGTGCTAAGCGGTGGGAATTACTACAAAACCATATTGGTTGTTCTCTTCATGGTATGTCTGAAACAAGATGGTCAGATCAGTGTGTAAAGCCTCTTGCAGCTCACTTGCCTGGCATTAAATTAGCACTGGAAGACCTCCTAGAACTAAATTTGACAGCCAAAACAAGAAATGAAGTCCATGGAGTTTTATTATATGTGACATCTTTTGCCTGTGTGTTAATGTCAGCCGTGTGCTACAAAATATTAGCTGGCATAGATATTTGCAACAAGGTCATCCAAGCTAGAGATGCCACACTGGATGTTGAAGTAGCAAACATAGAAACTTTCCTCACAGAGCTGACAAAACTTCGAAAGAACTGGAAATGCATGTGGAATGAAGCCAAATTGGTTGCATCAAACCTAAATATAGAAATAAAACTCTCCCGTAGATGTGATGGAGTTAGGCGCAAGGGGGCAAGGCTGCATGACGACAGCATACCTGATGCTAACTTGGAAGAAATGAATGACACAGATGATACTCCAGAAGAGGCCTACTTCAGAAAGTGTGTGTTTTACATTTTGGTAGACAATGTTATAGCAGGATTAACTGTCCGCTTCAATGCGTTAAACAGTTGGCAGAAAAAATTGATTTCTTGTGGAAATATCTCACCATGTCTGAAAGTGATGTGGAGAGAAAAGCTTTATCTTTAACAGAGCAATATCCTGCTGACCTTAATGGTGATGATTTTGGAAAAGAAATGCAACATTTACCCTCAGTACATAAAGCAAATTTTGTAAATGCACAGTTAAAGCCATTAGATCTGTTGAACTTGTTGATAGAGTACAGACTTGGTGACCTGTTTCCAAATGTTTGTGTTAGCTTAAGAATACTATTAACAATTCCAGCAACAGTAGCTTCTGGAGAGAGGTCATTTAGCAAACTTAAGCTAATTAAGAATTATTTAAGGTCTACAATGCCTCAGGAACATCTTGTGGATTTGACCAGGCTATGTATTGAATCAAACATTGCCAGAACAATTAATTTTCATGCTCTGATTCAAAATTTTTCACAAAAAAAGGCCAGGAAAGCTCTTTTTTTAAAGTAAATAGTAAGTTTATCTACCTTGTTTCAATGTGAATTCTTTCTCCTTTGCTGTATTGTAGCATAAACAAAGATGTTCAAATCAAATGTGCTTTCTTATCTCTGATCCTCTTTTATTTTATTTATATATATTTATTGTGGAGGGAGTATAAGAGCATAAGGCCTTAAATGCAGAAAATTAACAGAGTGCTCCACTCCACCCCTCTCTCGTCTTCCATACCCTTTTTGACCTTACAGGCTACAGCTCATGGCATAAAACCGTAGTGGATAAAAACAGAATGACTAATGGAGAAGGGAAGGGGCCCCAAAGAAACTTTGTACCCCCTGATAAAATTCCTCTCAGAGGCCCTGCTCCCCCTCCCCAGGATTTGGGGGGGGGTTCTTTATAATTTGTGACATGACAGACAATGACAACTTCCATTTAATGAATGATAGTTTATTTTAAGAACAGGAGCAATTTCAGAACAGGACCCTGTGAAAAAATCAGTGAATAAGGCAGGGTGAGTGATCAGGACATCTGAAAGATTGTCTTATCCCTGATATACTCAGTCAATCACTGCATAGCGATGGGCTCCATTTCTGCAATAATCGGATTTGCCATCAGATTCATTATTATTTCTGATATTCTCTATCTTTGAAGAGAGAATTTTGAAGTAGCAACTCTCCATGCCTAGTTTCCGATTCATTCTTTCCCCCCCAATTCATTTTTAATTCACTTTGAAATCATCGATAGTGTGAGTGATACTATAACAGATTTACTTTCTGTATGAGCTCTTCAAATGTGTATTCCCTTTCACTGATGTCAGTGAAGTGTTGATTGTAACTGACAGACAAAAAGCTACAGGGGGGAATGAGGTGTTGATTGTAAACAGCAGAGGGGAAGACACTGACTTGATTATTTGCCTTAATCTGTTCTGCAATGCACTTGAAAAGGAATGTAAACAGGCAATAATTACAGAGTTCAGAATAAAAATCGATACCAGTGGAGACTCAGGAATAAATAGCAATTATAATATTGCTATTTCCCTGCGGAACAAAACAAAAAAAACAGAGAAGATTGGAAAAATGAAAAGATACCAAAGGAAAAAGAAATCAGGTCGTGACTACCAGAATGACTACCAGAAGCCACACTTAAAAATGGAAAGTAAAAAAGGAGATGATTCTATCCCTAGCTCTGCAGGTGAGGGCCTCCTGCAGATACCATCTTATTAGGAGGTCCGTTCCAAACAACATAGGAAGCAGACCTTTAGTGTTGTGGCACCTACCCTTTGGAATTCCCTCCCCTTAAATATTAGACAGGCACCATCTCTGGACTCTCAAGGAGGCATTAACAAGCACACCCTAAGTATTTATTTTACCGCTGCTCTTTCCTAAATTTGTAGTATGGACAAGTTTGTTTTTCAGGTGGAATCTAAAACTGAGATAACTAATACAGCATCAAAGCCAAGCACAGGAGCTCACTGTCATTACCAAAGAAATTCATTCATGAAGAATCGGAGCACAGGAACAGACCAGAAGTGAAAGGGAACTATAGCTATAGGCAAAGTCAAGCCTTTGAGTCTGGTATTCCTGGGGATCTTTCAGAAAAGGGTGAGACAATTCAACAGATTAAACTTCATTCATGTAGTTTAACAAACTCTTGGATGGAGGAGTGGAGGGAAGGTAACTGTTGTTCCCTTTCCCTGTCCTGGCCCCTCATGTCCTCTCCACCAGTGGGAGGGGAATTGGCGGCTGTTATGCGCCTTCCCCCTCATGCCCCACCTAGAATTGTGGCTGCCCCACCTAACAAGGAAGGCTCGCTATAAGACTGTCTTCACCTGTCTGCAAAATGAAAATAAGGTTGAAGCATGACACATCTCATAGGAGAGGTTGCGCCATAGGCATGGAGCCACAATAGAAAAGGCCCTCCTACGTACCTCTGAATTATGGACTTCACTCAGTAGTGGGACCACAAGTAGATCCCACCTCTGCAGATCTAAATGAAAGGGCAGAGAGGGTCTTTCAGATACATGGGGCCCAAGCAATTCATGGCTTTATATGTCATCATAAGCATCTTGAGTTGGGCCTGGAAGTTAACAGAAAACCAGTGCAATTCTTTCAGAATAGATGTTGCATGTGAATGACCAGTAGCTCCTACAAACATCCTGACTGCTGCATTTTGCACTAGTTGCAACCTCTGGACTATCTTGAAGGGCAGCCCCATTTGCAGAGCCCATTACATTAGGTCTGAATGTTACCGGACATGTATAACTGTGGCCAGGCTATCTGTTCCATGATGGACATAGTTTTTCATTAGATCAGTAGTATTTGTAGCAACAGCTCAAACATGAATGTTTGATCAAGCTCTCTCAACACTTTTCTATGTTTTCCAGGAAAGAGTATCCCATGGTGGAGTATAAAGAATCCAAAGCATTCTGTCCTTCCGTGTAAAAGAAAAGTTCAGCTGGCTTAACTTGACAGTGTTCCACTGATGTGAAGAATTGTATCCACTGATACAAAGTGAAGTGTTAAACACTGAAATTTGCTTTAAAATATGGGTTAAAAGCTGGGTAATTGCTCGGGGAGTACAATGGACTAGAACAGTGTGTTTGGACTTTCAGAAAACTTCTAGTAAAGCTGTACTTCTATGTACAATTGGAAGTAAGGGTCACTTAAACCAGTGGCATTTATTTCTGAATAAATATGTAGGGGATCTGGCTTCATGACCCTCACCAAAAAAAGTCTCAGAAATGTATTAAGTCCTGGAATAAAAGAGCACATATTCTCAGGAACCAGAAATGGGATAGGAATAAATTGACAGTTTTTTATAATTAAGGGAAGCAAGTAGTGGCATTCCCCAGTTGTCAGTATTGGGAGATATTCTCCCATGTATCCTATCCATACATGAACTGGAATTGAGGTGTCCAGTGAAGGAGCCTAGCTAGCAGATGGCACCAAATTATTCAGGGTAGTGAAATTTTAAACCAACTGTGAAGGGTTCCAAAACTGTTTCAAAACTGAGTTAATGAGACACAGAATGGAAGATATAAGTGAATGCAAAATAATGTGGTCTGAATTGGCTGTGACTACCCAGAAAAGGGATTTGGAAGCACAATGGAATTTTTATTAAAACTGTACTCTAGAAGCAGAAAAGGCAAATGCAGCTTTGGCATTATTCAGTAAGGAACTGAAAATAAAAGTTAGGATTTATTTCCAGTTTGGCACCACAAACCCAGGATAATAGGACAGCATCAGCTCACAAAAAGCAAATTTCTACTAGTAAACTTTGGATCAGTTCCCATGAGATTTGTTTCCCCATCAATAGCAGCCTGGAGCCATCTTCAACCACATGTGTGCATTTGGAAGCAAGTAAAGTACATTGAGACAGCCATTGAGATAGCAATTCCCATGATCACACTGGCTAGAAAAAATGCTGCCATGTTCTGAGGAACTTGCTTCTGGCTATATCTGAGTACAGCCCTGCTCAGGCTGACTTTTCCCCATCTCAGGCATGGACATAGATGGGCATACTTCTGGGCTGCTGTCACATAAGGGGGAAAGAGCTGTATGAACAAGCCCTATGCATCACATTATAAAATGGCAGCACATTTCTGCTCTCTGTAGCAGCTTCCACAAACAAAGCTATTTTAACAGTCTTCTCTGGAATCAAAATACACAGCTTTGATAAAACATGAATCACGACACATGGATATGTTAAAAATGAAAGATGAGCTTCCATTACTAGATGGGATACCCTTGATCTATGCAGATGAGTTATACAACTCTCCCTTACTCTACACACTGAGCTATGGATAGAAAGATCTGTCAATTTTGGTTCTTTCTCTTCTCTCCAATCTTGAATTCAGTTCTCCACATTTCTTCAGCAATGTGCGATTTTTTTAAAAAAAAATCCTAATGAAAATTCTGCGCCATTTTAGTGCAAATTTCTAATAAACACATTTTTGTAGGCAGTTTTGACTAATATACACATTTTTGCAAGCAATTTCTCATTATATAATGCAATTTTGTATATTATTTTTGCTCATATATTCATTTTTATAGACACTTTCCCCTAATATATGCATTTTGCTAAACACTGGTGGATGAATTGCACTGCAAAATTCTAATAAATGTGAATTTTGAAGGATGTTTGTCTTTTGGTTCTCATATTGTTTCAGAAAGTGCGAATCTGATAGATTCAGCTTGAAATGCAAACTGAATCAAATTTCTCACCCATCCCTACACCCAACACAAGAGATAATCTGATTTCATTCTTTATTAAATACTCTAAGGAGAAATAAGTAGCAACATCACTGCAGGAAAATGCCATGCTGGGCTCCTTCGGAAGAAAGTGAGGAATATAAATTTAAGAAATAATTTCAGAAATAATGCCAGTGATATGCTGGTAATAGTAGCCAAGCAGTTGTCCTGCTTTTTCCTGAGACCACAGAGGATTTACATACATAACTTGAGCTAAGGTTGGTGACTAACTAGTAGTTTATTATACTTAGAAAGATAGCATCCTCCACCACACCCAAGAGCAGTAGCTAGGAACCACAGGGCAGGGTGTGTGGAACACAGAACAAACAAAAAAATACACAATAGAATTATGCATGGTATGGAGAAAGTGGATAGGGAGAAGTCCCCCACACCTCACAACACGGGACCATCCAATGAAGCTGAATATTATTATTACTACTACTACTTATATTTATTAGTCACTTTTTTCAAATTGAAAACTTAAAGCTACTTACAGAATTAAAAACAGATTAAAAAAAAGAATAAAAACATCCTAAAATATTCAAACTACAGAAAATCAAACTTCTCCCCATCTTACTAAAAACAAACAGAAAATTGTTTTTGGAAAATTCAGGACAGACAAAAGAAAGTACTCTTCACAGTTACTATGGAATTTACTCCCATAAGGTGTGATGGCCACCAACTTGGATGCCTTTAAAAGAGGATTAGACAAATCCATGGAGGATATAAGACACTCAATACTAGCTATGATGCCTATTGTCTACTTCCGGTACAGGGATGGAATCTACAGCAACCAAAAATTTGCCACTGATTTGGTCCCTGCCTGCCCCACCCCACCATGGAGATGGACAATGGAGGAGAAGAATCCTCCTCCAGACTAAACGATACAGAAGAGGCGGAGGCAACATCCTACTCAGCAGGGCCAGACTGCGGAGGAGGAAGAAGAGACACCGTGAGGCAAGCAACAGGATGCAGGCTGGGATGGATTAATAATCTGCTTAATTC
The DNA here is from genome assembly GCF_030035675.1 of Rhineura floridana. NCBI lineage: Eukaryota > Metazoa > Chordata > Lepidosauria > Squamata > Rhineuridae > Rhineura > Rhineura floridana. The sequence goes on along the minus strand of NC_084483.1, from coordinate 89,413,113 downwards.
CAACCCTCTGCAGTCAGAATTAAGCGGATGTTTTGCCCATCCCGGCCTGCAGCCGATCTCTTGACTCACAGTGTGGCACCTTCTCTTCCTGTTCCTCCTCCGTAGTCTGGCCCTGCTCAGGGCACGGGATGGATTGGCAGTGAATCCCTACTCCAGCACAGTATTTGCAAGGTTAATAAATGATCCAAAGACTGGATTAGAAAGAACAAACTTTACTTAGCAATGTGCTAGTGCAAAACTACAGTATATACAAAACTGAAACTATTCACTTTACTTCCTTTCCCTCTTCGTGTCAACAAGAAGCGATTCCCTCCATACAACCATTTCTAAATTACTTTAGCTCCTACTCACATTACATCTCACTCCTTTTAGAAACTATTCTCTATATCTAATTGGTTTTCTGATCACTCTGCCACTTGACGTGGTCACAGGTATCTCAGAATCTAAAATGACTCTACCATTAGTTACCGGGCCAAGTTGAAGGTTCTGGTTTTGGTGTACAAAGACCAATGTAGCTTGGGACCAGGATACCTGAAAGACCATCTTACCCCTTATATACCGAGATGATCACTGCACTCTGCAGGTAAGGGCCTTCCGCAGATACCATCTTATCAGGAGGTCCCTTCTGCACAACACAGGAAGGTGGACCATTAGTGTTGTGGCACCTACCCTTTGGAATTCCCTCCCCTTAAATATTAGACAAGTGCCATCTCTGTTATCTTTTTGGCTTCTACTGAATATCTTCCTCGTTCAACAAGCCTTTTAAGTAGAGACCTTCCCCCAGTCTGTGTCTGTGTTGGAATTACTTTTTTAGATGTTTTAAAAGCTTTTTTAAAAATATGTTTTTAAGGTTTGTTTTAATATGTGTTAAAGTCTTTTGTTTTTAAGATGTTTTACAGCAGGCTTGTCCAACCCATGGCCCGCGGGCCACATGCGGCCCAGAACAGCTATGAATGTGGCCCAACACAAAATCGTAAACTTACTTAAAACATTATGAGATTTTTTTGCGATTTTTTTTTGTAACTGTATTGCGCGGTTCTCGAGCGCGAGCTTTGTAGACGACAACGGAACGGAATGGAATAATCCGAGTATGTTACGTCCACAAATATCAGAGTATTATCCGTAATTCGCATTATAATTGCAAACAGTTCGGCCAGAAGAAACGAAAAACTGTTAACTGTTAACTGTGTCCACTAACCTGGACAGATAGGCAACCAACAAATAAAATTTATTATTATTATTATTATTATTATTATTATTAAAATTAACTAATAAAATAAAGAGCAAGAGGACTCTGTTGCAATGTCGCATAAAATGAATTGTGAAAAAGAATTCAAGTGTGTATGCTGTACTAGGCATAGCGCTGCCGCACGCCATATGCTCTCGCTATTTGTACACATGCGTGGCTTCAGTTTTACGGCGGTGTGCGGCTTCCAGTGTGTTATCTTCCAAGCGCAGACAGTCGAATTGACACCATCAGACATTACGTGTGCTTGTGGCGACTTGGCGAGTAAAACGCAGCGATTATCGATAATATTTCAACCTACCTTTGTAAACGATAGGCGTTTATTGTAATTTAGAAGACATGTAAGTATTCTTATTTGATTATTGAACCTTGCTTTCTATTTTCCTGTCTATTAATTTTCATAATAAAAGTAAATATAGTTGCTTATCTATTTTTTTTTTTAATTCCAGCATGGCTTCCACAGCGTCTCAAAAGAAAACAGAATCCAAAAAAAGAAAAATTACGGATGAAGGAAGATTGTTCAATGAAAAGTGGACAGACGACTACTTTTTTGTCGAGGCAAATAGTAAGGCACTGTGCTTAATTTGTAGGGAATTTGTGCCAGTTTTCAAAGACTATAATTTGAAAAGGCATTATATGCAAAAACATGCTGCCAAATTTGGTGCGTATCAAGGAATGTGTCGTAAGGACAAAATAGCGGAACTGAAAAAAAGTCTGTCTTCTCAACAATTTTTTTTAAAAACAGTTACAACTCAAACGGACTCTATTGTAAAAGCTAGTTATGTGGTAGCAAATTTAATAGCAAAAAAATCAAAACCATTTACTGATGGTGAGTTTATTAAGCAATGTATGGAAAGCGTGGCAGATATAATTTGCCCTGATAAAAAAGGGGATATTTCTAAAATCAGTTTGTCTCACCAAACTATAGCCAGGCGACTTGAAGAAATTGGAAAATCTATCGAAAGAGGTTTGGAGAGTAAAGCTGCTAATTTTAAATTTTATGCTTTGGCGATGGATGAAAGCACTGATGCTACAGATACGGCTCAACTTGCCATGTTTATTAGAGGTATTGATGACGAATATAATGTCATTGAAGAAATGGCTTCTTTAGTGCCATTAAAAGACACAACTAAATCAAGAGATTCATACGAAGCAGTAAAAAATACATTAAAGCGATTTTCTTTGTCCATTGTGAACATATCTGGTTAGTTACTGATGGTGCCCCGGCGATGGTAGGTAAAAAAGAGGGACTTGTAAAATTAATAGAAGACGATGCAATTGCCGCCCGAAACTCATGTTTGATAAAGTATCATTGCATAGTACATCAAGAAAATTTATACGCAAAAGCTTTAAAAATGGATAACGTCATGCAAATTGTCATCAAAGCTGTGAATTTCATAACGGCCAAGGGATTGAATCATCGCCAATTCCAGGAATTCCTTAAAAGTATGGATGCTGACTAAACATCATTTACTTTTTGGAAGTAAGATGGCTAAGTCGAGGCAAAATGTTGAAAAGATTTTATGATTTGCGACATGAAATCAAGTCATTTATGGTATCAAAAACAAAATTTGTGCCAGAACTTGATGATGAAACCTGGCTTACAGATTTAGCATTTTTAGTGGATTTGACCACTCATTTAAATGAGTTAAACAAGCGTCTTCAAGGTGAAAACCAACTTATCAATACAATGTTTCAAACCATAACAGCGTTCCAAATGAAACTGAAATTATGGCAAGCTCAAATTAAGGCAAACAATTATATGCATTTCGACACGTTGGCTAAACAACGTGAACAGCATTGTGAACAGCGAAAAATATGCAGCCTTGCTTTTCGATTTGATACAGGAATTTGAAAACAGGTTTCAAGATTTCCAGAAAAATAATCAATATTTTGGTATATTTGCGACTCCATTTTCAGTCGACATAAATATGTTACCTGCCAATTTTCAAATGGAATGCATAGAGCTGCAATCTGGCATTCAACTTAAAGAAAATTTTCATCATGTCTCTTTACTGGACTTTTATAAGACCTATCTTCCCAGAGACAAATATCCCTTGCTTCACAATCATGCCTTATTCATGTCATCGCTTTTTGGCAGCACCTACATTTGTGAGCAACTATTTTCAAGGATGAAGCACACGAAGAGTAAAATTAGAACCAAAATATCTGATGAGCACCTTGAGAACTCACTGAGAATTGCAACTACTTCCATCGAACCAGATATTGATGCATTAGTTTCTCAAAAACAATGTCAAATATCCCACTAGTTTTATGTTGCCCTCTTTTCTTTTACTTTTATAATAAAAAATATTTTTAAAAAATTAATGAAGTTTTATTACTTAGATATGTACATTTTCTATATCAGTGATCGCAAACTTGTGACCTGCTCGACGATTTTAAAAGACCCTCCAAACGGGGCGGCACATAATTAGGATTATTATGCGAGGACTTTTTTTGCTTATCTGTGCTGGCGGATAACACGGAAATTATGCACGGACCTTTTTTTTTTGCTCATCAGCTATCGTTAGTGTTAGTGTATTTTATGTGTGGCCCAAGACAATTCTTCTTCTTCCAATGTGGCCCAGAGAAGCCAAAAGATTGGACACCCCTGGTCTAAAGCTAACTAATACACAGCCCTACTTCTGTGTACTTTCAGACCCCCCAAAAGGGGCTACAAATGGGACACTAAGGGGGTAGATTGATACATTCCACATATTAACAGACAATACAATGTCCTTTTACAATACAGTACACAACATGCTTCAAATGTATTAATCAAAACTTGAATTTTATTCTTAGCAGCAGCAGCATCAAACTAGAAAGCATTAAATACCCCTCTTGCTTATTCACCTGTCACATGCAGAAATAATACTGACTTGAGTCTCTCTTTCTTATCTGCTCCACTTGCAATATAGTACAATTCAAATCCTTGCTTCCATCTTCTCCAATTCTCTTCAACTTTTCCTTCAAACCAAATTTCCTGGAGGCTTCATCTGGTCCAGTTTTCACTGCTTTATTTTCAGTTTGTCTTCTGACACCATATACTATTTGCAAGATTATAAATGGTCCACAAAGACTAGATTAGAAAAAACAAACTTTACTTAGCAATGTACTACCAAAACTATATGTAAAACTGAAACTAGCCAGATACACCTTCACTTCTTTTCCCTGATGGTCTCACCCAGAATGGATTAGCCTTTACAGCCATTTCTAAATCACTTTAGTTCCAACTCACATTACATCCAGTATGCCTCTAAATACCAATTGCTGGGAATCATAAGAACATAAGAAGAGCCTGCTGGATCAGGCCAGTGGCCCATCTAGTCCAGCATCCTGTTTTCACAGTGGCCAACCAGGTGCCTGGGGGAAGCCCGCAAGCAGGACCTGAGTACAAAAACACTGTCCCCTCCTGAGGCTTCCGGCAACTGGTTTTCAGAAGCGTGCTGCCTCTGACTAGGGTGGCAGAGCACAGCCATCACGGCTAGTAGCCATTGATAGCCCTGTCCTCCATGAATTTGTCTAATCTTTTAAAGCCATCCAAGCTGGCGGCCATTACTGCGTCTTGTGGGAGCAAATTCCATAGTTTAACTATGCGCTGAGTAAAGAAGTACTTCCTTTTGTCTGTCCTGAATCTTGCAGCATTCAGCTTCTTTGAATGTCCACAAGTTCTAGTATTATGAGAGAGGGAGAAAAACTTTTCTCTATCCACTTTCTCAATGCCATGCATAATTTTATACACTTCTATCATGTCTCCTCTGACCCGCCTTTTCTCTAAACTAAAAAGCCCCAAATGCTGCAACCTTTCCTCGTAAGGGAGTCGCTCCATTCCCTTGATCATTCTGGTTGCCCTCTTCTGAACCTTTTTCAACTCTATAATATCCTTTTTGAGATGAGGTGACCAGAACTGTACATAGTATTCCAAATGCGGCCGCACCATAGATTTATACAACGGCATTATGATATCGGCTGTTTTATCTTCAATACCTTTCCTAATTATCCCTAGCATGGAATTTGCCTTTTTCACAGCTGCCGCACACTGGGTCAATATTTTCATCATGCTGTCCACTACAACCCCGAGGTCTCTCTCCTGGTCGGTCACCACCAGTTCAGACCCCATGAGCATATATGTGAAATTAAGATTTTTTTGCTCCAATATGCATAATTTTACACTTGTTTATATTGAATTGCATTTGCCATTTTTCCACCCATTCACTCAGTTTGGAGAGGTCTTCTTCGAGCTCTTCACAATCCCTTTTGTTTTAACAACCCTGAACAATTTAGTATCGTCAGCAAACTTGGCCACTTCACTGCTCACTTCTAATTTTAGGTCATTAAGGAACAAGGTGAAGAGTACAGGTCCCAATACCGATCCTTGAGGGAATCCACTTTCTACAGCCCTCCATTGGGAGAACTGTCCGTTTATTCCTACTCTCTGCTTTCTGCTTCTTAACCAATTCTTTATCCACAAGAGGACCTCTCCTCTTATTCCTTGACTGCTAAGCTTCCTCAGAAGTCTTTGGTGAGGTACCTTGTCAAAAGCTTTTTGAAAGTCTAAGTACACTATGTCCACTGGATCACCTCTATCTATACGCTTGTTGACACTCTCAAAGAATTCTAATAGGTTACGGAGACAGGACTTTCCCTTGCAGAAGCCATGCTGGCTCTGCTTCAGCAAGACTTGCTCTTCTATGTGCTTAGTTAATCTAGCTTTAATATACTTTCTACCAGTTTTCCAGGGACAGAAGTTAAGCTAACTGGCCTGTAATTTCCGGGATCCCCCTGGATCCCTTTTTGAAGATTGGCATTACATTTGTCACTTTCAGTCCTCAGGGACAGAGGAGGACCTGAGGGACAAGTTACATATTTTAGTTAGCAGATCAGCAATTTCACATTTGAGTTCTTTGAGAACTCTTGGGTGGATGCCATCCGGCCCCGGTGATTTGTCAGTTTTTATATTGTCTATATTGTCACAAGTGGGGAGAGTGCTATTGTGCTCACCTCCTACTTGTGAGCTTCCCATAGGCATCTGGTTGGCTACACTTTCCAAATATTCTAACTAGGGATGTGCAAGGAATTTGGTGAATTCCAAAGTAGACTCACATGATCTTCACCTCCCAGACTATTGGATGGATTGGAGCATGGGTCCATTTTGGAATCTGGGTTGTCACTGAATTCCACAAGGTGGTCTGAGGGCTCTTTTTACATATTTTTTCTCTCTTAAACAGGTACACACTGCTTTTTCAACTTTATCACTTTAAGATCCAGTGCCTGCAAGGGAAGAGGACCATCACCGCCCAGGGAGGGAGAGCCATCTGCCTGCTTTGCTGCTGCTGCTGCTGCTGCTGCTGCTGCTGCTTGGCCAACATCTCTGCTCTCTCCTTCTTGGGCTCCTGCTCTGCACGTGGGCACCTTGCAGGACCAGGCCCCAGGTACTCAGCCAGCTGTGCCTGATACTGTTCCACCTGTCCCTTCTTTGGAGGGGATATATAAGCCGGCTGGCTGAGGGGGCTTGGGAGATCCAGTGCCTGCAAGGGAAGAGGACCATCACCGCCCAGGGAGGGAGAGCCATCTGCCTGCTTTGCTGCTGCTGCTTGGCCAACATCTCTGCTCTCTCCTTCTTGGGCTCCTGCTCTGCACGTGGGCACCTTGCAGGACCAGGCCCCAGGTGGCGTTATACGTGGGAAGAAGAACGGTCTTAGAGCTGGCGTTTGGGCGCACAGAATACGGGACTGTGTCTTCTGTGTGGGTTTGAAGTGGATGAATGGGTGTTATATGAGTGTATGTTGTGAGTGAATGTGTATTTTTATGTATATGAGTTTTTTGTATTTATAGTTTATCATGTGCCTCGGGAAGAGATTTTATCATCAAGAGGAGAGACCTGAGGGGGCCCCAATTGCCGTAGTGACGGGTAGAGGGAGGTATGGTGATATGAGAGGGACGTGCCAGGTAAGGAGAACGCGGCCCAGACATGTAGTGGCTGTGCCGCGTTCTGGTCCTTCTCATACCCGCAGGGTTGTTGGTTGTCCTATCAGCCAACTCTCAGATCTCCAGTTGCTGCTTTTTAATGCCAGATCGGTACATAATAAAACCTCCCTCGTCCATGATTTGATTGTGGATGAGGTGGCCGATCTGGCATGTATAACCGAGACCTGGGTGGGCGAACAGGGAGGAGTTAGTCTCTCCCAGCTCTGCCCACCGGGGTATCTGGTTCAGCATCATGGTAGATCTGAGGGTCGGGGAGGTGGGGTTGCTGTGGTCTATAAGAGTTCCATCTCACTCACCAAACACAATGTCCATGCAATCACTGGTCTGGAGTGTTTGCACCTTGTGCTGGGCCAGAGGGTTCAGCAAATTTATTACAGACTATTAGTACTGGGAGATCTCAACATTCATGCTGAGGCTACTTTGTGTGGGGCAGCTCAGGACTTCATGGCCACCATGACAACCATGGGGCTGTCTCAATATGTTAGTGGCCCAACACATACATCGGGGCATACTCTTGACCTGGTCTTTGCTACTGGACATGGGGATAGTGATCTGGATGTGGGGAGTTTTACATCTCTCCCGTTGTCATGGACAGATCATTGCTTGCTGAAGTTTAGACTTTCAGTAGCCTTTTCCCTCTGCAAGGGTGGGGGACCTATTAAATTGGTCCACCCCCGGAGACTAATGAATTCTGAAGGTTTTCAAAAGGCTCTGGGGGTTTTTCCGGCTGATAAGACTGGCGCTCCTGTCGAAGCCCTGGTCGATCTGTGGAATACAGAGATGACCCGGGCTGTTGACACGATCGCTCCTGAGAGCCCTCTCCTATGTAGAGCTCATACAGCTCCTTGGTATACTCCGGAGCTGAGAGCGATGAAACAAGACAGGAGGCGGCTTGAGCGGAGATGGAGACGAACTCCCGACGAATGCAATTATGAGCTGGTTCGTGCTTCTACTAAGCTCTATGTAGGAGCGGTGAGGGCGGCAAAAAACCAACATTTCGCCGCCACTATTCAGTCATCTCTCTCACGCCCACGGGAGCTTTTTAAAGTGGTTCGTGGCCTACTTCATCCAGGCCTACAAGATACGGCAGATACATCGGTAGCTCGATGTAATAAATTTGCTGAACACTTCCAGCATAAGATCTCATGCATTCGCCGGGACTTAGACTCCTATTTAATAGCAGTTAATCCTACTGAGGTGTCCGGAGCACAGTCTTGTCATGTTTTGTTGGATGAGTTTCAGTTGGTTCAGTTCGAGGACGTGGACAAGGTGCTTGGACAGGTTCGTGCGACCACTTCGGTACTGGATCCTTGCCCCTCTTGGCTAATTAAAACTAGCAAGGAAGGAACAGTTGGCTGGGCCAAGGAAGTGATTAATGCCTCTTTACGAGAGGGAGTGGTCCCTGGCTGTCTGAAAGAGGCGGCAGTGAGACCACTCCTGAAAAAACCTTCCTTGGACCCAGAGGATGTCAGCAGCTACAGACCAGTAGCCAATGTTCCGTTCCTGGGCAAGATCCTGGAACGTGTGGTTGCTGACCAGCTCCAGGCGCTATTGGATGAAACCGATTATCTAGATCCATTTCAATCGGGGTTCAGGCCTGGTTTTGGCACTGAGACTGCCTTGGTCGCCCTGTTTGATGACCTATGTCGGGAGAGAGACAGAGGGAATGTAACTCTGTTGATTCTCCTTGATCTCTCAGCGGCTTTTGATACCATCGACCATGGTATCCTTCTGGAGAGGCTTGCGGAATTGGGAGTTGGAGGCACTGCTTGGCAGTGGTTCCGCTCCTACTTAGCGGGTCGTCTCCAGAAGATAGTGCTTGGGGAACATTGCTCGACACCGTGGGTTCTCCAATGTGGGGTCCCGCAGGGTTTGGTTCTGTCTCCCATGCTTTTTAACATTTATATGAAGCCGCTGGGGGCGGTCATCAGGAGTTTTGGAGTGCGTTGTCATCAGTATGCTGATGACACGCAGCTCTACTTCTCCTTTGCATCTTCTTCAGGTGAGGCAGTCGACGTGCTGAACCGTTGCCTGGCCGCGACAATGGACTGGATGAGAACTAACAAACTGAGACTCAATCCTGACAAGACTGAGATGCTGTTGGTGGATGGTTTCTCTGTTCGGATGGTGGATATATACCCTGTCCTGGATGGGGTTACACTCCCCCTAAAGGAACAGGTGTGTAGTCTGGGAGTCATCTTAGACTCTTCCCTCACACTTGAGGCTCATGTAGCCTCGGTGGCCCGGAATGCGTTCTACCAACTTCGGTTGGTAGCCCAGCTACGTCCCTATCTGAGTAAGGAGGACCTCTCATCAGTGGTACATGCTATGGTAACCTCGCGTCTGGACTACTGCAATGCGCTTTACGTAGGGCTACCTTTGAAGACGATTCGGAAGCTACAGCTAGTGCAAAATGCAGCGGCCAGACTGCTAACAAGAACTAAGCGGTCTGAGCATATAACACCTGTGCTAGCCCGTTTGCACTGGCTTCCAATATGCTTCCGGGCCAGATTCAAAGTGTTGGTACTTACCTATAAAGCCTTATACGGCACGGGACCACGATATCTGTCGGAACGCCTCTCCCGATATGAACCGGCCCGTACACTACGGTCTACTACGAAGGCCCTCCTCCGGGTTCTGACTCGTAGGGAAGCCTGGAGAGAGGTGACAAGATCTAGGGCCTTCTCAGTGGTGGCCCCCGAACTATGGAATGGTCTCCCCGAGGAGGTGCGCCTGGCGCCGACACTATCATCTTTTCGGCGCCAGGTTAAAACCTTTCTCTTCTCTGAGGCATTTTAATTCCTGTTAATTCTAAATTATTATATTTTGATTATAGACTGTACAGTTTTGTGTACAGTTTTGTGTTATTTTTATTGTATTTTTAATGTTCACCGCCCAGAGAGCTGTTGCTAGTCGGGCGGTATATAAGCTTAATTAAATAAAATAAAAAATAAATCACTTAAGGTGCAGAATGCCCTCCGAAAGAGGCCCACTAATCCACTTCACTGCTCACATTTCAAAGAGCAGCACCCCCCAAAAAGGGAGGTTCGCCCTTGCTTGATTCATATTCAGTTTAAGTTGTTCATATTCCATCAGAACCCAGTAATCTGTGACGTGATTTAAACACAATGAGGAAGGCAATTTGAAGAGAGGTGGGAAGATAATTTGGGCACAGTAGAAAAGACAATGGCGTTTCTCATACTCTCAGTGGACAAACTCCTTTTACTAGAGAGAAAGGATGTGATCATTGTTAATTAATAAAAGTGATTTTCATACCTGACAAAACAGGCAATGTGTGTGTGTGTTTTAAAGTCATCTTGCTTGCTTTTATTTAGCCAATCAAAACCAATGACCATCTTTCTACAGCTTTAAAAGCTTTACTTTAAAAGTAAGATAATATTTTGCAAATGCAAAATACACATTGTATTAAAGTATTATTAACTGGTATATGACATTTCTCAGAAAATGAAAATTCTATGTAACACCACTAAGTATATTTCCTATATCTAAATTCAGGTTAACTAAATATGATGTAGCATCAGATGCAGTTGAGGGCTGATCATTTTCAGGATCTTAGCGGGTAGGAAGAGGGCATTTAATCCTTTCCTCTTCGGCTGTGCTACTGAAGAAAATCTATTCTGTGAAGCTGCAGCTTGCATAAAATAAGCCTTTGGTGCCAATTAGGGTTGCCAGGTCAGAAGCATCCCAAACTGAGATTTCAGGGGTGTGCCCTAGTGATGTCAAGGGGGTGTGCCCTAGTTATGTCATAAGGGCAGGGCTCTAGTGATGTCATTAAGCATGATACATTAAGCATCAACCACAGTTGCTTGGTGTTGGAAGTGGGGCAAGAGCAACTCCTATTTGGGTTCTTTTGTTTGCATTCCAAAGGGAAGATAGAGTTAGGGTCCTCCAGCTGGCTAGGCTTGCCTACCTTTACCTGTGCTCTTCTCTGCCTAACTACCTTCCATTGTAAACTGATATGCTCAGGGAAGCGGACCTGCTCTTCCTTCCTTCCTTTGTTTTCTTCTTCAACCATCTGAGGAGACATCTTTGTCTTTGTTCTCTCTCCTGAGCCATGAGGGGAATACCCAAGTCTGGGCATTGCACCTCCAACTTAGCCTTTCCTATCTACTATGTATTTCTATAAATAAAGTAGCTTTTCTTAGTTTACTAAGTCTTAAGTCTCAGTGATCTAAATGCAGGTTAAGAGCCTGCTACTTTAAAAAAATAAAAAATAAAAAGCCTGCTACTTAAGTAAATACACATTGGCACACACGCAGCTCAGACCACTGAGTATCTCTGCATATATATTTCCATAACAAAGGATTATGGCCACCCACTAAGCTAAATTGAATTGCAAGTTGTGCCTGAAAGCTAAAAAGGCAAAGTACTGTGCGTGATTTACGAAAAGAGATCAAAAGGAAACTAGGTTAGAGAAAGAAAAGCAGAACAAAAGATAGGAAACCATGTCTGAAGAATCAACACTTAAGACAAGCATCTCAAGGTTGGAGAAGGACAATTATGCAATTTGGATGACGGCACTTTTGGAAGGGGAGGATCTGCATGGAATCCTGACTGATCCTGAGCCCTCAGCAGCAGATGAAGCAGCCACTGCCTTCTGCAAACATAAGCATGCCAAAGTGAAGAATCTTCTTATTTCTGCTTTATCAGATGAGGCACTAAATGTTTGCATGAGCTCTAGGAATGCTAAATAAATATGGGGAAAGCTTGAAAATGTGTATGAGAGAAAATCTGACTTTCTCTATAAGTCACTGTACCTGCTGAAACAATCTAGCACAGATCTGAATCAACATCTCAAGAGATTTACAAGTCTGCTCCAAGAATTAAAAAGATGTGGAAGATGGTTGGACAATGATTTACAAAAGGCCATACTCCTGGACTCTCTAAAACAACATCATTATATAATGGCTTGCATACTTCAACAGACAGATCCAAATTTGGATCAGATTATGTCATATCTGAAAGATCAGGACTATAAAGAGAGCCAGGAACAAGCTCTGTCTGAAAAAGCAAATTTTACTGTGGGCAGAAACAGCAACCAAAGGCAGGATAGAAAGATGAGTCATGCCCCAAAGCCACAGCAAGGCACAGATAAACAAAGAAATAATTGCTTCAAATGCGAATCTCCTAATCACCTTTAAAGAGATTGTACTAGAAGGGAGAGAGGAGAGAGTTGATTTTAAAGAGAAGCAAGCTGAAAGGAAAACAAATAGCCAAACTAAAGTGAAGCATTCCAGTTACTATGTATCTGATGGAAAGAATGATGATTATAAAACCAGAATTTTAATTGACACTGGATATACCACACATTTAATAAATGATAAAAAATTGTTTAAGAACTTTAGCCCCCATACACAGAATGTAATTACAGCATCAGGAGACGTTTTCTGTTCTCAAGAGAATAGGCACGGTGGAGCTGCTTTGCAAAACGTCAGAGGGTGCCAGAGAGCTTGAATTGAAAAATTGCCTATTTGTTCCAGCATTTAAAGTTAATTTTAAAAGTGCCACTACAATAATGCAGCTTGGAAGTGAACTACATTTATATCTCAAAATTTGCTAAGTTTTAGTTCAAGGAGAAGTATGTTGTACTGCAAAATTGAAAAATGGACTTTTGCCTTTGGAATATTTTGAAACTATGCATGCAAATACAGTCAAATAAAACTGTGATTCTGGATGTGTCCATGTTTGGCATAGAAGAATGGGACATGCCAGCTTAGCCAGAATCAATGCTCTAGAGAAGGAAAATTTGGCTAGAAGCATTAAAATTGGGCACAGTGAATTTACACAAAAAAAATATGAATGTTGTATAAAGACAAACAATGTGAAACCAAAAATTCCTAAGAAAAGTGAAAGGAAAACTACAAAACCTATAGAATTAATTCACACAGACCTTTCTGAACCCATTAGAACACCATCACAGGGTGGAAATTTATACATGCTTACTTTCATAGATGATTACTCGAGGTATACTACAATGTACCTACTGAGAGAAAAACAGTCAAGTACTTCAAAAACTGAAGAACGATATCAGAATTGTGTCTAACAAATTTGGCAGAAAGCCACAAATTATAAGATCTGGCAATGGAGGAGAATTTGTGTCCAGGGCTATGCAAGACTTTCTAAGTGAGGGAGGCACAGAGCACCAGACTACTGTTGTTTATACTCCAGAACAAAATGGCGTTGTAGAACCCATGAACCGAACTCTTGGACAAATGATTAGTTCCTTATTGGAAGATGCACAGTTACCACAAAAGTATTGGGGGGAAGCAGCGGTTACTGCCACCTATCTGCAGAACCGACTTTTGGCAACTGCAACCAACAAAACACCTTTTGAGCTATGGCATGATCGGACACCAAGTGTGTCTCACCTTCATGTATTCGGGTGCAAGGCCTTTGTACACATTCCAAAACAAAAGAAGTGAAAATTTGACAACACTGCCAAGGAATAAATATTAATTGGATATTCTTCAATACAGAAGGGATACCGAGTCATAGATCCCAAAACTGGCAAAGTTGGAGTATACAGAGCTGTCCACTTTGATGAAGAAGAGTCTACACACCAACCAGAAGGGGCGCCACACCAAACAGATGGCAGCGAAATGGAAGAAGACACTGAACTATTCTACCACAACAGAAGTAGTCATAGTAATACATCAACAGAGTAAGGTGAGGAGTCTGAGCCAGAAGAGGCATCAGAGCCAGAAGTGGCAGCCAAACCACCAGCATCCAGATGCTCTGAATGCACCAACAAAGCTGTACCACCAGATGTACTTGCTTACCTTGTGAGAGATGAAATTCCAGAGCCAGAGACCTGGAAAGAGATTGAAGTCTTACCCAAAGCTGAAGCTGAGAGGTGGAGGCAGGCAGCCAAGGAAGTGCTGGAAGCTCTACACAAGAATAAAACTTGGACACTGACCAAGCTTCTTTAAGGAAGTAAAGCTGTAGGCTGCAAGTGGATATTCAAGAAAAAGCCAGATGCGGAAGGAAATGTTGAGAGATGCAAGGCAAGACTAGTAGCCAAAGAATACTCTCAAAAGTATGGATAAGACCACTATTAAACATTTGCTCCTGTGGTCAAACACACAACCATCAGAACTCTTCTGAGTGTTGCTGCTAACAAGATAATTCAGGCGGATCACATGGATCTAAAAACAGCATTCTTCAATGGAGAAATAGAAGAGGAAATCTACAGGCAACAGCCACCAGGGTTTGAAGTTCCATGAAAAGAAACCCTAGTGTGTAAACTTCAAAAATCCATCTATGAACTTAGACAGGCTGCCAGAGCCACGAATGAGAAACTGAGTAAAATGTTCTTGAAAGAAGGTTTTGTACAAGGCAGAGCAAAGCCATGCCTGTACAGCAGATTCAAGAACAGATTAACTTACTTACTGATTTATGTTGATGATCTACTGTTGGCTTATCAAGACCCACTGGACAAGCAACAACTAGTAAATCATCTCAACAAGGAGGTTGAAGTGAAGTGCCTAGGTGATGTCACTCACTACCTCGGAATACAAATGGAAATAGAAGATGATAGATCCTTCTTGCTGAGTCAAAGACAAAAGACCCAAGGCCTTCTCAAGAGTCTAGGACTAAAGGATGCACATCCAGCACCTACTCCAATGGAAGTAGGATACCTGAAACTGGAACACAACAACAATCATGAGAAGACCATGACAGCTACAGACAAGCCATTGGGAAACTTCTGTATATCAGCACCATTACCAGGCCAGGTGTGGTAGCAGTGGGATACTGGTGCAGAAAAACCAGCTCGCCAACTAAGGAGGACTGAGAAGCAATCAAGAGAGTGGTGAATATCTGAAGGGTACTGCAACCATGAAAGTGAAGTTAGCGGCTACCCAAGATCCCAAACTAGTGGGATATGCAGATGCTGATTGGGCTGAAGACTCTACAGATCGAAAATCCACCAGTGGAAACATCTACTATGAAGATTCAATGATCAGCTGGGCAAGTAAGAAACAAGAGACTGTAGCACTCTCTTCCACAGAAGCAGAGTATGTGTCAGCTTCTGAAGCTAGCAGTCAGTTGATATGGCTACTTGAACTGTTCAAAGATTTAAGCATCTCTATATCTGGGCCTGTTGTGATGCATGAAGACAACCAAGGATGTGTCAGACTCATGGAGTCAGAAGGGGTGAGTTCAGGAACCAAGTACATACAGGTGAAGCACCATTTAATTAGAGATACCTACTGCAGAGGACTACTCAAGATGGAGTATAATCAATGGAAGACATGACGAGATGCTCTGACGAAAGCGTTGGGTGAAGTCAGATACTGCAAGCTGCCAGACAAGAAGAACCTCATGGGCTGAACAAAACTCTCATTGAAAAGGGGTGTTGGACATGAGGGAAATACAACTCCTGTTTGGGTTCTTTGTTGCATTCTAAAGGGAAGATAGATATAGGGTCCTCCAGCTGGCTAGGCTTGCCTATCTTTACCTGTGCTCTTCTCTGCGTAACTTCCTTCCATTGTAAACCGATATGCTCAGGGGGGCTGACCTGAACTTCTTTCCTTTGTTTTCTTATTTGACTATCCGGAGAGAGGAGACATCTTTGTCTTTGTTCTCTCCATCTGAGCCATGAGGGGAATACCCAAGTCTGGGCATTCTGCCTCCAACTTAGGTAGTTAGAATTAGGTATGCCTTTCTTATCTACTATGTATTTCTATAAATAAAGTAGCTTTTCTTGTTTTACTAAGTCTTAAGTCTCAGTGATCAAATGCAGGGTAAAAGCCTGCTACTTAGGTAAATACACACTGGCATACAAGCAGCTCAGACCACTGAGTATCTCTGCATATATATTTCTATAACAATTGGAGCATACCACACACAAACATACTCTGATTTGACATTAAAGTAGAAATGTTAGCTAAATGAGGGTGCTTCCATGTCCAGCTGAAGTGATGGATTCATTCCTACCTACCTGCTTAGAGAGCCTGGGTAAGGAACATTAATCTAGCCTACTTGCTTCTGGCAAAAAGGGTTTATGTGCTCTCAGGCAAGGCCAGTCACCAAAAGGCCACTGTAGGAAGAAAGCCTAGTGTTGTGGACATGTTAGATGAAAGCACTCAGGAGTAAAGATGGATGCCCCTGAAGGCTGCAATTCTAAACACACTTGTTAAGGGCCTAAGCCCCATAGAACTTAAGAAGGCTTACTTCTTGGTAGATATTGTTAGGATTGTGCTGTTGGTAAAACTTGACTAGGGATCCTCTTCAACAATACACATATCAAAGCAGGGTTGGCAACCCCCTGAGTGGAATGCCCTGCCTGCCTTTTACCATGGCTGCTCCAAACTTCTTTACAGACTTGACCCTTCACAGCAGAGAGAGGTTTGAGAAATGAGTAAGAGTTAAGAAGATTATCTACTTTTTCTTGCCTACTCTATGGACTGCTATAAACTCACTTTGACAACCAACCCAATTCCGGTGAGTAATAATTGACAGAGAGAAACACACACATGGTTTGGTCTACCTTCACAGACAGTAGCTTGGGAACAACAGCAACTGAAGCCACACTTCCCAGTATGTGAATTCTCTTTTACCACTATTGGGCAAGAAACAAACCATCATGCAAATAACATCAGTGGGTTTAAGGGGCTTGAGCAGACCTCATGGAACCACTGTTGTTGCTTCTATGGATGTAAGGGAGTAAGGTCAGAAGTAAATGAAACAAAAAGAAAAGACAGCAATGATTTCCTAAATGCGATATCATACCAACCACAACAAGATTCCTATGAGTAAGACAGAAAACTCAGCAATCCCACAATCAATCAGGATTCCTAACCAAAAGCCAAAGCTAAAAAAATCCTGGCAGCCAGTCAGCCAATGTCACAGAAATCCCAATGCAGCATAACCTGACCCGGGGGCAGCAGTTAGTGCAGAATGCTGTGGCACGATTGCCGACATGAGTGAGACAGTATCAGCATGCAATACCTCTGCTCTGAAATCTGCACTGGTTGCTGATTTGCTCCTAGGCCAAGTTCAAGGTGTACTTTCCATGTTATGAGTTCCACGTAGTACTGCTCTTGTAAGAAATCAATCCTTTGGTGTGGCAGTACCTATGCTTTGGAACTCCTTATTTACATTAGGCAGGAGCTTCTTTCTACTCATTTTGGCAGCTGCTAGAAACATTTTTATTTAGTCAAGCCTACACAGGCATATAGAAGCGATTATGTTTTTTATTTGTTTTTAACTCATTTTTTGTTTTATTATGTTTTAAAATACCTGTCTTTAACTGTTTTTGCCAATAATTTTATTGTTTTAATTTGTTCTATAAATCTCTTTGAGGCTTTTTTTTTACACTAAAGCAGTATATAAATGTTATAAATAAAATATGTAAAAAAAATTCGGAGTCACTGTGGCCCTTGGGTCTCTTTCCTCTTTTAGGCACAAAGGAATCTGCCTTATACCGAGTCAGGCCATTTGATACCATCTAGCTCAGTACTGCTGACATGGATTAACATTGGCTCTCCAGGATTCCAGGCAATAGTCTCTTCCAGAGATTGAATTTTGGACCTTTGCATGCAAAGCGTGTGCCCTACCACAGAGCTATAGCCCTGTTTTTAAAAGTATCTTTTAAAATTGTTCTTTTCAGTTCACTAATGAATGCACAACATACTAGGGCAGATCTACACCATGCATTTAAAGCGCATTCAACATATATTTGAAGCACATGAATCCCACCACATGGAAACTATAGTTTGTTAAGGGTGTTGGGAACTATAACTGTGAAGGGGAGCTGTATTACTTCATAAACTCTGCCTGCATATAAATCATTTTAATTACATTTTAAAATGGAAATAAGCTACAAAGTTTACTGGGTGACCATGGGCTATGTACCATCTCTCAGCCTAATCTGCCCCTCAGGATGAAAACAGCAGAGGGGAACCATGACGACCCCAAGGAAGAAGGGCACATTTAAACTGTAGAGGAAATAATAATTTGTAAATATTTACAACTATAGTGTGAAATCAGATACATATCAAGAAATAGTATGAAGAAATATTTATATAAGCATGCATGTCAAAGATGTTTATTATTTACACAACCTATAAAGATATGTATAGTGCAAGCCTATGCATGTGTACTCAGAAGCAAATCCCAATATATTCAATGGGGCTTAGACAAGGAAGCATATACAGGACTGTGATTCAGTGATAAGAAACTTCACTCACCCAATCCAAAATTCTGAATCATGCCACTTAAAGCTGTTTTGCAACTGTTTTATACTTTTTTATGGTTATTGGATTTTAAATGGCTTTATTTCGTGTTGTGAGCTGCCTTGGTTTCCAACCCTACCTCAAAGGCTTGTTGGAAAGATTCCATATGCACACACACCAGAGATGTAAACGTACATACATCCCATATAATAGTTTATTGTCAAAACCAGTTGGCCATTGCAGAACTTTTTTTTAAGTATTAGTTTCCTGTCAAATAAAAGCAATGACACCTAAGTAAGACTTGCCTAACTGCTTTTTTTTTTTTAAGGATCAGAGGAGGAGAGAAAGATTTACAACACAATCATTTTCTATATTCATTCTAAAGGCCCACTGATTTTCAGCACGCTAGCCATGTCTACTCAAAAGTAAGTCCTACTGAATTCAGTGGGGTTAACTCCAAGGTATGTGGAATTAGCATTGTAGCTTCACTCCCAGAAAAGCTACATATTGGGAAGGTTTTCAAAACACGTTATGAATAAGACAAATAAACTGCCCTCTTCAACAGTCCAGTAAAATTTAAAGTTGTCTGACTCCTTAATTAGAAAAGTGTAACACTGCAGCATGTACACTTTTATTAACTTCTGTATAAAAATTATTTGAAAGATAAAATGTATATGTCATTTTTGCAAGTAATTAAAAAAACCTGCATGTACACTTTTATGATAATTATAACTAAAATTGTTTACCATGTATGCCCACCAAGATCCTGCTGCGATCTTCTGTTGTAGTGCAGTCCTATGCATGTTTACTCAGAAGCCAGTCCCAATCCTGTACAGAAAAACTACCCTTTATGCTGCTGAAAGCTATACATTTACTGAATTCCTGATGTGAGACAAGCAGAAAAAGGAAACTGTTCTCAGAAATTGCAATGGAGTTTAGGTATTGCTTGGGGGTTAACAAATCTTGTCAGTCACAACCCTGACTTCACTCATTGGCTAAAAACCTGAAAGAGTAGCCGGTAGTAACGGAAGTTGTGGGGTGGTGGTGACAGTTTTTGGTTTATATCTTTTGAACCAGACTACCTAGAGACTTACTTTTTAAAAAAGAAATGAAAGGTAACAGTCTAAAGATTAAGGTGACTTACCCAGAGACCCGGAGACCACCCCCAAAAACCAGAGTCTCCAGGCGAAAACCGGAGACCTGGCAATCCTAGTGGCAATAGTCCCAATCAGAATTGCCTTCCCATACTTGGTATTTCTTTTTAATTTTTAAAAAATGCAAGGGCTAGCAACATGAATAATGTTACTGTTTGGCTTATACTACTGGTGGCTGGTTTGGTCTGTTAGCAGCTAAACTGGCTGAAAGAAAAATACACTTTCTTAGAAACTGCACAATGTTTATTATGAAGCAAAAACCAAACAAACACAAGCAACCTACTGTATGTGATAATGATGAACCAGCTGCAAGAGCAGACTTATTGTTGTTAAAAAAGTAAATTAGTGCTGTGCTGAAGTATTAAGCCAAGAGATAGTTGTAAGTTTTGAGGGGACACTTCCCAGAAGATTTGATTGACCTTTGCAGGGGAGGCGGTGAATAGGAAAGTCATCTTGCCTTAAATACAAGGTGGTCAAGATTTTTTGTTTGTAAACAATAAGACTCAAGCTCCATCTTGATTACTCTGGCCATATTTCCAGTAACATTCTGTCCCAGAAAAGCATCTGGAGTAGCGAAGCCACTGCTTGAGGACATGGCAGGATCTTTTTGTCTAATACAACAAAACAGGACAGACGAAAGAAAGTATTTCTTCATCCAGTGGATAGTAAAAAGGATGAAATTTGCTCCCACAGGAGGCAGTGATGGCCACCAAACTGGATGGCTTTAAAAGTGGATTAGACAAATTCATGGAGGATGAGACTATGAGCAGCTACCAGCTACAATGGCTATGCTCTGTCTTTATGATTGGAGGCAGTATGCTGCTGAACACCAGTTACAGTAGGGCCCCGCTTTACAGCGTTCCGTTTTCCGGCATTCTGCTGATGCGACAGCTTTCAATTAGGAGAAATTCTGTTTTAAAGCCGATTTTGCGGCATTTTGCGGCATTTTGGCGGCATTTGGGCGCGAAGCAACCCATTATAGTCAATGGGTTCCGCTTTACGGCGATTTCTGCTTTACAGCAAGGACCTGGTCCCTAACCCGCCATATAAGCGGGGCCCTACTGTACTGGTACCTGCAGGAGGGGACAGTAATCTTGGGCTCATGTCCTGCTTGTGGGCTTCCTATGGGCATGTGACTGGCCACTGTGAGAACAGGATGCTGGACTAAATGGGCCACTGGCCTGATCCAGCAGGTTCTGCTTTGCTTCTTATGTTGTTAACAAAACACAAGAAAATAAGAACATAATAAGAGCCCTAAAAAAAATCCATCCCTGCTCTAATCTCCAAGGTCCTGCAGTTGGCACAGTCTTGGCCCTGCCCATCAACACATTGAGTGCATGTCTACAGGGTTAACAAGTGGGGAATGGTTCATTTAGGAAGCTGTGCAAGGTTCATCTCTGTAGATAAGCCCTTGGTGATTGAAGGGAGCTTTTTACTTTTAAAGGATACCACTGTGCTTGATTTTTAACATTATTTACTTGAATTACTATTTAATTTAATATATAATTACTACATAATTTAATTAGTATTCTCTTTTTAATGATCTTATATATGATTTTGATAGTGTTTTAATTATATTCTGAGTCTCCTTAAGGGCTGATTAGAAATGTCCTTAAACAAGTGCATAAATAAATAAAATTCTTTCCCCTCAGGTATGCTTATCTAGCACCAACATTGTTGTCTTTGTAGTCAAGCAAATACATTTTTTTATTTTCCAAGCTCCTTAAACATATTTTAAATATACTATAATAAATATTTATATTTATCCTGCTTTTTAAAAATGCCCTTGAATAAATCTCTCTATATGTACACACACGCACACACACACACACACGGGAAGGAATGGAGGGGAATATCTGCTAAATCAGACTTAGTACCTATTCTGACTGAATTTGACAATCCGCTATCTTTTCAGACTGGCATGGATTTTTTTGCAGCGGGCCGCACCTGTAATCAACACAGATTTTTTTCCCCGAATTTCCCCCCCCCCAATTTTACACAATTATTTTCATAATTTCATCTAGGGGTGCTTTCACATTGCACTTTATTCCATTATTTTGATGATTTATTTCCTGTTAATTTGCGCATAAAATATGAGCTTTCACACGACATAACAGGTAGCTCTGGAATTCTGGTGGAATGTAGTGGAAGCTTAGCGCTAATTTCCTCAATAAATGATACCAGAAAAATTCTGATAGCAGGCTGGGAACCCGGAAGATTGCAGGAGTTTTGCGCCAGCTGCCGCTGCTCACATGACAGCCATCCCAGCATGCAGTGCATTCCGGCCCTTACCAACAGCCCTCCCAGCATGCAGCCTTCGTGCACTGCTGTGCTGCCACCGCCGTGCCTCCCAGCCGATCCCAGCTGCTCCTGAGAGAGTAGCCTGTGCTGCTGCTGCTTGCGCTCAACCAGAGCCTCTGCTGCTGCACTGCCGCGCCTCTCAGCTGATCGCGATCGCGCCTCTCAGGGCTCATCCAGACGACTGCAAACTGTGTGACATGCCTGCTATGTGTGTTCATTATTTTTCGGTTGTCCAAATGACGTCTCGCGCTGTTACGCATTTTCGCGGGTTAAATCTGCTCCTTGCAATACCCGCAAAAATGCGATTTGCTGTTTAAAATCTGGAATCATCCACTGTGCCTTCAGGAGATAGGATGCAATACCGCGGACTTTACAGCTGATGGGTGGTTCTTGAGCGTTTCCCCTTGCCCCTTCTCCTCATTCCAGCCAATCACGTATCTGCACTTTTGCGCATGTGCGAGAATAAGCCCGGGAAAATTGAACCAATCATCGCAATGGTGGGGTGTTGGGGGGGTCTGCAACTACTGCACAGATGCATTTTATTTTTTACCAGCCTGCAAACTGGGCGGCCGCTCTGGGTGAGATCTGCAATGCACAGCAAGCGAGAAAGGGGCTGCTGGTCGGTTTCACGCCTGCCTCTGGAAAGCTTTGTCAATTTCATTCTACTGGCTGGGTTTTTTGTTTCAAATCATTTCACCGCAGGAAGGAAAGGGAGAAGGAGGGGTGTGTGACACGTTTCTTGCTTTTTTGGAGAAATAAGTGCAATTGCCAGCGTGTGTATCTCCTTAAATATCCATAAAGGCAGAAAAGCATACATTCCATAAAGGCAGAAAAGCATACATAAGCGTAATATTGCAAATACAAACAAGAAAGCAAGCAGGCTTCAAATGGGTAGACCTGGTGGCCTGGTCTACCCATTGAAATGCATAGACTTTCCGGATGCCAGGTCTACCCATTAAAATGCCAGATCTCATTGAAACGCATTGGCTGTTGTGACGCCAGGTCTACCCATTGAGATGCATGGGCTTTTCTGCCCCCAGTTCTACCTGTTGAAAGTAATGGGCATTCCCTGCCCTGCATATGAGTGGTTTGCTACAGCGTCCCCACTGCCCGGAACCATAGAGACTGGAGAACCATAGAGCAAGAAACGTGTCACCCCCCCTCCTTCTCCCTTTCCTTCCCGCGGCAAAATGATTTGAAACAAAAACCCCAGCGAGTAGAATGAAATTGACAAAGCTTTCCAGAAGCAGGCGTGAAACCGACCAGCAGCCCCTTTCTTGTTTGTATTTGCGATATTACGCTTAAACGAATGTATGCTTTTCTGCCTTTATGGATATTTAAGGAGATACACACGCTGGCAATTGCACTTATTTCTCCAAAAAAGCAACAAATGTGTCACCCCCTTCCTTCTCCCTTTCCTCCCTGCAGTGAAATGATTTGAAGCAAAAACCCCAGGAGTAGAATGAAATTGACAAAGTTTTCCTGAGGCAGGCTGAAACCAACCACCCCCTCCTTCTCCCTTTCCTTCCGCTGCGAGAACTCCTTTACAGACATATTGTGCTTTGTTGCAAAGGGGGAGAGGAACATACATCCTTTTTTTGCTGACCAATTGGTTGATAGAGGGAGGTTTTAGAGGCGGAGCTTGGAAAAAGCAAAAAGAATGTAGGGGTCTTACCGCTGCGTGTGCGGGTGCAAAAAAGTGGGTTTTTTAATTGGGAAAGAACGAACTAAAAGGCAAAGTGAGGACTATCAGATGACAAACCGAATATGGAAACCGTGGATTATCCCACTCCATTTGGATAAACCCTCAGCTGATCGCGATCACACCTCTTTCAAATCCCCCACGCACACACCAAAAGAACAGGCCTCAAACCGGTGTCATGTGAGGCCAAATGAAGTGGGGGGGGGGACTCTGCTCTGTGCTCTGTGTGTGAAAGACTGTTGCGCAAAATGCCGGTATAACAGGTACTGCAGTGTGAAAGGGATTTTTGAAATCCAGAATGAAGCGCTACCTTTTTAATCCGTTAAACTAGCACTATTAGCCCCATGTGTGAAAGCAACCAAAGTTGATACATTCATAAAAGTGTGTAGGTATGATAAATAGGAAAAAAATAAACCATGTGGAACACCATAATCATTTACATATGCATTTACATTAAAAAATATGCAATTTTTTTTGCAATAACAAAAAAAACCCACAGCAGATCGAATCGGCAAGCACCAAAGCAAGCAGGGGGGAAAAAAGGCAGATTGGGATGGAATGACGGACCATTGGAACACAAGTGGATCAGAACTAGGCAGTGAACCCCATCTCTAACTCATACACAGATACACAGATACACCCCTTTTCACTCACTCAATCACTCTTTAATCAAATACTTTCACATGAGATAACCATGCCTTAGAGCCAATGAGGCTGGTCTGTTAGGGCATATGAGGCATAGTTCCACCAGCCTCAGCCTGCTCGTAGTCAGCCCCCACCTTCTTACATGCAACCAGTTGAAAGGGTAGCACCACCTGTCAGCTCCCTTCTACTTAGTCTCAGTGTTGTCCTTGTAGAGTTCAGAAGGGAGAAGGATGGGGACAAAACTAGAATCAGTTGGCTCTGCCTGCCATTGGCTCTGGCTCCACCTATGGCTGGTCTCTCTGCCTTTTGCCCCACCAGTCTAAATGGGCGCCGGCCACCGGTGCTTGGAGCACTGATCAGGGAAAAAGCAGTGACATGATATGGGATGAAATGCATACCCAGCTTCTTGCAAGGCTTTTAGTGATATGCTGTGCAGAAATGAACTGGTTCATATGTATTCTCAGCTTTTTATGGTCTTTGCATTTGGCATGCAACAGTTGTTATCCCATGCAAAGGCAGTGGGCAGTGGGCACACGCTACAGAAAGATGATCACATGAAAAGAATAGGCTTTCACAGTGGCTTTCTTACATCAACAGTGAATGTAAGACTCAAGCCTAACTGACTTCTTTAAGTCACTTCATCATCGTATGTGTGCCTTCAGGGAAAAGAAGACAAATGTGTGTCTTAAAGTGCAATCCAACGTGCAATTACTTGGGATTAAGGCCCATTGAATGCAGTGGGACTCAGGCTGCAATCCTAACCCCATGTAGCTCAGTAGGACTTACCTCTGAGTAGACCTGTTTAGGATTGCACTAGTTATTATTTTATATATTTCATAGATTTTTATCCCACTTTTTATTAGACTCTCCTCACAACTTAGCATATGATAGCAATTCAAAACCATTTAAAACACCTGCCCAAACTCTTAAAATCAGCCAGCACATAAAAACAATGGTATTATCTGTATAGTTTTTATGTTTTTTTAATCCTGCTTTTTTGTGAATCTCCTCCCAAGTGACAAACATAGCGTATGACTAACAGCACAATCCTAACCATGTCTGCCCAGAAGTAAGTCCTATCAAATTCAATGTGGCTTACTGCCAAGTAAGTGAGGTTGGGGTTGTAGCCTTACTTCTCAGCAATCATGCATAGGACTGTGCTGTTAGTTTCCATTTTTGTGCTAATTCGGATCATAGAGAATTCTTGGCAGAAAGGAAAGGTAAATCTCATGCATTTTCAGCTTGGAAACAATGTTTTAGGACTACAGTTTGAAGGCCAATTTGATCAGATTACTTGAGCCTCTTTCCTTCTTACTGTTTTAATTTTACAACTGAAACAGCCAACTATTATTTTACAAATTGGTGTGTTGTTTTCCCCCCACTTACTTCCTTTGACCTGGTAAAGGATTACACACATAGATATCATATCCTAGTAAACATACAAGATTGAGGCATGTATCTGACCTAAATAGCCCACAGGTCTCCATTTCCCCCTTTATTTTGTCCCTACAATTTGGATGAAATTGCTGTTATGTCTTGTCACAACTGAGGCTGAGATGCAAAACCAGTATGTTACCTTTAACTGCCTCTTGTTGTTGTAAAACATTCTTCACTCTTTCCCTGGTGAACAGATTTAATGCAGATGTTGGAGCCAAGTATTTATAACCATCTCTCTCCTTTTTGGCTTATGCACCCCCCCCC
The DNA here is from genome assembly GCF_030035675.1 of Rhineura floridana. Lineage (NCBI taxonomy): Eukaryota > Metazoa > Chordata > Lepidosauria > Squamata > Rhineuridae > Rhineura > Rhineura floridana. The sequence continues at coordinate 89,387,178 of NC_084483.1, read as the reverse complement.
AAGGAGGGTAACAAAACTCAAAAAAGCCATTAGCTTAGACGTTAGTGAATACAAAAAGCAGGAGATTTATATAACCTGTCAGAACAATTCATTGCTCAATGCCGGAAAGTATTTTGTCAATTCGGTTTGTGGCTTAGTTGGTAAAATTAAGGGACTGGGACTCAGGGAACCCTGAGATTTCCAGTCTCTGATGGTCTTTCTAAATACTTTGTAAGCATTCCTAAACAATAAAATTGCACTGATGCATCAGACAAGATGCCTCTTTCAAAGACAAAAGCTCAGTTTTCCATGATTACAGTACAAGTGGCCATTTCAGCACCACTTTCTGAAATGAGATAACTTGCTGTGACTTGCTTGTCCCTGCACTTTCCGCCACATCCTTCTCAGTCTTTGCCTTTGGGACTGCTCTGAGACTAAAGCTAATTTCAGCACATTGATAGGTAGATATAGAAGTCGGAGGCCATGACAGAGAAAGACTGAGTATTCAGTCTTCATACCCACAATCTCAAATATGAGGAAGCCAGCTGTGGCTATTCAGATGTAAAAGAGATGCACTCTGCACATGCTCAGTGGCATCCTTTTCTTTATTAACTCATACAAGTGGAACCTGCAATAAAATGTGTTTTAAATTGTGTTTAATGTTATATTTTAAATTGTTGTGACCCACCCTCAGACCTATGGTGAAGCATAATAAATTAAAATAATAATGATAATAAAATATTGTAGTATTGAGTGCATCTGCTCACTGTTTTAGTCAGTCTGCCGTGCCCTCCTCCAAGAAACACCATTCTATTCCCCCCCCATCAGTTTTTGGATTTAATCCAATAGTTACTCAGCATTCCATGTCCACTGAGCATGCTCAGTCCTCATTGGGCTGTTATTTAAAGGGGGTTGCCCTCTTAGATTCCCCCCCACCGTTTGTATGATGTAAACCTCAGCATCCCCTAGAATACGTTTATATCTCTCATGGTGATGTTTTGGCTACATAAAAAGAGACACTCAGAGAAAGAGTTTGCTATTAGTATTTATCATGCTTTTGTTTTTTAAAACCTCTGAAACAGCTGTCTGTTTACTATATAAAACAGTAATAAATAGCTGTGTTTCATCATCGCTTAGTAATTCTTTTCCTCATACTAATATGATTAGATTGATCATAATTATGATTATTGTGCTTCTCCCTCCCTCTTGTTTTTGTTGTTGTCATTATCATTATCATTTTCAATAATAATAATAATAATAATAATAATAATAATAATAATAATAATAATAATAATAATAATAATAATAATAATAATAATAATAAATTAGATTAAATTTATATCCCACTCTTCCTTCCAGTAGGAGCCCAGGGCAGCAAACAAAAACACTAAAAATTCTAAAACATCATAAAAACAGACTTTAAAATATATTAAAACATCTTCCAAAACATATTAAAACAAAACATCTTTAAAAACATCTTAAAAAGCAATTCTAACACAGACGCAGACTGAGATAAAGGTTTTATTTAAAAGGCTTGTTGAAAGAGGAAGGTCTTCAATAGGCACCGAAAAGATAACAGAGATAGCGCCTGTCTAACATTTAAGGGGAGGGAATTCCACAGGGTAGGTGCCTCCACATTAAAGGTCAGCTTCCTACGTTGTGCAGAACGGTCCAGATGGTATCTGCAGGAGACCCTCACCTGCAGAGCACAGTGATCGATTGTACCCCAAAACCAGAAGCTTCAACTTGGTCTGGCAGCTAATGGGTAGTCAGTGCAATTCTTTCAGCATCGGGGTGACATGTTGGTGGTACTCTGCCCCAGTGAGCCATCTCGCCACGACATTTTGCATCAGCTACAGCTTCCAGACCATTGTCAAGGCCAGCCCCACATAGAGCGCATTACAGTAATCCAGCCTGGAGGTTACCAGTGCATGGACAACAGTGGTCAGGCTATCCAGGTCCAGAAATGACCATGTCTTATCAGATGAAGCTGGTAAAAAACTCTACTAGCCACTGAGGTCACCTGGCCTCTAGCAACAAAGATGGATCCAGGAGCACCCCCAGACCATCCAAAGCAGGCAACTGACCAATTATCTGAACTCGGAAACCACCAACCCACAGTACCTCCGTCTTACTATGATTCAGACCCAGTTTATTATTTATTTATGTATGTATGTATTTGTTTGTTTGTTTGTTTGTACATACTCTACGTTCCAGCCACAGGCCCTCAAGGCGGCTTACAAAAAACACAAATATAAAAATACAATATAAAATACATTAATAAAATAATACAATTTACAAAATACAATTTACAAAAGTTAAATAACTGCTCTTAGGCTGACAATGTAAGATGCAAGACACATGAGGGAAACGGGACAGGGAAGAACAAGGAGAAAAGCATGCTCGGGCACCAGTTCTTAAATTACAGTTCTTATCATGACCAGCTGGAATGGAAGCAGGTAGCCTGATAGCATGCTGGCTACTTGGGAAGGCAAGCACAGCTAGTCACTCAGCATAGGCAATGAAACAGCTCACGGATGGATCAGCTTTGGCATGGAAACAAAACACATCTTTGCTGCTGAAGCTATGAGGCATCCTAGGCGTCCTCCACCCCTGCGCTCTGCCCCCCTCGTTCACCTCTCGCTTGGTTTCCTTAGCTGCCATGAGGCTACGGAGACGCTGGATATGCTTGGGGTCAGTGGGGGCCGGCTGGCTCGACTCCGAGTACCGGCAGAGTGGCTGCTGCGCCCAGGGGTCCCTTCCTGATAGCTCGAAGCGCAGCGCAGGAAACTCTCATACTTCGCCAGGTTGTTGAAGCAGGGCCCTCATCCAGCCCACCACCGAGTCTCAGCACAAGTCTGTGGCTTGCACGGCCTCTCCAATTCAGATGTCACAGAGAAATAGAGCTGGGTATCATCAGCGTATTGTTGACACTCTCCCCAAACCTCCTGATGACCGCTTCCAAGGGCTTCATATAGATGTTAAGCAGCATTGGGTACAAGATGGTACCCTGTGGCATCCCACAGCACAACTGCTAGGGGCCCAAAAAACTATTCTCTGAAAATGATCCTGGAGATAGGATCAGAACCACTATCAGGGCCGGTTCCAAGGGGCGGCCAGGTAGGGCACTGGCCCAAGGGCCCCTGAGGCTACCGGAGCCCCTGAGGGGCCCCTCTGCTCCCCTTCCTTTCGCACCAGGATCGCTGCCGCGAATTGCACGGCAAGAGCTTCAGGGCTCCGCCATTCCCTTTCTTAACTTACCTTGTTCTGCAGTTGCGCACGCAGCTGAGGCAGCTGAGGTTTTCCTAAGAGGCTGAAGCCTCTGCCACCATCTTGGCTGATGGCACACATGCGTGCTGTGTGCTCGCATCCCTGCCATTAACCAAGGTGGCGGCAGAGGCTTCAGCTCCTTAGGGAAACCTCAGCCGCCATCTTTCTTAAGGACACCGCTGCGTGCGCAACCACAGAACAAGGTAAGTTAAGCAAGGGAATGGAGGAGTCCCAAAGCTCTCATCGTGAGCGAATCGCGGAAGGGGAGCGCTGGGGAGCGCTGGAGCCTGGGGCAGGCTTTTGCCCAAGGGCTCCAGCGTGTCTGGGGCTGGTCCTGGGCATGCACATATTTATTTATTTTATTATTTTAATAATTTATACCCCGCCCTAGTTCATAGAATTCAGAGCGGCGAACAAAAAACAATGTCCAATACAATCTAATATAAAATTATAAGAGTACAATAAAATCATTAAAAAATCAATTAACTATTAAATGTTTAAAAGCTAGAAGAAACAAAAAAGTTTTTAACTGACGGCGAAAGTCCATGAGTGAAGAAGAACGTCGGATCTCTGGTGGAAGATTATTCCATAGGATGGGCGCTATGGTCGAGAAGGCTTTATTTCTAGTATTGGCACGGCGGATTATAAAGGTGGATGGGATGATGAGAGAGTGTTCGAAATGTATTCTTGTTGGTCGCTGAGGTTTAAATTCCAGAATACGATTTGATAAATATATTGGTGCTAAACCATTTAGAGCTTTAAAAGTTAATACTAAAATTTTAAACTGATGACGGAATGAGATCGGAAGCCAATGAAGTTGATAAAGAAGAGGTGTGGTGTGTGTTTGTGGACCTGCTCTGGTCAGCATTCTTGCCGTCGCTCTCTGTATCAGCTTAAGCGGGCGAAGTGATCTTGCAGATAGTCCAATATAAAGAGAGTTGCAATAGTCCAGTCTTGAGGTCACAAGAGCCTGTGTCACTTGCTTCAAGTCCGACATTCCTAAAAAAGTACGGAGTTGACGGACTAGTTTTAATTGAGTGAAAGCACTTCTGGATACTGTTGCAATTTGAGGTTCAAGGGTCAGAGCGGAATCTAAGATAATGCCCAAACTCCGAACTTGGGATTTCAAAGGGAGTGAGACCCCGTCTAAGGTAAGTAGGTTTTTGATTTCATGGGACGGTTTTTGTCCAATTAACAGAGCCTCCGTCTTTTCTGGATTAAGTTTTAGTTTATTCCTATTAGTCCAGTTTTGTATGGCAACCAGGCATTGGTTTAAGGGACGAACCGCCTCTACGGCATCTGGAGGGAAAGAGTAGTAGAGTTGGGTGTCATCTGCGTATTGATGGTAGTGTATTCCGAATTCACGGATAATCCTTCCTAGGGGCTCCATATAAATATTGAATATGTTTGTATGTGTGCATGCCAGGCCCCAGGGCAAGCTGGTGCCCAAGGGCCCCAGCATGTCTGCTGCCGGCCCTAACCATTATGAATTAGTGCCTCCAATGCCCATCTCACCAAGTAACCCCAGAAGGATACCACAGTCAATAGTATCAAAAGCCACCAAGAGATCAAGTAAGAATAACAGGGTCGCACCTCCCCCTATCCTTCTCCCTATAAAGATCATCTATCAGGGTGACCAAGGCTAATTCAGTCCCATAACCAGGCCTGAATCCAGACTGGAATGGGTCAAGATAATCTGTTTCATCCAAAAGTACTTGCAATTGCTGCGCCACAAACCTCTCAGTCACCTTCCCTAAAAAGGGGGTATTTGCAACCGGTCAGTAGTTGTCACAAACCAATGGATCCAGGGTGGGCTTTTTCAGGAGTGGTCGGATCACTGCCTCTTTCAAGGCAGCTGAAACCACTTCCTCCTGCAATGATGCATTGACCATACCCTGGATCCACCATACCCTGGATCCACCATACCCTGGATCCACTCGGTCATACCCCCTCGGCAAGCTTTAATAAGGCAAGAAGGACATGTTGCTGGCCACATTGTCACAAGCACCTTTTCCACATCATCAGGCTGCATCAACTGAAACTGATCCCAAGAAGTTGCAGCAGACATTGCAACTTCACACCTCCCCATGGTCATCATGGAGGCCATGAAGTCCTGAGTCAGAACACTAGAGGCAACCTCAATATGGGCATTGAAATAATCCGGGACTATTGTTCTGGGCTCCCCCAATTAAGGCCAACTCCAGGCATGCCGGGGCCCTTGGGCATCAGCTTGCCCTGGGCCCTGGCATGTGTGCACGAGCATGAGCGGCTCGCACACGGGCCCCCTACGCCCCCTACCTGTCTCCTGTCTTTTACCATTGCCCTTAATGAAGATGGCGGCCACGGTTTCCCTAAGGGGACGAACCCTCCACCGCCATCTTTGTTGATGGCACGTGTGCGTGCTATGCGCAAGCATCTCTGCCATCAACTAAGATGGCGGCCGCGGCTTCAGTACCTTAGGGAAACCATGGCTGCCATCTTCATTAAGGGCAATGGTAAAAGACAGGACACAGGTAGGTGAGGCAAGGGAATGGCAGCCAGGCAGATGGTGCAGCGCATTATGGAAGGGGAGCGGAGGGACCCTCAGGGGCTGCTGTAGCTCCAGGGCCCTCGGGCCAGTGCCCCACCTGGCCACCCTTTAGAACCGGTCCTGCCCCCAATATCACAGCTGAGATGGCATCCGCCAGCCCGGTCAGAGCAACTGCTAGGCAGCAGAATAGACGGTACACCAGCAGCAACTCAGGCGGGTGTGCGGATTCCTCAAGAGGCAGCAGACTTAAGATGGCTACCATTCTGGAACCTGAGAATCTGGGGACATTTGAAGGGCATAGCGATTGCCCTTTTTTCAGAACCAGAAGAAAACCTCAAGATGACTTGCTGTTTAGCTGAATCATAAACTGTAAAAAGATGCTTGCAATGCTGCTTTTTTAAGGTCAGCATGTGCTATTTGTATGATTTCCACCATCAATATCTAATGAAGGTTAACTATTTAATTTTTGCAAATTGTATTGTTTCTATTGTTTTATTGATGTATTACTGATGTTCTATTGATGTATTGATGTTTTATTGATGTATCTTTATATTTGTGCTCTTTTGTAAGCCGCCTTGAGGGCCTTTTGGCTGAAATGGGGGGTAGAAATATTACAATCAAATCAAATCAACTCTAGTTTACTGTCTCCTTGGCCTGATTGCAGGTGCAGACCCAAGACAGCCACCTCCAAGACAGAGTGGTTTCCTGGTGACAGAGATGGAAGTTCTGTAGACCACAGCAACCCCTCCCCCCATCCCTGCAGCCTGTACTGGTGCTGCACCAAGTATCCAAGTTGGCAAAGCTGGGTGAGATCAACTCCTCCCAGCTCATCCACCCAGGTCTCAGTGATGCACACCAAACTGGCACCCTTCATCCATGATCAAATAAAGGATGGGTGTGATCTTATTGTGTACCGATCTTATCATTCAGATGCCACACTCGCATTCAAATGAACAGAAACCTCCAATTATATAAGAAGCTGTGCAATAATATATGATAAATGAAAATTTTCACTTCTTATTGATTAATTGAAGCACCATCTGAAGCATAAATAACGAGTGCAGATCCAGCACTGATCTGCATTAATATGTATCAGACTGGGGAACCTTTCTTCTGATGACAAGGCAAGCCAACCATCACTAGCTGCACCTCTCAAACAAAATGTGTATTTTTATACATACTTTTGGTGGGAGAATATTTGGAGATATGCACATTTCAAATGATAGCTGAATTTCAGTTCACATCTTGTTTCAGGAAATGCAGATTAAGTAAGTTCTGTGACCCTGAGTTCCCTGCCCCCCCATCCCTACATGCAAGCGCATCAGTTCTTTTCTCACTCATTCTTTGGTACTGCAATGTAAATGCACTTAAGTTACATAAGAACAGACACTTGGAACACTGGGATCACTATAACTATACAGTATATGATAATGCTGAAGGACTCTAAATTCCAGGCCCAAACCTTTGTGAAGGTGTCCTAAAAGTAAAGTCCTTACTTTACTTTACTCTGTGACATTGCTAACTTTAATTTTTAAGAACTGAAGTAAAATTATCTTTCCCTCTTTTAAGCGGACTTGACATATATTTATTTATTTATCTCAGCATTTTTAATGCATGTTGTTGATATTATGCTCACTGGGCATTTTAGCTCCTGCTGTTCTTAACTGTTTGCAGAGGGTTTTTCAAAAAGCTTCTTAGATATATATTGTTATTATTAGGATTTTTCTTAATGTAAATTATTTGAAACTGTGCTGTTGGATTATGTTTTTGGATTTTTCTTTATTTCAAAGAGCTTTGAAATCTGTGGATAATAAGTGGTCTATAAATGGACTAAAAGGATATTTATATTTTGTTTATTTTTGTAAGTCGCTTTGAAAATAAATATGTAATTTATGTTCAATAATAAATTATCTAGACATCTGTTGCTTCTCTTACACTCGCCCACACGCACACACCATTCCATTCACAATCCCACAAATACATATTTTCTGCCTAGTCACACTGAGGGCCTATTTGGCTAGAAATCACAGCAAGTAAATTTGACACACAAATAAAATAATAAATATTATCTGGGGTGGAGAGTTTTAATAGAAATAGTTTCCCTCCTAAACTGCTTACTACTCTTGGTGTTTTAAAATAGTTAAATGAGGAAAAAGAAAAAGATACAATAGAGCTACAACAGAAAATACTTGTAAAATTAAAAATATTTTTCGATGGACTGCATTATCCATGGTGACCAAAACGGTGAATTTTGAACTAAGAATGTGTTTCAGTGCAGTGCATTGAGGTTTTCTTGCAAGAATCTTTTTTTCTTTTTGCTGAGAAGCAGCACACTTGCTAGTGTAAACAGAATATTTTGTTTTCCAGACAATGTAATTTATGTACAGTGTGTTTGTAAGCAGGCTTACTTAGAAATAAGCTGCATTGAGTTCAATGGGACTTGCTCCATAGAAAATGCTTTCAGTATCACAGTCTTGGTGCTTTAATCTGTTAGTGGTATGAGATATTTCATTATTCAGAACTGTTCTGATGATCAACCATCCCATTCAATCTGCATCATTGTATTAATTATGGATGGGGGAATGTATTCATAGATTTTATGGTGCGTCTCATTTTGGAAGTGCTAGATTTCTGCGAGTTATTATTATTATTAATGGCATGCATATTGAAATTTTAGGAGAACTGTGGAAAAATTGTGTGAGCATGCCTCCTCATTCTCCATGTTTCTAGAGTATGGTTTAAAAACCCCAATGTTCTCCCTGATGCCACCGCAGAGCAGGCTGTAGCACAATGACAGATAGAAGCAAGAAGAGTTAACAGTCAGCTGTTTAGTTCTGCCCTAGAATCCAAGCTGGCACCATGGCAACAGGCATCAGGACCTATCAGAAATGTGTAAGTCATAATATCCATTCTGTGTGATGCTACACTACATTTGCACTAACTGAAGTTCAAGTAGAGCTGCTGTTGCATCCATTATAAGATCACATTTCCTCTATTTAAAAAACAACAAGAAAAGAAAGGTTGATCTGATATTTAAGATTTGGAAAACAGAAAACTATTCCCATATTGTTTTTAAATTATACTTGTGCCAAGAAATAAGGCACAATGAGTCTTCAGTGATGGAGCTTTCTGTCTTTCATGAAATAAAAACAACGGAAAGTCTTTAATTAATGTGCAATATGGTAAGCTAATGTTAGAATGAGCAACAAAGCCTGTTCAGCCTCTCCTCAAAGACTAATTCCTATTGTATATGTAGGATTGTGTTAGAATCCCCAGAGCCCCAGCACTCATCTCTGAAAGACAAGCTTCTGGCTGAGATAGTGCCAGAGTCAAGTTAAAATATGTGATGGCAAATGTTTCCAAACTGTTTCATTATGAATCAAAGGTGACAGCAATTTATCAGCAACATTATACAACACATTTTAGAAGGGATAATGGAAGAGTACCTTCTGCAGTTTAAAGAAGAGCAGCTACTTATGAAGAAAAGACTTTGGCTTGAAACCTAGAAAAGTAACTATAATTTCTTAGTCTTCCTGCTGGCACAAAGAGAGTTTGCTGGAAAATGTAGTAAGGGTAACAATAATAGCCTTGATTCTGTTAGTCATTTTATGAGAACTGATATTGCCCCCATCTGCATTGTTCTTAGCCAATGAGTGTAGTCACAGTTATGAACATTTTGAGAAGAAATGCTGTGTATAGGATAGTGGCACACTTATTGTTCACCAGAAAGATTTCCTGATTCATTTTGAAACCAGCTTTTTGCCTTCCTTCAGGCAGAAGTGTTAGCTGATGGCAGAGAATAATGGAGAAATCCAGCATTTTAGTATAACTGTGATTGGTCAGTTGAGCGTCCACCTAGAACAAAATGTACCAACAAAGATAGGGGTCTTGATCTTTCTCACTTAGGTCTTTCTTGCAAAATAACAAAAATATTTACTTATTTTTAGTTTCTAAACATTTTAAAATTACTGTGCAAATTATTGCTAAAAATGCAACAGTAAAATGACTGTTACAAATGCAAATCTGGATATTTATTTTACCTAAATTGCAGATGCAGGGGGCTTTGACTGGAGATCTGATCTGCAACGTAGCTGAGGGTTGTTATACCCTCATTAGGGGCTGGGTGCTGAGAAAGGGAACAACCCAGTATTGTTATCCAATCTCCTGGCATATTGGTCCTTTTCATGCACTCTGAACATCCAGTTGGCACTATTGGAAGTAGGGGATAGGGCTAGCCTACCTGATCCAGTGAGCCTGATGCTCATTTGAATGCATGGGAATAATCTGAACTCCCATTTAGCGAAATGCAGTTGGGGAAAACACTGTGGAGTTGATTCCAGCAGCAGTATTGGGAGAGGGGATGGAGGGAGGAATAAATTGCTTTCCTTCTCATGGAGGGAAAGCAGAGGGCCTCTCATGAGTGAAGAATGGGGGGGGGGGGTTGGTTGCACAAACAGGCTTAATGAAAGTGTTCATCACCCAGTGCTGCTGTTGCACTCAGCTTTTCAGCACCCTTAAAAAACAAACCCAAACCTTAAAATAAACATGTGTAGTCTGAGCCTGTTGTTGTTGTTATGTGCCTTCAAGTTGATTATGACTTATGGCGACCTTATGAATCAGTGACCTCCAAGAGCATCTGTCATGAACCACCCTGTTCAGATCTTGTAAGTTTGAGCCTGTTGTACCCGAACATATTTATTTATTTATATTTCCTATGTTTGTATCCTGCAACACAGACGTTATTCCCCTCTCTATTTTATCCTCAGAACAACCCTGGAATGCAGGTCAAGCTGAAAGATAATGACTGGCCTAAGGTCATCCAGTGACCTTCATGGCTGAGTGGGGACTTGAATCTGGGTCTCCTCAATCCCACTCTGATACTCGAACCACTATGCCACACTGGCTGCAGTAGACGTTATTGTCAACACTGTGATATGTATAAAGTGTGTTGCTTTTGCAGGGTACTTAAATTGTGTAGATGTGTGACTTTGTGTAAATGCTGAGTGTTGTTTGGGAGGGGTAAAGATGTGGTTAGTGAAGCAAGGAAGATAAGCTAAAGTAGACACAAATACCAGGAAACAGGTGCGACAAAAACAGTTTGTGGTTAGGTTCTGCTCTATCTGTTGAGAACAGGGGAGGGAGATATAACAAGGGGGAGGGAGATATACCAAATATGGGTAATAATAAATATGAGTATGGGGGAGCTAAAATATGAGTAGTGGGAGATGTAAACAGAGGCGGGACTTCCTGTGACATGAATAGGCAGCACGGATAGGCTGTAAACCCTGAAGTACTCGACCAATGAGGAAACAGGGGAGGGAACGAAGTGACGGGCTTTAGGATAAAAGAACTGTACCAATGTCACTTGGGTGTGCCCACCTTGTGGACACCCGCTCTTGCAAGAACGTGTAATGAACTTTAAATTGCTGCTTCACAAGTGGTTCTGTTGTGGGTCTCTTAAAGAACCTTTGTTTCTAACAACAACACCCCAACTCATCAGTTTATTTTCTCTCAATGGTCGATCTGGTTTTCCAGACAAAAGTAACCCCCTCCCATCACACATACACAGAGACATATTTCAGATCACAGCAACTATCACTTTAGTTCAATTTCTTCCATTTCAGATTCCCTCCCAGCCCAAATCCAGCACTCAGTTGCACACACATGGTATACTGACTTGCATATGTGACACACACATTTCACTTTTGCCCCATGCAATTAATCACATGACCAAAAAGTCAACCCTTAAGGTGGAAAATATGTCAGCTTACTTTTCCTGGCTCTATAGTGATAACCTGTTTTATTTATGTCATGGGTGCAATATGACATCTTATTAGGGATGTAACAGGTTCAATTGCAGGATTTGATGTTAGGTAATTGACAGTCACCAAAACCATCCACTTGTCAAAAGTGGCCTGCAGAGGGCCAGCCACTTTGTGGTCTAGCATGCTGGGTGATGGGGTTCCCAGCGCTGTTCTGAGCGATTCCAGGCCTTCACATTCCTGAGCCAACCCTGCTTTCCATCTCCCTTCTCATAATCCCCACCCTCATTCTTCTGCCCTCACTCCTAATCCTAGATCTCACTTTCCCCCATGATGCTCCTAGCCTCCAACCATAAAGTACAGCATTCAAGGCAAAATAGTCATTTAAGTTTGAATAAGGCTAAAGAAAACTTTGCATAAAACTTAGTAACTTAATTCTTCTCCAGTATTACCAGAGGCAGGGATAAAAAATCCATCTCAAAGTGTTAAGTGTGACCAAAAAAAAGTATGTTAAGAAATATAATAAGGAATTTCCATATGTAAGAAAAGGAAGATCACATTGTGCATGGGAGTTGCATATGGTGCTGCATATGTGTGTGAGTTGAGGGTTATTTTATTAGAATAACAGTGCGATCCTACGTGCATTTACTCAAAAATAAGGTGTGCTGTATTCAATAGGGCTTACTTATCCTTAGACTTTTTATTTACCCTTTAAATACATATCCATGTTATGTGTAAGAGAAGCCCAATAATCTGTCACCATTGGGGGAAAGCAGCAGGGGGTTCCCAACCCCCAACTTAATTTGTATAGTGAACAATTCGCACAGCATGAAAATTAGGTTGTCCAGATTTAGGGGGGAGAGGCTGTAAAATGACAATCCTAGCCCTCAGGCACTGCAGGGCTTCCTTATTACCTTTTTTTAAAAGTAAGTAATACTTGTCAACATCTAAAAATGACCCCAACAATAAGACTATTAAGACCAGAGTCCGCAATTACTTAACTGCACCATTGTAGTTAGGAGGAAATCTAGTGAACAAGAAAACAGGCAGCCTCTGCCATTAGGTATAGTGAGGCAACAGCCTCGGGTAGTTGATTTTGGGTGTCATGAAAGGCTAGCAAACTGTTTTCTATTTTTAATTAGTATTGTTCTGTTTTTTACTGCCAAGGAAAGAAAGACCCACTTGTGGGATTTTCTACCTCTAGTGCCAAAACATTTAGCTGTCCTTGGTTATTATGCACATTGATTTGGTGGGGTGGGTGGGTGGGTGGAGAGACACCATTTACTACTGTGCCTCAGATGGCAAACATTTCTTGGAATGGTCCCACAAGAGGCAGTAACAGGTCCTGCTCATCCTCATTTTCACACCTTTGTCACTCAGTTACTTATAGAGTTGCCAGGACTCTGGTTTTTGGGGGTCCTCTCTGGGTCTCCAGGTGACTCACCTTAATCTCTGAACTCTTAGCTTTCATTAAAAAAATTACATTTCTAGGTGGTCTGGTTCAAAAAATATAAACCAAACTGTCAGCCCCCCTGCAACTTCTGTTACTACCACTTGTTACAATCTCTGCCCTTTCAGGTTTTTAGCCAATAAGTGAAGTCAGGGTTGTGATTGATAGGATTTGTTGACTCCAGGCAACAGCTAAACTCAGTTTCCTTTTCCTGCTTGTCTCACATCAGGAATTCAGTAAATACATAGCTTTCAGCACCATAAAGGGTACTTTCTCTGTATAGGATGGGACTTGCTTCTGATTAAACATGCATAGGACTGCACTACAACAGAAGATCACAGCAGGAAAATTGGTAGGCATAAAAGTGTACATGCAGTTTTTTTAATTACTTGCAAAATGGCATATTATACATTTTAACTTTCAAATAATTTTTGAATGGAAGTTTTAAAAAGTGTACGTGCTGCAGTGTTATATTTTTCTAATTAAGGAGCCAAACAAGTTTAAATTTTACTGGAAGAGGGCAGTTTATTTGTCTTATTCATAACCTGTTTTGAAAACCTTCCCAATATGAAGCTTTTCTGGGAGTAAAGCTGCAATGCTAATTCCACATACCTGGGAGCTAACCCCATTGAATTCAATAGGACTTACGTTTGAGTAGATGTGGTTAGGATTGCGCTGAAAATCAGTGGGACTTTTGAGTGAATATTGACAGTCCAGTGGGTTGCTAACTATCATTTCCATTCCCTCCTTGCATGTTTGTATCTATTTATAATAAACGTTTCTTGCATGAACTGGTCTCCAAAGTCTATGGTGGATTTCCACGACATATGTTAACTGCTGAGTTGGCCACTGCAAGAATGGGATAACAAGACAAGTACTTCCATGGATCAGTTACAAATTAAAGACAATTAAAACAGCAATTTAATATCCATTGAACAAATAATGTGCAGTATAAAGAAGTGATGTATGAGACTACTGAAATTTATGGGATGGCACATCATAAGTATATTTCAGACTCCCACAGGGAAAAATATCTATAATGTTGGACCTAATGACAGTTGCTATTTTGAATGACAATCTTTAACTGAATAACAGGCAATCCTAAGGTAGGGGAAGGGCAAAATACCACCTTATCCAATGCCTTGCCAGAGGAATTAATAATAGGAGCAAAAAGAGTGGGAGAGATTTAATCATTCTCAGGGATGTGACTTAATATCCCTCCAGTTTGTGAATGTGTCAGGGACCATAATGGTTTAGGATACCTCAGTTTCAGGCCACTTCCTGGAATGACCCAAACCCTTTTTGGTCCTTCCAGTGTCGGAACTGACTCTGGTTGTGTCAAGGTTGAGGAGGAGCTGGCAGCAAGGAGGCTCTGATATCAGATCTCCCTCTCCAACACTGGGGTTCTGTCTCCAGTATCAAAGGGCTAGATCCAGACTATCTTATGGCACCTGAAGTGGCCAACAGAATAACAGCCTAAAATATGTAGAAGATCAAATTGATAGGTGCATTCATATTAATAAAAAATAAAAAATTAAGGTGAATGTAGCAGTATAAATCCTGAAAATATTTATTATAATAAGGTAAAATAAACCAAAAATGCATCAATATATCTAAATTCAAACATAAAGAATTTTTTACAAAAATATATGTCAAGAACAATATATAAATATGAATATTGTTTCTGATATGGAACAAGATTGGTAGGAGAAATCAAATTCTAATGTGGTGAGGATGTTTTCAAGATGGTCCAGCCAGATGCGTTTCGACACAAAATGTCTTTTTCAATGGCTATAAAACTGGCTCGGGCTGTTTCCAAAGACAGTGTTTGTTTATTTAGCAAAGTCCTTTTATTTATCCTTTGAACTCTGCAAATTGTTGACGAACCCTTCTTAATTGAGTGGAATGAAAATGAAATGACATCAGTGTGTCTAATTGTGTAGCGGGGAAATGAAAAGTGTAAGGCAAATAAATTGATGGTGTTCTCTATGTGTGAGGGGAGTATTTTTGGCTGGCAAGGGAGTATTATAAGCTGAAGTAATTGGTACTAGAATGCATTGGTTGCATGCTGAGATATTAGTACCTACGCCAGATCCCTACAGTTTTACATGACATAGTTGGCACTGCTAATTTAAACAGATTGATGAATAAGTTCACCTCACTTTAAAATGGTGGCCATTAAACACTGAAAAACAGTCCAACTTCACACAAAGAATTTTCTTAGTATATATATATTTTAAAAAACTCAGCCCAAACTCAAACTATATTTTCTGCTGTGACTATATAGGGAATGACCTTGAGTTTGCTTCTATTCTTCCAGTCCTTTTTCACGTGAGTGGCTGTAAAAAGTGATCAAGTGAGTGTGAAAACATTTGAAGGCCCAGGTGTGAAATGTCAGGAAACATTTACCTTGTTAAAATGTAGTTCTTGCATTAACCCAAGTATAGAGAGTTCATAAAAGGCACAGGGAACTCTCTTTGTGGAGATTTTAGCACTGGGAAATTTGTTTCATGGCAAAGATCTCTCTCTCGTCCAAGGAAAAAAAAAATCTGTTGTTAATCATATTATCAGCCTTTCTTCACTTTTTTGAGTTTGCCTGCCTAATTTTTCAATGTTAATGCTTAAAGGATTATTTTAGGACAGCATTTGGATTTTATTATTATTAGAGGGGAAAGTGACTGAGTGGTACAAGTTCTCCTGTCACCACTATCCAAATAATGGTAAGAGGGAAACAACTCCAAATCCTTCTCCCCCACACACAAAACGTTCTCTCCTTTTGAACAAAATGTCAATGAAAATAAAATAATCATCATTAAAAGTAGTGACAAAGTACAGGCTACTCTCTCTTGAGAATACTCTACAAGGTTCAGGATACAGCTGCCCTCAAGGAAATGGAAATTGTTTACAGAAATGACTGTACATCAAGCCTAACATTTCCTTGCAAAAATACAGTGTGTGTCTGATGTGTTTCTCCATGAAGACATATAAGTTTGGTTCAGTGTCATTTAGAGTATGTTTTGCAGTTATTTATGACAGACAGAACAGATTCTTCACATGGTGACTTTTCCCTTTCATTTTTCCTCTGGGTAAACTTTTTGGTGAAGCAGAATATACCTTAACAGTGAAGTCCTATACATGGCTACTCAGCCGTAAGGCCCATTGTGTTCAGTAGGACTTACTTCTAGGTAAGATTGGAGTCTATATACTTTTTGCCTTTAAAATTAACTAAAAATTGTGATTGAATGTTCTAGCGCAAACCAGAGTTAAAATCCACCCCAGGTGTACTTTTCGCTGTAGAATTTACCCCAAAATAGACCTACAGTACAGTCAATATGCTACTATCTCCATGGTAGTAAACAACAGGTTGGATACAACACTAATCATAGAGTAGTCCTAGTGAAATTAATGAACATGACTAACTTAACAAGCAAACAGGAAAAAAAATGCTTGCCTTAACAAAATCCAAAGGTACAGAAAAAGAGAGTTAAGGGCAAATATATATGAATATGAGAATTTTATATATCAAGCAATAAAAACAAACTTTATATGGTTATTCCAAAGGCACTTATCTCTCCAGTTCATAAGACAAATACAAATTAAAAGTGCCCCTTTGGTGTTTTGGCCAAACACATTTTGATAACCTGTCTTCCTTATTGGCCAAGTGCACAACATCTAACATAAAATACAAAATATTGGTTAAAAGGCTTTTTAGCAATAAGATACATAATATATATTAGCGCTCACTCAGACTTTTAAGTGAAAAATCCTTTCAAACTAGAAGCAATATATACTTCAGTTTTTATTATTTATTATTATTATTATTTATTAAATTTATATACCGCCCGACTAGCGATAGCTCTCTGGGCGGTGAACATAAAATAGTATAGTATAGTAAAATAGTATAGTAAAATAGTGGTCTGTCCATGACAAAGGGAGTGTTGTAAAACTCCCCACATCCAGATCACTTTCCCCATGCTCAGTAGCAAAAACAAGGTCTAGAGTGTGCCCCGATACATGTGTTGGACCACTAACATATTGAGACAGCCCCATGGCTGTCATGGAAGCCATGAAGTCCTGAGCCGCGCCAGACAAAGTGGTCTCGGCATGAATGTTGAAATCCCCCAGTACTATTAGTCTGGGGGACCTCAACAATATATCCGAGACCACTTCCGCCAGCTCAGTTAGGGAAGCCATTGGGCAGCAAGGTGGGCGGTACACCAAAAGGATTCCCAGCCTGTCCCTCTGGCCCAACACAAGGTGTAAACACTCCAGGCCAGTAACTGAATGAACATGGTGCTTGGTGAGTGAGATGGAACTCTTATAGACGACAGCAACCCCACCTCCCCGACCCTCAGATCTACCATGATGCTGGACCAGGTACCCCGGTGGGCAGAGCTGAGAGAGACCAACTCCTCCCTGCTCACCCACCCAGGTCTCGGTTATACATGCCAGATCGGCTGCCTCATCCACAATCAAATCGTGGACGAGGGAGGTTTTATTATATACCGATCTGGCATTTAATAACAGCAACTGGAGATCTGAGAGTTGGCTGATAGGACTACCAACGACCTTGCGGGTGTGGGAAGGACCGGAACAAGGCACAGCCACAACATGTCTGGACCGCGTTCCCCTTACCTGGCACGTCCTTCTCACAGCGCCATACCTTCCTTTGCCCGTCACTACGGCAATTGGGGCCCCCTCAAGTCTCCCCGCCTGATGGATAAAACTCTCTCTGAAGCACATAATACAACTAAAATATACGACAATTAAACGTATAAAAACAGCTATATATACAGCCATATATACAGCATATAAACAAACATACATTCATATAATCAGGCACCCATTCATCTCAAATTGCATCAACACACCAACAAAAAGTAAAAAAAAAAAAAAGAAAGAAAAAAAAAGAAAGGAGCAGCACAGCAGCAGCAGCCTCTCCTTCCCTTGGGGCGATGCTTTCTTTCTCCTGCAGGGCCTGGGTCTCCCAGGCCACCTCAGCCAGCCGGCTTATGTATCCCTCCAAAGAGGGACAGGTGGTAAGAATCAGTCCTGGCTAGCTGGGTACCTGGGGCCTGGTCCTGCCAGGCAGAAGTCCCTCAGGGAAGGGTGGTGGAGATGGTGGTCCCACAGTAGCAGCAGCAGCACAGCAGCAGCAGCCTCTCCTTCCCTTGGGGCGATGCTTTCTTTCTCCTGCAGGGCCTGGGTCTCCCAGGCCACCTCAGCCAGCCGGCTTATGTATCCCTCCAAAGAGGGACAGGTGGTAAGAATCAGTCCTGGCTGGCTGGGTACCTGGGGCCTGGTCCTGCCAGGCAGAAGTCCCTCAGGGAAGGGTGGTGGAGGTGGTGGTCCCGCAGCAGCACAGCAGCAGCACAGCAGCAGCACAGCAGCAGCACAGCAGCAGCAGCCTCTCCTTCCCTTGGGGTGATGCTTTCTTTCTCCTGCAGGGCCTGGGTCTCCCAGGCCACCTCAGCCAGCCGGCTTATGTAACCCTCCAAAGAGGGACAGGTGGTAAGAATCAGTCCTGGCTAGCTGGGTACCTGGGGCCTGGTCCTGCCAGGCAGAAGTCCCTCAGGGAAGGGTGGTGGAGATGGTGGTCCCACAGTAGCAGCAGCAGCGCAGCAGCAGCGCAGCAGCAGCGCAGCAGCACAGCAGCACAGCAGCACAGCAGCACAGCAGCACAGCAGCACAGCAGCACAGCAGCACAGCAGCACAGCAGCACAGCAGCACAGCAGCACAGCAGCACAGCAGCACAGCAGCACAGCAGCACAGCAGCACAGCAGCACAGCAGCACAGCAGCACAGCAGCACAGCAGCACAGCAGCACAGCAGCAGCAGCCTCTCCTTCCCTTGGGGCAATGCTTTCTTTCTCCTGCAGGGCCTGGGTCTCCCAGGCCACCTCAGCCAGCCGGCTTATGTATCCCTCCAAAGAGGGACAGGTGGTAAGAATCAGTCCTGGCTAGCTGGGTACCTGGGGCCTGGTCCTGCCAGGCAGAAGTCCCTCAGGGAAGGGTGGTGGAGATGGTGGTCCCACAGTAGCAGCAGCAGCAGCCTCTCCTTCCCTTGGGGCGATGCTTTCTTTCTCCTGCAGGGCCTGGGTCTCCCAGGCCACCTCAGCCAGCCGGCTTATGTATCCCTCCAAAGAGGGACAGGTGGTAAGAATCAGTCCTGGCTGGCTGGGTACCTGGGGCCTGGTCCTGCCAGGCAGAAGTCCCTCAGGGAAGGGTGGTGGAGGTGGTGGTCCCGCAGCAGCAGCAGCAGCAGCACAGCAGCAGCAGCCTCTCCTTCCCTTGGGGCGATGCTTTCTTTCTCCTGCAGGGCCTGGGTCTCAGTTTACCCATCACAAACTGAAAGCAGACTGTAGACTTATAATATAAAGCACAGGTAGCCAACCTGGTGCCCTCCAGATGTATATTTATTTATTATTATTTATTTATTACATTTATATCCAGCCTTTCTTTCACCATGAAACCGAAGGCGGCATACATGTGGTTTTATTTATTTATTTATTTATTTATTTATTATTTAATTTGTATCCTGCCCTTCCTCCCAGCAGGAGCCCAGGGTGGCAAACAAAGTGCTGAAAACACTTTAAAACATCATAAAAACAGATCTTAAAATACATTAAAACAAAACAGCGTTAAAAACATTTAAAAAACTTTAAAAAGGGTTAAAAAAATTATTTAAAAACATATTAAGCAATTCTAAAACAGACGCAGACTGGGATAGGTCTCAACCTAAAAGGCTTGTTGAAAGAGGAAAGTCTTCAGAAGGCGCCGAAAAGATAGCAGGGATGGTGCCTGCCTAATATTCAATATTGGTGGTTCCCACGAAGTCTCCCATCAAGGCACTGACCAGACCCAGACCTGCTTAGCTTCAGCAAAGTGGTGGCCTCATGTGCCTTCAGACCATAGCCTGGGATGTTGTTGGACTTTGGATCCCATCAGCCCCAATCAGCATGAACAATTGTCAGACATGATTGGAGCTGGAGGCTGAACCTTCTGTCCTCATCCCAACATCCTCTATCCTTGATTTAAATTTATTTATTTATTTATTTATTTTATTTATTAAATTTATATACCGCCCGACTAGCGATAGCTCTCTGGGCGGTGAACATAAAATAGTATAAAAATACAATGAATAACAAAATAATATTAAAATACAATCAACAATACAATAAACATTATTAAAATTAGATCAATGTAACTTAAAATGCTTCAGAGAATAGGAAGGTTTTGACCTGGCGCCGGAAGGAAAGCAGAGTCGGCGCCAGGCGTACTTCCTCAGGGAGACTGTTCCATAGTTCGGGGGCCACCACTGAGAAGGCCCTAGAACTTGTCATCACCCTCCGGGCCTCCCTGTGAGTTGGAACCCGGAGGAGGGCCTTCGTAGCAGAACGTAGTGCACGGGCCGGTTCATATCGGAACAGGCGTTCCGCAAGGTATCGTGGTCCCGCACCGTATAAGGCTTTATAGGTTAATACCAACACTTTGAATCTAGCCCGGAAACATATTGGCAACCAGTGCAAGCTGGCCAGAACAGGTGTTATATGCTCGGACCGCTTGGTCCTTGTCAGCAATCTGGCCGCCGCATTTTGCACTAGTTGTAGCTTCCGAACTGTCTTCAAAGGTAGCCCTACGTAAAGCGCATTACAGTAATCCAAACGTGAGGTTACCAGAGCATGTACCACTGATGTAAGGTCCTCTTTACTCAAATAGGGACGTAGCTGGGCTACCAACCGAAGTTGGTAAAACGCATTCCTAACCACCGAGGCTACTTGAGCCTCAAGTGAGAGGGAAGAGTCTAAAAAGACTCCCAGACTACGAACCCGGTCCTTTAGGGGGAGTGTAACCCCGTCCAGGACAGGGTATATATCCACCATCCGATCAGAGAACCCGTCCACCAACAGCATCTCAGTCTTGTCTGGATTGAGCTTCAGTTTGTTAACTCTCATCCAGTCCATTGTCGAGGCCAGGCAACGGTTCAGCAAATCGACAGCCTCACCTGAAGAAGATGAAAAGGAGAAGTAGAGCTGCGTGTCATCAGCATACTGATGACAACGCACTCCAAAACTCCTGATGACCTCTCCCAACGGCTTCATGTAGATATTAAAAAGCAGGGGGGACAAAACTGACCCCTGCGGGACCCCATATTGGAGAGCCCGCGGTGTCGAGCAATGTTCCCCAAGCACTACCTTCTGGAGACGACCCGCCAAGTAGGAGCGGAACCACTGCCAAGCAGTACCTCCAACTCCCAACTCCGCGAGCCTCTCCAGAAGGATACCATGGTCGATGGTATCAAAAGCCGCTGAGAGATCAAGGAGAATCAACAGAGTTACACTCCCTCTGTCTCTTTCCCGACATAGGTCATCGTACAGGGCGACCAAGGCTGTCTCAGTGCCAAAACCGGGCCTAAAACCCGATTGAAATGGATCTAGATAATCAGTTTCATCCAATAGCGCCTGGAGCTGGCCAGCAACCACCCGTTCCAAGACCTTGCCCAGGAATGGAACATTCGCCACTGGCCTGTAGCTGTTAAAATTGTCTGGGTCCAAGGAAGGCTTTTTCAGGAGTGGTCTCACCACTGCCTCTTTCAGACAGCCCGGGACCACTCCCTCTCGTAAAGAGGCATTTATCACTTCCTTGGCCCAGCTACCTGTTCCATTCCTGCTAGTTTTTATCAGCCAGGAGGGGCAAGGATCCAGTACCGAAGTGGTTGCACGTACCTGTCCAAGCACCTTGTCCACGTCCTCGAGTTGAACCAACTGAAGCTCATCCAACAAAACAGGACAAGACTGTGCTCTGGACACCTCACTAGGATCTACTGCTATAACTTGAGAGTCTAGGTCCCGGCGGATACATGAGATCTTATTCTGGAAGTGATCGGCAAACTGATTATAGCGGGCCTCCGATGATTCCACCCTGTCCGGAGGGTTTGAATGGAGAAGCCCCCGGACAACTCGAAAGAGCTCCGCTGGGCGGCAAAGAGATGATTTAATAGTGGCAGCAAAATGATGTTTTTTAGCTGCCTTCACTGCTCCTACATAGAGCTTAGTCGAAGCACTAACCAGCGCATAAAATAACTTATTTGTTCTAATAACTGTATGTTATGTTTTATTCCCCTCTTCCCCTGTGGTGCTTCGACCACTTTAGCCTCACAGCAACATTTGCCTGAACCCACCAAATGAGCTGCAAGGCGGAATGAGGATTTGAACCAGTGCTTTCTATGCCCAAGGATACTACTTTATGCACTGTATCAAAATGGCTCTCTACAAAAGAGCCTTTTGACTGATGGACATAGTCCAGTTAATGAAGCAGTGTAAACTCATCCTAAATCTGTTAAGTGACTCAGGCTACAGTCTTATGCACATGCACCCTTATTTAGAAGTGCCATTGAACTCAATGCGACTTGCTTCAGAATAAACATGGATACAATTGCACTGAACAAGTCATGATGCTTTACCTTTACAGACAGCTAAATAAGCATCGTGCACATAATCAGAAGTATCATTTGTACAACATCTTAGTATTATAGCAACATATTAGTATTATCTTATTGCTACGTATATTGTAAATCCCTACACACGTGGAAATGTTTCTGAAGTGATTTAGGAAGAATTTTGCTTGTAACATTTCTAAAGGCTCCATTGTGCTCACTACTATATAAAAATTAGGATGTAACAACTACTTTGCCAAACAGCTCATATCTTGAAAGGGATAAAAGGATAAATGACCCCAAGGCAAAGAGACTGAAGGATGACAAAGACAGAGCCATGAAGTTCCACTGACATCTAATCAATTAATTCTAGGGACCCATGACCTTCAAGTCCCAGCAAAATGATGCATGAGTGGGTCCCTCTAAGTCTGGGTGACAGAACAAGTGTCAGAGTTGGGAATGAATTACTGAATGTATTTCACCAAGGATATGAAAACTCCTTTGCAGTGTACAGTATTACAGAGTGTCAAAGATCAGATGGGTCTAACCCCCATGCAGTAAGTTGTTTGTTTAGCTGTAGTATAGAGAAAGGGAAATACCAATAAAAAGGAGGCAGATCTATAGTTTCTGTGAAGAGGGTACTTCTAAACACTCTCTGTTGCAACTTCATTCAGAAACAGCTTACTAAGGCAGATCTGCAGGTAATTAGATCCACAAAGCTAAACAATTCATAATATTTGTCATTTGTCATTTGTGACTGAAGCCAAACTCAGCCTACCAAACATACACCTTTCAGTTGTTGTTTTGGCCCCTGAGAGACCAAAACAGGAACTTTATGGAGCCCTGAAAGGCATCCATATATGGTTGGTAGCTGTGTGTGGTTCATTAGGTTATAAAAGTGTCCAGGCTTGTACTAAGGGAATCAGCAAACTGGTTTTTTTCTGTTTGAAACCTATGTAAGCATTAGAATTTGAGGTCCCAAGGTCCTTTTGCTGAGAGGTTTCCAACAACTTTTTGCTGCCTAGTGGCAAGATTCATATGACTTACAACATTTGGTGGTGGGCCATGTGTGATATCTTAGGAATCTACAACATGAAGTATTGTACCTCATAGCTTCATTACAGTTGATTGTAAAGAAAAGGCACAATTTGGTCTTTCTCCCTTGGTTTTGGTCCCACTTCCAACTTGTCTAATCTGAGAAGCAGGATATTTTTGACACACATAACCTGAATCCAGGTAGTACTATCCTTCCCCATATTTCCCTGCATGGAGCATTAAATCTGTATGTCACTCCAATTTATATTGCTGAAGTGCTATTTAAGCACCAGGAGTATAATCCTCACAAGACCCAATTATAGGTGACATTTTGCTAGTGCCAATATCTTCAAGCACTTCTTGTTTTGACTTTAAGCAACATTTCTTGAAATACAACTTCTTGCTGAAGTCTAATGCCTCCAGTGCATGGTTCCGTACCTTTTTAATAAGCATATCATTTTTTTGTTTGTTAGAAATAGTTTTATTAAAGCATTATTCAATGTACAAAGAAAGAAAGAAAACCTCTCTCCAAATCCAAAAATGTTAAGAAACAATGGCTCTGTGTGGTAAGTATCATCACAGTCAACATCTTCTGAGGAATGTAAGCAGTCAATAGTGTTTGATGGTTAGACAGCAAGCCAGATGTTCCTGAACACTGCTGGGAGATCACAGTTGTCATTTTCTAGTAGGCATATCATTTGCAAAGTCTCTGTTATTCTATAGAATCCTTTGAGTGTGTTTTGAGTATACATCATCCATTTTCATTTTGAAACTATTACTCTGTCTGAAGGCTCCATAGTTCCAGTTCATAGTAACATAGTTCATCTAGAAGAACACTTAAGTTTGCTAAGCTCCATATCCTTTAGGCTGGAAGCCCTGTTCCCTAGTCTCCAATATGCTGGCTCTTCTGATTATTTCTTTAATTATTAGTAGTATTAGAGACCTTCTTGTACATACTTCTGGTGTGAGCCCTGACTCCTTTTTTGACCAGTTGGCATTGACCTCTTAGAAGCATTTACTTAACAATTATTATCTCCCTCTTCAGCTGAAATAACAATGTCAGGGTGGCTTACAAATATCAGCAATAAGACAGTCCCTGCCTCCACAGTAACATGGATCACATCCAATGTTAGCCATTTTTTTTAGGAATGGGTGAATCTGTCAATTTCAGTTTCTCTCACTTTCTCATTTTTCCACTTTTCCTCAGTTCAGTTCTCCACGCTTTCACATTAGTTTGCAATTAAAAACAAACAAGTCCTCATGAAAATTTGTCAGCATTTCATCTAATGCGAGGGCAGCTATGAAAGAACTAGAAAAGGTCCTCAAATGCAAAGATGTATCACTGAACACTAAAATCAGGATCATTCAGACCATGGTATTCCCGATCTCTATGTATGGATGTGAAAGTTGGACAGTGAAAAAAGAAGATAAGATAAAAATCAACTCACTTGAAATGTGGTATTGGAGGAGAGCTTTGCTCATACCATGGACTGCGAAAAAGACAAATAATTGGGTGTCAGAACAAATTAAACCAGAACTATCACTAGAAGCTAAAATGATTAAACTGAGGTTATCATAATTTGGACACATCATGAGAAGACATGACTCCCTAGAAAAGACAATAATGCTGGGGGGGAAACAGAAAGGAGTAGAAAAAGAGGAAGGCCAAACAAGAGATGGATTGATTCCATAAAGGAAGCCACACACCTGAACTTACAAGATCTGAACAGGGTGGTTCACGACAGATGCTCTTGGAGGTCACTGATTCATAGGGTCGCCATAAGTCATAATTGACTTGAAGGCACAAAACAACAATTTTACCTAATAAATGCATTTTTGCAAAACAGTTTTCCCTGATGCAATGCATTTGTGTATGCTATTTTCACTAATATATGCATTTATGTGCACACTTTACTGTAGTAGACATATTTTTTACATATTAGTTGGCTGGAAAACTATATTGCAAAATTCAGACAAGTGCACATTTCTAAGAGTGGCTTTGTTTTGGTTTGCATATTAACTTCAATGGGTTTACTCTAAGTAGAATTTAATTGGATACAGTCCCATGGCACAAAAGTAAATGGGATTGGCACCTTTACTTCATCAGCCTCATTTTTTAATTTTTCATTATTTATTTCTCAACTGATAAAATGACTCATGGTACAGTATTTCTTTAGTGGTCAACAGCACAATCCTGTAGATGTCTTCTCATAAGTAAGTGCCATGTATTCAATGGGCTGCCTTCTGAGTAGATTGCAGTGTAAGAGAATGGGCAGTAAGCCAAGAATTCCCCAGTTCAAATCTCACCTCAGCCACAAACTCAACCTTCCAGTAGTGTGAGTACAAGCCACAGTCTTTAAGCTTCACTCATTGCTGAAATAAGGTATGTGAACTGTTTTGAGTACTTAGAAAATGTACAGTAGACTTATTCGTTTTATTGTTCATTTATTTTAAATATTAAAAGATTTCTAAGCAACATAAAGTTACTTATAAGTTTGATAAAACATATAAAATCATAGTCCTAAAACACCTACACATTTAAAAATGAACAATAAAAACGAATAATAGGGACAGCCATTACTTGATTTGTGATGGTACTCACCAGTACAGAGTACCTCTTTTTTTTTTCCTGCCCATGACGACCCATTTTGTTCTGACATCCACACTACTTTTATCAAAGTATGAGTACTGGCACTTCTGGAGACAGTAATTAATGAAACAGACTGATTTTTTTAAAAAAAGAAAAACACTGTAATGTTTTAAAATAAAGACACCTAATAATGACAGAGCCACACAAATTTCCAGGGAGGATGGATTCCATAAAACTTGGGCCATCCCCATCCAAGCCTGTTCTGTACCCGCCAATCTGACATCTTTTAATAACTTGCCAGAGAGCAAGGCCTCAGACATCAATCTTAATGCCTGAAAAGCATATATTTGTTTAGGTAGGTCTTCACAGAGCCAGATCACAAAAACTTTAGGGTGGGTATGGGAATCTTTTTTCATCCTGAGATCCACATTCCCTCATGGACAACGTTCCTGGAGCCCCATGGGTGTGGCCAGAAGCAAAACTGGGCACAGCAATGGATGGGTCTCCTACTTTTGCACAGTAAACTATGCAAAAGAGGTTTCTAGACACATGCACAAAGGCCAGCCCTAGGACAAATAGTGCCCTGGGCGAGGAGTGCCTTCTATACCCCCCCATGGTCAGTTTTGCAGGGCCGCTCAGAGGGTTTATGGGGTCTGGTGCAGGTGTGATGCTGGAGGATTTGCTGTTGCCCTCTACAAGGACCCATGCATGCGTGTACAAAGTTGGGGGCCACGTGTGAAAATTATTGCATGGATGGACTACATGTGAGCATTTTATTTATTTATTTATTTATTTATTTATTATTTGATTTATATCCCGCCCTTCCTCCCAGCAGGAGCGTTCTCACCTGCAGCTTCTCCTTGCCCTGGGATCAAGCAGGATGATAAATGAGCTTCATGTTTTCTTACAATTAATTAAGGGTGGAGGGGGTGAAGGGAGCCAGTGAAAGTTTGTGAGGTTTTCAGCAGTGGGAGGGAATATATTGACTGAATGCCAGGTACACCTGTAGGTGGATGGACAGTCTATCCACAGTGAAACAATTGAGAAATTAACTTAGGCTGCAATCCAACACACACTCCCCTGGGAGTAAATTTCATTAAACCCAATTGAGCTTACTTCTGAGTAGACATTTATTGGATTGCAGCCTTAGAATACAAGCTTTGCAGAGGACAGGTCTCCCCGCTATATAGTCATTAGATCTACTAGAAATTGTAGATCTATTATCTGATGCTAGTTATGTATGCACATATGTATATTTGGAGTACCTTGCCCTCCACCTCAGAAAAATTCCTACAGATAATAGATGAGATAAATACAATGATGGGGCAAAAAATTAGGAGGGGCCTAGGGCAGGCAGCAGCAGCGGGCCCTGACAAGGCCCTGGGAGCCAAAGGATGACAGGTGCTGACATTGGCCCTGCAGGTAGTCATCCCTGCCAGGGAGTCATCGCTGCCATTGGAAGTGAGGTTGGTGGTGACCTGGGATGAGTGTTTTTAGTCATGGCACCCCAGCTTTGGAATGTTTGCACTGGGAAGGCTTGCCTGGCACTGTACATGATGCCTTTTTGGCACCAGGTGCCTTTTCAGTTGCCCAGGTCTTTAGTTCCTTTATTCCTGTTTGGTGGTCGTTGCATTTAAAAATAATTTTAATGCTGACATTTCTGTTGCTCTGCTATTTTACTAACAGATTTCATTTTTATTATTTTCCTGTCTTAAAAAATAAGTATTCTGCAAGCCACTCTGAGTGTACTGTAGAGTTGGGTATGAGCATTTAAAATAGTCTTATAGAAGAATTAACTCCAAAATGAGTAAGACTGAATTTGCAGCAACAGAATTCAGGTCCATTTAATGCCAGCATGCAATCTTAGGATCCAATTCGGTGGAGGGCTTAGATGGCTATATGGTTTGTTTCTAAACTGGTGCTATTGGTTTTATTTCTCTTTTACTTTTACCTTAATAGTAGAGGTAATCATGTAATTTCTTTGAACAGAGACTGACAGAACAGTAGCCAACACATAAAGTTGCAGTGGCCTATGGATAACTTTGTGGGAGATCCCCAGTCAAGTCCTAGCAACAGAACAATGCTAACAGGCAGTTGCCGCTTGTCTAGAATGACCTCCCTTGTCCTTAACATGGCTGCAATCATATCTGTTCAGAAGTAAGTCCTATTGAGTTCTATGGGGCTTAGTTCCTTAGTAAGCATGTTTAGAACTGCAGCCTTCAGGGGCATCCATCTGTGCTCCCATCTAACATCTATGCAACACTAGGCTCCTTTCTTCCTACAATGGCCTTCTGGTGATTGGCCTGGCCTGAGGGCACGTAAACCCTTCTTGCCAGAAGCAAGTAAGCTAGATTAAATGTTCCCTATCCATGCTCCCTAAACTGGTGAGAAGGAATGACCTTGTCACTTCAACTGGACCTGGGAACACCCTCTTTTAAGTAAGATTCTATCTTAATTTCCAAACAGAGATTTTTTTTTGAATGGTATGCTCCAAGCAACTGTGGTTGATACTTAATGTATCATGCTTAATGATGTCACTAGGGCCCACCCCCCATGATATTTCAGGTTTTGGGATGCTTCCATCCTGGCAACCCTAGGTGTGGGTGGCTCATAAAGGATGACTCTCATGAGTTGTCAGCCTATATTCTTTATTATGTCAGTGCACACACAAAATGGCTCCTGCTACAAGCTCTCCTCCCTGAGCAGCTATGCTCGTTCCTCAGCTATTACGGGTTTTAATTTTAATATATTTTTGGTAGCAGTTCTTATCTTTTGGTGAGCATTCTTTATTTTAGAATATCCATTATTTTTATCTTTAATGTAATAAATAAAAGTTATAAATAAAAAGGTATCCAGCTGACCTCTTACAGCTTACTTTTATTTTATTATCATTTATATAGTGTGTATAGTATTTTGAACTAACTACTGCAAAGTAAAGCTATGTTCCATTGATTTTTCCCTAGCACAAATGACGTCGAAGTGGACATTGAACAGGAAACATATATTAGAGGTGTTTTCATCTTTAAATGCTACCGAAAACCTTTCTGTTCCAACAGGCTTATGCAAGCAGTTAAGAAGATGTCTCTTTGAAATAGTTGAACTTGTTTTTACTGTATTTTTAAAGGTTTTTATTATATGGTTTCATTTGTTGTAAACTGCTTTCATGTTTTTTGACATGAAATAGTGGTACACAAATGTATTTATAAATGTTTAAAAAGCTAATTTGTAGTTAGTAGCCAAACAACCTGTAGAACCTTAAAGAAAGGTTACAGACATGCTTTTTACCACCCTAGCTCACTGCAGACAGTACATTCAAAAAACACAGCCACTGAGCTCAGTTTGGCACCCCCCTCATATCAGTGCCCCAGGCAACTGCCCACCTCACCGACCCCTGAGGCCAGCCCTGCATGTGCGTGCACACACACACATGCACCTCCCTCTCTCCACAAATACATACAATTTTTGTGTTGTTTTCTGTATTTTTATATGCACGTGCTTTGAGTAGATCAAAGTTAAATATTCTTTACCCATTTATATTGAAATTATTTTTTGTAGGTTTAAATATACATATCCAGTTTTGCAGTATTGTTTTCCCAGTTCAAGATCAACACATTCCAGCCAGGAAAAAATACTCAAGGAAGGTGTGAAGCTGGGCCAGTGAGGCATATGGCCTGGGGGGATGGTCCGTGGCCTAGGAAGAATCCTGAGGGCCAGACAGAGAGTCCTGGAAGGCTACATTCAGCCCCTGCACCTACGGTTTCTCACCCCTGGTTTGGGGCTCTAAAGGCTAAACCCAGCACTTGAAATTATGCCCTGAAACAAACAGGTAGCCTATGTAACTAGTGCTGAAGTGGTGTAATATGTTCTGCTTGCTTGGCTCCCACAAGCAACCTTGCTGCCACATTCTAAACCAACTGGAGTTTCCAAACCATCTTTAAAGGAATCCCCACATAGACCACATGACAGTAATGTAGCCTGGACTGTAACCAAAGCAAGAATCATTGAGGCATTGTTGATATTATTCAAAACATTCTTCTCTGCCAGAAAGCCATTATTTGTACAGCGCCTCAATAATATAAACCTACATATAAAATAGTAGGCAGAATCTACATTTTGTAAGTAGTACTGAAGTGAATGGTGGAACTCCTACTGGGAGGAAGGGCGGGATATATATCTAATAGATAAATCAATAAATAATAAAAATACAACTCTTTTTGTGAACATTTGTATTAGCCCAATAGGGCAGGGAATCTTTTTCATCCTGAGCCACATTCCGTTATGGTAGAGATGGGATCCATTGGCCAGTGCTGGTTCGAAAGCATTCTGTCAATCTACCAAGATGCTAATTCAAGTTTGTTCTTTGTCTGCTAGCCATTGCTTTTACTGATCTGGGGGTTTTTTTCCCTCATGAAAAATATTAATATAAATATTGATAATTTTAAAGGAAATACATCAATGTTTTGAAAGAAAATATCAATTAAAGTTTTGTTCTTAATATCGATATTTCAGAGGATTTTTTAAAAAAAATCTGTTTCTGAAAACAGCCGTGGAAAATGGCTACATAAAAATCCAATCCACAACAATTAAGCAAATTAATGGAAAATTCAGTACCAAATATGAATTGGGTGGAATTCTTGCACATCCCTACTTCATGGGCATCCCTCTTCTCTGGTTCTTTTTAGCAAATTCTAGAAAAGGGGGAAGTATTTGTCTATTGAAGAAACATTTCTCTCATACCTAAATAGGGTTCATTTGCCCTTAGCGATGTCAGAACATAGCAAACTTTGTATGGCTACAAAGGATTGTGATATAGTATTTGCCTCTGATTAATCCATGTGACCAGGAAGCATTCCCTCACATTATATCACATTTGCCCTCAGCCAAATCTCGTTGGCTACCTAGTGTTGTGATGTCATTATCCCTACTTGTCTGGGAATACACTAGGGAACAGCATGAAGGCCTAATCAGGGGAAAAAACTGGCAATGAAGCAGTAGCTGATAGTAGAAATCACGGCAATGAACATCTTTAAAGAAAGATGAACATCTGACATTCAAAGTGTTATGGGGAAATATTTTCTCCCTTGAAAGCACTATTCATGATCCCAAAATTCAAACAGGTGAACATTTTGTGCAGCCCTGCTTATAGGTAGCATGTGGAGCTGGCACTAAAAATGATGTCCCAGTGTTGATTTGCCCCCATGATGTAAATACAATTTATCTCATGGAATATGTCATAATTACACTGTATGTTTGCCTACCCCCACTGTAGGCATGGTAGGACCTTTACAAAGCAAGTGTCTTTATACCATTTGCTTTAGTCCCTTTCATACCAGATTTACTCTACAATGCACATAGCAATGCACTTTATGTAATAAATTTAGGACATGATCAAGCCAAAGGTAACACTTTTAAGTACCATGGATTTAACTGGGAGGCATTAATCACATGGTTAAATTTTCAGTTAAAATCAGTGGGATTAAAACTACTGAGATTTGACTGGAATGTCAATTAAAAAGTTTTATCCCCTGCTCACGAACATTTATACTGTATGTAAGCACCATGAGTTTTCATAGAATTTACTTACAAGAAAGTGTGGATGACAGCCACAATTGTTTAAATGTTCTTGGTGGTGGCTATAAGTTGTTAAACAGAGTTAAATACTCATTTCCTCCACTGGGAATTGTAAGGGGAGAAATGTTCCTCTACCTAATTGGCCTTGGCACTGTAACAACAGACCTGTTATGCAGGTCTGACAGTATTTCACTAGACTCTTGTCATCTGGTAATTAAATTTGTCTTAGAACTTAACTGTATGTTAAAAATGCTGTTGGAAAGGGATGAAAAACAGCTTGCACGTTATCTTACATAATATGGAACAGGACCAGAGATTGGATCAATTCTGTATCATGAATACAACCCCTGATGTGGGAATCACAACAGACCTACACAACATTTTTTTGCAGATTTTAATCTAGGGTACAGGGATAGCATGCACACTGTGTTCTTGGCAGGACTAGAACCAGGACATAGAGGTTATCTGAAAGGTTACTGATTATGATATAGGCGAAAGGCAAATAAATTGTGTATATCAAGAGAACACTTAAGAGTCAGTGTACCATAGTGTCTAAGAGACTAAACTACAAGTCCTCAGCTTGAATTTCACCCCTGCCATGAACTTGCTACATTGCCTTAAACAAGCCAAGCTTTCTCAGCTTCTGCTCTTCCTCCCCTAGAGGTGGGGGAGGGTTTTGGTTCACTTCACAATTTGGAGCAAATGTTCCTGATCCTGCATCTACTGGATCATGACTGGAACATAGGCATGTCAATTAGACTGTATGTCTATGAACCTTTCCAAGCATGGTTCACACCCATGCCACACCCGCTTAAGACGTTCAACTAAAAAGTCCCTGGAAATGGCAGTTCACTATGATGGGCCACCCCTTCCTGGATAATTATATAATTTTCTGTACAGTGTCCCAGGTAGCCTCTTCCTCCAGACAAAATATATCTGCCCCCATAGGTACATGCCAACAGGTTTTTTTCAAGGATTTTATCTAAAAATATCCAAATGGATATTTCACAGAACAGACTTGTCAGACTACTTGTGGGTAAGGCAACCAGTTTTCTGCACAAATATATAGTACAGGATAAGAAGTTGTTAACTTCAAAAAGCTTATGCCCCAATGTACCCTGAGCCCTTTCTGGTAAAAGCATATTTACATTTAAATTAAGAATTTCCTGCTTCCATTCTTCTACTGTCAGTAGACGAGACCCATCAACTAAGGTTAAGCTGACATCTGGAAAGAATCTCTGCTGAAGTCCATGAGGCTCTAGTACACAGTTATGTACTTCTGCATCCCATCTTAAGTAGTTCCACAGAATGGTCATGATCCAAAGTTCATCAGAGATCATCAGGGATCTGGATGTGTCTATGGAACTAGCAAGCACTGCTCGTTCAAGAAATTGTCTTCCTCTGTAGTTCAACCATGCATTCAGACTCAAAGCATTTCCTGGCATTAAAAAGAATGACAGAGCAATCCTAACTTCAGGAAGCTGGGTGTAGCAGGCCAGTGTAAATTATGCAGTGGAGGCAGGTGACACCATGTCAGTGGGGCAGTGGTATCCGCTCTGGGTTTTAGTCCAACCTTCCAAGGAGCTGAAGCACCTTGGACAGCTCCTTGGAAGTTCAGACTAAAACCCAGATTTAGATTCCACTGCTCCATTGACATGGAGTCACTAGGCGCCACTGAAGTTACACCAGCATAAGTTACCCTATTCCAAACTCTGTTCAAGAGCCTTTGGGAGTGATTACTGCCAGCTGAGCTGACAGGCAAGTGTGGGTCCAAGTAGTAAGGACTGACCAAGCTGAAATAGGTTTGGAATAGGTGTAAGTCTCTGCTGGACTCATCCTGACCCCACCCCACCCCACCCCTGGAACCAGAGCTTGGAAGTAACTAGTTACAAGTAACGAATTACTTGTAATTCATTACTTTTTTTGAGTAACGAGTGGGTAATTCCTTTACGTTTTGATTGTAATAGAACTAGGAGTAATTTTACTACTTTTATGGAGTAATTGTAACGTTTCCAGAATTACTTTTGGGCATTACTTGGGGGGGGGAGCAGGGGAAGTCTTCTGCTCCTCTGATTTGTGGATGAAAATCATGTGCCTCAAACTGGGCTTCTGTGCAGTATCGCTCTTTCCTCATGCTCTGTGGATGGGCAGGAGGCGGAGAGGGAGGAGGCGGAGAGTGAGACGGGGTGAAGTGGAGAAAACAATTATTTTAAAAAATGGATAGTGGTGGTGAAGAATGGAGTGGAGGGAAAAAGGATCCGGAGGTCAAGAACATGGATAAAGGAGGAGAAGGAGGCAGCAGCAGAATGGATATAAAGAACTGTGGAGGTGACAGATGACAACATGTGTGTGCATGTGTGTGTGTGTGTGAGAGAGAGAGAGAGAGAGAGAGAACACACTGTGTTTGCACTTGGCACATAAAATGGCCTCCACCACCCTCTCTGGCTACTGTGCTCTATTTGCAGTATTTTAACTTTTTTGCATCTCAGGGGAAAATGTTTGCTTGAGTGAGTATCCCTTAGTTGGTGGCAGGGCGGGTCTGGGAGGTGGTTAAGTGAGAGAGATTATGCTTGCTGGCTGAGGGGTGTGTGTGTGCACTTGGTTTGATGTGCAAAGATCTGAGTAGTGGCCTCAGCCTCCCTCCCCACCACCCTTACCAGCGGAGAGACCACCATTGCTATCTTATGAATAAAAATAATTATTCTACTACCTCTGTATGTGTTTGTTTATTTTTAATGTTGTTTTAGGCTACTTAGATGTGCAGCAGCCAAGGCTAGCACCTTGTAGGCTTTTTTAAAAAAGTAACTGAAATGTAATTGTAGTGATTACTTTGGAGGAAAAGTAAAGTAATCAGTTACTTTCAGAGCAATTGTAATTGTAACGGTAATTACTACTTTTTGGAGCCATGTAACTGTAACTGTGATTTATTACTTTTTAAAAGTAATCTTCCAAGCTCTGCCTGGAACACCTCTTTTTGGGGACATATGCTGGCATAAATTATGCTGTCTTAGGTTCCACTGGTAGACACCCAGCTAAACTGGGGTGAGAGACTTATGCCAGTGTAGCAGGCTCAGCTGGGAAAGCCCAAAATCCGCTGAATCCAAATGCCGTCATCCAGTGGATCTTGGTTTTGGATTGTGCTGTGAGGCAGAATATGATTCCATAGAGCTTCATGTGTGTATTGATGCTCCCAAGTGAGCACATTAAGTAGCATATTGGTGTGTTAGTGTCTTGACATAGATAGCAGTAATAAAGAAAGATAACATCTCTCGTATTTTAAATGCCTTTATCAATGATAATCTCACCAGAACACATCTCAGGAGTCAGGACTGAAAGCTGAAGAAATGGAAGTTTGAGAGTTTGACTCGAAATAGACCACAGCTGAGGAATTTCCCCAGGAACTGAAACTGTATAAACTTTTTAAAAAAAGGATTAAATAGGGAAAGGGCCAAGAAGAGGGAAGAACTACTGAAACCAAAGGGTGAATGCCCCCAGGGACTGATGACATAGCAGATAACTACCAGATGTACTGGGATTGCCTGGGTGGATTGAATGAATGTGTGACAGCTGGTTATAAAACTGAACGCACAGCAGTTCTGTTACAGCTCTCTACTGTTTCCTGATTTTTCCCCATCCAGAAAATAGTCCATCGGTGAGAAATGTGCACAGTTTGCTGTCTCCTCTCCAGTTTGTGTATATTCCTCTTAACCTCTGTGTCTATGGCCTCCTTCTTCTAAAAGGTTGACTTATTTTTACTCTAACTGTAATCCTCAAATCACTTACTGTACACTAAATGGTACTCTAGAGGAATCCTGTCTGAAGTGAACATGGCACCTTAAAATGAATGGCTTGAAGACTGCAGCCTTGATCACTGGGGAAAAAGGCAAGATTACTGAGAAATGTTGGATGCCCATAGCTGTGCTGTTATTGAGATAACAGTTAAGACTTTATTGTGCCCTTCCTGTTCTTCAGCAGTGTCAATTACAGAAGAAAATTAAAAGAAGGGAAAAGAAATTGCCTCTTAAAGGTATTCTATTAGCAATAATTTTTAACTATGGTCTGTTGCCTGAGGCAAAGGACAAGATGGAGTCCCCACCACCACCATGTATAAAAGCTGACTAGACTAGTAGTTGAATCTTACTTCAGCACTGGTAATGGGATAGATACTGCAGTGGTTTCCAAACTTCCTCCCTCCTACACACACACACAGACTACTTTAAAATTGTCAGTGGTCTTGGTAGACCACAATGATTTTCCTGCCTGTTTTAACAATTGTAATCTGCTGTGCTGGATGCTGTATGCTTTTTAATTGTATTGTTATTGCTTCTTTTATTTTTTACTTTCCATTTTATCATACTACAATTTGCATTCCACAGAATTCAAATTGTAATACTGTAGAATACAATATAAGAAATAAAAGAAGCAATAAAAATATCATTATAAATGCATTTGAATATGTAATGCAGACATACCATGGACCACCTGAATGCAGCTTGTGGACCACTGGTGGTCCACGGATCACAGTTTGGGAAACCCTGGCATACTGCACTGCACCTGACACATCAGGCTAGTTAAGGGATCCCAAGACAGGCAGTGTGGCATGCACGGCTACGTTCTTTGGGTAATAGCAAGAAGGCTCAGGAGTCATATTTCTGGAGAAGCTACTGCCAGTGCGCTCCTGCATCTGCCACCTGAGGTGGTAACCTGACTCATCTTACTGGTAGGGCCAGCTGCTGAGGGCTACTGCATCAGTCACTACTATCAAGCTGCTGACTTCTCTGTGCACATAATGAAAATTCCCCATCTATCACATGGAACATTCCAAGACAAGGGCAAGCTGCTGCACCTGTGGAATTCCACAGGATATTTTGTTACATGCAAAAGTTCAAAAATAATTTTAAGTCCCTTCAGGTTGACAGCCAGGATAGAAATTGTTGTTTTTGTTGTTATACACTGAATTCCCTATACTAGAGATTTTGCATTTGAGTGATTTTGTCTTACTAATTAATAGGGTGATCCAACTGCAAGTGATTTAACCATGGCTAGGAAACATTGAGAGTGGGGTCTTTGTTTCATTACACTTCTATTTCGAAGATAAGTATTCAGTCCGTTGCTAGGCAAACACTAACATGTTAAAATATATTTTTTCTTAGTTAATGTGTTGTATCTGAACTGCTCAGACACATTTCAACGGGGGAGGAGCGAATCCC
The DNA here is from genome assembly GCF_030035675.1 of Rhineura floridana. NCBI lineage: Eukaryota > Metazoa > Chordata > Lepidosauria > Squamata > Rhineuridae > Rhineura > Rhineura floridana. Next base: position 89,350,347 of record NC_084483.1, on the reverse strand, counting down.
TGAGGTACTTGCAAAAAATAAAACATTTTGTAGGTGAATAGCTGAATTATTTCAAACTGTTAAACACTGACTCATCATCACTGCTCTGGATATGTAGCTTTTGCATCTTGGCTCCTATTTCAGTTCTTTGCTTTCACACAACTCTTAGAAGACATAATGACACAAGCTTTTTCATCAGCAGAAGAATAAATATCTAAAACAATGACTAAACAGAACTGAGTCAGAAATTGGAAAGTAACCCAACTGGATGATTCATTATCAAGAATGCTCTAACAACCATTAATAGTTGCTTGTTATGAATTGACAAGTAGGACCTGGACACATTTTTGCAATGTCTCCTCCCTCCTAAAGTGAATGTATTTTTATCATTTGTATGCCAAAATTTTCTGGGTGCTTGCAACAAAAAAGTAAAAAACAACAGTTCAAATACAGAATAAAGCACAAAACCATAAAATCAAAACCTATTTAGATCCAGCAAAAATAAAACCTGATCATATCTCCAGAAAAAAAGAAGCTCATTGTATTATAGTAACTTTGTCTCACAGTGTTCAGGATTTAAAAATTAAAACTGTTAGCAAGGTTACTGGAATAAACCAGACATAGTCCATAGAAAAAGAAACTGATAATATTTTACTGAGGGTCAGTGCTTTTTTGGTAAAAAAAAAAATGAGGGGCTGGTACTCATAAGAACATAAGAAGAGCCTGCTGGATAAGGCCAATGGCCCATCTAGTCCAGAATCCTGTTCTCACAGTGGGCAACCACTTGCCCATGGGAAGCATGCAAGCAGGACCTGAGTGCAAGACCACTCCTCCTGTAGTTTTCAGCAACTGGTATTTGGAAGCATACCATCCCTGACTACTCATATCTTGACAAAAGTGCCATGAGGGAAAACACAAAATGGCTGCCATGGGTAGCAAAAAAAAGAGGTGCCAGTACTCTGTACTGCTCAGTACTGACACACACACACACAAAAGCCTGCTGATGATAAAAATATAAATAAAATATAAATAAAAAATATAAATATAAATAATCTGAAATTATTTATGAAACAATATAAATAACCTGAAATTATTTATATTTCTCCTCCAATTTTCACACCTCCTTCATCTTGGTCCAATCCTGCTTTCCGTATGATATGTTCTGCATATAGATTAAACAAATAGGGTGATAAAATACACCCCTGTCTCACACCTTTTCCAATTGGAAACCAATTGTTTTCTCCATATTCTGCTCTTACAGTAACCTCTTGGCCAGAGCATAGGTTGCACATCAGGACAATCAGATGCTGTGGCACCCCCATTTCTTTTAAAGCATTCCATAGTTTTTCATGACCTATACAGTCAAAAGCTTTGCTGTAATCTATAAAGCACAGGATGATTTTGTTCTGAAATTCCTTGGTCCATTCCATTATCTAATGTATGTTTGCGATATGATCTCTGGTACCTCTTCCCTTTCTAAATCCAGCTTGGATGTCTGGTATTTCTTGCTCCATATATGGCAAGAGCCTTTCTTGTAGAATCTTGAGCATTACTTTACTGGCATGGGATATTAAGGCAATAGTTTGATCATTACTGCATTCTCTGGGATCCCCTTTCTTTGGGATTGGGATATATATTAAACGTTTCCAGTCTGTGGGCCACTGTTTAGTTTTCCATATTTGTTGACAATTTTTCTCAAAATTTGGACAGATTCAGTCTCAGTAGCTTGTAGCAACTCTGTTGGTATGCCATCTGTTCCTGGTGATTTGTTTCTTCCAAGTATTTTAAGAGCAGCTTTCACCTCACATTCTAAAATTTCTGGTTCTTCATCATACAGTTCCTCAGTGAATGAATCTGTCATCCTTGCATCTCTTTTATAGAGTTCTTCACTGTATTGCTTCCATCTTCCTTTTATTTCATCTTGGTCGGTCAGTGTGTTCCCCTGTTGATTATTCAACATCCCTACTCCTTAAATTTCCCTTTAATTTCTCTAATCTTTTGGACTAAGGCTCTTGGTTCCACCTTTTTGTTGTCCTCTTCTATTTCTGTACAATAACTATTGTAATAGTTCTCTTTGTCCCTACGTACTAGTCGCTGTATTGTTGCATTTAGGGTTCTGACCGTGTTTCTCTCTCCTTTTGCTTTTGTTTTCCTTCTCTCTTTAACCATTTTAAGAGCTTCATCAGTCATCCATTGAGGTCTTTCTCTCTTTTTAACTAGAGGTATTGTCTTTTTGCATTCTTCCCTGATAATGTCTCTGACTTCACTCCATAGTTCATCTGGTTCTCTATCAACTAAGTTTAAAGCCTCAAATCTGTTCCTTATTTGATTTTATATTCTTCTGGGATGTTATTTAAATTGTATTTTGGCATTATAATTGCTTTGTTGTCCTTCTTTAGCTTTTTCTGATTTTCGATATGACCAGTTCATGATTTGTATCACAGTCTGCTCCTGGTCTTGTTTTTGCAGAAAGTATGGAACTTCTCCATCTTCTGCTACCAATTATATAATCAATTTGATTCCTATATTGACCATTTGGTGATGTCCATGTGTACAATCGTCTCTTCAGTTGCTCAAAAAATATGTTTGCAAGAAACAAATTGTTGGCTTCACAGAATTCAGTAAGTCTTTCTCCTGCTTCATTTCTATCTCCTAAACCCCATTTTCCCACAATTTCTAGTTCTTCTCTGTTCCCTGCTTTTGCATTCTAGTCCCCCATGATTATCATAACATCTTGTTTTGATGTGTGATCAATTTCCTCCTGTACTTCTGCGTAAAATCTCTTCAGTTTCTCTTCTTCTGTGTTTGCCGTTGGAGCATTGACTTGGATGATGGTTATGTTAATAGGTTTCCCGTTTAATCTCATTGATATCACTCGCTCAGACCTTGTGTTGTAGCTCCTAATTGCTTTTGCTACATCACTTGTCACTATTAGAGCAACCCCGTTTCTTCTTGATTTCTCATTTCCTGCATAAAATATTTTGTAGTTGCCTGATTAAAAATGTCCCATTCCTGTCCATTTTAATTCACTCATGCCAAGTATTGTAATGTCGATGTGTTCCATTTCTTGCTTGACAATTTCTAACTTTCCCTGATTCATCCTTCTCACATTCCATGTTCCTATTGTGTATGTCATACAACTCCAGACTCTGCTTTCGCATCTGTGCAGATCATCCTCCTGGCTTCCTTTTGGCTTTGACCCAGTTGCATCATTAGTCACAGCGCTACTCATGCTTGTCCATTGTTCTTCCCCAGTAGCTCAGTGAGTGCCTTCTGACCTGGGGGTCTCATTTTCCAGCACTATCTCGTGTTGCATTTTGGATACTCTGTTCTTAGGGTTTTCATGGTAAGAGATCTTCAGAGGTGGTTAACCATTGACTTCCTCTGAGTTTGGATGCATCTTAGTCTGGTGTCTCAGCTTTGACCATTCTGCCTTGGGTACCCTTGCTAGGAGTCTAGTCTCTTGGTCGAGACTCCTGACGGCATTGCTCTCAGCTTCTTCAACACTCTCAAAACCTCTTACCACGTTAAGGTGTGTATCCTAGAGGAGGACAAAATTGAGAGGGACAGCTGCAAAAAAGGCAAATGCTATTTTAGGTTGCATTAACAGATGTATAATTTCAAAATCACGTGAAATACTAGTTCTCCTCTATTCACCACTGGTTAGGCCTCATCAGTTCTGGACATGGGATTTTAAGAAGGATGCAGACAAACTGGAACAGGTTCAGAGGAGGGCAATAAAGATGATCAGGGGACTGGAAACAAAGCCCTATGAGGAGAGACTAAAAGAACTGGGCACATTTAGCTTGAGAAGACTGAGGGGAGATATGACAACACTCTTCAAGTACTTGAAAGGTTGTCACACAGAGGAGGGCCAGGATCTCTTCTCAATCATCCCAGAGTGCATGACATGGAATTATAGGCTCAAGTTAGAGAAAACCAGATTTCAGCTGAACATTAGGAAAAACGTCCTAGCTGTTAGAGCAGTACAAGCAATGGAACCAGTTATCTAGGGCAATCTACAACACTGGAGGCATTCAAGAGGCAGCTAGACAGCCACCCGTCAGGTATGCTTTAATTTGGATTCCTGCATTGAGCAGAAGGTTGGACTTGATGGCCTTATAGGCCCCTTCCAACTCTATTATTCTATGATTCTGTTTTTGAAATTAACAAGCCATTCCAAAAAAGCATGTCTGTGAGTTTTTCATTACTGGTTTTCAGCAACTGAACAAAGCAGGTTCAGAGCTAGGGAATCATGAAAACACACAGCATGATGCTTTCTGGGGCAATGTTAGGATAGATGAATGATGGCTGTATCATCAGCAGCATACTTAATTATCCAGATTTACTCATGCTTATACCCACTGAAATTAGTGGGACAAGTTAGAAGTTCCATTGATTTCAGTGGGTCTACTCTGTGTCTGGATCCAACTTATTATAATTATTATTAATAATAATTACTATCACTGGACACAACTCTTTATAAAATAACACATATTCTAGCCCAGAAAAAAACAAAAAACAAATTAACTGTCCAGCTGAGTCAAATTTAGGGGAGAGTCATGGCTCAGTGGTAGAACACATGGTTTGCACGCGTAATGTCCCAGGTTCAATCCCCCAAATGTCCAGGTTGGTCTGGGAACATCCCTTGCCTGAAGCCCTGGAGAGCCACTGCCAGTCAGTGCAGACAACCCTGAGCTAGAAGGACCAATTACCTTACTCCGTATCAGGCAGCTTCCTATGTTCCTAAATATTCCACATTGAGAAACGAGGAAGGGAAAGGAGATGGGGGGGTTGGTTATTTTTTAGTAAAACCTTCATCTTCCTGGCAGGTATATAGTAATAGGCCTATATAACATTAACCTAACTGCAATTGAAATGGAATTGTTGTAATCAAATAAATTTACATTCTGCCAGTGAAATATGCTTAATATTGCAGTATAACTAATTTCCTTGCTACATTTCATTCATCTGAGCTATGTTATGCTGATCTTTCACTTGTGAAGAAAGTAGTCAACAGGTGAAGACCTTTCAGTAGTGGTAAGATGAATTACCTTCGCATTAGAGATTCAGTTATGTCTCTCTCCTGTGTTTTAGGTGCTAGTGAACAAACCATTCATTGCTAGCACATCCTAATTGGTACCATAAGAAAACTAGGACAGCTTAATCCTCAAAGTATTTTCCTGGCAGTAGAGGTATAAATCAAACTGCTAAAAGACTTTGGGTGTGATATAGAGAAAGCTGTGTGCGTACTTACACTCATTGAAACCGAAAGGGACTGAAACATTTAAATGTGAACTTAAATGTCATTGATTTCATTGACACTTCTGTGTATTTACTTTTCTCATGGCTCTGTCTGTATGATCTAAGTAGTGATCTTAACCATGTGACCCATCAGGAAGCTTTTCTGTAAGATATTTTAGCTAGTTAAAAAAACCTATTAATTCTGTTTGAAGGATACCAAGGTTCACCAATGACATGGACAGATAGATTGTACTGACTGTTGAAATATCATTTTGTGTCATACTGGAATGAAAGATACATGCTAACTAGACTGGCTAAATGTATATTTATTTATACCATTTGTATCTGTTTCCCCTTTTAATTAAGAAAAACAAGGGGGCAATCTCTTTCAAGCACACTTAGCACAATCCTAAGCATGCTTAATGTTATTCATTTCATTTATGAATTGCTTCTGATGAAACATCATAAAGAGATTTAACAATAAAAACATCAATAAAACATATACAAATATAATGTCTAGGTCTGGGATAAGGATCTTCACTTGAAAGGCTTGTTGGAAGGGAAAGGTCTTCTAACAGGCACTGAAAACACAATAAAGACAATGTCTGCATTATTTACTGAATCCTACCCTTCCTCCCAAAGAAACCCAGGGCAGCAATCAGCAAAAAGTTGACAGTACAATTTAAAATGAAACAGAAACATAATCAAAACAACTAAAAACTGTTTAAAACCATTTAGAATATCTAAAACCATTTTAAAGCAATCACCTATCTTCACAGATATTAATTTCACAGTTGTCGTGATGTCTCAGCCATCAAATGCCTTGGTATACAGGAATATAAATTCTCCTGAAAATCAGTAGTGAGGGAGATAGGTGCACCTCACCAAAGACAGCATTCCACCAATGGGGAACCACCACCAAGAAGGCTCTGTCATGGGTCGATGCCAACCAGGCAGCAGTCTGAGACAGCATAACCAATAATGCCTCTACTGCCAGTCATAGGGCCCAAAATGGTTGATACCGGGGGAGTCGCTCCTTTAGGTACTTGGGTCTCAAGCCATTTAGGGCTTTGTATGCTAGTACCTTGATTCCATAAAGAAAGCCACAGACATGAACTTACAAGATCTGAACAGCATGGTTTATAACAGATGCTATTGGAGATCGCTCATTCATAGGGTTGTCATAAGTCCTAATCGACTTGAAGGCACATAACAACAACAACATGCTAATACCAACATCTTGAATTGGGCTTGGTAGCTCATCAGCAGTCTTGCAGAGCTTTCAGGACTGGTGACATCTGGTCCCATCAGGCTGCCCCACTTACCAACCTAGCAGCCGTATTCTGCACTAGCTGCAGCCTCCAGACCATCTTTAAGGGCAGCCCCACATGGAGTACATTACAGCAGTCAAAGCAGGAGGTAACTAGAGCATGGACAACTGAAGCCAGGCTTTTCCAGCCCAGGAACAGCTGTAGTGAATTAGCTTAAGCTGGGCTTAAGTACTTAGAGCCACAGAAGCCACTTCAGACTCTAGTGACAAGTTGGAATCCAGGAATACTCCCAGACTACAAACCTTTTTCTTTGGGGGGAGTGCAACTCCTCCCAGGACAGGTCATACACATAATTCCCAGACACGGGAACTACCCACCCACAGCACCTTCCATCTGCTAGGATTTATCCTCAGTTTATTAGCCCTCATCCAGGCCTTCATCATATCCAGGCAACACTTTCACAGCCTCTCCTGATTCTGATGGAATAGAGAGATAGAGCTGTGGGTCATCAGCATACTGATGGCACCATGCTCCAAATCTCTGGATGACAGCTCCCAATGGTCTCATACAGATGTTAAATAGCATAGGAAATAGAATGGACTCTTGCAGCACCCCTGAACCACAGGGCTGAGCAACAATCGCCTAGTACTACTTTCTGGTGATGATCCCACAGGTAGGAGAAGAACCACTGTAATATAGTGCCTCCAACTCCCATACCTCCGAGTCATTCCAGAAGGACACCATGGTCAATGGTGTCAAAAGCCACTGAGAAATTGAGGAGAACCAACAAGCTTGTGCTCCCACTGCCTCTCTCCCAATACAGGCCATCAGTTATGGTAACCAAAGCCATTTCAGTGCCAAAACTGGGCCTAAAGCCAGATTGAAATGGGTCTAGATCAGCCTTTACCAACCAGTGTGCCTCCAGATGTTGTTGGACCACAACTCCCATCAGCCTCAGCCAGCATTGCCAATGGTCAGGAAAGATGGGAATTGTAGTCCAACAACATCTGGAGGCACACTGGTTGGGAAAGGCTGGTCTAGATAAACTGTTTTCTCCAGGCATGTCTGCAGCTGGCTGGCTACCTCATTCTCTTCAAGTACATGAAAGGTTGTCACACAGAGGAGGGCCGGGATCTCTTCTCAATCGTCCCAGAATGCAGGACACGGAATAATGGGCTCAAGTTGCAGGAAGCCAGATTTCGACTGGACATCAGGAAAAACTTCCTAACTGTTAGAGCCATACGACAATGGAATCAATTACCTAGAGAGGTAGTGGGCTCTCCATCACTGGAGGCATTCAAGAGGCAGCTGGACAGCCATCTGTCAGGAATGCTTTGATTTGGATTCCTGTGTTGAGCAAGGGGTTGGACTTGATGGCCATATAGGCCCCTTCCAACTCTACTATTCTATGATTCTTGACCACCTTGCCCAAGAAGGGATCACTAGAAACTGATGGTAGTTTTCAAAAACCTCTGGATCCAACAGCGGTCTCTTCAAGAGGGGCCTTACCACAACCTTTTTCAAGGCAGTGGGCATAACTCCCTCCCATAATGAGGTATCAACCACTCCCTGGACTGATCCAGTCAATTTCCTCCTGCTGAATTTTATCAGCCGTGATAGGCAGGGGTCGAGAGGGCATGTAGTTGGCCTCACTGCCATAAGTGTCTTGTCCATATCATCAGGCTGCAACAACTGAAACTGTTCCCACAGGTTGAAACTCAGTGGTGCTCCTGGGACCTGTAACACATCTGGGCTAACTGTGGCATCAAATTCAGCATGGATCTGAGGATTTTTGCCCTCAAAGTGTTTTGCAAATCTTTTGCCACAGGCAACTGTAGTTTGTTAAGGGTGCCTAGAGTTGTTGGGAGAATCCTATTTTCCTTGCAGATTTACAATTTCCAGCGTGGTTTAACAGTCAATCTCTCTTCACAGGGAACTCTGGGAACTGTTGCTTTGTGTGAAGAATAGGGGGCTCCTAACAACTTCAGCATCCTTAACAAGCTACAGTTCCCAGCATGCTCTGGAGCCAGTCATGACTGCTTAAAGTGGTATGATACTGCTTTACATGTATAGTGCAGATAGTGCCTTAGTCACCAGCAAGTGATATGTACGCTACACAATGGAAGTGGTACTTGGAACTTCATGCACATTTGTTTTGCATCATGTCCTATTTGGAATTAAGATCAGTTGAATTCATTTGCAAACAAACACATTTAAGGTTGGTTCATCTGGTGGTCTCTTGCTAATGCAAATATATGGAGAACAATGAGCCATTAAGACTGAGCCAAATGATTTCCACTGTACATTTTTGATGCAAAGAGGAGCGGGTGTTGTGGGGCTTGAAATGTTATATAAACCTCCACAAACTTGGGGGGGGGCGTTGGGGGTTGCTCATGTCAACTGCTGTTTGCAACTTCTGTGACAGTTAAGAAATAGCTCTTCTTCCTAGTTAACATATGCATTTTATGCACACTTTCCCCTTATATGAGAACCGTATTGCAAAACTCAGAGACATGCACATTTTGAAGGATAGCTGCATTTCAGTTTGCATATTGTTTGTGCAAATTAAGTAGTTTCACATTTAAATGCTAAATGGACCGAATATTTGTTCCATCCCTGTGGCTACATCTTCTGCATGTACATGTTTGGCTCCTCCATGCTTGTTCTTAAACATATGCTGCACTCCCCTCAAAAATCTTCTTTAACTCAATTCAGTTCAGTAATCCAACAGAATTTCACAATGCAATAATGTAATTAAGGGTAAAGTAAGCTAATTCAGTATGAGGACAATGTTTGGTAATATCATCATATAGCAAAATCTGACTGGCTGTGTGATGAAACAGATGAATAAAAGCAAAATCTGAAGTTAATCCAAAATTAATATTTTTGGGGCCCACCCTATTTTGGGATCTTAGGAGGTTTTATAATTGTTTTTAATGTTTTAACATTGTTGTAACCTGCCCTGGAACCCTTTGGGTGAAGGGCAGGTGAGAAATGATGATGATATCTGAAGCAATTACATCTTTACAACAATATTGTTTGTGTAATTCATTTGCTTTATAAATGGAGCAATTAAAATAGTGTGGCAATTTTTTTGCTAATTAAAAAATTAATCATGCTTCAGCGGTTTCAGAAGAAGTGGCCTTTTTTGGTGACTTCTGCTATATGTATTTTGAGCAATTATAAGTAACAGGAGGAAAATTATAATACCTAATTTACTAAATAAAAAAATTAAAAAGGCAACACTGTAGCCTTGATAGCATAACTGCTGAAGTTCCACAGTGTCTCATATGTGAAAAGGGTCCTCCGAAGAGATGATTGTTTGAAATGCTGCAATGCAAACTAATACACAAAATAAAACAATGGCTTTCAGTTTAAATTAGTAAGAGTTTTGTATAGCAGGAAACTGAGTATATGTTTAGGAATATTTTCCCCTAATACAATTCTATTCGGGTCAACTGGACTATTCAAGTGAGTAAAGTTAAACCAAGTGTTGTGATTGCAGGATCAAAGCAAAGGTTGGAGTTGCAGTGGGATGATGTTTCTGAAAGTTGTTTTCAAATGAGCAGTTGTTTCTAGAAAGAACTCTGAAAGGACACACACACACACAAAGCCCTGCCCCCAGTAGACTATTTTGAGGACTGGGCTAAGTAATATTTGTGAAACTGAATTCATGCTAATTACACAGGTAAGTATTGATGAATATTTGGGAGAATGGCCCACAATATTCTGCATATACCAAGCATGCTTAACTTTTAATTCGTCAAGTACGTTTACAAGCCATGAATAAGAAATCATCTAAATAATGGGTTAGCTAAAACACTTCCTAGTCTAAACATTTATTTATTTATTTATTTATTTATTTATTTATTTATTTATTTATTTATTTTAGTAATTTGTTGAAATATTTTATATTGCTTTTCATCTACTAAAAGAAACACAAAAATTCAATAATAAAGCTTAACAATATCCAATACAAATGATCAGCAACAAAATCACACACAGTGATTAATGGGTCAGGGTGATATGTCTTCAATTGGTGGTGAAAACACCCCAGCATCTCAGCAGAGAGGGCATTCAACATATGTTTTCATATAATAATATAAAGTCAGGAACAGTGGTGACGGGAACAGAATACCACCAGCACATAACCAAGACCCAGGATACCTTAAGGACCGTCATACCCTGTATGTCCCAAGTCAACTACTGAGATCATCTGGGGGATCACAATTAGTGGTCCCCTGTGGGCCAGAAGCACAACTCATGTCAGTGAGAAGTCATGTTCCTGCTGAGTTTCAGATACCTGATTAAAACTGTTTTATTTCAGGAGGCCTATGCATCATGAATGCTTCTCTGATGTTTTACATTTTCTGATTATTTTTGTTTAATTATTTTTTAAATTTCTGAGGTTTTAAATTTTTGAGGTTTATTGTATGTCTTAAATTTTATATATTGTATTTTTCATTGTTGTAAGCTGCTTTGAGACCTAGATGGTGAAAAGCAGTAGATAGATAGATAGATAGATAGATAGATAGATAGATAGATAGATAGATAGATAGATAGATAGATAGATAGATAGATAGATAGATAGATAGATAGATAGATAGATAGATAGATAGATAGATAGATAGATAGATAGATAGATAGAAATGGAAAATATTCAGGGTTTTAAACAGTTGCCTATGTAACCCACATGACAGGAAAAACAAAGCAATGACTTTATCACATTATAGATGTCTGCAAATCCACACAAGGAGAGAGACAAAGTAGTTAGTACATACTAAGGCTGCAGTCATACTCACATTTACTTGGAAATAAGTCCCATTGAACTCAGAGAGGCTTTCTTCTGAGAAGACATGTAGAGGATCGCACTGCATAAGTTGGACTCAGGTCCAGTTCTCACATTTTTTGAGACAGTGGGTCGCCTGGAGGTAACTTTTCCATGGGTATGTCACCTCTCTCTCTCTCTCTCTCTCTCTCTCTCTCTCTCTCTCTGTGTGTGTGTGTGTGTGTGTGTGTGTGTGAGTGAGTGAGTGAGTGAGTGCTGCATATACAATTTTCTTAGAACATAGCCTCACATCATGGCATATATATATATATATATATATATATATATATATATTTTAAGGGGTCTCGTTGAAAACTGTTTTATCTGAACTCTTAAATGATTCACTATATGAAAATTATATGGACAGGTCATCCCTTTGTGGCATTATCACGCTAAAAATTAATGTGTAAATGAGGCTTCCAGTTAAGTATTTTATGAAAGAGTCTGTACTGTTCTTGAGAACATATGCTTTTATTTATTTTTTAAAAGTACACCTCTGTCTTCCCATCTTTCTAAGCCTCTTGTGTTCCTGTGCAACCTTTCCTCTGTTTTACTTAAATTATCATCCTGCTCAAAAGAAAATGTTCTTGACCCAAGACAGTCTTGCCTTTTCTGTATGTCCTGCTTTTATTTAAATATTGTCAACTTTCACCCTCATTTCTCTTTGATTTATTTTTTTGTCAGGTGTATATCCAGTCTTTCCACCACTCAGGGCAGCGAGCAACAAAATCATGACAACGCCATGCCATACAATAGACCATGACAAAATGCAATGTAAAATGGCAGGTAAAACATGCATAAATATCAATAAAAGAAACAACTGGTAAAAACCTATCTTCACATATTCATGGAGGATAAGGTTATCAATGGTCACTAGCCATGTAGGCTGTGTTCTACCTCCACCGTCAGAGGCAGTATGCTTCTAAATACCAGCTGCTGAAGAATACAAGTACAGAGAGTGCTATTACACTCCTGTCCTGCTTGTGAGCTTCTCTTAGGCATCTGGCTGGCCACTATCAGAACAGAATGCTGGACTAGATGGGCCTTTGGTCTGATCCAGCAGGCCTCTTCTTATGTTCTTATTTACAGCTCAAAGTAAGGGCCAAAGACCCATCTTGTCTTAATGAAATTGTTCCAAGTCTTTAGCTTGGGAGCATATTTGTTCTATCCCAATGAAGGAGAAAGCCTCTCAAGGGACTCCTTTCACATGGCCTTTATTAGCCACGAGGCTCAGGGGACGGGTTGCCTATAAAAGGTGGCCCTTTCGCAAATTCTTCCTCCTTCTTCATTGCAGAATCCCACCATCCCACTCTTCAAGCAGCGTGAACTTCACCAGTTGCCACTTGGAACTGAGTAGGAATTTTGGGGTGCACCCTAATTGGCCTTTGGATGCACCTTTTTTTTACTTACTTCACACAGCTCTTAATCTGATTGCCTTATTGTGGGCTTGGATTTTATTTTGGCACTTTGGTTTATTTTGGCATTTAGTGACTTAGAGCATGGTCAGCACCATGATGTCTGCTGAGGCATGTTGGGAGGGGAAGCACTTCGCTGCCCAACTCCTATTATAGGCCGGCTTGAGGGGTTTGCTTGGTTTGATGCTCTCGGGGCCTGGCATGTACCACCTGCTGAACACTGGATGGCAGGGGTGGCTAGCACCTGTCAGGTTACACTCCCATAGCTTTCCTATATGGGAAGATGCTATTTGTCTCCTGCCACACCACCTTGGATGATGGAGTTGATCCGGAGTTGTTTGATCATTAGCAGCAGGCAGGAGATGTTCTACTGCCTGCACAGGTTACACCTGCCCGCACTTATCAGATATGATTGGAAAAAGTTCTTCCTTGTTATTTTGTAATAAATAATAGCCTTTTACCAATTCCTGGCTTGTCAAGTCTTCATTCCAGATGTAGGACAAAAAAATGTCTTTGCCAGCCAGCAGAAGGTCATCAGAGGCAGGAGTAGCATTGGCCTCCTTCAGCAAGGAGTTTAAACATTTGGCACAGGATAAGCATTATCTTTTTATCTACAATTTCATTCTGTTTAGTGTGTGCATATTCATCTAGCTACTGAATGTGTGAACTGCCTTCAAATGAAATGAGGTACTGTCAGATGTTACAGTAATAGCTCTTCTCTATGATGTTTGATCTCTTATAGTTTCACATATGCAAGTCCTCGCATGATGATGCTGTTATTGAAAATGTTGTTAATGCTCTGATGAGTTATGACTTCTTATAATATTTTAAAAGGAATGCTTTTGTTTTCTGTCTATAAATGACACCTGTTCATCAATGTTTCAGCTGCAAGCATTGCTAACAATTTCAGTAATTTTTTTTGTTGCCCTTTAGCATCAACAGGCTTTGAAATTACTAGTATTTTTGAGATGGACTATGATTATACAGAATGGGTTATCTTCTTTCAAGGTAAGCAATTCTCAGAAATTCTTGAAAACACCGCAGTATCTTAAGAATGTTGCAGAACTAGACTTGGAGTATCTGTGAGGCTTTCTTATTAGGGTATTTGCAAGACTAATCAGAGTGAGACTCTACCTTTTCTCCAAAGCTAGTATATTCTTTGGGTCATATCCAAATAGGACATTTTAGGAGCAAAAATAATAAAATCAGTGTTCTTAAGTTAGTTTAATTTAGTAAATTAAATGTACTTAAGTTAGTAAATATATTTTAGCATTGTTAGTAAATAACTAAGTCCAGTGATTTCAGTGAGTCTATTCCAAGGATGACTTAATTTTTTTGATACAACCAATTATTTTATATGCTGGAGACAAAGAACCCCAGTGGGCAGAGCAGTGCACTAGTTTAACCTGCCTGGCTGCACAGTCCCTTGGCTGTGGGCATAAAGTAGTCACAGATAGGACTACCTAACATTTTCATTTTCTCGCATTCTCCTGGAACACCCAATGAAGCTGTGTGTTTTTTGTTTTTTTAGTATTGCAGGATAATAAAAATGGCAGAATGGGATTTTTGCAAGAGCTGTTCCCTGGAAAACTAGGGGGAGGAGAGTCAAAAGCCAACACACTTTGAGGTATCTTTGGGATAAAAGGGCTCCCAATAAAGACTGGGTTTTACCTTTCCACCCAAGTTTCATAGTGGATAGCTTTCCAAAGCATTCTCGTAGTAAAAGGAATGAGTTGCTTTTCATCGGGAGTTGCTTTAAAGAGCTGCATTCAAGGAAAGGTCTGCTGGGGCAAAGAGTCAAAGGGACAGTTCTGCAGGGGACTCTTACAGCAAGAGAATACTCTGTGGGGTCAGCCTTTGCCCTCCCCCTCCAGCAGTTCTTTAGGAAGAGTTGTTCAAAATACAAGAATTCTGGGGTTCTAATGTTCCTCTGAGGTCAGTATTACTGAGCCCTTTTAATCATTTCTGGGCTTGAGCCTGATCAACTTTGCCAGTCTCTGACCAAATGCAACTTCATGTAATGTATAGTTTTTTCCTCAGATCATTTGCAGCGTGAATCCCTAGGCCAGAATCTTCCTTGTGAATGGATGAAATTGCAAGACTTGAAATAGTAGCGCAAAGACAACGTTTCAGACATTACTTGGCCCTTGAATATAGGATGTTATGTCTCTGGAGGACACAGTTGTTAATTGCATTTGGCTTTGTCTTCAGACAGGAGTAACACATAGTTCGTTTCAGTAGGCCTTTGAATGTTGAATGTAGTATATGGACAGATGCTTGAATGAACTGTGCAGCTTTTTTTTTTTGTTATCTTGGGTGTTTAATTGTTTTATTGCTCTAACTTGCCCTGAGGTCTTTTGACAAAGGGTGTAATATGTTTTAAAAGTCAATGATAAAGAAATAAAACAAATGCTGATGAGTAAACTCTTCATTTTCCAAGCTTTCTCAGAATCCTTTAAAAAAATTACCCTCCAGCCTTTTCCTTCAGTTCCTCTCTCCTCCAAGCAAATGCACCCTCCTGAAGGACCCAGCAATGGGAAGGCTAATTGAAGATGGGAAAGGTCTTGCAGACTCCTGCTTAAGTGATAATAAAATGCTGAGAGAGGAGCAACATTGCCTGTTGAAGTTAGGGTTACCAGATGTCTGGTTTTTGGCTGGATATTCTGGCTTTTGGGGGTTCTCTCTGGGTCTCCAGGTGAGTTAGCATAATCTCTGGACTCTCAGATTTCATTTTAAAAAAAATGAAGTTTCTAGGTGGTCTGGTTATCGAGATATACACCAAAAAATCAGCTTCTCCCCCACAACCTACCTGAAATGATCTCTTTGCTGGCTGCTCTAACCCCACCCTTTCAGGTTTGTAGAGTAAGTGAAGTCAGGATTGTGATTGACAAGGGTTTTCTGAGCCTGACAAGGGATTTCTGGGCCTCCATTTCTGGGGGCCCTTAGACTCCATTGCAAAGGTAGAAAAGGATTGTTTTCTTCTGTTTATCTGAAAATCTTATAAACTGAGTAAGTACCAAGTCTTTTTCTCTTGTGTTGACAAGTTTAAATTTTCCTGGGCTGTTGAAGATGGCAGTGAATTCAATAAATTCAATAGGACTTACTTTTGAGTAGACATGGTTAGGATTCTGCTGTAAATTAATGGGACTTTTGAGTGAACATAGTAAAGAATTGTGTTTGTGTTGTAAATCTTTCTGTCCCCTCCAATCCTATTTTTAAAGCAATTAGGCAGGATTTACATAGATATCAATGCTTTTATTATGTAGGAAACCAATACTGATTTTTTAGAAATATTCCGCAATGACCAAATTATTTGGACAATAAACTATTATATGGGGTCTATGTATTTTTACATCTCCTGTGTGTGTGCGTGTGGAGTCTTCCCAACAACCCTATGAGGTAGGATTACTGATTGGAAACCAAGGCAGCTCACAACAAGAAATAAATCCCTTTAAAAATCCAATGATCATAAAAACAAGTATAAAGTTGCAAAACAGCTTAAAGTGGTATGATTCTGAATTTTGGATTGGGTGAGTGTTCCTTATCACTTGAGGCTGCAGTTCTGTGCATGCTTCCCTGTTTGAGTAAGTCCCATTGAATACATTGGGACTTGCTTCTGAGTAAGCAAACATAGGATTGCCCTACAAATATCTTTACAGGTTGTGTAAATAACATTTTTGAAAGTCATGCTTATATAAATATTTCTTAAAGAATCCTGGGAAGTGTAGTTTCCTCCTCACAGTTATAGTTCCCACCACACGTAACAAACTATAGTTCCCATGATTCGGTGCTAGGATTCATGTACTTCAAATGGGTGTTGAATGTGCTTTAAATGAATGGTGTGGATCTGCCTAGGTATGATATGCATTCATTGGTGAATTGAAAAGAACAATTTTAAAAGATACTTTTTTAAACAGGGGAAGGGCTGTAGCTCAGTGGTAGGGCACCTGCTTTGCATGCAAAGGCCCAAAATTCAATTTCTGGAAAATACTATTGCCTGGAATCCTGGAGAGCCAGTGCTAGTCCATGTCATCAGTACTGAGCTAGATGGTCTGACTCTGTATAAGTCAGATTCCTTTATTCCTAAAAGTGGAAAGAGACCCAAGGGCCACAGTTACTCCAAAATTTATTTATGTATTTTATTTACAACATTTATATACCGCTTTATTGTAAAAAATCTAAAAGGGGTTTACAGAAGGAATTAAAACAATAAAATTATTGGCAAAAGCAGTTAAAGAAAGGTATTTAAAAACATTCAAAAAATATAAAAACACAATAGCTTCTCCATGCCGGGATAGGCTTGCCTAAACAAGAATGGTTTTAGCAGGTGCTGAAAAGACTACAATGAAGGCATCTGCCTAATGTCAATAGAAGAGTTTGTCTTCTACATTAAATTTTACCTTTGTAGTCCCTTTAGTACCAATCCCTATATATATCTATATATGTGTGTGTGTGTGTGTGTATATATATATTGTATTTTATGTATTTTAATTGTATTTTAATATATTTTAATGTTTTTGTGATTTTACTGTTTACAATTTTATTATGTACATGTTTGATTTTATTTTTGTAAGCCGCCCTGAGTGCCCTATTATAGGGTAGAAGAGCGGGATAGAAATATTTTAATAAAATAAAATAAATAAATAAATAGGCAGAGAGTTCCAAAGTGTAGGTGCTGCCACACTAAAGGATTGTTTTCTTACAAGAGCAGAACAAGTACTATGTGGCACCAGTAACGTGGAAAGCACACCTTGAATTTGGCCTGGTAGCAAATCGATAACCAGTGCAGATTTTGGAGCAGAGGTATTATGTGCTGATAGCATCTCACTCTTGTCAGCAATCATGCCACAGCATTCTGCACTAACTTCAGCCCCCAGGTCAGGTTGTACTGCATGGGGATTTCTGTGACCTTGGCTGACTGGCTGCCAGGAGTTTTTTAGTTTTGGTTTTTGGTTAGGAATCCTGATTGGTTGTGGAATGCTGAGTTTTCTCTTACTCATAGGAATTTTGTTGTTGTTAGTATGGTATTGTATTTAGGAAAGCATCGCTGTCTTTTATTTTTATTTTTCTGTTTGCATTTCATTTCCTTTTAACTTCACTCCCTTACATCCATAGAAGCAACAACAGTGGTTCCATGCTCTCAGCTCAGCCCCCTTAAACCCACTGATGACGGTTTGTTTCTTGCCCTATAGTGACCAAAGAGAATTCACGTACTTGGAAGTGTGGCTGCAATTGTTGTTCCCAAGCTGCTGTCTGGGAAGGTAGTTCAAAGCACGTGTTTTCTCTCTGTCAGTTATTACTCACTGGAATTGGATTGGCTGTCAAAGTGAGTTTATAGCAGCCCACAAGGTAGACAGAAAAGGGTAGAGAATCTTTACTCTTATTCATTACTCAGGCCTCTTTCGGAAGTGATGGGTCAAATCTGTAAAAAATTGGAGCAGCCATGTTGAAAGCTACAGGCAGGACATTGCAGGCAGGGGGTTAGCAACCCTACTTGGATATGGATATATTTGCAGAAGATCTCTGGTCAAGCTTTACCAACAGCACAATCCAAACTATATCTACTCAGATGTAAGCCCTATTGGGTTCTATGGGGCCTAGTAACTGTGTTTAGAATTGCAGCCTTTAGGGGCATCCATCTTTACTCCTGGGTGCTCCTATCTAACATCTCCACAACACTAGGCTTCTTTCTTTCTACAGTGGCCTTCTGGTGACTGGCCTGGCCTGAGGGCATTTAAATCCTTCTTGCCAGAATCAAGTAGGCTAGATTAAATGTTCTCTACCCAGGCTCTCTCTTTCAGCTAAGATTTCTATTTTAATTTCCAATCGGAGAAATATTTTGTTTGAATTGTATGCTCCAAGCAACTATGGTTGATGCTTAAGGTGTCATGCTTAATGACATCACTTGGGCCTGCCCTGTGACATCACTTGGCCCCACCCCTGTGACATCACTTGGGCCTGCCCCTGCGGCATCACTACACCCCATCCCCATGACATCACTAGGGCCTGCCCCCATGACATTACCAGGGCCTGCCCCTGAAATCTCAGGCTTTGGGATGCTCCTGACCTGGCAACCCTAGTTGAAATGCATAGGATTTATAATAGTCTATTCCTCGACTATATGAGTATAGTCAGTGCTTTGTTTTTGTAAAAATGTGGTGTGAGTTCTCATATCTTGATATTAATGCAATAGGTGCCAGCACAAAATGGCTGCCACAGGCTGGGGAAAAAAAGGTGACAGTACTTGATACTGGTGGGTTCCATCACAAGAAATACCTTCCTGCAAACAAAAAACAAGTTAATTTTAAAATAATTTGCATTCCCATTTTAAATATATATTTCAAAACAAGTGACTGTCCTATATCATGTTTAGCTTCTAGAGATGCAAAAATGTGGGGGGAGGATGGTGGAAGCTGGAATGTAAATATTCTACTCTGTCAAACTTCCAGAGTGGATTACCAAAACCCAGATGGGCTTTGCTCTCAAACCCAATCAGAACTAGGTTCCAGTCTAGATTCCAGTTGGACTTGCAGCATGAAGAATTCACAGTCAAAAGAATTCTGTCTTATCAAGAATTGTTAGTTTCTATTCTAGGAAAATATTGGTTCCATTTATCAATTTCTTTCTATTTTTTTGGGGGGGGGGCACTGCCATTCTATTTGGATAAATGAGCTAGTACTCTACTGATTATTTCCCGTAGTAGAAGAGATAAGTAGATCATCCTTCACCCATTTGCAGGACTGAAGAGATTAGTTATATGTTGAGATGATGTATCTGCAAAGTTGCCGTGTTTGAGGCACTTAAGAATGTGGTATACACATTCTAAAGACACCAACATTGCTTTGTCACCCTGATAGGCCACAATTTAGTGAAAGTGAACCATTCTTACGTTTCACTGAAACCAATGGAACAAGCACAATCATATACATGTCTGTTCAAAAGTTCCACTGACTAAGGGAGCAGTCCAAACCCAAGATCTTCCACGATAAGCAAGTTAGGATCTGGGCTCAGCCAGAGTTATGCTGGTGTAAGTTCCCAAGCCCTGCTCAGCCAGAGATATACTGGCATATGTCCCTCATCACAACACAGCTGGGGCTCAGCCAAGGCTGGTATATCTCCCCCCAAAAGGGGGCATTCTAGGGGGGTGGGACTGGGCAGGCGGGGACTTACACTGGATCCTAACTCTGTTCAGCTCAGTCATATGACCTGGAAATCCAGTGAAACTTATACTCCCTAACTTTCTCTGGATTTAGGCTAGAGTGACTAGGGATCTACAGGGCCACAAACAGGGCCACAAAATTTGATAACTCAAACCCAACAGAACAAGTTTCTAGCTCTGATATAATGTTTCTGTGAAATGCTCCTATTGAACAGGTGTGCTCTCAACATTATTGCGGTGGTGATAAAAATGGGAACCGCTTGTCCTGATCCAATTTTGGTGACCTGGAAGGCTGTTCCATCCCATTTTTGTTTGTTGTTTCTGCATGTATCTGGCAAAGTTGGAAGGAAATTTAAAGGGTTAATACCACAGAGCTCAAAAGGCAAGCCCAGAGAGTCACCTCAACTTGGCCACAGACTTAATGGCCACATTAAGGAGATTCTCTAGGCTTGCCTCCTAATCTCTGCAGTATTAACCCCTTAAATGCCAACCAGCAGAATGGTAGAAAGAAAGAGGGCAGCAGCAGCTCTGAGTCAGGCTAGAATGTGGAGGAGGAGGAGGAAGGAGGGGAATAGGAGGCATCCTTGCACAGTGCCCTCTGGAGCAGGGCAAGTGGCAACGGCTCCATGGCATGACAGGAACACCCCCAATGTGCTCATAGTCCTGCGGACAGAGGTTCGGCACTTCTTTTTCCTCTCCCCCTCTCTCTCCAGATTCCTCTGTCATTCTAGTCTTCCAGGTCACTTGCCTTTCCCTCCCACTTCCTTGGTTGCTCCATTTTCTGTTCAGCTGCTCAGGTGCCACTTTGAGCCTTGAAAAGCACATAGTGCTCCTTCAGCTCTATGTACATTTCAGGTGAGGGGAAGGTAACTCACCTAAGGACTTAAGGGGGACTTAAGTGGAATTCTTGTTAGAATAAGCAAACTTGCATGTTCCCTTTAAGGGATATTTGGGAAATATCCCACGTACCTGTTTACCAGTGATGTAACTTCCTAAAGGGTGGGGTTAGCTGGCTTCTCTTCCCCCTCCTTTGTCTGGTAGTTTTTGTATATTCTCCATTAAGCCTGAGGAGAGTGAAGCATGCACATGCTCCTCTCCAAGATGACCATTACCATAGACTAAGATTCCTAATCTTTCTATCTAAGCTAGAGCCTATGTTTCCTAAACATATGAAAGGTCGTGAGTAAACATTCTTTATTTTTTGCTGAAGAAGATTGTGTCTGTTATTATTTGTGTCTGAGGGAGAAAAAGGGTGGATTGGTTGATTCTCATCCCGGCTGCTTGCATTTATATCACTGCTAAGAAATAGGACCGCAAAACGATTCCTATTTCACATAAATTTTTAAAATACCAAACAATTCTCACCCAATTCAAATCCGGTGTTGGAGAAAAGCCACTGAGTTCACAGCAAGCATGCTTGCTCCGCAAACAGAGTGAGCAAGCAAACTATTGTAAAATCCAGTGTCAAAATCCAAGTTAAGCAGAATTCTCGCCCATCCCTAGATAGTGAAAGAAGAAAGAGGAGTAGCAAGAGAAGAACTAGATGTGTCTTAAATAGCTCATCAGACACCAAATGTTCTTTAATATCTCATGAAGGGAAGTGGATTTCTGCTTGCATGTACGCTGCTTTGGGTTCCATAATGAAAGTAAGGCATGGTATAAGCGTAAGAAAATATAAATATAAAATGAAATATAAATAAAGCAGCTGTAGTGTATCTGCCCTCCAGGCTTGCCATACCAGAAACTGCTGAGTCAGCCCCAGGCTGTGGCAGTTTCAATTCCAGGCCTGCCTTACAAGCAGCACCATGCTGTGGGCCTTGTTCTCTGCATATAATTAGTAATAGTAAAGTTCTTGTTAATGTTAAATCCTCTGTGTGGCCTCTTCCCTCATGATACTTTCAGCAGCAGTTTAATATATAAACCTGTTTTATTAATTTCTGTCTGAAATGCTGGCTTGTTTATTTGTTTCCCCTTAGTGGAGATTTTGGCTATAAGGCTGCCTGCGTGTTGTTAGAGAAAGGGGGAAAGAAGCAGCATTCTCAGTCGGGCTGAGCAGACACGAGGAGAGGAAGTCACGGTCTGCATCTGCAAGGAACAGAAAGGAGACAGTCTGGGGGTTGCTTCTCTTATCTCCACAAGGAAGTCAGTTTGAATCAAGATGATATTAATTAATTATATTGTTTTCTGTCTGCAGCTTCATGCTTTCTTTCTTTTTTTTTGCAAACATATCACCAGTTGATGTGTAGATGGAGGGAAAGCCACAATATTGCATGTGCTTTGTTCTCCCTGTGGCCCTTCACTGAAAATGACAAGCCGTTGGTATTGCTCAGGTGGAAGAAATACAGATTGCTGAAGGGTTTCAAAATCAACAGAACAAAGTTCAGATTTACACAGACACATGCTACTGGAAGAAAACAGCAACCACGCAAGCTGTATATATCTTATTGTCATACAAATGAGCCCCGCAGAAAGGGGATGGAGTGGCGAGGAGGAGGAGGAGGACTTTGAATGGGATGATGGTTCCAATGTTGGGCCTCCAGGTGTGCTGGATTCTGAAAGCTCTCACACCATGGAAGGTGACAGCTCCACCTCTATAGCTCCAGTTACCCATGAGGAAGCTCAACCCAGTCAGGCAGTTGCCTTTCTGCCCAATGTTCTTCCCTTTCCAACTTCACCACCGCCCAGCGCAGCTCCCTCTCCCTTTGATGGGGAGAATCTAGCTGAGGCAGAGCAGGCACCCTCACCTTGTACAAGGAGACGGTTGCACTGAAATTTCCCCACGGCCCCTCTGAAGAGGGTTTGTGTGTGCATGCGTTCTCAGCAGTGACACCAGGTTCACGCAAGTAGGGTGCCTGCCCATCCTTACTTAAGCATGGTGAGGGGTGTGACTAGTTGCTGTGACAATGTCTTAGCGCAATATAATTATGTCTAGTTACTCCTAGTAATGATGCTGAATTCTGTGTAACCTGTCAGCTGATTCATGAAGTGCTCTGAACTGAAACTTTCTATTAAATCTATGAAAGAAAAGCACACCTCCACATTCATGTCTGGTTTCAGTGGGTTCAGGCAGGACAGTCAGCGAGGAGGGACAGCTCCATACACCTGGCCTCCCAGCAGTAGAGTCACTATTGTTTATTGAGAGGGGGTGTAGCTATGGGATGGGATGGTCAGCACTGTGTGGGTATATCAGTGGAACCAATTCAGTGCTCCTGCCAATCCCCCCCATAACACTGACCTTCCTCCCTCTCTCCCTCCTGGTGTGTGGCAGCAATTCTACTGCTGCGAGGCCAGGTGTTGAGTAAGGCTTTCTGTGAGGTGTAATCCAGTCGTTTATGGACTATCAATTTTATAATGGATGGGATTGTTTTGTGGAGTTTGTATGAATGGCTATATTGTTATTAGAGTTTGTTGAACTGATTTGAAAAACTTTTTAGAGCTTGTGTCTGTTTTATTCTGTTTTTATCTGGTACACCACTGTGAAGCGGTCTATGCATTTGTATTACAAGAACAACAACTGCCAAGAAATGTGAGGGAAAACACTGTGCAGGTGGAGGAGTTACAATGGCCTGAAAGATGATGTGAATCTGAACTGACTGCCTTTGTCCCTCCTTGGGGGGCCAGTGGGGGAGTTAAGAATAATTTTTTTAAAATGTATCTGACATTGTACTCTACTGCCATCTATGGGTGTTGCTGAGCACAATAACATCTGTAGGCTGCTCAGAGCACATGTCTGGTGTTTTTCCACAAAGACAGAGGACTGGAAAAGTTTAATAACGGGTTAAAACTGTACAGGCTGTCCAAGGACGAAGATTGCAGCTGTACAGTGCTGGACAGGCTTAAAACCTTGAAAGCGTAACCGCTTGAGTGTGGGGGAAGTAGTTTTGTTAGGAGAAGCGAGGAAAACATTTCATGTCTGTTTACTCATCCAGTAAAAGACTCTTAACTTTAACAGTCTGTGTCTGTGTGGCTATCTTTCGGCTTGGCATTCTATGCTTGGGTACAACCAGGCAACGTGGGCATAGTCTGGGACGCACCGCACAATGACAGGGGTTATGGGCCCAGCCTACGGCCCATAATAGCCCAGGAGATAGCCAGCCAGTAGCCCGGAGCAGGGGCAAAGAAGAACAGACGGAGAGGCAAGCAAGCCAGAAGCTTGGGAGAAGCAGTGAAGTGGCAGAGTGCTTGAGTGTAGTCGGAGAAGGCTGTGGAGATGGCAGTTTCACTTTCAGCCGGGATGCCTCTGGAAAGGCTCACTGAACGTAATTATTCCAGTTGGAGGCTGAGAATGCAGGCTTTCCTAACAAAAGAAGATTTATGGCAAGTAATCGAAGCCAACCCACCGGGTGCTCCCCAGCCAGCGTGGATACGCATGGATGAAAAGGCAAGAGCGTTTATTGTATTGGCTCTAAGTGACTCTCAGTTGTTATATGTGAAGGAAAAGCCAACAGCTAAAATTATGTGGACTGCTTTGAATGAGATCCATGTTAGACAGACAGCAAGTAGCAAGATTTATCTGGCGCGAAAGCTTTACCAGATGAAGCTGGCTGAGAACACGTCAATGTCTGAGCACATTGGAATTTGAGAGACTGTTTGCTGAGCTGCAGGAACGGAATGTGGAGCATACACAGCTACAGAAAGTCTATATAATATTGTCATCGCTGGATGCGTCGTGGGACCCATTAGTCAGTTCGTTAGAGGCCATGAATGACACGGGTTTGACAACAGAGTACGTCTCGGGCAAACTTCTTCAAGAGTGGGAGAGAAGAAAGGAAGCCGGACGGGAGAAAGCAGAGAAAAGAGAAAGCAGGAAGACAAACTTCAAAGACACTGAAGCAAAGTCATTTGGACTTAAAGCTTGTTATGTTTGTGGCTCAAATTCACATCTGCAAAGGGACTGTGAAATGAAGCGGAAAGGCAGAGGCTGGAAGCCGTCAAGTGTGCAGATGGTGAGTGCTGGAACTTGTAAACAGAATAACTGTGAGAACAGAGACAATGTTTTATGGGTTGTCGATTCTGGAGCTACACACAGCCTAGTGAAGGACTTAAACTTGTTCAAAACTTCACTTCCCGTGGCAGAAGTTGTTGTTCTGGCGGATGGCACGAAAAGGGAGGTGTTGGGCAAAGGTACAGTGGAACATGATGTCTTAAACACAATCATGACAAATGTATTGTATGTACCTGGTTTGGAATGTAATGTAATGTCTGTAAAGAAGCTCAATGACATGGGATATACTGTAACATTTAAACAAGGGATGTGTGAGATACAGAAAGGAAACGAAGTCTGTATGAAGGGGTTTATGAGAAATTCACTATTCTACATTCAGTTTAAACACACAGGTTGTGCCACAGTGAGTGCTAACGGAAAGCCTCATGAGAACTGTGTTCATTTATGGCACAGAAAACTGGGACATGCTGGTTATGGGACAATAATGAAAATGCCAAATCATAGTGTGGATGTGACACTGAAGGAGTGTGGTCAATATATAGATTGTGATGTGTGTAAACAAACAAAAGCCACAGTAGCGCCTATATGCAAAGAGGCAGAAAGTAACACAAATGCACCATACCAGTTGATTCATGTGGATTTGGCAGGACCGTTTCAGAGTTCACAAGGAAGTGCTAAGTATTTTATGGTAATAGTGGATGATTACACTAGATACTGCACTGTTTATCTGCTTAAAAGTAAAAATGAAGCAGAGGGGAAACTGAAAATGTTCATCAAGAAGGTTGAGGTGCTGCATGGAGTTACAATTCAAAGCATACGCTCTGATCAAGGGGGTGAGTTCACTAGCAAATCATTGGAACTATACTTGGAAAAGAGAGGTATAGAACAAAACTTTACCACACCATTTTCGCCATTTCAGAACGGGATCACAGAACGAAAAAATAGGTCATTGCAGGAGGCAACAAGAGCAATGTTGAGAGATTCAGAGTTAACAAATGCGTTTTGGGGAGAATGTATGTTGTATGCTACTTACATTCTGAACAGACTGTTTCACAGAGCGCTTAAAATGACTCCTTATGAAAAGCTAACAGGGAAGAAGCCGAGGCTTCAACACATAGCGAGATTTGGGGCCAGGTGCTGGGTGCACATACCCAAAGGCAAGAGACATGGGAAACTGGCTCAAAGAGCACAAAGCGGGAATGTTTTAGGATTCCAGAATGCTTACTACAGAGTGTGGGTACCAAGTCAGAAAAAGGTGGTACTTAGCAGAAGCATTGAAGTGCAAGAGCAAGATTGGGAACAAAACACATATGTTGATCTGGGGAATGCACACACTACATCCACTGAACATGAGTTAGAGCAGGAGATGAAGGAAGAAGAAGAAGAAGAACCTGTTACTGATGTGGATGAGAGGGAAACAGAGGAAACTGTTACATTGAGACGCTCTGAAAGAGTGAACTTGGGGAAACCACCGGAAAGGTTTCGAATTGGCATGTTCAGAAGCCAAGAGAGAGAAAAGTGAAAGGTCAAAAAACCAGAATGCTCAAGGGATGAAACTTTATTCTGTGCACCAAGGCACTATAGTAAAAAAAATCCTTTATAAAAAAAGTTCCTTTTGGAAATGCAAGAGCCCAACGCGTTTCAGCTTGTGGATTCAAGCCTTCATCAGGGGAGAAATTCACTCTTCAATAACATATAGAGAATTTTTTTACTATAGTGCCTTGGTGCACAGAATAAAGTTTCATCCCTTGAGCATTCTGGTTTTTTGACCTCTCACTTTTCTCTTTCCAGTGAATGCTTCACACTTTTGTTTTGCCAGAAGCCAAGAGACAAATAAACATACAGAAAGGTATGATGAAGACACACTATATCTTGATTGTGTAAAACCATGAATGTCTGTAATGACTGTGATTATGAAAAACGAGGAAATGTCTGTAACAAATGTATCTTGAATGTCTCTATGGAAAAGGTGGAGACTGTAGGCTGCTCAGAGCACATGTCTGGTGTTTTTCCACAAAGACAGAGGACTGGAAAAGTCTAATAATGGGTTAAAACTGTACAGGCTGTCCAAGGACGAAGATTGCAGATGTACAGTGCTGGACAGGCTTAAAACCTTGAAAGTGAAACCGCTTGAGTGTGGGGGAAGTAGTTTTGTTAGGAGAAGCGAGGAAAGCATTTCATGTCTGTTTACTCATCCGGTAAAAGACTCTTAACTTTAACAGTCTGTGTCTGTGTGGCTATCTTTTGGCTTGGCATTCTACGCTTGGGTACAACCAGGCAACGTGGGCATAGTCTGGGACGCACCGCACAACGACAACATCATGAGTTGCTGCCCTCTTCAGTTTGGAAAAACGGGTTCTTCTGACCCAGCCACTGAAATTTTGTTCTGGGCATCTAAAGTGAGAAGTGAAGACCTGATAATGCTAGAAGTGGTGGAAGTCTTGGAGGACCAGTCAGTTAACTCCTAGCAGGTTGATCTTTCTGTACCAAGGAACAATTTCTTTTCTCGGTGCATAGGTATGTAATATGGTACCAAATTCTAAAACTGGGGTAGAGTAAGGAGGAAATGAGATTGGAAAAAGAAGTTGCTCTCATAGATAGTCTTCTGTATGCAGCAAGTTGGGAAATAATTACTTTTGACAGCATCCACTTAGCGCTTGCTTGCTATCTCTTTGGAAGTGCAAGCCAAATTTGAGAAGAGCTCAACATACAACCTATATTGCCGCCACATCTGCCTGGAAAAGGGTCATATACTTCTTCATCCTCCCACCACCAAGCAGCTTACCTCAATGCCACTTCCAATATTAGTTTTGCCAACGTGTAGATGAGTGATATGGGTCAGTTTCAGGCTGTGTCTCTTACCAATGGAAGACTTCTGATCCAGCAAAGGAATTTCACTGACTGAATAGGGAGGAGGCTGTAATTTAAAAAAAAAAAGCTCCCTGCAGCACCCTATGCCCCAGAAAATCTGTTTGGGAGGTGGGTTGGAGGAGCTAGTGAGAGAAGTGGTGCCAAAGGGTCCAAAAGGAAGGTGAAATTGGGAGAAAGCATCACCTCTCACTAGTGCGAGAGGTGGCATTAGGTACCATTGGGTAGCATCCTGGGCAGGACGCCTCTTAGGAGATGCTACCGTTAGCAGGAGCCAGCTCTAGATGTCATGTCACTACACAAACTGGAGGTTATTCCTCTTAGAACAGTTTAGAACAATGATCTCTGAGAATGTCTGGATATGTATACATGACTGTGATACACACTCACTCTCTCTTCCTGACATAGATGGGGGGGGATTTATAATGCCACTGGCATTTGTAAACCCCTGAGGTTTTCAAAGGAAATCACAATGCATCCTTGTCTAGAGTGCTTACTTCCAGGGTGGAAAAAGAAAGCTAGAATATATCAGTACAATGTCTGTGCACTCACTGTGCCATATTTTTACCCTGAAAAAGTTGTGTCCCATCAAGTGAAATGCATACTACAGTGAGCATTAAATAAGCACATGTATTCATATATTAAGTACTCTGACTTAATATATTTCATGCACAGTCAATGTAGTGTAATAATCACATATTAAGCAGGATGCACTTTTCCTTTCCTTTCACAGACTCCTTGCTAGCTTTCTCCATGGAGCAGTACTGTTGAACAACTGTGATACGTTCAGAAGATCATGCAGGTGTAATTATTGTTACAAGAGTTTTCCTTGAGTTGACTTTTCTTGCCAAGGCGCCTCATGGAGCTTTGCAATGAGATCTGCAGGACTCACCAGATAACAAGATAGCTAGACTGCTTTTTCCTCTGGATTATCTCATGTTGAGCTTTGCTTGCAGATATATGCCTCTGTAAGCAGCCTGCAGGAAAAAAGCTGAAGCGAAAATACGTTTTGGAGGATGGAATTTTCTATTAAATTCTCCATACAAATTGGCTACTATCTTTCCTTTAATGACTACTTTTGGATATATGACTTTTAATGTGGTGGCAGTGGGGAAACAAGATGAGTTGAGTCTCATAAGTTAATGTTTAACACAATTGCCTTAA
Organism: Rhineura floridana; assembly: GCF_030035675.1. Classification (NCBI taxonomy): domain Eukaryota; kingdom Metazoa; phylum Chordata; class Lepidosauria; order Squamata; family Rhineuridae; genus Rhineura; species Rhineura floridana. Next base: position 89,321,474 of record NC_084483.1, on the reverse strand, counting down.
TATTCAGTCAGTATTAATTCAAAATCAAATTTCAGAAGTAATATTGGCAAGAGTATGAAATATAGAGTTTACTCCCAATTCTTCCTTTGAAATGTGATCACCTGACATCATATGACATCAGGTGACTGACAGGTGGGCCACCTATCAAATATGACCTGTGGAAGGTGGGCCAGGACTACATCCAGCCCACTAGCCAGATTCAGTATCCTGCCCCTGATCTATGTAAAGTAATGGTGATGTAAGGTTTTGAAGTGGGGGTTGAAAATGAAATGGAAAATTCCCTTGTTCAAAAAGTGTAGCTCCATTTTGAGTCACATTTACACTCTAGAGTCTTTTGTTCCAGGCCTGACTGGGAAATAGGGTACAAACTTCAGCTCTTTTGCCATTTCCCAACAGAAGACATCTTAGGGAAGGGGGAAGAGGGAACAGAAAGGTGGATTCATTATCGTATTTCTGTTATTTCCGTTCTAGTTCCTTTCTACCTTTTATTTTGTTTGCTTTTAGTGTTTGGCTAGAACACTTGAAAACAAAAATGGTTTTCTAGCCAGTGAGCCAGGGATGGGTTCATACAACACGGATGTGAACTAGCCACTGCTTTCCTACAAACTTCTGTTACTGGAAATTACAAATCCCAGCCCAGATTGGCAACACTGAAACTGAGCTAGTAGTGGAACGGCGGCACTCACCTGATGTCCTGGTAACGGGGTTGCTGTGGCTAATCATGTAGGAGAAAGAGGGTGGGGAGTGGTGGTGGGGTGAGGGTCATCCAGACAAGCTAGGTTGATGGCAACTTCAATATAAATAACTTCACCTTATCTCCACTTAGGGGAACTTATTTCCAAGGAGGTGGAAGGAGGCTGAATCGTGGCGAGGATGCATGATAAAGAAAGAGGGTCCGGTGACCTTTGAGGAAGAGGAGGAGGCAGCAGCTGTGCATTTCACAGAGGAGAAGGGGGCTCTGCTGGATCTGGGCCAAAGAGCTGCACGCAGGGAAGCCATGGAGAAGAATTATGAGATGGGAGCCTCTTTCAAATCAGAGCTCAATTCCTGTTTGGAAGATGGAGAGGATCTTCTTATTCAGGTTCCCAAAGAGGAGGAGACCTCAGCAGAACGAGACCTCGCTTCCTGTAAGGAAGAAGGAGAAAGTTGTTTATCCAGGTTGTCAAAGAAGAGGAGGAGACCTCAGCAGAGCTAGGCCTCATTTCCTGTTGGGAGGGAGAAGAAGAAGAAGATCCACTTATCCAGGGTCTCAAAGAAGAGGAGGCAGAGACATCAGCAGACCTCATTTCCTGTTGGGAAGAAGGAGAAGATCCAGTAATGAAGGAACTCAAAGAGGAGGAGACCTCAGCAGGATATATCTGGGGGGTCAAAGCTGAGGGAGAACCATCTGAAGTATCACTGGAAAAAGCTGAGGAGCAGGTGCAGGAGGAGAAACTGAGGAGTAAAGATGGAGAAAAGAGACAAGAGGAGAGACAAACTCACACAGGGGACAAACCTTATAAATGCTTTGAGTGTGGAAAGAGCTTCAGGTGGAGAAGTGCCCTTACGGTGCATCAAAGAAGTCACACAGGGGACATACCTTATAAATGCTTTGAGTGTGGAAAGAGCTTCAGGTGCAGTAGCACCTTTACTCATCATCAAAGAACTCACACCGGGGACAAAACTTATAATTGCTTCGAGTGTGGAAAAAGCTTCAGTGACAGTAGCAGCCTTACTTCTCATCAAAGAACTCACACAGGAGACAAACCTTATAAATGCTTGCAGTGTGGAAAGGCCTTCAGGTGGAGTAGCACCCTTACTTCGCATCAAAGAACTCACACAGGGGATAAACCTTATAAATGCTTTGAGTGTGGAAAGAGCTTCAGTTGGAGAAGCACCCTTATGGTGCATCAAAGAAGTCACACCGGGGACAAACCTTATAAATGCTTTGAGTGTGGAAAGAGCTTCAGGTGCAGTAGCACCTTTACTCATCATCAAAGAACTCACACCGGGGAGAAACCTTATAATTGCTTTGAGTGTGGAAAAAGCTTCAATGACAGTAGCACCCTTACTTCTCATCAAAGAACTCACACAGGAGACAAACCTTATAAATGCTTCGAGTGTGGAAAGGCCTTCAGGCGGAGTAGCCACCTTACTTCGCATCAAAGAACTCACACAGGAGACAAACCTTATAAATGCTTCGAGTGTGAAAAGACCTTCAGTGACAGCAGCACCCTTACTTCTCATCAAAGAACTCACACAGGAGACAAACCTTATAAATGCTTGCAGTGTGGAAAGAGCTTCAGGTGGAGTAGCACCTTTACTCATCAAAGAACTCACACTGGGGAGAAACCTTATAATTGCTTTGAGTGTGGAAAAAGCTTCAGTGACAGTAGCACCCTTACTTCTCATCAAAGAACTCACACAGGAGACAAACCTCATAAATGCTTCGAGTGTGGAAAGAGCTTCAGTCAGAGTAGCTCCCTTACTTCGCATCAAAGAACTCACACAGGGGATAAACCTTATAAATGCTTGGAGTGTGGAAAGACCTTCAGGTGGAATAGCCACCTTACTTCTCATCAAAGAACTCACACAGGAGACAAACCTTATAAATGCTTGGAGTGTGGAAAGAGTTTCAGTGGGAGTGGCCACCTTAGTTCACATCAAAGAATTCATACAGGGGACAAACCTTATAAATGCTTCGAGTGTGGAAAGAGCTTCAGTGACAGTAGCAATCTTACTTCGCATCAGAAAACTCACACAGCGGACAAACCTTATAAATGTTTCGAGTGTGGAAAGACCTTCAGTCAGAGTCGCTACCTTACTTTGCATCAAAGAAATCACAGAGGGGACAGACCTTATCAATGCTTGGAGTGTAGAAAGAGCTTCAGTCAGAGTGGCCACCTTACTGCGCATCAAAGAACTCATACAGGGGACGAACCTTATAAATGCTTGCAGCGTGCAAGGGCTTTAGTCAGAGTAGCCACCTTACTTCACATCACAGAACTCATGCAGGGGACAAACCTTATAAATGCTTGGAGTGTTGAAATACCTTTTGTCAGAATGGCTACCTTAAGGCACATCAAATAATCCATTCAAGGAAAGAGATGTATAAATGCTTCCTGAGAAGAACTGCCCTGTTGGTTTTGATTTTGAGGGGCCTGTTGTCCCGCCCCTCTCTTTCTTGGAGTTGCTGGATGTTAAGATCGGGAGAGGATGTTGCTTTACATCTTGCAAATGAACTATCACCACACTGGTTCGATGATTACACCAAGAACCTCCATCTGTAGTTACACCTCCGGACTATACAGGAGAGAAGCCCTATTATTATTGGAACTTGTTGCTTCTACGTTATTGTTTAGTTTTTATTGTTAGTTTCTCAGTGTTTTGATGTTTACATGTTCTGCTGTGTACGTCGCTTAGAGCGGCTAACAATTTAGCCAGATAAGCGACTAATAAGTCAAATAAATAAATAAATAAATTTGTTCGTAGATTTTTGCCATAATTCACAAGGTTGTAGAGAGAGAGGGAGGTTCAGCTCAGTAGCAGGCAATGTGATAGGGTGGCAGCACTCACCTGACCTCCCGATGGCTGAGTTGTCACCGATGATTGATGGGTAGGAGGGGGAGGTCAGCATGGTGCAAACATACTGGCAGGCTTGCCAGATTGGCTCCATTAGTGCATTTGCACTGCACCAACCTCACCATCACCTCCCCCTTCTCCCTCACAGTAAGCAACAGCAACTCAGCTGTTGGCAGGTGAGGTGAGCGCTGCTACCTTGCCATGCTGTCTGCTACTGAAAGCAGGTCTATAAAATAAAGTAAGGCTACTGGTATGTAACTGAATTCAATTTAGGGACAGAGGAGGAATTCCTTTGGTCTGCTTTTCACAGTGAGCTGACCCAATCTAACACTCCTGAACTTGTTATGGACTCCCAGACAGATTACACACCTCCAAGTTTTGTGATGCAATGCAAAAAGTGTGCACAAAAATACCACATTTTATGTAAAAAAAAAGTTGTGTAAAAAAATGTTTCATAGGAAAACGCATTGGATTGAAAAATGCATTTGAAAAATTACATTCATGTCTATAAATGCACACAATTTAAATGCAGATGCAAAATATCTCCACAAAACAGTATGGAATGGACCTATGATCAAGCAAAACTGAAATGGGATGGAATTAGGCTGCTCAATCCTTAATTTCAGTACAACTGAAATATCCTCAGTTGGTCATTGAAAGTCACTCAGACATTCAAGTGGCTCTTTTTGTTTGTTTTCAACATAAGTGAAGTAACAGTACAGAATCTCATGGAGATGGTGTCAGATTTTGACATGGGGGAAGTTAGAATAAATGGAGGTGTGGTAAAACAGCAACATTCTACTTGGATAATGCATGAACCAGGTCTCAAATATATCACTATATATTGCACTGGCTGGCAGTTAGTTACCCGGCTAAGTTCAAGATGCTGATACTGATGTACAAAGCCCTATACAGGGCCAGAATACCTGAAAGATCATCTCATCCCCAATATACCCAATCAATCACCACGTTCTACAGGAAAGAGCACCTTGCAAATACCATCTTATCAGGAGGTTCATTTCGCATGATATCAGAATCGAGCCTTTAATGTGCTGCCACCTACCCTTTGGAACTCCCTTCCATTTTATATCAGACAAGCACAGTGTCCATTGTCTTTTAGATACTGTTAGACTTTCCTTTCAATAAGCCTTCCAAGTGAAGAGTATTATCTCAGTTGGTATCTGTATTTTGAGTTATATTTCATATATGTAATTGTTGATATTTTGTAATTGTTTCATATATAATTGTTTTAAACTGTTTTTTATATGCAATTGTTTTAATTTGCTTTACATATGTAATTGTTGTACATTATTTTTATTGTATTATAATTTAAGTAAGAAGCAGATATTCACTGTTGCAACAATTTTATGATCAACAACTATTATTTCTCATCCAGCTTCAATTAGTTTTGTTTTTAAAAACAGGTGGCAGTAGCAAGCCTGATAAATTTTTATTGCCCTTTCAGTGCAACCTTTATTTTGTTCAATTAGCTAGCTTACAGGTATTGGTGTTGCTTGCAAACTATTACTTGTTTAAAAGCACAGAGGGATCATGTTCAAGCTTTTATCCATACAGTCAGAATTTTCTCTCTTCCAGATCTCTAGAGTCAGCAATATGTTCCACTTTTAACACGTATGTATGTATGTACCACCTTTTTAAAGTTTCAAAGTTACTTAAATCCATCAGTAGGCCTGTGTGTCCTTTTTATTTAAATCTGGGTAACTTCACTAGTAGAAGGTATTGCTCACGTATATGTAGGCTGATAAAGTTTTTCTTTTGTTCCCCAAACCTTTTTTTCCCCAAATAAGATGGAGAGAATTCTTTATGACTAAATGTATTTATTGGTACCTAGATTATTGTTTTAGAAACTTTCAATTATTAGAAACTTAACTTGAGATTATAGAAACTTTTTTCCTGATTTCACAATTGCTAATGCTTCTTCTTAACATATGTTCCTTGATTGCTAAAATTATATGAGGTGGTGGTATGGTCAAACACTTAGATTGGATCTAGCTTTCCTGTTTGTGAAAGGGTGTTTGCAGTCCCTTGTAATTGCCCCCTCCTCTTGACAAGCTTCTAACCTTTTGGAGGCGCTGTTGGGGGGATGCCTCTGGAAATTGCGGGGGGAGGTGAAAAGTCCCTTGGTACAACTGGAATCATCCTTACACTACTTTGGATCCAAACCAAAGTTTTCAGGGATTAGAGATCAAATCCTGATCAAGTCAGAGCAATTTAGACAGATAAGGCTCAGATGCAAAGGTGGGATAAAATTAGATATAGGTATATTGATGTAAACCCAGTCCAAAACCATCACCCTTCCACGGGAGAGCCCATACACGTGTGTGTGTGTGTGTGTGTGTGTGTGTGTGTGTTGAACAGCTGTGTGTGCGTGCAAACATGTGTGTACCCACACCACAAGAGAAGCAATACTTAGCATAATACAGAATTAGGATTTAAAGAATAGTGAGGTGGCAAAGGGTGGTATAGTGGTTAGCATGTTTAAAATTGGCTGTAGAGACCTAGGTTCACATCCTTCCCTGATCAGCCATGTTTCTTGATTTTAATCCTATGGACTTCCATAGGAGAAAGCTCAGCTGAACTCAGTTGTGCTTACTTCGAACTGCACGCTTGCTTCTAACTCACACTGAACTTTAAGAAAAGGTCTTCCACCAGCTGAAATGCAACTTTTAGCTTTTAATTAGAAATTCAAATAATCTTGCAAAGAAGCTTCACCATTTAAACTACTAGCATAGTTCTGCCACCATCAGACGTTTGTTGGGGTGCGGGTTAGAGATGGGATTTCCCACACACACTGATCCTATATGCCCCACTCACCCCTGACATTATGGAGAAGGAGAAGGTAGGATAGAAGGGGCCCTCTTCAGATGGAAGGATAGAGCGGCTGCTGTGGTAAAAGCTTCCCGGAGCAGGGCCAAACCACAAAAGAGGAAGAGGAAGAACCACACTGCAGGGCAAGCAGCAAGCTGCAGTCTAGGGTGGGCAAAACCCCCACTTAATTCTAGCTTGGGGGTGGAATTAAGTGGATATTCTCCCATTGCAGCTTGTTGCTTTCCCCATGGTATGACATCTCCCTGTTCTTGCTGTTCCACAGTCTGGTCCTTCTGGGGAGGCTTTTGCTGCAGCTGGTGCTCTATTCCACCAGAGGAGGGCCTCTTCGCTCCTGCCTCCTCCTTCTCCATGATGCCAGGGCAGAGTGAATCTGGGGTGGTGGTGGATCCCATCCCTAGTGTGGGGGACCTGGCCCTTGACAGGCCGTTCTCTCTGGTGCAGGGATGTAAGAATTTCATGGAATGTTATGAGCCTTAGCCTAGGAAATCTAATACTGAAAATCATGAATTTTTATTCAGCATCATCCTATTTCAATAAAAATCCCAAGAACATAAGGCTAAAAATTCTCTCTCTCTCTCTCTCTCTCACACACACACACACACACGTACACATTATATATAATCTAGCACAGTGGTTCCCAAACATTTTCTTCCCACAGACCACTTGAAAATGGATTAGCGTCTTGGCGGACCACTTAATGATTTTTCTGCCTGTTGTAGCAGATGTAGCAGTGTTAGATGCTACATCATTTTAAATTATATTTTATTGCTTCGTTTATTTCTTTTGCATTGTATTCCATTGTATTACAGTTTAAATCCACAGAATTCAAATTGTGATACAATACAATGCAATATAAGAAGCAACAAAAATACGATTAAAAATCAATACAAATATTTAAAGTGATGGATGTGCCTTCTTCTGTCTTCAACCACAAATCCACAGATGCACCATGGACCACTTGAATGACGCCATGGACCACAGCTTGGGAACCCCAGATCTAGCCTGAAAGCTTTGTTCTCCCTGCAGCAAAAAGAAAGAAAAAAGTTTGATCTAGAGTGAAAAAAAAAGTTGGATCTAGAAGACAGCCAGTATGGTGTCGTGGTTAAGGTGCTGGACTACAACCTGGGAGACCAGGGTTTGAATCCCCACATAGCCATGAAGCTCACTGGGTGACCTTGGGCCAGTCACTGCCTCTCAGCCTCAGAGGAATGCAATGGTAAACCCCCTCTGAATACTGCTTACCATGAAAACCCTATTCATAGGGTCGCCATAAGTCGGGATCAACTTGAAGGCAGTCGAAGCAGAATGAGACATGAAAACAGAAGCTTTAAAATGAACACAACAAAAAAAGTCTTCAAGGGCCTGTTCAGATGCCGGTATAATCTGGATCTGAGGCTTTTTGCAGATCCTTTTAATTTGGACCATTTGCATGAAGTTTTTGCCAACGCGATTAGATTCAGCTGTTTTTGCCTTTAACTCCGGATTAAATGGATGCGACAAAAACCCGAAATTGCTTTTAAAATTCGCACCTGCTTCGGTGCGCTTCTACCGTGTATTATCTTTAAGCGCCTTTTTTTGGCTGCGCAGTTTCTTCACAGATCCTCCCTTTTCTCTGCCCCTTTAACTGTCTCTGGGCGTCATTTTGTTTCCTGCCGTTGCCGAAGCAACTTCCTGTTGCTCTTGCCTTCCTTTCTCCCGCTTCCTCCCGCTACCCCTGATACATTTCCTCCCCCACTCCTTTAAACAAAATCACATTCCCCATCCCTTCATTCTCTCTCTTCTGCAGCGACACCAACAACTCCCCGAGGGTAGCAGGGCTTGAGTTCATAAAATTCTTTCCTGGCCACTTCACAAAGACAAATCTATCTTTTTGGAGCCGGGTCATGCTCTCTGTGTTTGGCCGGCGGCACTCCTCACCTGGCTGCGGAGCTGTGGTTTTGGCGCTGTTGTTTATGTCTAGCCCGGCATGTGTGTGAGAGAGAGCGAGAGCGTGTGAGAAAGTGTGTGTGTGGAGGACCTCTTCTGCCTCGTTGCATCCCTCTGCTCCCCCCCAAAGCTGGATCTCTCCGCCCCCCCTCGGGCTGATGCATGTGCCCTTTTCACAGCCACGGCGAGAGGAGGCTGGTGAAGACGCCGCTGGGGTAATTTATAAGTGCCCAAAAGCGCAAGAGAAAGGGGAGCTGCCTTGGCGTCTCATCCTAGCATCTGCTCCACTCACAGAGAGCAATAATATTAAACGGTCAATGCTTCCTTTAGTAGCTGCTTTTAATGTCTCTCTAAAGATAATTGTTTGGGGGGTTTTATGTTTCCCAGAATGCATGCTGAGGCTTGTCCCGGGGTGCCAAAGGCACACCAATCTCGCATAGGAACAGCCTAACAGCCACGGGTGGGAGCAATTCCCTTTCTTTCAAGCGCCTATTCCTCCCTTCATTTAGGGAAACACCGCCCCTTCCCCGCCTCCGCAGTTAACATGCTAATGTGTGGGTGCGGCAACAAGGAAACGCTGATAGCAATAAACGCACACGCATGTGAATGCTACAAAGAAAAACAGCCAATTTATTCGTAGCGAGGGTGGAAGTATGTGAACTGTCAAAATCAATCGTGATGGAAAAGCAGCATTTTTAATGTGGATCTTGGCTCATATGTGAACCAATGAAGCTCCTGAGGTCAACATCAACAGACATTTAAAGAGAAATACAGAACAGAAATACATTCACCTTAGTTTTTCCAAAGAGGCTCCAAGTTTTCATATTGTGGTTACCATTTCAATTATCATGAACTGTGAGGGTGGTGGTGGGGTAGAGGAGTCTTTTCTTTACCCACATGTACACACATACGCATGCTAGCACCAGGTCTTTTATCGTTTGAAACCAAAATCAGTGTGCCGTTAGAAAAATCCCTGCACAGAATTCTGTTACACTACTCATTTTTAAAAAATGTGCCATTTCAATTTTCTCATGAATCTGCAATCACCTTGTGATACAAATGTGTATAATCTGAGGCTTAATAGTTGAGTACAAATCTTACTTGCTTTTCAAAGCAGAGAAATTACAACCATACATGCTTGCGCTGTTTTCTCAAATGTTTAAACAGCTTAAGGCCAATTCATTAAAGCAATGTGTCTCCAGATATACAATTGGACAAGCTTCTCTGCATGATGTCTTCTGCAGCTACAGAAAATCTTCTGCATTCCATCTAGTCTGATCAGGATTTGTGCATGTCTTCTGTTACTTCTCCTTATAGCAGAAAAGTTAGTCTGATTTTAAAGTAGTCAATAATACTGGCTAACAACAGCTTTAAAGGAAACAGGAGTTACTACTACACTCAGGGTGAAGACAGACAGACATTTTAAAGTGTAGTGTGAGTGATTTCGATACACATTTACTTCCCTAAAAATAAATGCCTCGGTATGAACAGAATGTGTGTCTAAACCACTAACACCACACTTTAGAATGACTACCTTCTTCCAAAGTATACTAAGGAGGGGAAGAAAGAGAAGATTGTCCCGGGAAACCTTCCAAACTCAAGTCAGACTTGGAATCTGAAATGTGGAGTCAAAGCATGGCAAATGAGAGAGCCCACATCAATTGTTTTTGTTTTTCATGAGTTGTTTTCATAATAATTTGATCCCCTTGAAGAAGAAACATTACTTACAATACCATTCCTTTAGTGTCATACATATACTGCTCATGATACATCCTAAGAGTTTGCCAACAAAATGTATATGGTTCATATACTGTACAGGCATGGATGAGGATTAGTTAGATTTGACATTTAAAAAGTCTTCAGCCATGGCTAATGCAAATTCAAAAATCCCAATCAGTGAACTTTGAATTCTTTTTGAACACTGAAACCAGATATTTGAATTGGATCTGAGTGGAATTTTAAATGTGTGCTTTGGGACTTTTGGTACTACCCAGTGTCAAAATTAATCAGTTTTGATCACATGCATAATATTAAGTGACCTGGCAAAGGCTAAAAAGGCCTTCTTGTAGTGGCTGCTGGGCTTGGTTTTGATGTTATGTTCAATTGAACCCTTCGGTTATGCTGTCTGATTAATCCTTTGGGTTGTATCCAGGGCTGGCTACAAAGAGCGGCCAAGTGGGGCCCTGGCCTATCTCAGGGTGGGAGCTTCGAAACCCGCCACCATTCCCTCGCTCCACCTACCTTTCTCAGCTGTGTTTTGCGTCTGTGCACACATCCCTGCCATCAAGCAAGATGGCAGCAGAGGCTTCAGCCCCTTAGGGAAACCTTGGCTGCCATCTTGGTTAAGGGGAGCCCTGTGCATGAAGCACGCACAGCCGCAAAACACAGCCGAGAAAGGTAGGTGGAGTGAGGGAATGGTGGGTGATCCGCGGTAGCGATCCTGCCACGAATCACAGAATGGGAGAGCTGGGGCAGGCAGGTGCCCAAGGGCCCCGGCATGCCTGGGGTCAGCGCTTTTTGTATCCAGTGATGGCTTCTACTCATACAAATCAGGGCATCTTATTTTTGATAAGCCCTTTGTCTCCCTATAACAGCCTTTCCCAACCAGTGTGCCTCCAGATGTTGCTGGACCACAATTCCCATCTTTCCTGACCATTGGCAATGCTGGCTGAGGCTGATGGGAGTTGTGGTCCAACAACATCTGGAGGCACACTGGTTGGGAAAGGCTGCCCTATAAGTAGGAAATAAACTGTTACTTAGAGTTGGTAGGCCCACTGGAACAGAATGGGTATGATGCAGAGGGCTGCAGGAGGGAGGGAGGATTGGTGAAAATCAATCCAATTGGTGAAAATTGGATACCCCACCTTATGTGAATGGAAGTGTTTTCTGATGAAGCAAAGCCACCACTGGAAACCAACCCAACTGCAGCATTCTCGATATAAATACTCCAGAACTCTATATGAAAACTTAGCAACACTTTTATGCATTATTATAGATTAACTGGTGTAGGACCTGTACTTTTCTGCAGAGAGACCCCTAACACCCTCCCCAGACCAAAAAAGAATTCATAGGATGAATTGGGAGAACCAGGGATTTGGACCTGTGGCCCTCCAGATGTTGTTGGACTACAACTCTCATCATCCCTAACCATTGGTCATGCTAGCTGTGGCTGATGGGAATTGGAGTCTGACAACATCTGAAGGGTCACAGGTTCCCTATCCCTGCATCATCCAGTGGCTAAGAACACATCTTAGAATAATAGAATAGTAGAGTTGGAAGGGGCCTATAAGGCCATTGAGTCCAGCCCCCTGCTCAATGCAGGAATCCAAATTAAAGCATATCTGGCAGGTGGCTGTCCACCTGCCTCTTAAATGCCTCCAGTGTTGGAGAACCCACCACCTCCCTAGGTCACTGGTTCCACTGTTGTACTGCTCTAACAGGAAGTTTTTCCTGATGTTCAGTTGAAATCTGGCTTCCTGCAACTTGAGCCCATTATTCCATGTCCTGCACTCTGGGATGATCGAGAAGAGATCTTATATTTTTTAATCTACTAATTGCTTAGGTCCAGCTACAAACAGCTACTCTTCCAGTAGCTGATATTATTCACGTTTCCATTGCTTGGGAGAAAGTCAGTATAAATTTGAATACCAGATAAATAAACCAACACAACCAAATACAACCCATATAAAGCTAGGGGAGTTAAAAGGAGGAGATGCTTGGCTAATAAATATATTCTCATAGAATTTCATATTGTCGTTTTTTGTTCAGAGGTTGAAAATAAGCACTGAAATTCAGAAATCACACATTTGGAACTCTGCTCAGTTCAACTATATGGCATAACCTGAAGTTCTTCAACTGAAAAGGCCGCTTTTCTAAATGCAGTGTAAACAATATGTGTATTGCATGCTTTTGGCTAACATCATTCATCTTATTTTTTAACTGGATGTCATCTCAATATTAAAAAAATAAAATTAGCTTACATTCAGACAATTTCATTTTAGTCAGTGAAAATGTATATATAAATACTGATTTGAGACTTAGGCTTTGAATTTCTCAGTGTTATTTTTGGCATAGACATACTTCCATTAAGCAAGCATGTGCTTTAAAAAATAATAATCAAAAGCTTGTTGAGAATTCTTGTGCTGATTTCAGAGGGAATCCCTCTTCTACAACATTTTTAACATTTTCTCTGCAATTGTTTCCTTTCCACATATGTCACAAACATCAGCAATTATCAGACTTTCAAACCTGTGCCAGTTAATAGCTGAGAAAATGGGAGTGATTAGACATAAGCTTTTTCTGATCCTCTGATTCATCAAATCTGAAATCTGGGCAAGGAAGTATTTTGGATGCTGGCTGTCTACAATCTGCAATCAGGAAACCTCTGCATTAAAAATATAAACCTTTTTTGTCACAACCTTGACCACTCATTCTCAGTGATCAAAGCAGCTGACTCACAACAACAGACGTCACTGTGGGCTTGCTATCTGGTTAGTGTGAATAGGACTTTCTACTATCTTACTGTAAAACAAGATCTGGCCAAAGTCTGGGATGTGACAAAAATAATATTTCTAATAGGGATGAGATTCCCAGCCCCTGCCACTGAAGCACTCCCGCTTGTTCACCCTTGGCATCACGGAGAAGGAGGAAGCTAGAGAGAAGGGGACCTCCCTGGGTGGAAGGTTAAGAGTGGATGTCGTGGCAAAAATCTGCCCAGCAGTGCCAGACCACAGAGGAGGAAGAAGAACTGGAAGAGGAGGCACCACACTGTGGGGAAAGCAAAAGGCTATGGGCTCCAATGGGCAAATATCTGCTTAATTCCGACCCTTCCGCTGGTGGTTGGAATTAAGTGAGATTTTTGCCTACCCTAACCTGCAGCCTGTTGCTTGCCCCACAGTGTGGTATCTCCTCTTCCTCCTTTGCAGTTTGGCCTTGCTCTGGGAGGCTTTTGCTGAGGCAGCCACTCTATCCTTCCACCCGGGGAGGGCCCCTTCTCTCCTGCCTCCTCCTTCTCTGTGATGCTGGGTGTGATCAGGGCAGAGCAGAATGGTGGAGGGCAAATCCCATCCCTAATTTTTAACCATTTCCTTCTGTAAAAAAGCATTCACTCCCCACTTTGGTCCATCCCTTAATGATGGACCATTAATGGTCCAGGATGGCAAGTGAATGCTTCTTTATGTGAGAAGATGGTTTCTTGATACATAGATCTCTCCAGAATGTTTAGAATGGAAAAGCCTTCAGTCTGGGGAAAGTGACACATCCATCCCATCCAACTAAAGGAAAAGGATGGAGATGTGTGTGTCTGTGTCTGGAAGCATCTTAAGGTTGAGGAGATCTTTGGAGATCTGACGTGATGAAGGGATGGGTGAGAAATTCAATTCAGTTTGTAGTTCAAGCTGAATCTGTCAGATTTGCACTTTCTGAAACAACATGAATACCAAAACATAGCCATCCTTCAAAACTCACACTTATTCAAATTTTGTGATGTAGTTTGCCGACCAAACATTGTTTTCAAAAATGCATATATTAGGGGAAAATGTGCATAGAAATGAATATATGAGTGAAAATAGTATACCAAAACGCATTATATAATAAGGAATTGTTTGCAAAAATGTATGTCTTAGTCAAAACCGCATACAAAATTTTGTTTATTTGGAAACGTTTGCATGAAAATGCTAGAGAATTTTCATGAGGATTTAAAAAAAAAACTTCACAAATTGGTGCAGAAATTTGGAGAACTGAATTTAAGATTGGAAAAAGGAGAAACCAAAAGAATTGAAATTGATAGGACTTTCCATCCCGAATGTGAGGAAGCAATTCTGTCATTGAATAAGAGTGTATATGCTCACCTCCACCTACACGCTATCAGTTTATTTGTGAATAAAGAAACATACCCCAAACCCCCACCTTAATTCTCCAGAAGGGTTTCTTCCAAAAGAACCCAAACATAAGGGTGCTCCTGGATCTTCTCACCATTCAGGGATGTGGGCACTGCATAATTGGGGAAAGAGCCATAGCTCAGTGGCAGAGGATCTGCTTTGCATACAGAGGGTCCCAGGTTCCAGCCTTGTCATCTCCAGGTAGGGCTTGGAAAGACTCCTTGTTTGAAACTCTGGAGAGCTGCTGCCAGTCAGAGTAGACAATACTGAGCTATATGGATCAATGATCTGAGCTGGTGTAAGGGAGCTGTCTATGTGCCTATGCTACCAACAATGCAATCATATAAACATTCATCAAGTGTTTTCCCTTTGCCTCTCTGTCTACGTTTCTAAAATGACTTTTGGAAACACTAAAACTGGTTAACAAATTAAATATTTAGGCCTATCAGTTTGAATTAGTTGAAGCCCTGTCTCCTGCAGGTACCATCGCCCTCCCTTGCCACCTTCCCTGCTGCTTGTCACATACTACAGTTGATATTATGTAGGTCAATGGGAGTGTTGGCCCTGCAAATCATGATCAGCAGCAGGTTCTGTTCCAGAGGGCACAGTTTGCATTAATGCCAGCTACCAAACGGTGGTAAGCAGGTGGGCTGGCAGGGAAGGTCACCAGATGCTCTGATCAGAGCCAGCTGAGGCCAACTCTGGGGCTTTCAGTGCACAGAGCTCTTTGTCAGGGCAGGAGCAGTGATAGGTACTACATGGGCTATAAGACAGACAAAGGTAGGATGAAGCTGGTTTCAAACTGCCAAATTAGGAATAGAATATTAGAGAAAGAATGGTGAGCCATGTGAGCA
Source organism: Rhineura floridana (assembly GCF_030035675.1). NCBI lineage: Eukaryota > Metazoa > Chordata > Lepidosauria > Squamata > Rhineuridae > Rhineura > Rhineura floridana. Next base: position 89,306,404 of record NC_084483.1, on the reverse strand, counting down.
CGAGGTAAAGCGTTGCTCAGAGAACACAATGGGTTTAACCCTTTAATACAGATAGCCAGCAAAGATCACGGAGAACCAATCTGGTCTGGTGCTAGCAAGACTGAAGGTCTCAAGCACTACCACAAGGCCCTCTTGTGGCCTATACAACAAACAAGGGTTACTAAAGGAGATAGGCTCCTACTCAGGAAATGGCATGGACTTTGGTTCAAGACTGGCTAGCCCTGAGAGTTAAAATCTGTTTGGGTTAATACCTAGATATATAACATATCCAAAGCTCTCTGCTATTATATCCTGACACATGCCTGCCTATTACCTGTTTCCAGCTCCACCAGCCTCACCTGTTCAAAGGTCTTCAACTCTCTCAAAACACTCTATTCTCTTTCCCTTTCTACCTCTTATGCCTGGAACTGCACCCCAGAATCTCTCCTTCCACTCCCTCCTGAAGACCCACCTTTGCTGTGAAGACTTTGGCTCAGTCCCTTCGTCCAGGGGTTCCCAAACTGTGGTCTGTGGACCACCAGTGTTCTGCCAGCTTAATTTAGGTGGTTGGTGGCATGTCTGCATGAAATATCCATATCAATTTTTAATTCTATTTGTATTGCTTCTTTGATCATATTTTATTGTATTATAATAGGAATTCTATGTAATTCATATAATGTTAGAAATAAAAGAAATAAAAATACTGTTGCGCGCCACCCCAGTCTCCGAGGGGAGTGACACTTCCAGGGGTTCCTGCACTTACCCATGGTTTGGTTTCTGTAGAAAGGTCAGTGGAGACTCTGGTGTCTTTTAGGATATATGGTTTTTATTTACACACATTAGCAACCTGAGCTTAAGATGGAGGGGTTCACAGCATTAGCAGTCCAATCAATCTTGCCTTTCCATCAGGCTTGTAGAGAGCAAGCCTCTCTGTGTCTTCCTAGTTCCCAGCTTCTCTACACTGGACTAAAAACACACAAGCCTCTCCTTCGGTCCAGGATGGGGGGTGACCTCCAGCCAGGCAATGGGGGAAGGAGGGTCTCTCTTTCTGAAAGAATTCCAAGTGGCCCATGTTGCCTCTCTGGGGGCACTTGACAGAGCCATTAGCCACTCTGTTTCGATTAACAAAGGAAACTAGTCTGACTAGTAAAGCAGGTTTCTTGCTTTGCATGTTGTATCTCCTACAGGCACGCAATTATAAACTAGAAAGGGTCCCACAGATACCATCCAAACCCGCCTCCACAATCCTATAACAATACAATTAGAAACCATGCAGCATCTTGAACAGCACGTTACAATCACTACAATGGGCAGAAAAATCATTAAGTGGTCTGCCAAGACCCTTGTCAGTTTTCAAGTGGTCTATGGGGCAAAAGTTTGGGAACTGCTGCCTTAGTTATTATCATGCTGTACTGCAACTAAGCCATTCTGCCACCCAACTCCACGGGCATTGGGCAGGGAAGTTGTTGCTTCCAGGCCAGAAGGAGGTGGGCTATGTTCCACGCTGGTAAGGTCATCATGTTAATGCCAGAAGAGGTGGAATCAGAGGCGTTTTAAGCCTGCAGTGCCTCACCCAGGCCTCTTTGGATTTCCAGCTTCCACCCTTGGTCTCAATGCAAAATCTGCTGGTCATATCAAAGATTAGTAGATGGGGGGGCTGGCTAGGAAACTGGATTTGCTTTCAGGTGTTTCTCCCCTCCCCTCCCCTTTTCTGTACTATGTGCCAGTGAGATGGATGAACAGAGTGGGTTTACCGTTTAAATAGATTGATTTGGTCACATTAGGGCAGGGACATGTGGGAAATCCACAAGGGAACACCCTTAAACACATCTCAGGGTGAATGGTGATTCCCAGTAATTTCCACTGAGAGCTGTGGGACCCATGAGCAGTACATGAGTCACCTTTGGGGTTAACCAGTCTCAGTTGCTTGCAGTTGTGGGGCCCCAGAAAGGTGTGACCAGAGCTTGAAAAAGTTACTTTTTTGAACTACAACTCCCATCAACCCAATCCAGTGGCCATGCTGGCTGGGGTGATGGGAGTTGTAGTTCAAAAAAGTAACATTTTCAAGCTCTGGGTGTGACTCAGGAAAGCCTTCCTCCTCACATGAAAAGAGTTTAGAGAACTGCTACCCATCTTCTAGGGTAGGGGGCTGGCTCACCCAAATTAACACCCAAGCTATTTATCTGCCGGATCTCCTAGAAGTTAGCTTCCCACACAGGCAAGTACCCCTGCAGATTTTGATTGTAAGTTTAAATTAATGTGGCCATATTTCAATCCCGTTTCTCTGTGTTTCGCCTCTTTATTTCTCCTTCTGGGGGCAAAGCCTGCAATAAAGCCTAAGCATGTGTAACTCAAACAATCACATATTCTTTCCCTGTTTGCTCTTGCCTCTACTTCCCTGCCTCTGCCCACTCCCACCCTTGGCATTAAATTTTAGTTTGTAAGGTTCTTGAAGCAGAACACTTTTCTTCATTTGGAGGCCTGTGCGTCATTGGGGATGAATTAATTTCTTGCCCTTTGCCCTTCACTGCCAGTATCGACATGCTGCTTGCATACACCATGACTGATTGCACACTGATTTATTTATTTGTTTGTTTAACAGATATATACCATTCAGCAAAGTTTTTAGGGTAGTTTGCGGGGGGGGGGATCTAAACTAGAAAAATAAAGTAGATTTCAACATGTTAAAATGCCAATATTTATTTATTTATTTACATTTATATATCACCTTTCCTCCAAGGAGCTCAAAGTGGTGTACGTGGCTCTCCCCCTCTCCATTTCATCCTCACAATAACCCTGTGAGGTGGGTTAGGCTGACAGATAGTGACAGGCCAAGGTCACTCCATGAGCTTCATGGCGATTTGAATCCTGGTCTTCCAGGTCATAGTCCAACACTATAACCACTACGCCACACTGGCTCTCTATGTAGTAGTTTGTTTGTTTATTATTCATTTATTTATTATTTGATTTATATCCTGCCTTTCCTCCAGCAGGAGCCCAGGGCGGCAGCCTTTTATTGCTCTACACTTGTCAAGGTTGTACACTTGTACAAGGTTGTCAGTCTTTTATTGATCTACACTTAGATAGTATCCTAAAGAGAAAAAAGCATCTGGGACAAACTCTGTTGTATGTGCGTGCAGAAGCTGCAGTTTGAGTAGCTGAACGTGACTCAGATTGCCCACATCTTTGGGACAACATTAGAGGAAATACTTGTTTTCACAAAGAGAAATTTCTTCCCACTTTCAAAATTCAGTAATATTGAATACACTATCATTAGGGCTGCCAGTTACCCCAGGACACACAGTTTAAGATCAAAGCACTCTCTTGAAGCATTTTCAGCTTTGTACTGCACATCTTTATAAAATCCTCTGTTGCAAAATGCTTGCCTCCACAATTACTTCCATCAAATGCCTGGAAGTGATTCAAGCTACTCTGCATACCTGTGAAATGAGAGTTGTATTCATCAGTCAGTTGGAATGCATGAAAAAGTAAGACAAGAAGAAAGGAAACATGCAGCATTTCCCATGGGGGGAGGATCTCACTGCCTTATTGGTTAGCTCAGCCAAGCTGCTGACTGCCCCAGCTCTGAACCAAATTAGATGTGATGTTAATGTATTTCTGTATTTAGCATTCAATTTTTTCCAAATGCAAACAGCAACCATCGGACAGGTGTGTATGTGTATTGGGGGGTTGTGATAATCACTGGAAGAGAAAGTGGGAAGAGGTAGTTCAACCCCTTCCTATCCTGCTGTGGTCCTCACAAAAACCGTTCTTCTTAAGTTGCTATTTGCATTTCATTCCTGTCTGCGTTTAGAATCAGATGATGAATGCAAACAAGGTGACATTGCAAGAATAACTAGCCAATGAAATTTGGCTACATCAAGGTAAACGTAGTCAAGTGAGGGCAAGAGTAGCAGTGGAAAGGGGAAGGTAAGCATGTTCATAAAAATGCTGAAAAACAGTATTTTTAAGTTCTGTCAGATTGTTCTCAAAACCCATGAATTGTTTCAGCTCAATTCCAATTGTTTGTGTGTTGGTGGCATGAATTAAGAAGCACAAATAGGAGGTCAAAAACCAGAATGCTGGAAAGATGTAGCTTTATTCTGTGCACAGAGGCACCATTGATTTCTTGTATATAAAAAAGAAGAAATTTCTGTGTAAAATATGCTAAAGCCCAACGCGTTTCAGCTTGTGCAGTCAAGCCTTCATCAGGGGAAAATTAAACTCTTCAGTAAAAAACATGACAACAGCGATAAGGAAGATACCAGAAAAAGTTTGTCTTAATTTTTTACTGAAGAGTTTAATTTTCCCCTGATGAAGGCTTGACTGCACAAGCTGAAACGCGTTGGGCTTTAGCATATTTTACACAGAAATTTCTTCTTTTTTATATACAAGAAATCAATGGTGCCTCTGTGCACAGAATAAAGCTACATCTTTCCAGCATTCTGGTTTTTGACCTCCTATTTGTGCTTCCAGTGAATGCTTCACACTTTTATCTTGTTACTTGTGGCATGAATTAAGAAACAGGAGTGTACATGTGTGCGGTGCTATGCATATAAGAGGAGAACAGTAAACTAAATCAACCATGATATCAAAGTGAGCATGGGAAAGTGAGTTTCTGTATGAATTTTATTTGAGTGGTTGTAACTACACTGCTTCATGTTCACAAAGCAGAATTCATCCAAATATCGTGCCAACCCCACTGTGCTGAACTTTTCAAGATGCCCACTAGAAGCGCAAGATCCACACAGGCCTATCATTACAGATAAGTCATTATGTTGTGTCAGAGTTTGGAGTTTATTTATTTATTAAATTTATATCCCGCCTGTCCTTCTAGAAGGAGCCAAGGGTAGCAAACAAAAACACTAAAAACTCTCTAAAACATCTTAAAAACAGAAGACTTTGAAACATTAAAACAAAATCTTAAAAACATATTAAAAGAAAGCATCTTTAAAAACATTAAAACAAAACATCATTAAAACATCTTTTTTTAAAAAGCTTTAAAAACATCTAAAAAAGTAATTCTAACTGGGATAAGGTCTCTACTTAAAAGACTTGTTAAAAGAAGATCTTCAGTAGGCACCAAAAAGATAACAAGAGATGGCACCTGTCTAATATTTAAGCAGAGAGAATTCCAAAGGGTAGGTGCCACAACACTAAAAGGTCCGCTTCCTATGTTATGTGGAATGGACCTCCTGATAAGATGGTATCTGCAGGAGGCCCTCACCTGCAGAGCACAGTGATCAACTAGGTATATAAGGAGTAATACCATCTTTCAGGTATCCTGGTCCCAAGCTGCATAGAGCTTTGTACACCAAAACCAGAACCTTGAACTTAGCCCAACTGACATTGGTTGTTCCTGCAAGTACCCCTGAAGATGTATACAATTCAAATAAAGAACCTGGTGGTCTCTTCCTTTCTCTCCTTGCATTTCATGACTTCCTATCCTCACTTTCTGTTCTTGAAAAAGAAAACAAGCAACGGGGACAGAGAGAAGGTATGGGACCTATTTCATGTCATGGAAAATCCCTTACAAACAGAGATTGTCGCAAAATCTAAACAGTGCTGTTGAAAGAGAGAGCTCAGGAACCATAAATATACTGGATCGTGTCAGTTACTGACTCCCCCACAGGGATATGACAGATGGTGCATCAGCCTTTATTCCCCTGCAAACACCTTCAGTATTACTCCCAACAGGGACACCCTAAGGCTGGAGAAAGCAAAAGAGACAAATGAGCTTGCCTATTATCTTGTCCAGCATGGCCCACATGACGTCTTACAGATGTAACATTTTTGGACATCAGAGATCCCAGAGTCCCTGGTAGCTTACCATGATCTGTTTCTAAAACCCAAATACACATAGACCACATCTTCCCAGTTGGGTAAATGTTCCAGTAGGCTGCAGTTAACTATGAGCTTCCCCATGGACAATTATAAGGGGCTTGAATACATGATATAAGTGAGGAGACAGCTTCCATGGGCTTAATATCAGGCTTCACTAGGTCTCTAGAAATCTCATCTACTCATCTATTTCTCTCAAAGTTGATGGATACTTTACAGCTGCCACTGATCCAAAACTCAAGATTGTCCTTTAGGAAACTTTTAGGAAACCAAGTGAGGTGCGATCACCTTCCCCTTTCCTGACCTAGCAGTCAAGATAAGTTACCATCATGTGATCTTTAAAGGTATAATGGGACAGCGACTATCCACTCTTTGCTCTTAGTAGGGAATCTCATCTTATATCAATCCATAACAGGAGGGAGGAGCTGGCGGGGAAGTCGCCGCAGTGCAAACACACTGGTGGAACCAATCCAGTGCTCCTACTGGTGCATTTGCACCAGCTACCTCCTGCTACCTCCCCCTATCTCTCCTGGTAAGTAACAGAGACCCACCTGCCAGGAAGCTAGCACAGTGGCTCCTCCTGACCTGGCGACCCACTTCTGCATAAGACAGGGTTAGGGAACCTGTGGCCTTCCAGATAGTGCTGGACTCCAACTCACATCAGCATCAGCCAGCATGGTCAATGGTCAGGAATTATGGTAGCTACAGTATATTCCAACAATGTCTGGGTTAGGGGAACATGTTTCTCGTCTCTGCCATATGAGAATATTCCACACACTTAACAATAATAATAATAATAATAATAATAATAATAATAATAATTTATAAGTCGCCTATCTGGCCAATGGCCACTCTAGGTGACGTACAACTCAATTAAAATACATCATAATAAATACAGTACAACAATAAAACAGTAAAACAGTGACAGTTCAGAGTAGCAGGCAATTAGTAAAAAAGATTAACCCTCCCCGGAAGTCCCGAAGGCCTGTCTGAAAAGCCAGGTCTTCAAGGCCTGGCGGAATACATTCAGGAAAGGGGCATGCCGAAGATCATATGGGAGGGAGTTCCAGAGAGTGGGGGCCGCCACAGAGAATGCCCTCTCTCTAGTCCCTACCAGCCTAGCTGTTTTAGTTGGTGGGACTGAGAGAAGGCCCTGTGTGGCTGATCTTGTCGGGCGGCATAATTGGTGGCGTTGGAGGCGCTCCATCAGATAAACTGGGCCGAGACCGTGTAGGGATTTAAAGGTTAATACCAACACCTTGAATTGGGCCCGGAAAACAACTGGGAGCCAGTGCAGAACAAACAGCACTGGGGTGATGTGCTCCCGGCGGCGACAGTTTGTAAGTAGTCGAGCCGCCGCATTTTGTATAAGTTGTAGTTTCCGGACCGTTTTCAAGGGTAGCCCCACGTAGAGCGCATTACAGTAGTCCAAACGAGAGGTGACCAGGGCATGTACCACCAATGGGAGCTGATGAACAGGGAGGTAGGGTTGCAGTCTACGTATGAGGTGTAATTGATACCAAGCTGCCCGGCTCACTGCCGAAATCTGAGCCTCCATGGACAGCTTGGAATCAAGGACAACCCCTAGGCTGCGGACTTGGTCCTTTAGGGGCAGTTTCACCCCATCGAACATCAAGTCAATATCTCCCAACCTTCCCTTGTCCCCCACGAGTAGCACCTCGGTCTTATCAGGATTCAGCTTCAACCTGTTCCTTCCCATCCATCCACTCACGGATTCCAGGCACTTGGACATGGTCTCCACAGCCAACTCTGGTGAGGATTTAAACGAGAGATAGAGCTGAGTGTCATCTGCATACTGGTGACACTGCAGCCCAAATCTCCTAATGATAGTCCCCAGCGGCTTCATATAGATATTAAATAGCATGGGAGAGAGGATAGAGCATCTACTCCTCTCTTCTATTTTCTTACACCTTAGTAAATAAAGATGTGACAATTTTCTCTTTATTTACAACATTGACCCCACAGTCATAAGTATTATCTCAAAACATTGGGTTTTTGTTTTTCATTAGACCATCTGTTGATCATGTAACTGTGCTTATTTCTTAAGGTTGTCTTAAAACAGCAGTGAGGAAAGGGGCAGACTGTCCATCTGGAAAAAAATTGCAGAGCTCTTGGTCATCATATGCTTCTGAGAAATAAGAGCCCCAAACTTAATATTTAACTGGTTTTCTGGTTTGAAATTTAGATGCATAACTAGCTGTGTGGGTAAATTCTGCCTGCACAAATAACTGTGTTTATATCAGTGGCTTTTCTTGTGTTTTTAATATGCTTTAGTGTTACAAGAAATGCAGCATTCCTGAGCAACTTGAGTTCAAATATAAGCCAGGAGGAAAATATCTAGAAAACATAGATTTTTTATTTTTTATTTATGCAAAAGATTGTTACTAAACTTCTAAAAACTATTTTGCTTAACGTGTTTTACAATAAAAATTGATAGAACATCAGTTTTGCAGAGTTGCTAAGACACAAAATAGTCAGAGAGAATCAAGAAAGTCTAAAAAAAGAGAAACAAAAACCCAGACCCCTTTTGGACTTTTTTCTGTCAGAGTTCTCATAATCTGTTGAAATTCATTAAAAATCAGCCATGTTCACAGAGTACCTGTAATCCTATTACTGACTTTGCCCCATACTCTGACCGTCATCTTCTGCAGTTTAAAAGTTAAAAAATTCCCTGGCTGATGTTTAATTAATTAAAGTAATTTTGCATTGAACTGAATGATAGTGTCAGGCATGCTCAGTAAGAACCAACTGTCAGTGTTCTAAAAGCCAGACTCACAGCTGCTTGGCTTGCCTAATCGGGGCCATGCCCACACCAGACTTTGATTTCATTTTAGACAGTCATGGTTTCCCCCAGAGAATCCTGGGAAATGTAGTTGTGAAGGGTGCTGAGAGGAGACTCCTATTCGCCTGAGACAGCTCCAGTGGCCAGACTGGTTTAACAGTCAGCCGCTTTGATTGAAGGTCTGTGAGGGAACAGGGCATCTCCTAGCAACTCTCAACACCCTTCACTAACTACACTTCCCAGGATTCTTTGAGAGAAGTCATGACTGTCCAAAGTGAAATAAAGGCCTGGTGTGGATGTGGCCAGGGACAGCTTTGGTTTAAATTTGGGTGGGAGGCTACATGTGCCTGCTGTAGAATAAAAAGGTGGGGGAAACGCTGAAAAGCAGTGATACTGTTCACAATGTTTTCCTTCTGGAAATGAAAGGGGCTTCCCCTCTCCCCAGTGCCCACCCACCCAACCTCCTCCTCTCCCCCCTGCTATCCTCCATGTCCCTCCCTCAGGTCAGTGTTGGACTAGGACCTGGGAGACCAGGATTCGAATCCCCACACAGCTATGAAGCTCACTGGGTGACTTTGGGCCAGTCACTGCCTCTCAACCTCGGAGGAAGGCAATGGTAAAACCACCTCTGAATACTATTCATAGAGTCGCCATAAGTCGGGATTGACTTGAAGGCAGTCCATTTCCATTTTCAAACATGATTGCACAGAAATAAATCTGATTGAACTCAAAAAGTATGCAAATGATAAATCCTACCCTCCCTTCTCCTCCCTCCTATCCCCTTCCTTTGCCCCCTCCCTCCCCATCCCCTTCCAATCCCCTCCTTCCCCCTCCCCTTCCTCCTCCCCATGGTCAGTTTTACCTATCTTAAGCATGAATGCACAGGAGTAAATACTATTGAACTCAATAAGCATGCAAATGATTAGACCTGCCTTGCCCCTCGTTCCCCTCTCCTCTCCCTTCGTCCTCCCCTACCCTCTTCCTTCTTCCTCCTTCCCTGCCCACTCCAGCCCTCCAGCCCTCCCTCCCTCCCCCCAGTCAGTTTTTCTAAGCATGATTGCAGGGGAGTAAATCCCACTGAACTCAATAAGCATGCAAATGATCAAACATTTCCTCCTCCCCCTTCTTCCTCCTCCCCTCCCCCTCCTTCCTCCTGCCCTCCCCCTCCTTCCTTCTGCCCTTTCTCCCCTCCCTTCCTCCTCCTCCCCCCCTTCCCATCCCCTGTGGTCAGTTTCACCTTTCCTAAGCATGATTGCAGGGGAGTAAATCCCACTGAAGTCAATAAGCATGCAAATGATCAAACTTGCACAGGATCTCAGCAAACTTGCACAGAATCCAATTTCTTACCTCTTGGATTTACAAGCAGAGAAATTCACTAATAGGCAAAAAACCTTGCGGTTTAAGAACCTACCTATAGCCAACAGATATTTCTATCCAACTTTAAAAAGCAGGGAAATTGGGCAGCTATAGTGAATGCACCAGGGGAGCAGGAGATCTGACCTTCTCTCTGAGATACTGTACTGCCCTACAAATTTGTCAAAATGCAAACACCATTTGGGTTGGTCTTTCACAGTCCAATCCACTTCCTGTGTAGCTTGGAAGAATTTGGTAACATGTGCCATGGAAAATTAAATAAACATAACAATGGAGAGAAGAAAATAATTCATCAGATGTAACATAGATGTAATATAGAGGCCGGTGGGCTGAGCGGTTTTTGGGAGACCTTACTGCTTGCAAGAAGACGAGCATCGTTGCTGCTCAGCTACTACTTACAGCATTTCTATCTTATCAATTGTAGTGGCTTTTGCTTCCTGCAGAGGATTGGGCGTGTGTAAGTGTGTGTATGTGTATGTGCATGGTGCATGTCTGCATTGGCCTAAGCCATGTGCCTGGGAGAGAGGATACAGAGTCGAGTGGGAAGATTTGAGGGGGCCCCAATTAGTATAGTGACGGGTAGAGGGAGATATGACATTGTGCGGAGGACTTGCCAGGTGAGGGGAACTCGGCCCAGGCAGTTAACGGCTGTACCTTGTTCCAGTCCTCCCCACATCCACAGGTCTGTTGGTTGCCCTATCAGCCAGCTCTCGGGTCTCCGGATGCTGCTCTTAAATGCCACATCGGTATATAATAAGACCTCCCTCATCCATGATTTACTTCTGGAGGAGGCAGCCAATCTGGCTTGTATAACTGAGACCTGGGTGGGCGAGCGGGGGGGAGTTAGTCTCTCTCAGCTGTGCCCACTGGGGTACCAGGTTCAGCATCAGGGTAGACCTGAGGGTCGGGGAGGGGGGTTGCTGTAGTCTATAGGAGTTCTATTTTCCTTTCCAAGCACCCTGTCCATGTGACTACTGGTCTGGAGTGTTTACACCTTGTATTGGGTCAAAGGGACAGATTGGGGATTCTGTTGGTGTACCGTCCACCCCGCTGCCCAACAGACTCCCTAACTGAGCTGACGGAGGTGGTCTCGGAGGTACTGTTGAGATCCCCCAGACTGTTGGTAATGGGGGATCTCAACATTCATGCCGAGGCTACCTTATCTGGGGCAGCTCAGGACTTCATGGCTACCATGACAACCATGGGGCTGTCCCAATATGTCACTGGCCCGACCCATGTAGCAGGGCATACTCTAGATTTGGTTTTCGCAACTGGACAGGGAAATGGTGATCTGAATGTAGGGAGCTTTACATCAGTTCCTTTGTCATGGACATATCACCGCTAGTTGAAGTTTAGACTTACAGCGGCTTCTCCCTCTGCAAGGGTGGAGGACCTATTAAGATGGTCCACCCCCAGAGACTAATGAATCCGGTTGGTTTTCAAAGGGCTCTGGGGAGTTTTCCAGCTGATAGGCTGGTGCTCCTGTCGAAACCCTGGTTGAACTGTGGAATACAGAAATGACCCGGGCAGTTGACATGATTGCTCCTGTGCGCCCTCTCCTATGTAGAGCTCATACAGCTCCATGGTATACTCTGGAGCTGAGAGCGATGAAGCAATACAGGAGATGGCTTGAGTGCAAATGGAGATGAACTCCTGATGGATGCAATTATACACTGGTAAGTGCCTATACCAAGTTGTATTTAGGGGCAGTGAGAGCAGCAAAAAAGCAATATTTTGCTGACACTATTAAATCATCTATCTGCCGTCCAGCGGAGCTTTTTAAGATTGTCCGAGGACTATTACATTCTGGCCCTAGGGACATGGTAGAACCATCTGAGGCCCGCTGCAATGCCTTTGCTCGACACTTCCAAGATAAAATCCTTTGCATCCGTCGGGATTTAGACTCCAATGTTATAACAGTTGAATCAAATGAGGTATCCAGAACACAGTCTTGTCATGATTTTTTGGATGAATTTCAGTTGGTGCAGCTTGAGGACGTTGACAAGGTGCTTGGACAGGTGCGTGCAACCACTTCTGTATTGGATCCTTGCCCTTCTTGGCTAATAAAAGCTAGCAGGGATGGAACAGCCGGCTAGGCCAGGGAAGTGATTAATGCCTCATTGCGAGAGGGAGTGGTCCCTGACTGACTAAAAGAGGCGGTAGTGAGACCGCTCCTGAAGAAACCTTCCCTGGACCCAGAAAACTATAACAATTATAGGCCGGTAGCAAATATCCCATTCCTGGGCAAGGTCCTGGAACGAGTGGTTGCGGATCAGCTCCAGACACTCTTGGATGAGACTGATTATCTGGATCCATTTCAATCGGGTTTCAGGCCTGGTTTTGGCACCGAGACAGCCTTGGTCGCCCTGTATGATGACCTTTGTCAGGAGAAAGACAGGGGGAGTGTAACTCTGTTGATTCTCCTTGATTTATCAGCGGCCTTTGATACCATCGACCATGGTATCCTTCTGGGAAGACTCGCTGATTTCGGAGTTGGAGGTACTGCTTGGCAGTGGTTCCGCTCCTACCTAGCGGGTCGTCTCCAGAAGGTAGTGCATGGGGAATATTGCTCAGCACCCTGGGTCCTTCAGTATGGAGTTCCGCAGGGGTCAGTTCTATCCCCCATTCTTTTTAACATCTACATGAAGCCACTGGGTTCGGTCATCAGGAGTTTTGGAGTGCGTTGTCACCAGTATGCTGATGACATGCAGCTCTACTTCTCCTTTTCATCTTTTTCAGGTGAGGCTGTCGATGTGTTGAATCGGTGCCTGGTCGCGACAATGGACTGGATGAGAGCTAATAAACTGAGGCTCAATCCAGACAAGACTGAAATGCTGTTAGTGGGTGGTTCCTCTGACCAGATGATGGATTTCCGACCTGTTCTGGATGGGGTTGCACTCCCCCTGAAGGAGCAGGTTCGTAGCTTGGGCATTCTTTTCGAACCATCCTTGTCACTTGAGGCTCAGGTAGCCTCAGTGGCACGGAATGCTTTCTACCAACTTCGGTTAGTGGCCCAGCTACGCCCCTATCTGGACAGAGACAACCTTGCTTCAGTCGTTCATGCTCTGGTAACCTCTAAATTAGATTACTGTAATGCTCTCTACGTGGGGCTGCCTTTGAAGACGGTTCGGAAACTGCAGCTCGTGCAAAATGCAGCGGCCAGATTGTTAACTGGGACCAGGCGGTCCGAACATATAACACCGATTCTGGCCCGCTTGCAGTGGCTGCCTATATGTTTCCGGGCCCAATTCAAGGTGCTGGTTTTAACCTATAAAGCCTTACACGGCATGGGACACAATACCTGATGGAACGCCTCTCCCGATATGAGCCTACCCGTACACTTCGGTCAACATCGAAGGCCCTCCTCCAGGCGCCTACCCAGAGAGAAGCTCGGAGGGTAGCAACAAGAAAAAGGGCCTTCTCAGTGGTGGCCCCCAAATAATAATAAAATAATAATAAAAAAAATAATTTTTGTGTCGCCTATCTGGCCGAAGCCACTCTAGGCGACGTACATGTTAAAATACAATAAAATACAATATAAATACAGCATGAAATACAATGCAAACTTTGGAACGATCTCCCCCTTGAAGTACGCCTGGCGCCAACGTTAATATCTTTTCGGTGCCAGGTTAAAACGTTCCTCTTCTCCCAGGCATTTTAATCATTTTAATCATTTTCATCATTTTAATCTTTTAATCATCTAATCATTCAACATCATAACATCTTTATATTTTACACTTCATTCTTTTTAGTATCTAGTATATTAGTATTTTAATGTTAGTATTTTTGTGTGTTTGAATTCGATATGTGGTTTTAATTGTATATTGATGTTTTATTCTGTTGTGAACCGCCCAGAGAGCTTCGGCTATGGGACGGTATAGAAATTAAATAAATAAATAAATAAATAAACATGTAACATACTGAACAATGCAGTGTGCCTAAAAGAAAAGTAGTGTTAAGAGAGTGAAAGTGGAGTTGTTAAGAAAATATTCAATTGACATGCCTATATATGGGAAATCTGAAAACAGACTATACAGATCTTCAATAGTAGATAATATAAGCTAATGATTTTTACAGTTACGGGCCAAGACTTGTTGCTTAATCCATCTATCCTTTCACTGCACTGGTAACATCAGTGCACCAGTTTGTCAGATTATTATCATAACAAGTTCCAAAGCTATTAAGACTGATCTGTCAATCTTCCTGGGTAATAACTTCTACTGCTTGATTATGACCATGGCATAAATATTCACATTCCTACAAGAGCTAATTCTCAGAAAATTTTCAAACCTTATGTGCCAGCCTTGGCCATATTGGTATTTGAACTTTTCCTTTACTGTATGAAAAAAATAATTTGATGTAGCCCTTCTGTGGATCCAACTATGTCTACCATAGCTAGCACACTTAGGTTGCAATGCCATGCACAGTGACTTGTTGAGAGTAAATCCCGTTGCACACACTGGGACTTATCCCTGACTAAATATACATACACTCACACTGTTAAACCTCTGGTAGAATCAGACCACGACTAGTTTAAAAATGCATATGCATAAGCCCAGCCCTCTAGTCAACACAGGTTAGATGTTCTCATTGTAACCATAGAAGCTTCAGATCATCACAGTGGGGGATGGGGCTGATTACCTTTGATTTACATTAGTTGTTGTTCCCCAGGCAAATTCCTCAGGAGTGTTCAGATCACTGGCTAGGGGTGGACAGATTATCCTAAATCCACTCCATTCCATTTTCACTCATGCTGAATTATAGCATAGGCCCATTCTGTTCCATTTTGTGCAGTGTTTTGAAAGAATGCATGAAAAGTTCATATTAGGTATGTATTATTTATATATTTATTAAATTTATATCCCAATACAGGCAGAGGTTTATGTGCATTACTGTATGCATTTCCCCCCAAGTACATATATTCATGCTTTCCCCATCAAATACTTACTTTATTTGCATTTTAACAAAAACCTACCATATTTGTGTGGACCCTTATTATGCACTGAAACTACATTGCAAAATCTGGATGTAATCCAACTGGAAGTTGCAGTTCAGTTCGCAAGCAAATTCAGGACCATGGAATTGGGTTGGTCTGCCACAGAAAGTGGACCATATCAGTTCCTCCTCCATCCTTACTACAGGCAGAAGACCTGCTCGTGCTAAGATGCTATTTGTATGAACAAGCGCCTCGACAAGAGGAATTTACAGTGTGTACATATGGACATCATGATGTTTATAACATATTGCCCTAGTTGAGTGTTATAAATAGAGAGCCAGTGTGGTGTAGTGGTTAATGTGTTGGACTACGGGTTCGAATCCCCACATAGCCATGAAGCTCACTGGGTGACCTTGGGCCAGCCACTGCCTCTCAGCCTCATGAAAACCCTGTTCATAGGGTCTCCATGAGTCGGAATCGACTTGAAGGCAGTACATTTACATTTAGAGTATTACAACAAATGATATTCTTGTGCTCCTGAGGAAGGTGTCTCCCAAAACAAGTCAGACAACTGACATTTTTATTAAAATTCTTCATATCTTTAGCTATATTTTGAGTCTCACATCTTTTTCTATCTTTTTTTGAAGCCACCAGAATTTTCACAAATCACAAATTCCCAGAGGATGATCTGAAGGCACATAAGGCTACCACCTTGCTAAAGCTAAGCAGGTCTAGATTTAGTCAGTGCTTGGATGGGCCACTGTCTGGAAACCATATGTACACCATCTTGAGTTCCATGATGGAAGAAAGCTGGGATATAGATGTAAGAAAATAAATAAATATATAAAGCCATGTGTACCTCTGAATCAGAGGCCCTTGTTCACAGAAACAGGATTTCCCATATATGAGCTTAAGGGTAACCCTATCTGCTCCTGAGGCAAGCCTATGCGAAGAAAGTGTGAATATTATTGGATGTTTTAATTATTTAAATAGCAGCATTCATTTCTGAGAGTTAATTATTTACCCTATTGCTTCCTTTGCTTTATTAATAGTTCACTATTAAAAACTACTAATTAGTGTGGGTGAGGTGTAAAGCTTATATTGTTTGACTTCCTTTAATTTGGCTAACAGTGGCTGACCACTGAGAGCTTAACAATTTGCACATCATCATTGGCTAATCACGTATGGACTGCCTAAGAAGGATATTTTTATATAATTTGTATGAAGGCCAGAGTCTTGACATGTCATCTGAAGACCTTCGCATTATCTCTCTGATTATAGCATGTATTATTCAACTTGAAAAGAGCACCTGAACCCTTTACTAGCTGGATCTCAGTTTTGGACTACATAACAGCAAGAAAGGTCAACTTCCAAACGTATATTCAGCAACTATCGTGATTTGTCTTCACAAAATATGGGTGGGGATTATACAACTTTGCCTGCAAGTGGCTGTTATCCTGCACTCATATTGCGCAAAGGGCATATGCAGGCATCTACCTGGATGTGTGAGAGATCTGCACAAAAGTGCACAAGTCTGGAATCACCTTAAGAATCCTGTTGAAAGATAACAAAATCTTCACAATGAATGCAGCTCAACTGTTGTAGCAAAGATTAATAAGATATCTTGAATATAAAATGCTATGAAGAACTCCATCCATAGTGGACGCATTTTGGACACAGTTTTAATTAGAATTAGATTGCAGCATTATAGCACCACCTACAGGAGGACCTTGAGTTTCTAGGCTCTCATTTTTATAAAAAGAAGAAAAGATTTTAAATGCTGTAAGCAACAAACTATACATAACATCAGAAAGAGACAATGTTTAACAACAGCAAACATCTGGAAGGCCATTCATGGCTGGAGCTATTGGACCTAGATGCTTTTCCTTCTAAAATAGTGACCCCTAGAATTGTTTTCCTAGAATTTTGGCTGTCAGATACAATCTTTAAGCACGTCTTCACCATGAACACAGATACATCTTGAGATTAGATTAGTGTGTCTATAATTACACCAGTTATAACCAACATAAAATATAAATTATTGCTGCCAATAAATACATAGCACATACCTTGTATATCTGTAGAAATAGGATCATAGAATTAATATCTTATTTGTGAGATCACACTCTACAGAATAGTACAGGGCAGTGAATCCAAAACTGTTTATTGTCTTGCTCTCTGGAATGTCCTTCCCTCTGCCATATGTGACACATCATGTCTCAGTTGCTTCACACATATTGCAGTGCATAGCTGGGAAATGAAGAGGCAAGACAAGATGAGGTGTGGGTAAATCAAGGGCCACGTTTATTGGAATAAAGCCAATTACATGCTTGATTGCATAATAAAATGATCTGCAAAGACAAGTGCACGCACCCGCTACCTGCCTTAGGAACCGGCCTTATCAAGGTGGCAATAGGGACTTCCACGGACAACGGAAGCAAGGACCCCCAGGCGCACCTCAAGGAAAAGGGCCCCAGCCCAATTAAGTTACTAGAATTACGTTTATTAAGTTGTTATCCTTTATTCATGAAGCTCGGTGCCTTTTAGAGGGTTTTTCAACTGATTTTCAGATCCCTTATTCAGGCCCTCAGACTGCCTTCCGGTCTAGGAACCTGAGGTCCATCTTGGGCATGGAACAGGTCGTTCTGGACAAGATTAACAAAGAAAGGGAAGCGGGCCGCATTTTGGGCCCCTTTGCTTCCCCTCCCGTCCCGTCTCTTAGGGTTTCGCCACTGGGCATTGTGCCTAAGAAGACACCGGGAGAGTTCCGCCTCATTCACCACATCTCCTATCCGCATGGGCAGTTGGTTAATGATTTTATTCCACCTCACTTATGTTCGGTACGCTACACCTCTTTTGACTGTGCAGTGGGCATGGTTAGGAGTTGTGGTGTGGGTGCCCTCATGGGGAAGTGTGACATAAAATCCGCATTCCGCCTCCTCCCCATACATCCTGGAGATTTTGATCTATTGGGTTTCACTTTTGCGGATCAATATTACGTTGATCGTGCACTGCCCATGGGCTGCTCTATTTCATGTGCAGTTTTTGAGCTTTTTAGCTCTTTCCTGGAGTGGGCAGTGAGGAGGCGGTCTGGCTCATGTTCTGTTGTCCACTATTTGGACGATTTTTTGTTTGCTGGCCCGGCACACACGAGGGAGTGCAAGGATCTCATGGATCACTTTATGGAGCTGTCCAGGGAACTTGGAGTCCCACTGGCAGGGGAAAAAACAGAAGGCCTGTCCCCTATTATCACATTCCTGGGGATTGAAATAGATACGTTAGCCCAGTCCTGTAGGCTCCCACTTGCCAAACTACAGTTGCTGCAAGAGAAGATAGCTCATATTCAGGTTTCCAGGAGGGTAACCCTTTGTATCCTTCAGGAGCTGGCGGGTTCACTGAACTTCGCCTGCAGGGTGGTTGCACCGGGGCGGGCTTTCTTGAGACGAGTCTATGACACTATGTCAGGTTTGTCCCGTCCCCATCATCACATCAGGCTTTCTGGGGCGCTCAAAGACGATCTGTCGGTCTGGGCTAAGTTCCTACAGGACTTTAATGGGATTTCTTTTTGGAGGCGGGACCGCCTCCTGGAGGCCGAACTCCAGGTGCACACCAACGCCTCGGGGGCATTTGGTTTCGGTGTCATTTTTAATGACTCTTGGAGCCATGGCAGCTGGCCACAGACCTGGGTTCAGGAAGGCTGGATTAGAGATTTGACTCTCCTGGAATTTTTTCCAATAGTGGCAGCAGTGCATCTTTGGCCAGACAGGCTGCGCGGTTCCACAGTCCACTTTTGGTGTGACAACCTGTCCACAGTGCACATTATTAACTCCTTGTCATCAAAGAACCCCCGAGTCATGCATCTAGTGCGGGCCTTTGTTCTACAATGTCTCCAGTTTAATATTCTGTTTCTGGCACGCCACGTCCCGGGTATTGATAACAGTATCGCTGATGCTCTGTCACGGAACCAGATGGAGAGATTTCGCCACCTGGCGCCGTGGGCCAAGGCTCAGCCGGACGTGGTCCCACCAGATCTATGGGAGATTGGCAGCTTGAGTCGGAGAGAGCGATAAGCCTGTCCATTGCGCCCAGTACTATGGCCAGCTACCAGAGAGCAGGTAGGGAGCTATTGGCTTTCAGGGAAGAAAGGGGATACATGCAACAGTGGCCCATTCCAGTGGTGCACCTCATAGAGTTTTGTGTGGAGGGCAAGAGGAAGGGCCTTGCCGTCAAGACTATTAGAGGTAAGCTCTCTGGCCTTTCCTTTTTGGCCAAGTCACGCGGTTTGCAGGACTTTTCCGATGACTTCCGACTTCATAAGATGTTGGAAGGCTGGGCACGGGAATATCCCGCTAATCCAGATTCCCGCTCCCCTATGCACCCGGAACTTTTATTAGGGCTCCGGATGCAATTGGAGTGTTTATGTTCCTCATCTTTCAAGGTATTGCTTTTTCATGCGGCCGCACTTACACTATTCTATGGAGCTTTTAGGATTAGTGAGGTGTTGGCGGGATCTAAGACTGACATCTCTTCCCGTGCCTTTTTACTGTCTGATTTTAGTTGGAAGGGGGGACAAGCTGCCCTACACTTGCGTTGGTCAAAGACTGATCAGCATAGGAGGGGACATACGGTCTTTCCTCCTCACAGCTGCCCGAGATTTGCCCTGTAGCCGCATTAAAATCTTTCCTGGCAGTACGGGGACAACAGCGGGGCTATTTGTTTCCACATAAGGATGGCCAACCCCTTTCTAGATTCCAGTTTGGGGCAATTACCAGGACGGCCCTTGGTAATATGGGATTGGACCCCAACCTTTTTGGGACGCACTCCTTCCGCATTGGAGCGGCGTCTACGGCCGCCTGTTTGGGCTTCCCCCAAGAGAGGTTACAGTCCCTGGGCAGATGGCATTCTACGGCCTATAGGTCTTATATTCGACCTTTTCGAGGGGTTCGAAAAACCAGTTTGTGAGTTGTTCTTTGTCACTGTTATGAGTTTCCATTGTTTATTTTGACAGGCCACTGGAAGGGAGACGAAAGAGTGCGCATCCTCCTCTGTGGCCATAGTATGGCCTTTTGGGCGGGCCGCAGGGCGGCGAAGTCGAGTTTTGGCACGCAGCTTGGGCTTAGCCAGTGGGCTACTCTACAATGGTTGGGCCGCCGTGGGATGCATTGGGACGGGCTCCTTCCTACGCTTTTCCAGATGGCAGTGGTCCGGGATGCACCACGTTTTTTGGTCATTCACCTGGGAGGAAATGACCTGGGCATGCTGAAGGGCAGAGCCCTTATTGAGCAGGCGTCTGCTGACTTCCGGGCCATTAGGCAGAGGTGGCCGGGGGTGCACTTGATTTGGTCCGATATTTTACCCCGTAGTCACTGGAATTGTATGGGTGACCCTAGGGGGATAAATAGGACCCGCAAAAAAGTAAATAGACAGCTCCGTCTTGCTCTATTGGACTCTGGTGGTTTTGTCATTCACCACCTGGAGATAAGACGCAGTAGGGTTGAACTATATCGGTCTGATGCAGTTCATATGTCCGATATAGGTAACGACATCCTTTTAGGAGACCTGCAGAGGGGTGTGAGGGACATCTTGTTCAGATGTGGGGTAAAGGGCGACTAAACAGAGGTTTGTCCCCTTTCTGTGGCGAGGAAGTGCGGGAAAGGTTAAAGGTGAAGGGGAGCTAGGTGACACCTTTAGGCACCTTTGGAGGTGATAGGCGGTTCCAGAGACCTGCAGCTCCGGGTTATACGGCCCAAGGGCAGGATACGGGTCGCCTCTGTGGCCAACAAGTCTCATCCACTCGGAGTTTCAGGGCACCGGGGGGTGGTGACGCAGGTTGGCCTCCCTACACACAATTGGAGTGTGATCGGGGCAAGGGGTTGACAGATTGGCACCCCTTTGCCCGGCAGGGGTTTGGGTCGCCCAATAGCTGCAAGCAGGCTTTGCCTGACTCATCAGTTGAATCCTGCACTTATGTTCCCCGTTGCAGGTTCATTATCATAATATGAATTTGGTTTAATAAAGTGGCCTGTTATTTAACCCATCATATTGTGTCTGCGTCTTATTTCACCCCTGGGTCACAACCCCGCTCCGCACCCGGGAGTTACCGGGTCACAGGGCGTAGTTTGCGGCCCGGCGTGAATCCGAGCCTCCATTTTGTTGAAGAGGGCAAGCACGCCGGATTGACATGATGTCATCGCAGCGCGCTGCCTGAGGGGGCGGGGCAACCGAGCTTATTTAAGCTTGCGCCGGCTGCCCCCTCTCCCTCTTCATAATTGTGGCACCCGCCCTACCCTCCCTCTGCTGCAGTGTGATTCATTTGGTTGCCTCTGGGGCCGAGTAGGAATTTTTGGCCTGCCTGAGTTTTAGCCGGCGGGTTTATTTTGCCTACTCCATACTGTGGTTCAGTCGGGAGGGCATTCAGGGTTAGCCTGTTCTTGTGGTTATTAGGTTGATTTGGCTGTTTGAATTTAATACTTTAAAGTTCGCTTTATTGAGGAAGTGCGGGAAAGGTTAAAGGTGAAGGGCAGCTAGGTGACACCTTTAGGCACCTTTGGAGGTGATAGGCGGTTCCGGAGGCCTGCAGCTCCGGGTTATACGGCCCGAGGGCAGGATACAGGTCGCCTCTGGGGCCAACAAGTCTCATCCACTCAGAGTTTCAGGGCACTGGGGGGCGGTGATGCAGGTTGGCCTCCCTATGCACAATTGGAGTGTGGTCGGGGCAAGGGGTTGACAGGTTGGCACCCCTTTGCCCGGCAGGGGTTTGGGTCGCCCGATAGCTGCAAGCAGGCTTTGCCTGACTCATCAGTTGAATCCCGCACTTGTTCCCATTTGCAGGTTCATTATCATAATATGAATTTGGTTTAATAAAGTGGCCCGTTATTTAACCCATCATATTGTGTCTGCGTCTTATTTCACCCCTGGGTCGCAAATGCTCTGCCAGGTGCTATGACTGCACGCAAAGTTCAATTGCCCTACCAACTCCTGAAGCTCCATGAGTATAACCTTCCTTGCTTCCCGCATGCTATCAACCCTGCACTTCAAAGCCCCTGGTTTGACTGCCGGTAAACGACAAGCCTGTGCCATCAAGTCAAGCTCAATGCCCAAAAAGGTGAGCACAGGTGACAGGCCCTCAGTTTTTTCCTTGGCCAAAGGCACACCTAACTCCTCTGCCAACTGCCCAAACGTCCTCATCAGCTGGCTGCACTGCTGTGAACCAGCAGGACCAGCAAACAGAAGATCATCTAAATAATGCACTACTGTATCACAGCCAGCTCACCTCCTGAGAGCCCACTCAAGGAATGTACTAACGTGTTCACAAGCTGAACAAGAAATAGAACACCCCATGGGTAAAGCTCGATCCACATAAAGCAAACCCTTGAAAGAAAATCCCAACAGATCAAAGCCCAAAGGGTGGACTGGCAAGAGGCGAAATGCTGACTTAATATCACACCTACCCATGAGAGAGCCCTGGCCAAAACGCCGGACCATCAAAACTGCGCTGTCAAAGGAAGTGTAACACATTGAACACAAATGTCTGGGAATAGCATCATTCACCAACTGCCCCCTAGGGTAAGACACGTGATGAATGAGCCTAAACTGTCCAGGAACTTTTTTAGAAATGATGTCCGAGGGGGAAACCCTTAGTGTGGGCATGGGAGGGTGATCGAGACCTGCCCCTCAGCCACCTCCTTGTTAATTTTCTCCTGCACCACTAACTCCATTCCCACAAGAGACTTAAGATTCCCTGAGATGTAAGGCCTATGTTCCCCAACAACTAGAATCCTGAAACCAGAACAAAAACCTTCCCCCAAATAAGCTGCATCTGCTCTTCTAAGATAATACCAGAGCAAATGCATAAGCTGAGGAATTTTAATCAGTTTGGGGACCCTTTCCTGAAGGCTGTCCTCCAGCCTTACCCTTACCTTTCGAGCCCCCGGCACCCTTCTTGGGAGGCAGAATACCACCCACCAGGAAACCCTTCTAGAAAAATCTAAACAGCTAGATCAAAAAGCATCCAAGAAGGCTGCTCAAAATGGCCACCAACACCCACGAAGGAGCAAAATGTGCTCCTATATGGACTCTTCAAAATGGCCACCTAACACAAAGCAGCAAAATGTGTTCAAAATGGCTCCTCAAAATGGCTCCTCAAAATGGCCACTGAACACAAGACAGCAAAATGTGGTCAAAATGGCTGCTCACAAAATGGCCACCCTTTTTTTGTGGTGAACATACCCCAAAAGGCCTAAAATGGCCACCTCAAAAGCCGACTGCCCCAAAGTGGCTACCACCCCCCAGGAGCAGCAAAATTCCCAACCTGAAAGTGGCGGGAAACCCGCAGATGGCCACCTGCCACCCCCCAGAAACAGAAAACCCCCACCCAAAATGGCAGGAACCCACCAATGGCCACCAACCGGACCCCAGGCCCAAGGAAGCCCAAACAGCCATCCCTAGCCCCCCCAGGAATGCCACCAGGCCACACCACCCTCAGCATCCCCCGGGAATAGGCCCACTGCTCCCTCAAACTGTGCAGGTCCAGAAGGCCTGCCAGAAAGGCCACGCTGAATCCTCTCTGCTGTCGCTGCTCCACCAATTGCTGCTGCAACAAGTGCTGCTGGCGCCGCTCGCCTGGCCCATGCCAGGCCCGTCAAACCTCCACTGCTCTCCTGGCCCACACCAGGCCTGTTGGCAGTCCACACGCTGCCACTCCGCCTGCTGCTCCTGCACTGCCGCCTGCTGCTGCTCTGTCTGCTCTGCCCCCTACGTGAAAGGCGCGTGGCCACATCTCACCTAAGAGAAGGGGCTTTTGAGGTCTTCCCCAGCATGAGGTCTTCCCCAGCATGGCTGCAAAGGCCCACCATTGCCAGAGCCCCTTGGGTCTGACGGTGGTGGGAATTGTAGACACATATCTTTTTGCCCCGGCTTTCCCTGACCCATAAGACTGGAGCCTGTTGTTACCAAATTTCTGTTTTTCTAATACTGTTTCTATGTTTGTATCTCTGTTTTTATCATACTATCATTGTTTTTATGTTGTCTTTTTGTTTACCGCTTAGAGACGTTTAAAAAATATTAAGCCATTTAGAAATGTTTTTAAGTAAACAAATATAAACTTTTTTTTAAAATACAGAATTTCACAGTGGTAGATTAAATGCCAGTCTGAGTCCATAAAATATATATCTTCAATAGCCAACTGAAAAGTCTGAAAGGGACATGGATGGCTGCTCCAGAGGACATCTTCATTCAACATTCATCCTGATTTGCTAGTGCACAGATTACACAGTGGTTTGTGCTGATTGGTTTATAGGGTTGTCATATGAGAATGAGCATTCATCCTGATTTCGTCGTGGGTGTTTACACATCTTTCCGTTAGTCATTCACTAACCCCACACTTTTCAATGCATTTCCCTGTCACTTTCCAAACCACGAAAAGACCGTGCTTTTGTTTTGTTGAAAAAGGGGGATTTGTTGCATTAAGGTGACAGAGCACTTTAACTCCCTTCAAATGTGCAAACCTCAAGTGCCTGTATGCACTTACATCCCTCCTGCAAAATACTGACAGTCGGGGCACCCATAGTCTGCTTTAATTGTTGTGATGATTGAACAGCTTTCCTCATGAGTCTTTGCGTGAGTTTATTTATGTCCTTTTGCATAAACCACAAGGCCTGTTCATATGTTCTGCTTCAGAAAAACAAGAATCAGAGTTCACGAGCCCAGCAAGGAGTACACAACAGAGTTGTGATTTTTCAGAGCTTGGAAAAGTTACTTTTTTGAACTACAACTCCCATCAGCCCCAGCCAGCATGGCCACTGGATTGGGCTGATGGGAGTTGTAGTTCAAAAAAGTAACTTTTCCAAGCTCTGGCTAGGGCATGCTTATGGCATTGATTCAGTGAATGAAGGAGATTAAGAAAGTGTAGCCTTACTGTAATCTGGGGATCTGGGGAAATAAAGGTGATAATATTTCCACTGTGCAGCCTGAGCCATACCTGCAAAGAGCATTTCCTCTGCCTTTCATTTTGAGTGTTTTTCTGCCAAAAGGTTTCTGGTTGGAGATGACTTTATGTTAGCACTAGGGATAAGGAAGAAATTAAAGGCAGTTCACATGTAAATTTGAATCTATCACATTGCACTTTCCAAAACAGTATGAGAACCGAAATACAGACATCCTTTGAAATTTGCACTTATCAGAATTTTGCAATGCAGTTCTCCCCAAACCAAAATGTTTTTTTTAAAAAAATGCATATATTTAGGGAGTGTGCATAAAAATGAAAATATTAATGAAAATAACATACAAAAATGCATTATATTAGGAGACATTGCTTACAAAAAGTGTACATTAGTCAAAATTGCATATAAAATGTGTTTATTAGAAGAAATTCACTTTAAAATGGTAAGGAATTTTCATGGGATTTTAAAAAGAAAAATTCATAAATTGCTGCAGAAATGTGGAGAAATGAATTTAAGATTGGAAGAAGAGAAACTGAGAAAACCAAAATTGCCAGGTCATTCTATTTCTAGTCAGTATTGCACTCTCTGGATATTGTGCACCCTGTACAGTCCAGGGGGGGTGTCTTCCTTTTCCAACAATGATAATGGACCAGGAACAAGCATGGGTTAAAGACCTAAAAGACTGTGGTCCAAATACATTAGGCTAATGCACCTCTTCACCTGGACCCTGAGACATATTTTTAGGACCGAACCTATTTTGTGATTTTAAGAGCACAATCCAACGTACCTTTCCACTGGGTTGGTGGGAATTGGATGCCACGCCCCCTGGCTGCACTGGCAGGCTCTCAGCACCACTGGCTACCGCCAGGAGGCTCCCAGCACCTCCCGGGCTCCATCGGAGACGGCCAGCCCAGCAGACGGAGGGCCAGTGGAAACCCCCAAAACAAGGCATTCTGAGGGCGTGGTGGGAGTGGATCTGCAGGGAGGGTGACTTACACAAGATCCTCCTCATATTTGGAGCCCTCCCCTGGGTCCCAATCCACTGGGAAACTGCTGCCCAAAAGGCCAGTGCAGTAAAAAATTGCAGTGGGCCTCTATGGGGAGCACTTACTCTCCAGGAGGCTGGTTCATGAGAGCTGGCACTTCCCAGCCAGCTCATGTGCATGGCTCCCAACGGAGCCGTCGTTCAGCCAGGCCAATGGTTACCATGAGGCTTTCTGCCAGCTCCTCCTCCACTGGCTTTTCTTCCGCCAGCTCCCTGGGATTTGGATTGCTCTGTAAATTGTTTTTAGTTGCTCTTAAGGTTGTTTTTTAACATTGTAACCTGCCCTGGGAACTTTGGGTGAAGGGTGGGTAATAAATGTTTACAATACTAATACCAATACCAATACTAATAATGGTAATCAAATGCTTTGCAGAAGAGTTTCTATTTCCCAAACAAAGATCTCCAGGTTTCGAGTAAGGAGCTCATTTTCTGACACAAAAAACGCATCTATGCATACCACACTGGGCAATTTGCCACAACCTGACCATGTGTGTTTATGCTTGTTGTGGGAAGAGGGGTTTATTTTCTTTAGATGATATCTGTTATATATTCTTGGTGTATTTTGGTTACACAAGAAGAGCCTTGGACATACTATGGCTGGCAAACTTATTTCAAATGCATCTGTGTGATTCAGAACAAAGTGAAAGGCTCTCTCAGTTATTGGTTGCTCCTTTGCAATAAATGACTTCTGCATTGTTCTCCCCACCCCTAAAAAAGGTTTTCAAGAAGAAAAAAACAAGGGTGAAAATGCAGCTTTTGTATGCAAGGATGTCAGTCCTGACGTTCTTAAATTCATTTCCTTCTTCCAGTCTCCCTTTTCCCTGGCCTCGCCTCCTGCTGTCTCTTGCTACACGTCCTGCATCCCATCCCCCTTCTTCTTTTCTTTTCCTGGAGAAACTCAGTGAATTACGGCACAGTCTGTCTTAAAGCAGCATGCTGACTGATTCCCTTGGGCAATTTTGTGCCAACTGGATTATATCAGAGCACTGGCTTTCCCAACAAAGAAGAGAAGATACAGCAGATTGAAATAAAGAGCAGCGAACCCTGTCACTTAGCAAATTAACTCAGGCTATTAAGCACAATGGCCTTTGGTAGGCCAAAGAGGTCAGCTATTAGTTCAAAATGCCGATCCTCAACTCAGCCAGGAGAAAACGTGTGCCCTAATGCATGTCGCCACCCTCACACATTTTTAAAGGCTTCTGCTGAGCACCATCTTTTGGTATAGTCAATTGAATCAATTAACATGTTTTAAAGTGAGGAACTCATATTTATGATGGCCCACAGAAAACCAAGTGAAGTGCATGGAGCCCCCTAAACCAACTGTGAGAATTACCTTTAATCATGAAGAAGGACAGCCATTGCACTTCATCATAAAACTACTTTTAAATGGCAGTTCAAAGGTTTGGTGTAATGTTAAGGTAATCCAGTCTGTGTTTTATGGGTTCTCATTCACCAGAGTCTAGAGCAATTCCAGTCCAGGCTTTACATAAAAAGCTCCTGAGTTCTACAGACTAGGTCCTGAGGCCCTGACACAGATTTCTCATGGGCTTTTGTCATGCCTAATGTGTGTTTTTGTGTTTGTTCTAAATGAAGTGATTTGGTCACCATTCATTTTCATTGGAGATCACTCGTAGCCAAGTAAGATTGTCTTCCAAGATAAGGTCTTTAACAGTGGGTCCATAAGTGACTGTGGAGGCCAATTCTGGATCCACACAGCCTCCCACAGTGAGGACATATTATTATTATTATTATTATTATTATTATATTTATTAGTCGCCCATCTGGCTGGTTGTCCAGCCACTCTGGGCGACGTACAAGTAAAATACATTACACATTACAATATTAAAATATAAAAACCGACAGTAAAACCTTAACCCAATCCAAAGGCTTGTCTGAAAAACCAGGTCTTTAAAGTCCGGCGGAAGCTCATCATCGAAGGGGCATGGCGGAGATCATTTGGGAGAGAATTCCACAGGGTGGGGGCCACTATTAAGAAGGCCCTCTCTCTGGTCCTCACCAGTCTGGCTGTTTTAACTGGTGGGATCGAGAGAAGGTCTTCTGAGACTGATCTTGTTGAGCAGCATCCCTGACGATGCTGGAGGCGCTCCTTTAGATAGACTGGTCCAAAACCGTATAGGGATTTAAAGGTCAGAACCAACACCTTGAATTGGGCTCGGTAAGCAACCGGTAACCAGTGCAACTCTTTTAGCACTGGGGTGATGTGATCCTGCTGGCAGCTGCCTTTAATCAGACGAGCCGCTGCGTTCTGTACCAGTTGCAACTTCCGGACCGTTTTCAAGGGTAACCCCATGTAGAGTGCATTACAGTAGTCTAGGCGAGAGGTGACCAGGGCATGTACTACTGGTGGGAGCAGATAGTTGGGAAGGTAGGGGCGCAGCCTCCGTATCAGATGGAGTTGATACAGCACCGCCCGGCTCACAGCTGAAACCTGAGCCTCCATGGACAGCTGGGAATCAAGGATGACCCCCAGGCTGCGGACCTGGTCTTTCAGGGGCAAATGTACCCCATTGAGCACCAGGTCAATATCCCCTAACCCTCCCTTGTCTCCCACACACAGTACCTCGGTTTTGTCTGGATTCAGCTTCAGCTTATTCCTTCCCATCCAGCCACTCACCGACTTCAGGCACTTGGACAGGGTTTCTACAGCCAACCTTGGTGAAGATTTAAATGAGAGATAGAGTTGTGTGTCATCCGCATATTGATGACACCGCAGCCCAAAACTCCTGATGATTGCCCCCAGCGGCTTTATATAGATGTTAAACAGCATTGGAGAGAGGATGGAACCCTGTGGCACCCCACAAGTGAGAGGCCAAGGATCTGACACCTCCTCCTCCAATGCTACTCTTTGGTACCTACCAGAGAGGAAGGACTGGAACCACTGCAATACAGTGCCCCCTACGCCTAACCTCTCCAGGCGGCCCAAGAGGATAGCGTGGTCAACGGTATCAAAAGCTGCTGAGAGATCAAGGAGGACAAGGAAGGTGCATTCGCCTCTATCCCATGCCCTCCTCATATCATCCACCAAGGCGACCAAGTCTGTTTCAGTCCCATGTCCAGGTCTGAAGCCCGATTGAGATGGGTCCAGATAATCTGCTTCCTCCAAGTGTGCATAGGTTTCCAGATGGAAGATGGTCGTGATGAGGATTTGTTTGACGTGCCTTCTGCTTAGCTCGTTTGTCCCATTTGCCCTGTATTCGTGCTTCTTCTAAGTCCACAGCACCTTTGATAATAGCCGACCTCCATTTGGGACGTTCATGGGCCAAGAGTTCCCAGTTGTCGCTGTTCATGTTACATTTTTTTAGATTTGCTTTAAGAACATCTTTAAACCTCTTTTGCTGTCCACCGATGTTCCATTTTCCATCCTTAAGTTGGGAGTAAAGTAGCTGCTTTGGAAGACAGTGATCAGGCATTCGAACAACATGGCCGGTCCAGTGAAGTTGATGTTGAAGGATCATTGTTTCAACACTGGTAGTCTTTGCTTCTTCCAAAACACTAACATTAGTCCATCTGTCTTCCCAAGTAATTTGCAGAATCTTCCGGAGGCAGCATTGGTGGAATCTTTCAAGACGTTGGGAGTGGCGTTTATAGATGGTTCATGTTTCACAGGCATACAGTAAGGTCAGTAGTACAATGGCTTTGTAAATAAGCACTTTGGTCTCCCTGCGAATATCCCAATCCTCATACACTCTATGCTTCATTCAGGAGAACGCGGCACTCACAGGGCTCAGACGATGTTGAATTTCAGCATCAATGTCAGCTTTTACAGAGAGATGGCTGCCGAGATAGGGGAAGTGATCAACGTTCTCCAACGTCACACCATTAAGCTAGATTAATGGTGCTACAGAGGGACTAGTTCGCACCTGTTGATGAAGCACTTTGGTTTTTTAAATATTAAGTGAGAGCCCAAGCTTTCCATATGCTTCTGCAAAGACATTTAGGATAGTTTGAAGATCTTTCCCTGAATGTGCAGAGACTACATTATCATCTGCATATTGAAGTTCTATGACAGAGGTTGGCATTACCTTACTTTTTGCTTTCAGCCTACTGAGATTAAAAAGCTTTCCATCTGTTCGATATATGATTTCCACACCAGTAGGAAGTTTCCCCTCAATAAGGTGTAGAATCATAGCAATGAAGATAGCAAATAAGGTAGGAGCAATGACGCACCCTGTTTTACGTCTGATCCAACTCTGAATGGATCACTCTGAAAGCCATTGTTGTCCAAAATTGTTGCTGTCATGTTGTCATGAAGGAGTCGCAAAATATTCACAAATTTATCAGGGCATCCAGTTTTCAGAAGGATGGTCCAGAGAGCAGTTCGATTCACAGTGTCAAAGGCCTAAGTCAGATCAATAAATGCCATATATAAAGGTCGATTCTGCTCCCGGCATTTTTCTTGAAGCTGTCGTGCAGTGAAGATCATGTCCATTGTCTCCCTGGATGGGTGGAAACCATTTTGAGATTCAAGGAGGACATCCTCTGAGATCAGCAGGAGGCAATTTGCGAGGATCCTTGCAAACTTTAATCCAGTGTTCCTCGACATTTTCAGGGAGTTCCGTCAGTAGATGTTTCTTGAGAGTTGTTTGAAAGCGGGCTCACTTAATAGGATCTTGAAGGGCACGGATGTTCATTTTACACCTTAAATACAGTAACTGTAGGGCAAATATATTTTAAACTGATTTGCTATAAAATATTTCAGTGGGACTATATCAAAAGTTTGCACTGTCTTGTGAACATTTTGGCAATGTCAAAAAGTGTCATTTTCTACAATTTTTCTGTGATTGTTTCACTATTTCAGAAACGAGTGGTGGTGGCCAAGAGAGGACATGCTCTGTGGCAGCCCCTAAGCTGTGGAACTCCCTCCCCACAGAGGTGTGCCTGGCAACTTCACTGTACACTGTACACCCTGGCCTTTGACACCTAAGATGTATATTTTTAGGAACCACCCTATTTCTTGTGATGTTATGATTTTAGTTGTTTTTAACTGTTTTAATGATATAATTTAAAACTGTTGTTACCTGCCCTGGGACCTTTAGGTGAAGAGCAGTTGTTTATTGTTGTTGTTGTTGTTGCTAATAATAATAATAATAATAATAATAATAATAATAGGAAGCATTTATCTCTAAATTGACTTGGTTTGCCCTCAGTAGTGGCAGCACATAGCCAAATGTGATGGAATTGTGATATCATCCCATTCATTATGTGATCCCTGATTAACTGGGCTCAGTCATGTGATTGATCAAGGATAAATTACCTTCACTCTAATTTAGCTTCATCTGCCACAATGACAATTTCACATAACTAAATTACATTGGTTATGCAACACTAAATGATTCTCAGTTCGTTGGATCATTCATGAGACTAATCCAAGAAGAAGGATCAGGTTACCTGAATGACCGCCTTGTCCCTTATACAGTTCTCTGTGATCATCTGGAGAAGCCCTCCTGACAGTTGCACAGTTATATTAATTTAGTTTCTATGCAAATCAAGGCTTATAGCATAGTAGTTCCCAGCAATTTAGAAGATTGTTCCTATTGAAATCAGCAGGCACCTACAATTCTGATATTAACTAAAAATGTTTTTATTTCACCCAGCATTTTTTAGAGAATTCATCTGATTCCGTTTTGGTCTGTATTTTATTATTTTATGATGCTTTTAATTATTTTATTGTACACTGCATAATATTTTTATGAGTTGGCAGGTTGTAAATATTCTTATAAACACACTCATTCACTCACTCACTTATTCACTCTCTCTCTCTCTCTCTCTCTCTCTCTCTCTCTCTCTCTCACACACACACACACACACACACACACACACACACACACACACACTATGTGAACAATCTCCCCCAACGAAAACTCCTCCCTCGGGCAAAGGAAAGGAAGCACTTGCTGGCAGACAACAGTATCTTCAGCATGAAAGGTCCCATATACTGCACCATGCTTGCTTCACAACTTTGCAGTGATCATAAGAAAGCATATCAGAAGCCCAGGTGGGCTTCAAATTGCTCCAGAACATAGAGAGGCCCAATTCCACGCCCTTGGGGCGGGCGCCCAGGACATTGAATACAACCCAGGCATCACGCCACACTCATACAGGCCAACCAAGGTCTACATCTACCCCGTCCACCTGCAGGCACCACCAGGGAGCCACTTGGCCAGCCCAAGAGGAACTTACGGTGGTGCCAACTGCCTCAGAAGAGCTGCAAGACTACGAGGTCTGGGAGCTACTGCTGCAGCTTCGGAAGGCCCGTGGGCCAGACCAGCTAGTCAATCTGCCAGTGCCACCACCCCGTCTCCACTCCGCCAGCAGTGTGGGCAGCACCATGGGCCAAGGCAGGCAGACAGGGGGGCCCATGGCCAAGTTGCACTATTCTTGGCCTGAGCTACAGGCCGTTGTCATCTTGGACTGGTGTACCGCCCCTTGAAATAGCTGCAAGTTTGGGCGAGATGGAAAGCCTCTCCTGGTTATTTTTTCTTAATTAATGTCATCTCCTATTTACTTTAATTTTTGTAAATTGTATTGTATGGTATTAAGTTTTGTAAAATTTTTTGCCTTTGTTGATGTATTTTATATCTGTGTTTATTTCTCTTTGTAAGCCGCCTTGAGGGCCTTTGGCCAAAAGGCGGGGTATAATTTTTTTTAACATAACATAAATAAAAGGAGAAATCACCCAATCAATTGCAACATGCTTTTTTGCTCATAAATCTATATATTTTAATTTGAATATTGTGCTTCTAGAATCCTGTTCTGAAACATCTGGACAAAACAAATCTGATATGGATTCAAAGAATCCAGTGTAGACTCAGATTAGGATATTTTCATCACCATGATATCAACCATGTACATTATCTATTCTGTGTACATCCTCAGCATATTTTAAAGTTTGCACGCCAAACCTGTTGAAGCTTTATATTTTAACTCTTTCAGCTAACCAGTCTCCTGGAATTTCAACATGTCTTGTTATATAGGGTGGGAACTAGAGTAAAATTAGTTACAAAACTAATGACGCAATATCATATGAGAGTACAACTAACAGCACACTGTAAGTGGGGCTTTACAAATTGCCTTACAGTGCAATTCTAAGCATATATTTTCAGAAGCAAGTCCCATTGAACTCAATGGGGATTACTCCCTAATGTATATACTGTTTAGGAATGCAGTGCTAGGCTGCAATCCTGTGCACATGTACCTAGGAGTAAATTCCACTGAACTCAGTGAGACTTCTGAGTGGGCATGCATAGGATTGTGCTCTTAGTCTTGTGCTTTGATATGATATTGTGTCATTAGTTACGCTGAAGCTGGACTACAACAAGCCTGCAATGTTATTGGTTGCTTTTATTCCCACATTGCAGTCTACGCTGAGAGAGTAGAGCAACTCTGCAGTGTAGTTTACCGTTATACACCTATTGCAGATTGGAGGATTATGCCTTCCTCTTTCAATAAGCCTTTTAATTAGAGACTTTATCCCAGTCTGTATCTCTCCTGGAATTACTTTTTAAGATTTTTGTTCAAGTTGTTGTTTTAAAGATGTTTTGTTTAAATATATTTTTAAAGTCCCTTGTTGTTAAGATGTTTCAGAGTGCTTTTAGTGTTTTTGCTTGCCACCCTGGGCTCCTTCTGGAGGAAGGGAGGGATATAAATTTAATAAATAAATAACAAAATATTTGTTTTTATTGTTTTTAATTGCTGTAAACCACCCAGAGAGCTTCGGCTATGGGGCGGTATATAAATGTAATAAATAAATAAATAAATATGCTGAGAAAGAGTAGATTACAGCCACCCTATAATGTCCACTGTTAATTATGCCAGTCACATGTGAAGCTGAGGCCAGTTCGGATCCCATTCAAAAATCCACCAAACCTCTCAAGTCGCAGCAAAGACCAATTGACTTAAATTTCCCACTCAGGCCTCCTTCCAGGCCAAATATAGCACTGAGCTGCATGCAGAACCTCATGCTAGTTGAATCATTGACTAGTTACAATTTAAATATTCAATTTTTTTAAAAAAAAGCATAGAGTTGGGATTTCTTTCTTTTATACTAATGTTTGTTTGTTTTTTAACCCCCTCGGCCACACGCACACTAGGGGTACACATGCACACCAGGGATACACTGCAACATTTTGTTGTGGGACCCCACTTGTTGTTATTACTACATCATCATCATCATATCATCACTTTTTTAAGCAGTTAGAAGTTCCTAGAATGCAGAACTTTTGTTTCCTTAGGAAGGATTTTGTGTGCTTTGTAATATTTAAATTTATTTACAAATATAGAGGAAAAAGTCTTCTGAGAAATTTCAGCTCTGCTCAACAACTATCTCCACTCTGTGCATGCAGTTCCTGTCCAGAAACAGCAAAAGAATCGTGACACACAAGCTGTTTTCATGTACCTATCTCTCTCCTTTGTGATTCAGGTTATTTGTCTTCAAAATTTTCAGATTCTGTGTCCTTAAATATGCAGATATTATTGCACATAACATGGATTAATGGCCTAGTTTAAAGAGAGATAACTTGGTTTAAAATATTAAATTGTGTCTTTTAAGTTATTAATAAGGAAAAGTTGTTGGAAGGTTATAGAGGTATACTAGTAGCCAAGCATACTTTGTATGGATAGAATCTTAAGATTAATATTACACATTGATTTATGAAACTTGTATGAAAAAAATGTAAAAGAGGTCATGAATTTCAGGGACCAAGGCCACATCTGCACTATATACCCCATATTATATTCTCAGAGTGATTTAACAATCAATCCCTATTCCCAGGGAACTCTGTAAACTGTAGCTCTGTGAGGGGAATAGGGATCCCCTAACAACTGCGTTTTCCAGGATTCTTTGGGGGAAGCCATGACTGTTAAATGATATAATGATATCATAGTGCCTTGAATGTATAGTGCAGATGTGGCCCAAACATTATAGGGTGACTTCATCTAAGGCATACTCAGAGCAGACCCATTGAAATGAATGGGTTAAATTTAGTCATGTCCTTTGATTGCAATGGGTCTACTCTGGGTATGACGTAGTTGGAGTCAACCTTGTATTTTTAACCTGGGTTGAAGTTGCATCTCCGAAGTATAACACAAATCCAAAGAAATAACAGTTTGCAGTTGAAACAGAGGCAGGCTTTTAACTACATTACAGACACATTTAAAAAATACTAGGCATGGTAGCTTTAAGCCACATTTTTTAAAAGTTTCTTGAAATTGTATTAAAAATTAACTTATTCCTTATGTGTTTTAGTGCTGAAGCTTCTAAGTACTGCTTTTACTAAGTTGTGTAGATTTCCATTTGTCCAGAGCAGTCGACCCCCCCCCAAAAAGGATATAGTCTTCAAATACACTGCTTGCAGCCCCTCTGGGATGAAAGGAATGTTACACAGGGAGACATCTTTTCATAGACAAGCCAAGAAACACACCCCACATCTGTCGTGGATATTTTTTTTTAGGTATGTCTGCTGTAAGAATGCATTTAAATATATAACAGATTGTGTACTAGGAGGAAAGGACATGGTTGGACAATTGCCAGCAAATACATGGCAAAAGAAAGTTTGGTTTATTAGGATTTATGTCCGCAGGGATTCAGCAGAGTCAGAGCAGAGCATTTAAAGTCTCACAATGCCATGTTCCTCACTGTGTTGCAACCAATACACAGCCTAAACAGGGAGATAATACAAAGGTAGAAACCTGACAGTAGGCTATGCTATACCCAGTTCCAAGTGTAAGTTCAACTGCATATTTTGTATTACTTTTTTCCCAAACAAGTGTATTTCTTAATGTGTTTAACTGCATAAATAATTTGTAACGGTAATGAACTTCCATAATTTGGAGATTTGAAATATAGTATCAGCTACAGAAATGTCTTTTCATTTTACTACCTCACCACTGCTGCACATAGTTTAAGGTATGGAGGTATTCCTGGATCCGGTATTGTCACTAGAAGCCCAAGTTCAAGGTGCTGGTTTTGGTGTATGAAGCCCTACAGAGCATGAGACCAGGACACCAGGAAGATTGTCTCAATCCTTATATACCCCGTTGATTACTGCACTCTGCAGGTGAGGGCGTCTTGCAGATACCAGGAGGTATCAGGAGGTATTATCAGGAAGTCTGTTCCACACAATATAGGAATTGGGCCTTTAGTGTTGTAGCACCTAACCTATGGAATTCCCTCTTCTTAAACATTAGACAGGCGTCATCTCTGCTGTCTTTTTAGCACTTACTGAAGAGCTTCATCGTCCAACAAGATTTTTAAGTAGAGATCCTTCCCAGTCTGCATCTGAATTGGAATTGTTTTTAAGATGTTTTTAGTTTTTTAAGATGTTTTCATTGTTTTATTGCTTGTTGTTTGCTACCCTAGGCTTCTTAGATAGATAGATAGATAGATAGATAGATAGATAGATAGATAGATAGATAGATAGATAGATAGATAGATAGATAGATAGATAGATAGATAGATAGATAGATAGATAGATAGATAGATAGATAGATAGATAGATAGATAGATAGATAGATAGATAGATAGATAGATAGATAGATAGATAGATAGATAGATAGATAGATAGATAGATAGATAGATAGATAGATAGATAGATAGATAGATAGATAGATAGATAGATAGATAGATAGATAGATAGATAGGAGCACCTATTGCCAGCTATGGCTGGTTCTCCAGCTACGACCATTCCTGGACCAGGATAGGCTAGTCACGGCAAACCATGTCCTGGTGAGCTACCAATGTGGGGCTGACCTTGAAAATTGTCCAGAAGCTTCAACTGGTGCAAAATTTAGTTGTGAGGGTCCTATGTGGTGTATCTGAGTGGATCTATATAACACCCACCTTGAGATATTGGCACTGGTATCACATGCTATTTCACTCAGTTTGATTTTATTTATTTGTTTGTTTGTTTGTTTATTGCTGTTATATACCGCCCCATAGCCGAAGCTCTCTGGGTGGTTTACAACAATTAAAACATTAAAAACAAATATACAAATTTTAAAAACACATTTTTAGAAAGCAATTTAAAAACACATGCTAAAATGTCTGAGATGATACCATACTACTAACAGAAACCAGTAATGATTTGAAACGAATGCTGATGAAAGTTAAAGAGGAAAGCACAAAAGCAGGACTACAGCTGAAGACTAAAGTAATGACAACAGAAGATTTATGTAACTTTAAAGTTGACAATGAGGACATTGAGCTTGTCAAGGATTATCAATACCTTGGCACAGTCCTTAACCACAATGGAGACAATAGTAAAGAAATCAGAAGAAGGCTAGGACTGGGGAGGGCAGCTATGAGAGAACTAGAAAAGGTCCTGGAATGCAAAGATATATCACTGAACACTAAAGTCAGGATCATTCAGAGCATGGTATTCCCGATCTCTATGTGTGGATGTGAAAGTTGGACAGTGAAAAAAGCAGATAAGAGAAAAATCAACTCATTTGAAATGTGGTGTTGAAGGAGAGCTTTGCGCATCCCATTGACTGCGAAAAAGACAAATAATTGGGTGTTAGAACAAATTAAACCAGAACTGTCACTAGAAGCTAAAATGATAAAACTGAGGTTATCATAATTTGGACACATCATGAGAAGACATGATTCACTAGAAAAGACAATAATGCTGAAGGGAGTAGAAACAGAAGGGAGTAGAAAAAGAGGAAGGCCAAACAAAAGATGGATTGATTCCATAAAGGAAGCCACAGACCTGAACTTACAAGATCTGAACAGGGCAGTTCACGACAGATGC
Organism: Rhineura floridana; assembly: GCF_030035675.1. NCBI lineage: Eukaryota > Metazoa > Chordata > Lepidosauria > Squamata > Rhineuridae > Rhineura > Rhineura floridana. Next base: position 89,268,714 of record NC_084483.1, on the reverse strand, counting down.
TCTTGGAGGTCACTGATTCATAGGGTTGCCATAAGTCATAATCGACTTGAAGGCACATAACAACAACAACAAACAAAATGCCTGAGAGTTCAAGGTGGTGATGTTACGTTACCAAGCCTTAAATGACTTAAAACCCAAATACTTTAACATGTGCCTCTCTGTTAGCTTCCTCAGGTCCTGAGATTGGTAAGGGAGGGCCTTCTGATTGGCCCACCAATGAGCCTAGCTCCTTCTGTGATAATGTGAGAGACAGCCTTCTCTGCAGTGGCACCCCAATTATGGACCTCCTTCCTCTTAGAGGTATACAGTAGCTTTGCTCCTGGGGTTTTGGCACCATTTGAAGACACATCTTTTCACACAGTCCTTTGGGAAATACTGAAAATTTCTGGGTGAGACCAGATAAAGATAAAGCTGTCAGACTGCTGCAATAATTTTTTGTTTCGTTTTAATTGTATTGTTGTACTATTTGTCTGAAATAATATTTTAGCATTGGTTTTATTGCTGTTTTAATGTGCCAATCGTCAACCATCTTGAAATTCTGTTGAATAAAGGTTTGGGTAAAAATGCAGTCAGTCACTCAATCAATAAAGCAAGCAACTGTGCTGGCCACTGACGGCAAGATGGTAAACCACCTCTGAATACCTGTTTCCATGAAAATCTTGTGAACAGAGTATCCAAAATGCAACACAAGATAGTGCTGGAAGATGAGACCCCCCCCAGGTCAGATGGCACTCAGCGATGCTATTGCAGGTCGCTGATTCATAGGGTCACCATAAGTCGAAATCGACTTGAAGGCACATAAGAACAACAACAAAACAAAGACTGACAACATTAGATTTCAATGAAATCTAATACACACATTAGCCTTTTTCACATGTTTTTCAATAGCCACAGAGGAAGCCAGAGTCTGTTTTATACAGTAGGGCCCCGCTCGACAGCGCTTCGCTTTACAGCATTCCACTAATACAGCAGTTGTGAATTGTAGAAAGGCCCTGCTTTACAGCACTTGTTCCACTTTTATGGCGTTTTTTTGCCGCCGGGTACCATTTTGGTCAATGTAAGTCAATGGGATCCACTTTACAGTGGTTTTCGCTTTACAACAGGGGTCCGGAACGTAACCCGCTGTATGAGCAGGGCCCTACTGTATGTTGACTTCTGATATTTAATATAAATTAAAGTGGGCCACACCAAAACAGGGCCAAATCAGATGTGTTTAAAGGAATTAATGGAATGCCTGGAAATCTGAGTGATGTAAGACTGCCAGGTGGGAAGGGGTTGTGAGCCAGAGTTCTAAGGGAGGTTTGACTAAAATATTATTGGTTTTGACCATTAGGAGTTTTTGTCGTTGGGCTTTGGAGTGGAAGGAGGGAGGTTGTGTTGAGGTAGTGAGTTGGGTGGAAAAGGGTTGATTACATATTAGTTGGAGAGGGAGGTAGGACAGGTAGGGAAGACAGGGACTACACATCAATATACTGTTTAACATCTTGTTTTTTAATAAAGTTATTTTGTTCATTTAAATTTCTGCCTGGTCACGTGTGGTGTACTAACAGAGGACACCAGTGGTCACCTTTTGGGTGGGACAAAAGGTGGAAGGGCTGAAGCTTGTGGTGCAGACAGCATATCTGACTCAGGCAGAGGCAAGCATCTGGCTGGGTGGGGATTTCCTGAGCCAAGCATGGGGTGTCAGGAGGGATAATCTCTGCTGAAGGGCAAGTTCACAACATATAGTATCCGGCAAAATTATCAAAAGTGAATAATTTTAGACAGGACCAGCCAAAGCCCAGGAAAATAGATGCTGTGGGAAATGTTCCTCTATGACCTGGAATAGTCTGCAATGCTATCCTACACATGTTTACTCAGAAATAAGTCGCATAGAGTTCAATGGAGCTTACTCACAGAAATAAATAGATATAGCATGAATGGCTGTTTTACATCCATAGGGCTAGCTGGATGATACTATTGAGATGCTGTCCCTTTCAGCATGGAACAAGGAGTGTGAATGTGCAGTCTACTCCTATTCAGAATTAAGGCCTGTTGAATTGCCCCCTAGTAAATAGATGTAGGATTGCAACCATAAAAAAACCAAGACCCCATCAGCACAATACATTTCAAAGAATAGTAGAGTTGGAAGGGGTCAATAAGGCCATCAAGTCCAATCCCCTGCTCAATGCAAATTAAACTAGACCGACAGGTGGATGTCCAGCTGCCTCTTGAAGGCCTCCAGTGTTGGAGAGGCCACCACCTCCCTAGGTAATTGGTTCCACCGTCGTACCACTCCAACAGTTAGGAAGGTTTTCCTGATGTTCAGTCAAAATCCGGCTTCTTGCAACTTGAGCCCATTATTCCATGTCCTGCACTCTGGGACAACCAAGAAGAGATCCTGGCCCTCCACTATGTGGCAAACTTTCAAGTATCTTCCTCAGTCTTCTCTTCTCAAAGTTAAACATGCCCAGTTCTTTCAGTCTCTCCTCACAGGGCTTGTTTCCAGTTCCCTTGTCATCCTTGTTGCCCTCCTCTGAACCTGTTCCAGTTTGTCTGCATCATTCTTAAAGTGCGGTGTCCAGAACTGGACGCAGTACTCAGGATGAGGCCTAACCAGTGCCGAATAGAGGGGAACTAGTACTTCACGCAATTTGGAAAGTATACTTCTGTTAATGCAGCCTAAAATAACATTTGCCTTTTTTGCAGCCACATTGGCTCATATTCAGCTTGTGATCAACAACAATTCCAAGATCCTTCTTGCATGTAGTATTGCTGAGCCAAGTATCCCTCATCTTATAAGTATGCACTTGGTTTCTTTTTCCTGATGATACCCAGCTCTATTTCTCCATAACATCTGAATCAGGAGACACTGTGCAAGCCCTGGACCGCTGCCTGGACTCAGTGGTGGGCTGGATGAGGGCCAATAAACTGAATCTGAATCCTAGCAAGACAGAGGCACAGTGGGTTGGTGGATCCTGAGTTCAGATAATTGGTCAGTTGCCTGCTTTGGATGGGGTCATTCTCCCTCTGAAAGAGCAGGTCTGTAGTCTGGGGGTGCTCCTGGATCCATCTTTGTCTCTGGAGGCCCAGGTGACCTCCATGGCTAGGAGTGCCTTTTACCGGTCTCAGGCCAGGAATCTGGCAACGCTACCTATCTCCCTTACTAAGGCTGTGTACACAGCATACATTTATAGCATATTAGTTTCTCCAAAGAATCCTGGGCACTGTAATTGGTTAAGGGTGGTGGGAATTGCAGCTCTGTGAGGGATAAACTACAGTTCCCAGGATTCTTTGGGAGAAATAATGTGTTTTAAATGTATGGTGTGTGCAGTCAAAGCTACGGTTCTCAAAGTGGCGTAACCGTCAATCCCTTATCCCAAGGAAATCTGGGAACTGTAGCTATGTGAAGGGGGTAGGGGGCTCCTAAGAACTCTCATTACCCTTTACAAATTAAAAGTCCTATGATTCTTTGGGGGAAGCCATGACTGCTTAAAGTGGTAATATACTGCATCCTAGAGTACTGAAGAAACTGAAACTGCATCCTAGAGTTTTGAGGGAACTGGCTGAAGAACTCTCAGAACTTATCTTTGCGAAATCTTGGAGGTGCCGGATGACTGGAGGAAGGTTAATGTTGTCCCTATCTTCAAAAAAGGCAGAAAGGAGGAACTGACATAAATCCCTGGGAAAATTCTGGCGCAGATTATAAAACCGTCAGTCTGCAAGCACCTTTAAAATAATGCAGCGATTACAAGAAGTCAACATGGATTTGTCAAGGACAAATTTTATTTATTTATTTATTGCATTTATATACCGCCTCATAGCTGAAGCTCTCTGGGCAGTTTACAACAATTAAAATTATTATTTTATTTATTTATTTATTATTTGATTTATAACCTGTCCTTCCTCCCAGCAGGAGCCCAGGGCAGCAGACAGAAATGCTAAAAACACTTTAAAACATCATAAAAACAGACCTTAAAATACATTAAAGCAAAACAAAGTTAAAAACATTTTTTAAAAAAGCTTTAAAAATCTTTTAAAAAAGGGTTAAAAACATATTATTAAAAACATACTAAAAAGCAATTCTAACACAAACGCAGACTGGGATAGATCTCAACGTAAAAGGCTTGTTGAAGGAGGAAAGTCTTCAAAAGATGCTGAAAAGATAGCAGAGGTGGTGTATGTCTAATATTTAAGGGGAGGGAATTCCAAAGGGTTGGTGCCACTACACTAAAGGTCTGTTTCCTATGTTGTGCAGAACGGACCTCCTGATAAGATGGTATCTGCAGGAGGTCCTCACCTGCAGAGCGCAGTGATCGACTAGGTATATAAGGGATAAGATGGTCTTTCAGGTATCCTGGTCCCAAGCTGTATAGGGCTTTGTGTCCCAATACTAGAACCTTGAACTTAGCCTAGTAGCAAATAGGCAGCCAGTGCAAATCTTCCAGTAGCGGAGTAACATGTTGGTGATAACCTGCTCCAGTGAGCAGTCTTGCTGCCACATTTTGCACCAGTTGCAGCTTCCAGACCAACCTCAAGGGAGCCACACATAGAGCGCATTACAATAATCCATCCTGATGATTACCAGGTTCATTAGCATGAGCAATATTTTTCTGCTTTCTAAGAGATTTCTATAACCTACTATTTAAATGGGTTGTGAGCACAAGTAGATTTATGTGGTCAAAGAAGGAAATAAAATCTGAAGGATGTGTGTGCACTACTAGTCTCCATCCTCCTCTATATCACTGCATTTATTTGGAAACAAAATCTACTGACAGCAATGGGTTAACTTTTAAGTAACATTTAGATCACAACCCTTGATAAAATGGCTTTCACCTAATTTTTGTGTTTCCTTGATATGAAGCCAGTGGTCTGGCATGCATTCTGTTATAATAAACGTCAATGTAATGGCTCCACTTATTAATGCTTCTGTTAGAAAAGCCCTGGCCATACACACCCATTTTGGATGTGTGTAATTAAGCTTTATTAAACCAAGATATGCCCAAACCTTGTGTCCACATGCTTTGTTCTAACACTGCCTCTTCTTGTTTCATCCTTAGCATGGCACAACTGAAACCTTCCTGGATAAAATTATTGACAAACCAGGAAACTATGGACAGCAGGATCAGATCCTGGGAACCATAGTTATATCTAGTTTGTATGAAATGGGAAACTGTGGTTAATTAACCAGGGCAGTCTTCAGTCATAGCACTTGAGTGTTTGGTATGCTTAGAACAAGCACCAATCATTGACTCCTTTTGCAGTGTGCAGTGCAATGCTCATGCAAACAGAGGAGGTGTGCCTGACTGTAGGCATTTTGATCCCAGTCTTCCTCCCATTCGACGTTAGGCTGCAGCCCACTTGCCTTCCTAAGTCTAATAGCCACCAAGCCCCCTGTGTTCTCCCCTCACACTTCTGTGATTCCAGGACAATATGAGGGCAGTGACATGAACATCCCTTGCTATATCTGTTTTTAGGTTTCTCCTTTTCTAAAAAAAAGAACACCAAAAGAGGAAAAGGTCTGAAACTAATCCTGTATTGCATACATGGTTTATGGAAGCCATACGCACAATTGCCTGTGAATGGATCCATGTTGCTGTCCTACAACTCAGTACAAAATTGCTCTTAGAGGATAGGATCTAGTAACCTGTGGTACTCTCAAGATGAGACATTCCATCAGTGCTACTGATGCTTACTTGCCGTCTGTAAAGAAAAGAAAAAAAGTTGCACTTGGGGATAATGTTACAGTGGAGGCTACTGTGAGCTGGGCCTAGTTTTTGAGAATTATTCAGAGCAGAAAACCATACACGGCTTTTATGTAGCAACTATCTTTAATAAAATGTGGATGTGTCACCTAGACACTCCTTCTCACATCTCTTATTTAGCAGGATATTGACCCTTAAGTTCCTTCAGGGACAAAATATGAGAGCACCTTAGTCAAGCAATATTTGTCAGGAAGTCCACTGGAGGAGCCATGTTTGGTTCCTCCTTCCCTACCTGAAGGCAGCTCCAGAATTGCAGGAAAACCAGGAACAGGATTCAGTATGATGGTCATGAGGGAAAGGAGACAATATGAATATTGTCCCTTTCACATTTCCCACTTCAAGCACAACTTTTGGGTAGGAGTGAGCAGTGGTTTTTTTACCTTCTCTTCATGGTCCAGGGACTCTAGCTAGAGAGAATAAGGAGTTGAGAACCAATTTTGGAACTCAAGGTCTTTTGGCCTGTCCATTTCTCTACCAGAGGCTAAGACCTCAATGATGAGAATTTGGAGGAGAAGAAAGGGAAGTCTTTTGCATCCTTTATACCCCCATCAAATATGATAGGCTTAGTTATGTATCTATATCTACAGATAGAGATATATTAAACCAGCAAGGCTATTTCTCAAGGGCTCAGTTTTTCCCTCACTTGTGGGAGCAATCGTTGTAGAATAACAACACAGTATATTTCAGGGAAATTGGGCATTGCAATATGGAAAATGAGTTTAAGATGTTGTGATAACCTTATAGTAGGAAAGAATGTGGGGGGGTTAGGTGAATTATGTAGTTGATGTTATTATTGTATGTTTTTGTATGCCTTGGTTTGGGGTTTTTTTGGAGGGGGGTAAACCAAGCACTGTAAAATTCCACTTGTAGCTTGACATTTACCTGGTTCACAAAAGCAATATGCAGACTATCTTCATTATATGGACAGGCGATAGGAAAGACACCACTGGTCCTCTGACTCATTACTTTGTTTCCTTGGTGGCCTTGAGTTGACCTCATCTAGCCAAATGAGTCTCTGGCCCACAAATAAAGGAAGTCAACATGCCAACCTCCTCTGCAGGAAGGCTTGCACGTTCATCACCCTGCAATCGATGTAGATCTTGTACGGTCAAGTGCAAGCCAGCCAGTTTAGGGACTGTGGGATCTTTGTAGGCCATGTTCACATTCCTCTCCATACTCCAGCAGGATTAAGCTGTTTGTTTGCCAGTTTCCAGGCTGATGGTATGATGCAAACCATCAACACTGCAGTTGAGAATTTGAGTTTATCGAAGGAACAATCATATTCTGCTAGGCTTCAGCTGTCAGGGAGCAGGGAAGCTAACAAAATCAGGGGAGAGGTTCTGAGGCATTTATCATATGCTCTGTTGCCATGCCTGGGTCTGAAACAGCTGTATTAGGATTAAGAAAATGTGATTAGCCCAAAATACCTTAAATATTTGAGAAAGGGTTTGGTGACATTTTCCCATTAAAAATAATTGGTTCCTTCTGCATTAACTAGTGGGATACACATGAAAGGCCATTGGCAGTGGGACAGAATGAGGTACTTCAGCTGTTGTTCATATAGATGGATAACTCCAAGATGTGCAGATGTGATGCACATTAGAAATGTAAAGTTACAAGCTTTCAAAACATTCATGATTCATACATGGCCTAGGAGACAGGGAGCAAACACTGACATTTAGTTGGCATTGTTCTGTTTTCATTCTGTAATGGGGAAGAATGCAGTGGTCGAAATTCATATACTGTGGAACAAATCTTTTCCACATGCAACTATATTAACACAAGAAGCCAAGGTCATCAGCATAACTAGTTGCAGAGGTGGTAGTGAGGAGATACACAGCATACATATGAGAAAAGAACTTTAAATGAAGTGGATGTGATCAAGACTTGTATACATTTAAGATCCCATATCTGACTACCAACCATGCACAGGTTGGGAATGAGAGATAAGGTGAGTAGATTTAGGCTAGTGCTGTGCTTAATTTTCACAATATTCCATTTTCATTATGAAAGTTGCTGTGCTGGAACAGGGGGAGTTTCCACAAAACAAACAAACAAAAATGGCCACCCTTTATGATTTATTAGATTTCATAGCAAGGAATGATAATGGTGGCTTCAAGTTAGCATTCTAACAGGCTGCAATCCTAAACCCACTTATCTAGGAGTAGGCCCTATTCAACTCAGTGGGGATTCTTTCTAACTATCATGAGGAATGCTCAATATAAAAACGCTTGAGGGTAATGTAAAAACTGGCTATATATTAAGAAACCATGTCTGAAACTTAACAGTCATGCTGAATTCAGTGCCAGCTGATCAAGCCAGAAGTAGTGTTGGAGGGGGCTGTGTTATCATAGGTCTCTGGTGTCCCATACTGTGGCCAAGGATGCTTCATGTTTTGCTCATCCTTCTACAGCTAGGAACTATAGCAAGGAGATTCACCTGTTGCGGGCAAAGATTGTGGAGCTGACCTGCAAGTCTCTTACTGGATGCCACAGTTCAGGAGGAGGAAGCATCAAGTCACCAGTCCGTAAGCAGAAACTCTAAAACATGACTGATGCTAACACTGCAATAGTGTTGGATCAAATGCAGTTAGGCTGGAAGTAATGTTGAAGTGTAACTCAAATGTGAACCAGGACACGATACTGACAACAACAAAGAGAGAGTCCCACTGTTAGAATGGCACTCACACCTCCAAAGGGCCCGCTGCTATGCCCATGGAAAGCTCTGTAAGTGTAGATTGTGGCAACCCACCAGTGGCAGTGATGGTGGAAAATGTGGGTTTTAGGGGAGGTTGGGGGCATGTCCAGAATCCTAATCTCTCTCATTCTCCTGATCAGTCCTCCAAAGGGCCCAAAACACAAGTCATGGGGCTGGCATAGCAACTTCCAATCCACTGTAGTACATGGGGAAGAAAATTACATATACATGTTTGCCTTGGCCATAGTTGGCAGGGCTTTGGATGTGGCAGTTGGTTCACCAAGAAATCTCACCACGGGAACATGGCCAGTGAGAGGTTCTGGTTTTCTCCCCATCAAATTTGCTCCTTAACTAATTGATTAATTACAATCTCAACTATGCACTATTGTTTAAATTTAATTAACACCATCAAGAGGTGCATTTTTATATATATTGAAGGAAATAAGAGATTTTGTTAACCATAAATGGTAAATTACCAGAAGGAAAATACAGACTTTGTATTATCTTTTAAAAAATGTCTTATTACAATAGAATACTAGAACCAAAATAGCCTTGAAAACAAACAAGTGTGCCCTTAACTCTCAGCTGTACTAATTAAATCTCCCTCAGTTAAAACTACCCTCAACAGATTCATAAAACAATTTAGTTGTTTAATTTGTTGATTAAACCAATTAAAGCTTGTAGCTTTACTTACAACTGGGAGGCCTATTTCACAATTTGAAGGCCTTCATTATGAGATATTTATTCATCTGGTTAAAAAATTTACAGATTCACTCTCATCAGCTGGAGATCCTATACGTAAGACAGGGGAGAGATCATGCCCCCATTGCTTAGAAGATAGTGGGTTCTATGCAACAAAGTTGTCACATTCATGCAAGGGCATCCATTTGTGCAACAGAACTTCATTTCCATCTCTTTCCATTGTATGCCCCCCAAAACCTGTTTTGGGGGTTCCTGAGCAGATATTGGGGGGGAGGCACATAAGAGGAGAGGTAGGGGAAGTTCTACTGTGCAAACAGAAGTCTTTGCACAAGCAGGATAACTTAGTTGAATACAACCCAGTGTGTGACACAGGCAGCTTGCATGCACGTCTGTATATCAGTTTGGCCATACTCCCTCCAAAAGAAAAGTAAATACTAAGCAAATAACAATAACTCAAGCATGCAGTAAAGGTGCATCACCTGCTGCCAGATGTACTCCTGTCTTTCAACACTGGCCCTGCTCTTCTGTTCTCCAACACCTGTTATTCCCTCTCCACAAGCTGAGGACTTTTTCCCCTTTGACAAATGCGGACGCTCACGGAGGTCAGTGGCCACTTATGCATCACCAAAAAAGAGCAAAGCAGATGACACAGGTTTGCATAGCATTTGCATATAATTTATATGGATAGATGTAAATGTAGAAGTCATTTTTATCATAGGAAGAGAAATGCAATGCATCTCACCATAGTGGGGAAGACTGTGCTCTGTTGTGCCTCCTCAGTCTGCTCTCCAGATGTTCGAGGCCCCTGCTCTGTTCTCTTATTGTTCTTTATCTTTAAACCAGACTTGGGCCAGACAACTCTTCAAATAAGAGGATGCCTTTAAATAGAGGACTGTCTTCTGTCAGCCCATCAAACAGAGGACTGTCATCTGTAAAATAGGCCTCATGGCCACCCTAGCAGTGGGGCAGAGGAAGCAGGAAGTGAGCTGCTCAAGTGTTCTAGCCAAATACTTGAAAAACCCGGGGGTGTGATCTTTGGGCTGATCAAGCCACCGATTGCCTACCCCCACTTTTAGGAGGGGAAGGAGAGATTATAACTCCCCCCCCGAGTCTCTAGAACCTCTCCCCTCCTATGAAGCAGACACCATTAGTGCTATATAGCACAGCAGGAAGTTCCAGGAGCCTGGGGGAAAAGGTGCTTTACCCCCCTTTCCCTTATCTTGAAACATTCCTGCTCCTCCTGCAAGCAAAACCCCAAAATGGACCATTCAGGATTGTTCTGAAATCATTTCAGTTGATGATGTTTGGGAGCATTGTTGGGTTAGGGATTAGTTCCATATTGACTTGGTCATTGATGATGAAAACAGAAACAAGAATCAATGAAATATTAAATTAAATGGTGCCAGAGTGGCACTAAAGGTTTAATGGAAAGTTTTTTTTTCCTTTTAACTCCATATATATTCAAGCTCTATCCTTTCAGCTGAAGCTGTTTTGCATTTTTAAGATTTTTTTTTCCAGGGTGTCCTTAGTTCTCAGATGACTTAAATATGGTTTTGTTTTAAACATTCCAACTTGGCACATGATTAGTCACTAATGAGAAATGTATGCTTTGCTGACTTTCATAAAACTGGTTGAAGAATAAAGTTGTGTGTGTGCATGTGTTGTTGTTGTTGTTGTTTAACAAAACCTCCAATGAAAATACATAGCATGTCTAATCAGTACCACCAGTAAGTCTTTGTGTGTGTATACATCTAAAGTTGATGAGGAGCACCTACAATATTTAATGCAACAGATGTTGTAAAAGAGTTATAGCTGATACCTGAGTCTAGATGTCCAGACTTTTATCCTGCCTGTATAATCATATCTACTACATTGCCATTTATAAAAGGCAAAAATGGATGTCACCTGGAGAGCTGTGATCACATCACCTTTATTTGTTTTTTACTCCAAAGCAGCCCCAGGGGATCAGATTTTGATTGAAGCAATAGCTCTAAGGGATGATCTCCTCCAGTAACACCCCCGTCAAGGTCCTTTTAGGGGAGAAAATACAGATGCAATACAGGTGCCTATATCCACCCCCAACCAAGATTTGGATTGGGATAATATAATGGCATGAGAAAAGGCATTCCTCCCCCTGGAAAATCAGGACCCAACCCTGCCTTTTTAAAAAGAAAACAAAAAAATGATCAAAGATGTATTCTTACATAGAGAGTTCTTATATGCTAGAAAAGAGTGGTCAAATTTTATTAGCAGTTGAAAGTTCAAAAATGTTGGTGATATTGAACCAGAGAAAATCTAGACCAGTCTGTGACAAGCTGGAGAGCATCAGGCTGGTGAAGGCTGATGTAGAGATATATGGCAATCTATTCTACCGAGCTGGGTAACATTGGCTCAGTTCACACATAATGCTAAGCCAAACTATGGCTTAGCATGAATACATGAGCATGCGGGCTGGCTCCCAGTGAGATTGTGATGCAGTTTGCACATAACCATGGCTTAGCACAGACACACAAGCATGCAGACTTCTGGAGTGCAAATCGTGGCTGCTTTGGCCCTTCTCCAGTCCTGCTTCTGCTGCAGTGCTGTGAGCATATACAAGGATGTGTTCACATTAAGCCATGATATGGCTTAGTGTGGGATGCACACCAGGCTAGTTAATCATGCAAAACTGTGGCTTCTTTTCAAAGAAAAGTCGAACAGCGCAAGCATCTCCTCTGTTACATTGTGAAGAGGTAGTTCATGGAATCAGGGAATTTGTGTGTTTGTTTGCTCATTTGCTTGCTTATTATGCACAGGTTTTCTCTATCATTATTCCACTCTAAGAGAGTGCTGAAAGCAGCTTACAGTATAATAAAACCAATACCAAAAAATTGCAATTTTGTACAACTGAAGCCAACACCAAACCAGATAATAGCAGAGTTACCTGCAGTACCGATGCAGCATATTAGAGACTCAGCTTGGATACTTCTATACATCCTTTCACAAAAAGTCATACCCTATTAATTGTATATTTATGCAAAAACAGCAGTACTAAAAGAAAAGGGCCCATGATTTATTATTCCCAGCTATCCATCTCCAGCATCTCAGCCAAACAAGTTTCTACATTTTCCCACTCATTCTGAATTTTCTAGGATCTTACCACCTTGTGTTTTGTATGAGCTTTGTTGGGAAAGAGCATAAGTAATGAAAACCAGAACAGCGGGGGGGGGGAGCAAATAAACAAATTGAACTTGAAATAGGTAAGACCTGCCAATCTATCTTTTCCTTAAAAGGAAACATGCATTTTTGTGTGTTAAGTGGCAACCTGCTTTAGCTTAAGCAAGGTAATTTGAGTATTGAATTATGCATGACGGTTGACAAAATTGCAACTAATGAAAGTACAATTTCTTTTTCAGTACAAATGAAAATGCCATGTTGGCCAAGAGTGTATTTGGGTCTGGCAGCCAGTTCTGACTCTCCCTCCTTTTCCACTTTGTCTTTCAAGAAAACAATTTTCAGTTTCAGTTTTGGTTTTGGTTTAAATAAAATCTTTGGCTAAGCTGCATCTCAATTTCCTGTTTCCTTAGAAATGAGCTGCTCCTAATAGGAGACTTATGGATATGCAGCTTGATCCCATTCATGTCTATTCACATATGTCCCACTGATTTCAGTGGGATTTTCTCCCAAGTAAGTGTGCATAGCATTGCAATTTGATATTTATAATCAGGTTTATGTGGCAGATCTCAGAAAGCAGATCTATACCATCCATTTGTCCCTCTTTACCAGTAACACACCCTATTTTCTGAGATCTATTACTAGTAAAAACATTGTACCCATTTTGTCTGTACTTTGAATTTCATAGAATCATAGAATCATAGAGTTGGAAGGAGCCTATAATGCCATCAAGTCCAATCCCCTGCTCAACACAGGAATCTAAATTAAAGCATACCCGACAGGTGGCTATCCAGCTGACTCTTGAATGCCTTCTGTGTTGGAGAGCCCAACACCTCAGTTTTTCCTGATGTTCAGTTGAAATCTGGCTTCCTTTAACTTGATTGTTCCATGTCCTGCACTCTGGGACAATCGAGAACAGATCCTGACCCTCCTCTGTGCGGCAACCTTTCAAGTACTTGAAAAATGCTATCATATCCCCCCTCAGTCTTCTCTTCTCAAGGCTAAACATGCCCAGTTCTTTCAGTGTCTCCTCATAGGGCTTTGTTTTCAGTCCCCTGATCATCCTCGTTCCAGTTTGTCTGCATCCAACTTAAAGTGTGGTGTTCAAAACTGGAAGCAGTACTCAAGATGAGGCCTAACCAGTGCCAAATAGAGGGGAACCGATACTTCATGCGATTTGGAAACTATATTCCTGTTAATGCAGCCTAACATAGCATTATCTTTTCGGCGCCAGGTAAAGACCTTTTTATGCTCCCAGGCATTTTAATCACTCTAATCTTTTTAGCTTTTTAATCTTGTATACTAAGTCTTTATTTTTATTTTCTGTTTAACTGTATTTGTTTTTATGTCATATATGTTTTTGTGATTTTATTATTGCCATGTATGTATTTTACCCTATGCTGTTTACCGCCCTGAGAGCTATTTGCTAAGGGCAGTATATAAATGTAACCAAATAAATAAAATAAATAAATAAATTTGCCTTTTTTGCAGCCACATCACACTGTTGGCTCATACTCAGCTTGTGATCAACAACAATCCCAGGATCCTTCTCTCCTGTAGATCCTTCTTGCTGAGCCATGTATCCCCCATCTTATAATTATGCATTTGGGTTTTTTTTCCTAGGTGTAGAACTTGGTGTGCACTTATCCCTGTTAAATTTCATTATGTTGTTTTCAGCCCAATGCCCCAGCTAACAAGATCCCTTTGAATTTTGTTTCTGTCTTTCAAGGTATTAACTATCCCTCACAATTTTGTATCATCTGCAGATTTGATAAACACCTGCACCTCCATCTCATTATAGTCAAAGTAGGAATTGAGCTGCCTTTTCTTTGTCATCTGTTACCATTTTGCCATCTTCACTGAGTAGCTGTACCACCATTTCTTTTCCCAGTCTTTTACTATGGATGTACCTGAAGGAAGCTTTTTTTGTTGCTTTTGGCATCTCTTGCTAATCTCAGCTCATTCTCAGCTTTAGCCTTCCTGACACCAAACCTGCAATTCCATGCTATCTGTCTGTACTCTTCTTTTGTGGCCCAGCCTTCCTTCCACTTCCTGTATGTGTTTTTTTGTTTGTTTTCAGGTCATCTCTAAGCTTTCTGTGAAGCCACATTGGCTTCTTCTGCCGTCTCGCTCCTTTTTCTCCTTGATGGAATTGTTTGCCTTTAGAATTTCCTCTTTTAGAAACTCCCACCCATCATAGACTCCTTTTCTCATTAGAGTCACTTGGCATGGAACCTCACCTACCATTGTTCTGAGTTTATTAAAATTGGCTTTCCTGAAATCCAGGGTACACGTATGGCTACTCTCAGCTTTTGCTTCCTTTAAAATCAAGAACTCTAGTATAGTGTGGTCACTTTCCCCCAGAGTTCCTGTAACTACCACTTCATCCACCAAGTCATCTCTGTTGGTTAGAATCAAGTCAAGGATAGCTGATCCTCTAGTTGCTTCCTTCATTTTCTGTAGGAGAAAGTTATCTCCAACACAAGTCAGAAATTTCTTGGAGGGGCTGTGTTTGGCAGAGTTTGTCTCCAGTCCCAACAGATATCAGGGTAATTGAAGTCCCCCATTATTACTACATCATGCCTCCTCGAAACATCAGTTGGGTTTCAGGCCTGGTTTTGGCACGGAAACAGCCTTGGTCGCCCTGTATGATGACCTGTATTGGGAGAGAGACAGGGGCAGTGTGACTCTGTTGATTCTCCTTGATCTCTCAGCTGCTTTCGATACCATCGACAATGGTATCCTTCTGGGAAGACTGGCTGAGTTGGGAATGGGAGGGACTGCATGGCGGTGGTTCCGCTCCTACTTGGCAGGTCGCCACCAGAAGGTGGTGCTTGGGGAACATTGCTCGGCACCCTGGACTCTCCAGTATGGGGTTCCGCAAGGGTCAGTTCCGTTCCCCATGCTGTTCAACATCTACATGAAACTGTTGGGTGTGGTCATCTGGAGCTTTGGAGTGCGTTGCCATCAGTATGCTGATGACATGCAGCTCTATTTCTCCTTTACATCTTCTTCAGGTGAGGCTGTCAATGTGCTGAACCGGTGCCTGGCTGCGACAATGGACTGAATGAGGGCTAATAAACTGAGGCTCAATCCAGACAAGACTGAGATGCTGTTAGTGGGTGGTTCTTCTGACTGGATGGTGGATGTCCAACCTGTCCTGGATGGGGTTGCACTCCTCCTGAAGGAGCAGGTTCGTAGCTTGGGCATTCTCCTAGAACTATCTCTGTCACTTGAGGCTCAGGTAGCTTCAGTGGCACAGAGTGCCTTCTACCAACTGTGGTTGGTGGCCCAGCTATGCCCCTATCTGGACAGGGATAACCTGGCTTCAGTTGTCCATGCTCTGGTAACCTCTAAATTAGATTACTGCAATGCACTCTACATGGGGCTGCCTTTGAAGACGGTTCGGAAGCTGCAGCATGTGCAAAATGCAGCAGCCAGATTGGTAACAGGGACCAGACGGTTTGAACATATAAAACCGATTCTGGCCCGCTTGCATTGGCTGCCTGTACATTTCTGAGCTCGATCCAAGGTGCTGGTTTTAACCTATAAAGCCTTACATAGCTTGGGACCACAATACCTGATGGAACGCCTCTCCCAACACGAACCCACCCGTACACTACGCTCCAAATGCAAGGCCCTCCTCCGGGTGCCTACTGGGAGGGAAGCTGGGAGTCCAGCAACAAGGGAGAGGGCCTTCTCACTGGTGGCCCCCAAATTATGGAATGATGTACCTGACGAGGTATGCCTGGCGCCAACACTGTTATCTTTTCGGCACCAAGTCAAGACTTTCCTCTTGTCCCAGACATTTTAGCATGTGTTTTTAAATTGTTTTTTTTAAAAATGTGTTTTAAATTTGTATATTTGTTTTTAATGTTTTTAACTGTCCAGAGAGCTTCGGCTGTGGGGCGATATACAAATGCAATAAATAAATAAACAGTGGCAATTTGCTTTGCAAAAGTTTCATCCTTGTCTTTTCCTTGATTGAATGGTTGGTAGTAGACTCCAGCTACCATGTTCCTTTTATTCCTTGCTCAAGGGATTATTTATTTTAATCGAGATACTCTCGGTGGAGCTACCAAGCTCATCCTCCTGTATTTCTGTGCAGGAATATATATTTTTAACATATAGTGTGACTTTGCCTCCCTTTCTATTCCTTCTGTTCTTTTTGAACAAGTTATATCCTTCAGGCACTGTATTCCAGTCATGGGAGTCACCCCACCAAGATTCAGTTACACCTATCAAGTTGTATTTGCTCTCCTATATTAAGAGTTCAAGTTCATCTTGTTTGTTTCCCATACTCTGGGCATCAGTATACAGACATTGAAGACTATGTGATTTATGGCCTGGCTTCCTTCCTACATTTTTATGAAGACTATTACTGGGCCCCATTAGAGCCATTCCTTCAGTTCCTCTTACTGTGCACAAGCCTTTGTTAGTCGTTACCGCCAAATCTCTCTCTCCCTCCCCCTTAGGATTCAGTTTAAAGCTCTCCTGATGAAGTTCTCCATGCTGTGGCCAAACACATTCTTCCAAGTCCTTGTGAGGTGCAACCCATCACTTGCCAGCAGTCCATCTTCCAGGAAGCATAGCCTATGATCCCAGAATCCAAATCTCTTGGCACCACCTTCGTAGCCAGTCAGTCACCTGGAATATTTTTCTTTCCCTTTCTACTCCTCTTCTAAGTACCAGAAGGATGGACGAGAAAACTATCTGGGCCCTAAAATTCTTGAGTTTCCTTCCCAGGGCTTCAAAGTCTGACATGATTTCTTCGTAGCTCCACTTGGCAGTATCATTCGTTCCCACATGGATGAGAAGAGAGGCATATCTGTCAAATCAAAACATTGATTTTAAGAATTATAATTTATCGATATATCCTTCAAAATGTCAGTATTCAGGTTCATTTTATTGTACTTGACTAAAAGCCATCATAAACCAAATAAGAAAATGGACTTTCGGGAAGGGTGACTTCACTTGTGCCTGCTTTTGAGACGGGCTCCCACCTCAAAAGAAGCTTATTCAGATATAAATCAGTCAGAACATTTTTTTTTGACTGATGAAATTTCTCCCGGGCAGGGAGAAACGTAGAGATCAACCTCAAAAGCCTGTTTTTGTTGGGAGGACTGGATTTCATTAATTTATGAGAAAAGGTCCAGCCAGCAATGCCGGACGGACTTCCAAACAAGCTCTATCTGATTAATGCGATACGTTTATCTTTTCTTCAAAGAGAAAACGGACTAACAGGCAAGCACCCTTCTTTCTATTATTTTTTTTACTTGGTTTAAATTGTTGCAGCAAAAAGAGATTTGTCAAATGAATCAGCTTTAAAGAACTTCTGGGTGAGCTATAACTCTTCTCTGTTATTCACGAAATTAACAGCTTATCTCTGTTTCTATTGCAAAAAGCTGTCCTGGAAGTGCATTCTAAAGATATAAACAGAAGAGGGATTTCTATTCCGAGGAACATTATATTGTCTGGGACTATTCTCTTTTTGGTCTATTTTATTTTGACGAATCTGCTTCTTCACGACACCACTAACTGTTTTGATGCTGGGAACTAAATTTGTTTTGTGTTCTTGAACATAGAGAGATAAGGCAGGCTGCTCTGTTTATACTGTGATGTCATCAAGCCTGGAATATTAACCCAATTGTTGCTGAAATAAGAAGTGGTTCTTCTTTATTTTTGTTTTGTTTTGTTTTCGTGGTTTTAAAAATGGCAATCAAGAAAGTGGCTGAGAATCTGGAAGTAATTATGTTTCAGAAAATAATGGATGAGATTGAGATAACGAAACAAACCCTGCGACAGGGCAGTAAGGAGCTGAAAATTGAACTGAGCAAAATGACGCAGGAGCTTAAAGAAATAGGGGATCCTGTGAGAGAGGAGAATGAGATCAGAGATGAGAAAAGAAAAAATAAAGGGAAGATACAAGCCCTGGAGATTGGAACAAATGTGGAATTGGAAAAAGATCTGGAGTTTATGGATATTAGAAATAAAATCTACTGTTTGGAATTTAACGTTATCTCTGAAGAAATTAATGAAGATATTAGAGATAAAGTTATCAATGGCTTGGATAATCTTCTGGACTGGAATGACGTGATGGAGCTTGATATAGAGAAAATCTATGGAATTAACTGCAGCCATGTGACAATGGAAAAACTCTCAAGAGATGAGCCAGTGCATTTTGTAAAAAAGAAGAACACAGATATGACTTTACAACAATATTTCAGCAACTTATTCAGAATTGATGGCAAGAAAATATTTGGGATAGAGGAAATTCCCATCAGACTCTTATTATATGACTATGGCTATGACAGCAAGATTATTATGGAATACTGATAATGGAAGATTGGACACTGAAATTACTGGACTTAACAGGACTATTGAAGATGGAAGATGGAATTAATAGGGATAATGGAATAATGGCTATTGAAATTATTGGACCTAACAGATTTTGATGAGATGGATTAATCGATATGTTTATTTGGACTATGGTTATGACAATAAGATTATTATTATTATTAACGAGATGGATTAATCGACATGTTTATTTGGAGAAAAATTGATAGATATATTTCTTAAAGAATTGAAACCTCTCTTTGACTTTTTGTGGAAAGAATAAAGTAATGTTTATGAGATTTGATGATTAATTAAGATAACTACTGGAGGAAAGTGATTTTATAATATAATTTAAGAGACAGGATTGTTATATATTGTAGACCTATAACTGATTTGATCTGCGACAAATGGGAAGTCAACATTTTATTTTTTTGTTTAATCATTTTTGTTTTGTTTTGTTTTTTGTCTTTGAATGTTTTATGATTTTGTTTTGTATGTTTTATGAAAATTTGAATAAAAATTATTGTAAAAAAAAAATAAACCAAATAAGAAAATATATATACAATAACAAAGTGCAGACAGATTCAGTTTAACAAATCCCCTGTACAATCCACTGCAATTGCACTCAAAGTAATTGCATGAATATGTTTTGCTGCCTTAGCAAACAAAGCTGTTTTGTATGTAACATATGGATCACAATCCTACAGTAACCAACATACTTTCACAAGGGTAGTCTCACCTCGTAAAGATGTCAAAATCTGTCCCAGGAATCTCTTCCTAGGGATTTGATATAAATGACAATATAGTAGGTAGTGTGAAATATCCTCTACCTCTCCCACATCACAGATGCAGAGCCGTAGATTTCTTGGGACATGCCTATATCTTCCATCCAAAAAGGCTGAGGTCATAGTCTGAAAAAGTAGTTCTGTGAATGCAATTCTCAGAGAGGCAAACATAAGCATTTGTAGATATTGGGTTCTTTCATGGTTTGATTTCAACAAGCAATACCAGTAAGAAAAATTTGAGGATTTGATTAGGTCTAAATCTTGATTGTTATCCTATATATCCTATATATCCAATCTCCCAATTTATTTTCAAATCCTGGGATGATAAAAAAAATCCAGTGGGAGGTTTTTAGAGATCAGCAACTCTTGGTATAACTTGGCCCATCCACCCTTCCTCCACCGCTGTCTCAGACATAGCTTTGGAAGGCAGTCTTTCGTCATATCCATAATACAGAAGGACTGCCTTCTGAGCCCTAGCTTTAACCGATGCCATGCCTGTCTCTGTCCTAAGAAACGAGGCTGGGGTCCCTGGGGGTAAAATATCAATATTAATACTGATATTATTTCCAAGTGAAAAAAACCCAGATCAGTAAAAGCAGCAGCTAGCAAATAAAGAACAAACTCGAATTGCTGTTATGTCGACAGAATACATTCAAACTGGCACTGGCCAAAGGATCCCATCCCTAATCAGGATTCACCAGTTGCTATAAAGCCCTTGCAGCCAGAGAAGTCCACACAGCTTACTTTGAGTGTGAGGGCTCTGCCTATTTTTGTGCTTATTTTTTCCTGATGATTGGATTGGATTGTGGCCTTGCCTTTGATGTCATGTCTGCTTCTGCCCCACTCAACCCTCTATTGCTGCCTTAGAATTCAACCTTTTGCCAGGCTCTGGCTCTTCTCTTGCCTCTGGACTTGTACCTCTCATCTGCCTGGTCCTGTGCTTAACATCTAGCCCATCTGATCCTTGTCCATCTGTACTGAACTAGACCAGACTGCAGCCCATCTTGGAGACAGGCCAAGGTCTGACAGCTAGCTAAAGACTACTTATTTAACTTGGTTACTTTTTAAAAAGTGCATTCTGGGGTCTAGATCTAATTTAAGGTTGAAGTGATGTATTGAATAAATGTTCTTATTTTCTCTTACTGCAACAGTAATTGTAATTTCAAAGCTAATTGTGGCATGGAAAAAAACCTCTTGCATTACAATAAAATCCTCTCATTGCCACTGTAATTTAAATGTTTCATTCACATTAGGAAAATATGCTGGACTTGCCTATGCTCCTTCCATTTCTTAATACAGCTACTGCACATACTACAACTATTTTCTTGCTCTGGGTTTACACACATAATACACACAGATGTCCGCATGTTACATTCAACAAGTATACAGTCTTTGTACACTAGGGATGGAATCTGCCACTGCTGCTGATTTGCTGCTGATCTGCTCCATGCCCGCCCGCCCCCACTACCATGGAGGAGGAGGAGGCAGGAGAGGAGGCCTCCAGTGGGCAGAACGATCCCCAGCACGGCCAGACCACAGAGGATGAAGAGGAGGCACCACACCATGGGGCAAACAACAGGCTACAGGTTGGTTGGGCAAAATATCCACTTAATTCTGCCCCGAGCTCAGACTCTGTTCTGTTAGCTACTCTGCCAATACAAACAGCCTTTCATTTCCTCCTTTCCCTGAGCTTTTAAACATGACACAATGCAGGTGAAGCATACACTGCTAAACTGACCGTGTTTAGTATGCAATGCAGCTTTTCCAAGCTATTGCTCTTTTCATCTGTTATTATGATAGCATTCCAGAGTTACTTGCTGTGCAAAATAGAGAAGAAGTACTATGTGGCACCTTTAGTATGAAAACTTGTAATGAATGTAAAGATGGCAGGAGGGGGGCAGGCGAAAGAGAGGAATCTTCAGCCCTGCAGCAACTAGGGAATGTTTGCACATTGTTTGCACTATGTATGACTGTTGCAAAATCATTGTCACGAGTGATGGAATAGTTTTTCAGTATTTTGAAACAATTATAATTTAATTATATAATACTCTTCAGCTCACAGTTAAAGGAATGAATAAAAAGAAACATAAAATTTCAGTACGAAAGTAAAAGCATTAATTGATTTAAAAGGTGATTCTTCTTCATGGTGAATAACACAGAAGGTCATGAGTGTGGCACTTGCAGGCACACATGCATCCACAGAGGCCTTCCCTGCACCTACAGGTTTCCCTGCCCCTTACTGAAATAAGGCTTGAAAGATGCATCCTACTGCATCCAATAGGCTAGGTTATGGTGTGTGTGGTGCCCATGACATTTTTTTCCAGCTTGCATATGTGCCAAAAGGCCTAAAAAGGTTGGTGACTCCTTGGAATAACATATTACTTTGTTTTATGGGATGTCAAGAGAATGAAAGTTTGATGTGTCTCCAAAGGCTGATTTTTTAAATCTTCTTCCACGAATTCATGTAGCTCTAGGCAGATCATTAGCAAGCAGGAGCTGAAATGGCCCCAAAAAGGAATGTCCATGTGCCATATATTTTTCTTCTGGAGTAATTCCAATGTGGGAGTTGCTATGTAAAATTCCAACAAGAACATAGACTTTGGTTTACAGAATCTGCATTGGGAATGATTAAATAAGGGTGCAATCTAAGCCCCTGATCCACTGTAATGTGGAGTGAGTAGAAGTTTAACTAGTGGCATTCCCACAAACAGTAGCCCATGGAAAAGCCCCCAAATGGGTCATTCCAGGGGCACGGAAAGGATGAGGTAGCCTGGGATCTGCCAAACTCCAAGGTGGTCTCACTGCCATCACTTGAGACCATCAGGCCTGATTCAGGCCCAACCTCTATACCAGCTCTAGACCAACGTAGCATGGCATTTGATGTTGCCTGCCCTCTGCCCCGGTCAGCATTAGGGATGCATGAGAATATTCATTAAATTGGATTTATTACTGGATTTTGACATAATCCAACAATCCTCATTGTTTTTGGACCACCATTGATTTCTTGCTGCGGATCGCAGCTGTCATCGGCACAGAATCCACTCCAAAGTTTACGTTATTGTCTTCGTAATCAGCTGTCCTCTAAGCTGATGCATTCTTAACTCAGTGGAACAAGTGCCTACAGCATAAGCATTTTCATTAGCCTTTTCGTTCGCTAATTATTATTTTTTTGCTGGAAAAAAACTCAAATTGGCAATTGTGCAAACAATCAGGAACAAAAAAAGGCAAATTGGTACTGAAAGCCAACTGTTGAAATTCAAACAGATAGGAACCAGCTACCAAACCCCATCCCTAGCAAGCAAGCATGGCAGGGATGCGGTTATGGCAGTGGCTTCACCTCTCCATCACATCCCGCTGCTGCCCTGCGTGTGGTAGGGTTGCTCTGTACTATAGTAATAGCAAAGGAATGGGAAAGATATATCATTTTATTATCATGCAGAGTTATCTCCGCTAAATAAGTAAGGAAAACATGCATTGTTGGGGAAAGATATCTAAGTCTGCTTGTTATCATGGCAGGAAAAGAACAGGAGACTGATATTTTGACTATTAGAGACCACAACATAGTAAGTGTAACTTCTTGCTGAGAATGATAGGATTTTTCTGTGTAATTTTTCTCCTTCTAAGATAATCTCAAATTTATAGTCAAAATGCACTGTACTATACTAAGGCTGCAATTCCAGTCCCAAAGCAAATTCATTGTAAGAATCAGACTGTGTGTCACTTGTAAACTACCTAGGATTACTACATGAGTAGGGGGAGGGAGGGATTGACTCTCACGCCTGTATTGACAGCTTTTTTCTGGAGATATCCGTAGCGGAAGGTTTTCTTGGAAAGGAGATAAGGACTGCTAATGTGATAAAATGGGGGGGGGTATGTTTGTGCACCACCTTGAGCTCCTTGGAGTATAAATGTAATAAAATAAATAAACAAATAATGCCTGCAGTGGAAATGTGTAAGCAAAGTGTTTGAGCGCTTGAGCTTAATCCAAGAGGTCTCTCAGCAGCGTACATAATGAAACAGGAGATAATAGATAAAATCAGTAAAACGTCTACAACAAATGTAGGTAACTAGATTATGTTATTTTTATATATTAAAGAGTTTTCAGCTGGCATTTAAAACAATAGAGTAAAGGTGCCTGCCTAGTGTCAACAGAGTTCCAAAGCGCAGATGCTGCCATATTAAAAGATCAACTCCTTACAAATGTGGAATGAACATTAAGTGCCACTTGTAAAAATGCAAGTTCTGCAGATCGAAGTGGGGCAATGCAATCCTCTAACATATGGGGCAAGGTGATCCCTTAAGTGATGCAATCATGTGTATGATCTCACGTATTTTTTTTCTTTTGCTTTCTTTGCAGTTTTTTTTATTAAAGTGCATGTGTACGTTGGTAACATGGGGAAGGGGGCTGAAAGCTCTGGAAAGCTACAAAATCAGAGAATTCTACATGAAATTCAGACATGGAAAATTCTTAATGCATTGGTCACTCTTCACAAACAATGCTAGGTAATTTAGAGCCCCAAACTCTAGGAAGAATAGTATCCCTAGGTCATCCTGATTTTCTCCCATGTGGGTGAAGATGTTACTTCCATTGGCTTTGCCATGCCATGAAATAAGGAAACACTTCTGAATATTTATTTTTGGTTACATGCTATTGACAAAAATGTGTTAAAGTTTGCAAACCCACTGTAATGAACCCTGGCTGGTTGATGAACCCTAGCTTCCAAAGAAATGCCATATAATGTTAAATGTCACAGATGTTGTTGTGAATTGTCTTTGAGATTATTATTTTTATGAAAAGCTATATAGATACGTTTTCAATAAATAAACAACAAGAGTATCCACAGCAAGTTTTTTTTCTGATAAGCACACCCATGTAATATACATTTGCTAATTTTCTCACATTTGTAAAATAAACCCCAGATTCGTTTAAATCACATATTTGTACTGTTTAAATATAAAGCAAACATTAGTTTCCAAGGCTGAAACCACATGGTCCCTTGGAAGGCATCCCAGGTGGCATAGGATTTGTTAGATCTCCCTCTTGAACAGGCAGATTGGGTGTTGGATATCTCCTGCAGAAGGCTGCCAAAAGGTCTGCAAATAGTTCCTCTCTATCCAGCAGAGATCCAGCATCAAAAAAGGTGAATAGAAGGCTTGGGAGATGGTGCTGAGGATGTGCTGAGAATGGAATGTCCAATTCTCCCAACGTGTCCCTGGAACAGGAGACAAATTATGTCAGCCCCTGTCCCCAACATAGTTTGTTGCCCTCCCTTTGGTATCAATGGAAGGGAAACTATTTTAAAGCAATAAAAACAACCTGAAAATAGAAAGGGAAATACAATCCCTGCGTGCACCTTCCATCCTGCCAGTGCAAAATGGCATGGATAGGGAAGAGTGGTTCATCCGCCTTAGGTTCTTCCTCCCTCTCCCCTTTTGGATTGCTGTGCAAGGCTGCAATCCTATACACACTTACTAGGGAATAACTCACTTCTGAATAGACCTGTATAGGATTTCAGTGTTAACTAGGGAAATACAAAACATTTATTCTGTATGCCGTTTGGAGAAATATGTTTGCTTTAATGCTGGTAACATGGTCACTGTGTCATGGAGAGGGAGCTGGTTAGAGACCATCATCACATAGCAGCCAAGGAAGGTGATGGGGGGAAGACTCATGTCCTTATTGAAGGACTTTGTCCAACACAGATCAGGCAGAATCACCTCTGTCATGTCCTCAGGACAACAGCACTAGCAGCCCTGTGAAGCACAGCTGTTCAATTTGCAGCTGCATGCCCCCACAGTGTTGATAGGCTCACCTCCTGTCTCCCAGTCTTCCGTTAATAAGCACATTCCCCCCTTCTCTCTACCGCCCTAGGGCCAGAAGAATATAGCTCAGCCTTGTTGGCGGCAATGAATGGGAAATGTTTCTCCAGCTTACCAATTTTGCAAGCATTTACTAACCCAGATCTAAGCCTTAGAATCATAGAATCATAAAAGAGTAGAGTTGGAAGGGGCCTATAAGGCCATCGAATCCAACCCCCTGCTCAATGCAGGAATCCAAATGAAAGCATACCCAGCTGTCCAGCTGCCTCTTGAATGCCTCCCATGTTGGAGAGCCCACCACCTCCCTAGGTAATTAGTTCCACGGTTGTACTGTTCTAACAGGAAGTTTTTCCTGCTGTTCAGCCGATGCTATCGTATCTCCCTTCAGTCTTGTCTTCTCAAGGCTAAACATCCCCACTTCTTTCTGTCTCTCCTCATATGGCATTGTTTGTAGTCTCCTGATCATCCTTGTTGCTCTCCTCTGAATCTGTTTATCTTAACCTGAGCCTTATTTAGGTCAATAAAGATCATCAAGATTGATAAGTATATCAGAGCAGCAAGCAATTTTGTTTTGTGGAAGAAAGCAGGTAAGATCTGTATAGAATACAGGGCTATGAACCAGGAATGTGTATCTTACAGTGGGGCAACTTAGTAAATGAAAAATTCAAAAATGATATTTTAGGCTTCAGAAACAAAACATCAGAATTTTTATAGATTGATTGTTGTTGAATTGTATAGTGAAATTGTGTCCATTAACACAATTTCAGCAGCTTCTTAAATTGAAAGATCCAAAGGGTTCTACTAAGTACCATTATAAGGAACAGCCAGAAGAATATAGCTCAACTGGACTGGGAGCAAGATTTGAATACGCACTTGTCTGAAGAAAAATAGACTTGTATATATTTCCATGGATCTAAATATTTCAGTTCTATTGATCTTCAAGAAAATGTTTACAAAATGTTATCTAGATGGTATTTTTAATGCACTAAGATATTGAATGATAATATTTCTTCAGATCATTGTTGATGCCTTTGAGGAGTAGGATGAAACCTGTTGCACATATAGTAGGGCTGTGACAATATAAAGAACGATGGGAAGTTGATATTGGAGACTATTGCCAAGATAATAAGATATTCTTTGCCCTGTTCATAAGCAGCAGCACCATCACCATTGGGACGTTAGATTCTGTTCCTTGCTGTGCAATGGATTGAATCTGACTTAAGTCATACTCAGACTAGACACACTGAAACCAGTGGATGTGTCTAACTCAGGTATGACTTAGTTTAATACAATCCATTGTCTGGAAAACTACAAACAAAACAAAACACACAAACATTTTTATACCTTCAGCATCACTGGTCTATATGTAGTGGTCTCCCATTATTGATCTGCTTTGCATTGAGGGGTTTTATTTGCAGTCTCAGAAATTAGCCTGCAACCAACTAAAGATCGTCTTCTAATTTTGAACATCCATAGGGATAGGCTGCTGAAATATTAAGATCCTGGCATCTTTTGAGAGTATCCTGATGGCCAAAAGCTGCTCCCTAAAGGGAAAATAAAATGCTAATTCATCAGGGAAAGGACCCTCCCTCAACTTCTGTTTGTTTTGACAGGGAAAATCATGAAACAAGGGGCATATTATCTGGAGCAACAACTGTCTGTATGTGTTAATCACTTCCCATGTCCCTAGTACAGTTTTCTGTTGTCATGACAGCTGTGTGAGAGAAGACAAACAGTAATGTAAATACACACACACACACAAAATGATATCTGGGAAGAAAACCAGGTTTCCAGGTAATAAAGACATGTAAAATTTGATGGTTACTTTTTAAAAATTGATGGATGGAACAACAAGAGAGGGAAAAGCAACAAATAGGTTCATTATGACATACACTGCAACATACCTAACAAAGACTTTCTGTTTTCCATTTAGTAGCATCACAAAGTGATATAATTAAAAAAAGAGCTTCCTTTCTTTTCCATGAGAACAGACTGCAGAGCTACAACTCTCTTCTAAGCAAACACGGCGGTTGCAGTCACATGAAATTATCACCTACCATGAGAGCCTATGCAAGTGCAATTCTCTCTATAAATACTTTACCACTTAACACTGAAAATGAATTAAAACTCAAAGTGCTTTGGAGTCAGCTTCAAAGCAGTTTCTGAAATGACGACACCTGAAATTCTGTTATGGACTTGGGCATATATTAACAGACAAACAACAATGCAGGTTCAAATTCTTTCATGGTTCTGTGCTCCACTTATCTAAGATGCATTTTTAACTTCTGTTATTATCTTTCCTTGGCTTTGCTGCTTTTTTTCAGATTGATTTGCCATTTTTTAAGGATTCTACTGTTTTATTGATTTTGTAAACCATTTCAAATTGTGGGAGCGGCAGATATCAATCTTTTGAAAGAGGTAACCTACTGCAGAAAGTAATTTATATTAGGAGGACTAAATGCAACAGGAACAGAGTAACGCTTTGTTAGAAACAATGATTCAACAGGAGTGTAGCAATAAAAAGAGTAAAAGTAAAGGCTAACAATTACATTGGGCAAAATGAGTTTGATATCCATTTGCTTGTAATTCACATTTTGGGATATTCTGGCTTTGGCATATGAAGCCCGAGGAAATGACCAAAAGTGATATTAGCATCAAGTGAACTGAAGTGGTTGGGATCGTGAGCCATAAGCTAAGAACTGCCTGATTCAACCCAAAACTTATCATAGTCACTAACTCCAAGCTTCAATCCCATCTATAATATTTTACTTATTTATTCAGCAAAATTTATATACCACTTAATAAAAAAACTCTAAACAGTTTACATAAAATGGTATGAAATACTCATTAAAATAGCAATAAAAACAAACTTTATGGACAGTAGATATAATAAAATTAACAAAATATAGATAAAAACAATAGTTTTCAAAACAAATGTACATAATAAAAGTACATGTCAGGGTAGGCTTGCCTAAGCAGAAATGGTTTTAGCAGGTGCCAGAAACAGTGCAATGAAGGCACTGTAGCTAATTTGAATAGGTAGGGACTTCCAGAGCATCGTTGCTGCCACATTAAAAGACTGATTTCTTCTTGCAATTGCAGAACAAACATTATGTTGTAAAAGTGCCAGTTCCGCACAACCAAGTGGTCAAAATGGGCACGTGTGGGATAAGATGATCCTTTAACTAAACTGGTCTCATGCTATGGAAAGCTTTATATTCAAATACTTGAATTTGACCTGGTAACAAACCAGTAGCCAACACAGGTCTTTGAATGGAGGTGTAATATGCTGATAGGCAGGGCTGGCTCCAGGCATGCTGGGGCCCTTGGGCACCAGCCTGCCCCGGGACCCTCCGCTCCCCTTCCGCGATCGCAGGAGAAGAGCTTCCAAGCCACCCGCCATCCCCCTGCTTCACCTACCTTTCTCTGCTGTTTCTTGTGGCTGTGCACACTGCGCGCACAGGGTTGCCATCAATCAAGATGGCGGCCACGGTTTCCGTAAGGGGCTGAAGCCTCTGCCACCATCTTGGTTGATGGCACACACACGCATTGCTGCCATCAACCAAGATGGTGGCAGAGGCTTCAGCCCCTTACAGAAACCTCAGCCACCATCTTGATTGATGGCAACCCTGCACGCACTGCAAAAAACAGCAGAGAGAAAGGTAGGTGAAGTGGGGGGATGGCGGGCGGCTCAGAAGCTCGTCCTGTCCTGTGATCCGCGGCTCCTGCCGCGGATCGTGCTAAGGGGTGCGGAGGGTCCCCCAGAGGCCCCTGTAGCTCCAGGAGCCCTCAGGCCAGTGCCCTACCTGGCCACCCTTTAGAACCAGCCCTGCTGACAGGGACTCAGTCTTGCCAGCAATCATGCTGCAGCACTTTGAACTACCTGCAGATTCTGGATCAGGCACAAACGAAGCTCCACATAGAGTGCATGATAGTAATCCAGTATTGAAATTTCCAGTGCCTAAACTACTGTGGTCAAGCTATCCTGGTCCAAATAGCTAAAAAATCTCAGCTGAAGTTACCAGAACTGCCCTACCCCAGGATCTACAAAAATCTAATTGGGCAGTAGCTTTCCAAGACCTCACCTCTGTTTCCTGAGATCTTTTTTGCTGGATAGAGTCTGAAACTGTGATTTTGTACATGGAGAGAGGTGACACTGGGCTATGGCACCTCTGTCTTAAACTTCCACTGCATGCTGAGAGAAACACAGCTAAATAAACACTATTTCAAAGACTCTGATCTGCAATACTGCGCATCTAACTCATTTAGTCCAGTATTTACAGAGGCAAAAAAGTCCATGACATAAAGGCTCATAAAATCCATTGTGGAACCATATTATTCTAGAATGTGAGGTCATTTGCTTCTCTCACCCCTTTTCCCCGGGACAAAAAATTCTAACCACATATACACTGATGGGATATGAATTGGCAGTGACTATCATGAAAGAGATCTAGTAGTGTAAACCTAAGCATGCTTTCCAATAAGAGTTACTCCCATGTAAGTGTATATAAGATTCAGGCCCGGCACTAGCAGTCGCCCAGGTTGGGCACTGGCTGTGGGCCCAGGAGTTCACAGGGGCCCCTAACCACCACCAGCTCTGAGCCTGGTCACCTCCTCCTGCCATCCATCTTTATTGTTGCGGGGGTGTGACAGAACTGCTACTGCCTCCACCTCCTCCTCCTCTGTGCAGTGGCTGGGGGCTCCAGATGTCTTTCCACAGCCACCATCACCAGAAGCACATCAGGCCCTGCCCGCATGGAAGCAGCAGATACCAAAGCTGCTGCATGAGGCACCATGGGAGACGTAGTCACTGCAAAGCCAAACAAGCTACAGCCACGGAGGCTGCTTCCAAGGAGTTGAGGCCTGTATCCCAGCCTTAGTGGTGCCTAATTCTGCCTTTCTGTTTGTGAGTTATTCATCTTTTGCCTTCGTTCCAGCGCATGTTTGAGTGTGAGGTTGGCTGACTCCCCGTAGACAGGGCTGGTTCTAAAGGTGGCCAGGTGGCGCACTGGCCCGAGAGCCCTTGGAGCTACAGGGGGCCCTCTGCTCTCCTTCCATGATGTGCGGAAACATCCACGGACCATTACAGGCCAGTTAGCTTAACTTCTGTCCCTGGAAAACTGGTAGAAAGTATTATTAAAGCTAGATTAACTAAGCACATAGAAGAACAAGCCTTGCTGAAGCAGAGCCAGCATGGCTTCTGCAAGGGAAAGTCCTGTCTCAGTAACCTATTAGAATTCTTTGAGAGTGTCAACAAGCATATAGATAGAGGTGATCCAGTGGACATAGTGTACTTAGACTTTCAAAAAGCGTTTGACAAGGTACCTCACCAAAGACTTCTGAGGAAGCTTAGCAGTCATGGAATAAGAGGAGAGGTCCTCTTGTGGATAAGGAATTGGTTAAGAAGCAGAAAGCAGAGAGTAGGAATAAACGGACAGTTCTCCCAATGGAGGGCTGTAGAAAGTGGAGTCCCTCAAGGATCGGTATTGGGACCTGTACTTTTCAACTTTTTCATTAATGACCTAGAATTAGGAGTGAGCAGTGAAGTGGCCAAGTTTGCTGACGACACTAAATTGTTCAGGGTTGTTAAAACAAAAAGGGATTGTGAAGAGCTCCAAAAAGATATCTCCAAACTGAGTGAATGGGCGGAAAAATGGCAAATGCAATTCAATATAAACAGGTGTAAAATTATGCATATTGGAGCAAAAAATCTTAATTTCACATATACGCTCATGGGGTCTGAACTGGCGGTGACCGACCAGGAGAGAGACCTCGGGGTTGTAGTGGACAGCACGATGAAAATGTCAACCCAGTGTGCGGCAGCTGTGAAAAAGGCAAATTCCATGCTAGCAATAATTAGGAAAGGTATTGAAAATAAAACAGCCGATATCATAATGCCACTGTATAAATCTATGGTGCGGCTGTATTTGGAATACTGTCTACAGTTCTGGTCACCTCATCTCAAAAAGGATACTATAGAGTTGGAAAAGGTTCAGAAGAGGGCAACCAGAATGATCAAGGGGATGGAGCGACTCCCTTACGAGGAAAGGTTGCAGCATTTGGGGCTTTTTAGTTTAGACAAAAGGCGGGTCAGAGGAGACATGATAGAAGTGTATAAAATTATGCATGGCATTGAGAAAGTGGATAGAGAAAAGTTCTTCTCCCTCTCTCATAATACTAGAACTCGTGGACATTCAAAGAAGCTGAATGTTGGAAGATTCAGGACAGACAAAAGGAAGTACTTCTTTACTCAGCGCATAGTTAAACTATGGAATTTGCTCCCACAAGATGCAGTAATGGCCACCAGCTTGGACGGCTTTAAAAGAAGATTAGACAAATTCATGGAGGACAGGGCTATCAATGGCTACTAGCCGTGATGGCTGTGCTGTGCCACCCTTGTCAGAGGCAGCATGCTTCTGAAAACCAGTTGCCGGAAGCCTCAGGAGGGGAGAGTGTTCTTGCACTCGGGTCCTGCTTGCGGGCTTCCCCCAGGCACCTGGTTGGCCACTGTGAGAACAGGATGCTGGACTAGATGGGCCACTGGCCTGATCCAGCAGGCTCTTCTTATGTTCTTATGTTCTTATGACCACCATCCCCCGCTATCCCCCCACTTTACATGCCACATGCGCGCATTGCTGCCATCAACAAAGATGGCGGCAGAGGCTTCAGCCCCTTAGGGAAACCTCAGCTGCCATCTTGATCGATGGCAAACCTGCGCACGCCGCAAAAAACAACGGAAAGGTAGGTGAATGTCAGGATGCAGGATTGGGGCCCTGATGTTTCAGAAGATGAGGAGAGGGAGGGAGTCATTTGGCCAGAGCCGTGTGAAGCAGAAGCAGAAGAGGGGGAGGGAATCTCCGAGATAGAACTGTCTGGGAGCGAGGACCCTGAATGTCCAGCACACATAGATTCCTACCGTGAGCTTCCCACGCCTCCTCCCCCTCTGGGCTTGGAGAAGCTGGAGAAGAAGGGAGGGCAAGGGGGAATCCAACCCCCTCCTGATCCAGGAAAAAGCAAGGAGAAGCAGACAGATGGTTTAAGCATTCCCCCCCCCCGCTTTCCCCCATACCTGAGTCAGATCTCTCAGAAGGGGAGGGGGCATTGGCACCCCCTTCACCACGTACAAGGAGACAGCAAAAGAGGCGGCAAAAGAAGGGGGAGAGGCGGGGTATGGATGAGGGCACTTTGAGGCGGAGTGAGGGAATTCGCGCTCCATTGCCCCCTTCTTAAGGGAATAGTGATTCCTTGTTCTGTCAACTCTCTTCTATGTCGCAGGTTATGTTTTGTATTTGAAGTTCATGAGACGGCGCAGTCTTTGCCTGGATATTACTTTAATAAAAACTGAATTGCTTTCACCAATTGGTCTGGTTCCTGAGCCCCAACCTGGACACGACAGTGAAGCATGGGGATAGCGGGGGCATGGCGGGCGGCACGGAAGCTCCTGCCTTGCGGTCCATGGATGCTTAAGTTCCATGGATCATGGAGGGGGAGCAGAGGGGCCCAGGGCAGGCTGGTACCCAAGGGCCCCGGCATGCCTGGGGCCGGCCCTGTCTGTAGAGTTCATGGCTGTGGCTCCTGGTTCTTTTCTCTGGGCTTGTGGCTATGGCCTCTCTCGGGCAGACCTTACAGATGCAGCTCCTGCCCCTGCTTCCTGCTGAAGCTCATGACTGTAATTCTAACTTCCAGTGGGGCTCATGGCTGCAGTTTTTGTGTTTCTCCCCCCCTTGCTTGGAGTTCACAGCTGTGGCTTCAACTTCTTGTGAAGCTTGTGGCTGTTGGATGTTGGATCTGGCGCAAGCAGATGCCCAGGATGCAGAACAGAATAGTGACAGGCTAGATCCCAGTTGAATCACTCAGCCAGACAAGACATAGGTTTTAAGAGTCACTTTACTGACATTAGAGGTTTTTAGAATACAGTACAAGCTCTCTCTCTATACAAGCGCTTTTCTCCTTTCTCTTGCCCCCACACCAACTGGCCAGATCTGCCAAGTCTTATAGATAAGGCCAGCTGGTTGCCTTGGATACTTGTCCTTGAGATCTGCACGGACTCTGAGCGTCTTGGCCTTGTAACTCTGCCATGGAAAAAATACTCTCAGGAACCCTTTACTTGCCAACAGTGGCTGCAGCCCTTGTGTTCTCCCCCCTTGCCCAGAGCTTCTTTCCCCTCTCACCTGGAGCTTGGGACAGTGGCTTCAGCTTCTAGTGGGGCTCACAGCTATGGCTCCTGCAGTTCCCTCACCAGAGCTCATAGTTGCAGCTTCTTTCCCCTTCCCTGTAGGGCTCATGGTTTAGCCCTTTGCAGCTGTGACTTCCCCCCCTTCCTTTCAGGTGGAGCTTGTGGCGGCAGTTTCTCACATACTGGCCTGAAGGGAAGGGGACAAGGGCCCACTGATTCCTCTTGCCCAAGGGCCTCCAGTTGCAGTTGAGGGGCGAAATAAAACACAGAGACATCAGCTTGGGTTGAACAAGGGCCACTTTATTAAATTACAGAAAACAAAACCCAATTTAAAGTGACCTGCAGAAGGAAACCTAGGTGCGGGAACTATCCATAAGCAAGTATCTTGCCATACAGCTCTCGGGCGACCAGCCCCTACTGGGGGAAGGGCAAGCCCATGTCTTACCCCTTACCCCAGCCACACCTTGTAGGTGAGTAGGGGGCCTTTCCACGTCATCCCCACCCGGGGCCGGATAACCCTTGGGTAGATGAGATAAGTTGGCCCCAGAGGCAGCCCATATCCTGCTCTCGAGCCAGAAAAGCCCTGACAGACAGGCCTCCGGTACCGCCAATCACCTCCAAAGGTGCCTAAGGGGGCCACATAGCTGTCCTTACCTATTTCCTTTCCCGCACCTTCCCATACCAGTGCTATAATGATCTGTCCACTAGGGCATTAAACTTTCAATATGTCAAATTAGCCAGATTAGCCAAAACCACCTATTGATCACAACACCCCCTAACCCGATCCCCTCCCACTCCCATAGTGTGGAGCAGGCGAAAAACCTGCCCGCCAACAAGGGTGGGCAGGATAAAAATTCCTACTCGGCCCCGAAGCGACCCCTAGGCACACCATAAAAGAGGGAGGGCGGGGTGGGCATCGCACCAGCAAAGAGGAAGGTAGGAAGGGTGGCTGGGCTTAAATAGGCCCATAAGCTCCACCCCTCCATGCTGCACATCACACGTGCGTAATAGTCACGACACGTGACATTGCCCCATTGAAAGATGGAGGCAGCAGCTTTGCCCCCATCCGCAACTATGCCTCACTCGTCAGCTGCGCGGCAAGCGAGGCATCATAAACCTGGAACTGGCCCTGATAAGATTTCAGTGTTAGGGTTGTGGTGCAGTAGTGAAAAAGTGAAACTTCATGTTAGGCATTTTTAGGCAACTGATTGAAGAAACTGGCAAGCCACACAATGTCTTTATATAATTTTATGTTACAACTACATAATACACTTTCTACAGATCTGGGCAACCCATCTCAAAAAGCATATCATAGAACTAAAAAGTTACAGATTCTCTAGTAACACCAATACTTCAGGTCACTCAACTTAATTAGCAGGAGGTTCAGAACAGATAAAAGGAGGTGCTACTTCACATAATGCACAATTAATTTATGTAACACATTATCACAATAAGAATATGGGGTGATGGCCCTTACCATAGATGGGTTGGATTAAAAAAGATTAGAAAAATTCCTAGGTCAAGAATGGAGAAGTTGCAGGACCAGAACTTCCATCCCTGACTAGTGGCCACACTGGCTGGGTCTGATGAAAGCTTGTCCAGGAACATCTGTAGGGCCACAGGTTTCTCACTCCTGGCCTACGGGATCATTCTAACAATATTGTATTAACTAATTGAGCATTGTTGTTCTGACAAGTGCATCCCTGATACTGGGAGCAAAGATGTGATATTGCCTTTGTGTTCTGGCGCTAGCCTTGCAATTAAAGTAACGTCTGTTTGGGCCCTCAGTTCCTATGGCTAAATAGGATGGAGAATTTGCCATCCTGATTACCTACACAGAAAGTTCAGCTTGTAAGAGCTATGATGCATAATTTATATGGATGTTCTGCAGCACTTACCTGGGAATAGCACAGTGGGAAAATTAATTACACACTTTTAATATTCATTAAACATCACCTCCTCAGAGTGTGAATTGCAACTGTACAATCTCAGTTCTACATGAACATGACTGAAAAATAAGAAAAATGGGTGGAAGGACGGTGAGCCATACCAAACAGAAGCTACATCATGTTGAGCATTTGCTCATGTGCTGGCCAAGTTGCCACTGACTTGGTTTTACCAGCCTGATCTATTTTCTCTGTTCCCATCCATATATTTCTTTTTCCTGTACATTCAACTATGGTGTTAGCTAATATATATTAAAAATTATTTAATTGTTGGTTCTCTGTGAAATATAGCAACCTTTTAGGATTAAAATGAGCAATTCCCAGAACAACCTATCCTTAGTCCTCTCATAAGATACCATGGATATATTTGGTTTCTCCACACATCAGACTGAACACCTTCCACTTGTGCAGATAATGTAGCAATTATGTCATAGAATCATAGAATAGTAGAGTTAGAAGGGGCCTATAAGGCCATCAAGCCCAACCCCCTGCTCAATGCAGGAATCCAAATTAAAGCATACCTGACAGGTGATGGTGCAGCTGCACCTTGAATGCCTCCAGTGTTTGAGAGCCCACCAACGCCCTAGGTAATCAATTCCATTGTCGTACTACTCTAACAGTTAGGAAGTTTTTCCTGATATTCAGTTGAAATCTGCTTTCTGTAACTTGAGCCCATCATTCCGTGTTCTGCACTCTGGGATGATTGAGAAGACATGCTGGCCCTCCACTGTGTGGACATCTTTCAAGTCCTTGAAGAGTGCTCTCATATATCTCCTCAGTCTTCTCTTCTCAGTGCTTGCTGCTCTGGGCTCCTACTGGGAGGAAGGGTGGGATATAAATCAAATAATAAATAAATAAATAAACATGCCCAGTTCTTTCAGTCTCTCCTTATAGGGCTTTGTTTCTAGTCCCCTAACCATCCTCATTGCCCTCCTCTGAACCCATTCTAGTTTGTTTGCATCCTTCTTAAACTGTGGTGTCCAAAACTGGACACATTACTCAAGATGAGGCCTAACCAGTGCCGAATAGAGGGGAATCAATACTTCACAAAATTTGTAAACTATACTTCTGTTAATGCAGCCTAAAATAACATTTGGCTTTTTTGCAGCCACATCACACTGTTCACTTATATTCAACTTGTGATTAACAATCCCAAGATCCTTCTTGCATGTAGTATTGCTGAGCCAAGTATCCCCTATCTTATACTGTGCCTTTGGTTTCTTTTTCCTAGGTGTAGAACTTTGCACTTATCCTTGTTAAATTTCATTCTGTTGTTTTCAGCCCAATGCTCCAGCCTACCAAGATCCCTTTGAATTTTGTTTCTGTCTTCCAAGGTATTAGCTATTACTCCCAATTTTATATCATCTGCAGATTTGATAAGCATTCCCTACACCTCCTCATCCAAGTCATTAATAAAAACGTGGAAGAGCACTGGCCCAAGACCAAGTCCTGTGATACTCCACTGGTTACCTTCCCCCAGTTTGAGAAGGAACCATTAATAAAAACTCTTTCAGTATGATTTTGTAGCCAACTGTGGATCCACCTGATAGATGTTCCATCCACTCCACATTTAGCTAGCTTGCTAATCAGAATATCATGGGACACTTTGTCAAAAGCTTTGCTGAAGTCAAGATATATTATGTCCACAGCATCCCCACAGTCTACCAGGGAAGTTACTCGATCAAAAAATGAGATAAGATTTGTCTGGCAGGATTTGTTCTTGATAAATCCATGTTCGCTTCTTGTAATCACTGCATTGTTTTCAAGGTGCTTACACACTGACTCATAATCTGCTTCAGAATTTTCCCAGGGATTGATGTAAAGCTGACTGGTCTGTAATTCCCAGGTTCCTCCTTTCTGTCCTTTTTGAAGATAGCCACAACATTAGCCCTCCTCCAGTCATCCAGCACTTCACCCTTCCTCCACAATTTCGCAAAGTGGTTCCGACAGTTCTTCAGCCAGTTCCTTCAATACTCTAGGATGCATTTCATCAGGCCCTGCAGATTTGAACTAGTTCAAAGTGTTTAGGTATTCCTTGATCATTTGTCTATCAATTTCAAGCTGCAGTTCTGCTCCTTCAGCTACACAGTTCCCAGTAGGGAAGTAAGACCCTCTTTGGGGAGAAGACTGAGCCAAACTATGAGTTGAGCACTTCTGCCTTTTCTTTGTCATCTGTTATCATTTTGCCACCCTCACTGAGTAGCTGTACCATCATTTCTTTTCTCTGTCTTTTACTATGGATGTACCTGAAGAAAGTGTTGTTGTTGTTGGCATCTTTCGCTATCCTCAGCTCATTCTCAGCTTTAGCCTTCCTGAAGCCATCCTTGCAATTCTGTGCTACCTATCTGTAATCCTTTGTGGCCTGGCCTTCCTTCCACTTCCCGTATGTGTCTTTTTTTGTTTTGAGGTTATCTCTAAGCTTTCTGTGATGCCACATTGGCTTCTTCTGCTGTCTTCCCCCTCTTTTCTTTGATGGAATTGTTTGCCACTGTGCCTTTAGAATTTCCTCTTTTAGACACTCCCACCCATCTTGGACTCCTTTTCTTATTATTAAGGTCACTTGCCATGAAACTTACCATTGTTCTGAGTATATTAAAATTGGCTTTTCTGAAATCCAGGGTACGTGTATGGCTACTCTCAGCTTTTGCTTCCTTTAAAATCAAGAACTCTTGCTTCCTTTAAAATCAAGAACTCTAGTACAGTGTGGCCACTTTCTCTCAGCATTCCTGTAACTGCCACTTCAACCACCAAGTCATCTCTGTTGGTTAGAATCAAGTCAAATTTGCCTCCCAACAGATAACGGCATAATTGAAGCCCCTCATTACTACTACATCATGCCTCCTCAAAACACTGGCAATTTGCTTTACAAAAGTTTGATCCTTGTCTTCCCCTTGATTGGGTGGTTGGTAGTAGACTCCTACTACCATGCTCTCTTTATTCTTTGCCCCTTTTATTTTAATCCAGATACTCTCAGTGGAGCTACCAAACTCATCCTCCTGTATTTCTGTGCAGGGATATATATTTTTAACATATAGCACGACTCCACCTCCCTTTCTATTCCTTCTGTTCTTTTTGAACAAGTTGCTGTATTCCAGTCCTAGACTGTTATAAACTATATTATAAATATAAATATTAATATCATTAAAAACATAATGTCATCATTAAACAACTCACCTTAAGGCTTCTTAAAAATCAAAAGTATACAAGTAGCAGTCAGCTAAAAAATAGATTCTCATACTAAATGCCTGGAGGAAAAATAAAAACGTAATTGATCTTAAAAAAAACTACAGGGAACAAGCATGGTGAGCCTCCCTGAGAAGGGAATTGCATAATGGTGCCACAGTGAAAAAGCTCTGCTTCTCATTAGCCTCAGTCATTTGGCCTCAGTTGAGTGAAGAACACAGAGTAGGCTCTTGCATGATGATATAAACACATGAGGATATTCTGCTTCCTGAGTTATCCCTATACATAGTTCTATATGTCTTGTCACATGCATGGCAAATATAGTTAATTCCAAGATAAATGCTAGAGGGGTGTCTTGAGTTTTGCAGTTATTAGTTGTGATTTTAATTTCTGTGTATATGTTTTTATATTGAGTGTATTATATATTTTTACTGTACGTCACCCAGCGTGGCGGGACAACCTGCCAGATGGGCGTCTAATAAATCCAATAAATAAATAAATAAATAGAGTCATCTCACCAAGTTTCAGTTATACCAATCAAGTCGTATTTACTCTCCAGTATTAAGTGTTCAAGTTCATCCCATACTCTGTTTCCCATACTCTGCGCGTTACTATACAGATATCAAAGACTGTGATTTATGGCCTGGCTTCCTTCCTACATTTTTATGAAGACTATTACTAGGCCCCATTAGAGATATTCCCTCAATTCCTCTTAGTGTGCACAAACCTTTGTTAGTCGTTACCACCAAGTTTACATCTCCCTCCCCCTTAGGATTCAGTTTAAAGCTCTCCTGATGAAGTTCTCCATGTTGTGGCCAAACACATTCTTCCCAGTCCTTGTGAGGTGCAACCCATCCCTTGCCAGCAGTCCATCTTCCAGGAAGCATAGCCCATGGTCCCAGAATCCAAATCTCTTGCATTGGCACCACCTTCGTAGCCAGTCATTTAACCAGAGTATTTTTCTTTCCCTTTGTACTCCTCTTCTAAGTACCAGAAGGATGGATGAGAAAACATCAAAATCACAATCATATGAGCACTCTGATGTTTTCTGTTAAGGCTGGAAATATAGCTCGAGAACAGAGCTGTAAAGCTAGGTGGCCATCCAGATGTTATTGGACTCTAACTCCCATCAGCCCCAACCACCATGACCCATGGTTAATGATGATGGAAGTAATTCACATTAGGCAGCAACTCTAATGAAGTCTCAATCTTAGCCAGGGATTATAACATTATGGTTTAGTGGACGGATGGCAGATATGCTTGGTTAATAATATCTTATGTAATTTGAATGAAGAGGAAGTGATTAAGATCCAGTAGAACAGCCACTTGGTTACAGGACTATTCAGCTTTATATACATGAATGGTTTGTAAAATAAATTCAAAGATGCTTCATCCTCCTAGTTTTTATTATCTTTTGCAAATGGACCTTATCCCATTTCAGAATAATTGTATGTGCTGTCAGCAGCAGGTCCACTGTAATGAATCATCCTTGAAGCAGCCAAATGCAACCTGGAAGGCTAAGCAATCTTACAAAATTCTGAAATAAATATGTTGCCCATGAATTAATTGTCCACCAGTTTAAAAAAAACCGACAAAATATGTCACCAAATGCTGCTGAGTCAACTTAGCAGTCATAAAATAGGAGGACAGGTCCTGATGTGGATTGGTGACTGGTTAAAGAACAGGAATCAGAGAGTAGAAATAAATGGACAGTTCTCACAATGGAGGGAGGTAAGTGGTGTTCCTCAAGAATCTGTATTGGGACTGGGGCTTTTTAACTTGTTTATAATGATCTGCAGTTAGGGACAAGCAGTAAAGTGCCCAGGTTTGGAGCAGTTAAATATGCAGTAGACACCAAATTATTGAGGGTGGCAAAAACAAAACAGGATTGCAAAGCACTCCAAATGGATCTCTTCAAACTGGATGAATGGACAATAAAATGGAAAATTTGCAATGGAAGTTGAGTATAAATATGTTTTTAGGCAAAAAGAAAATTCTAACTATACATGTTTACTGATGGAGACTGATCAGGAAGAGATCTTGGGGTCATGGTGAGTAGCTCAATTAAACATTAACCCCATGTGTGGCAGCTGTTAAAAAGATGAATTCTAAGCTAGGGATTGTTAGGAAAGGAATAAAAACCCTGCCAATATAATAATGCCTTTATACAAATATATGGTGCAACCACACTTATTCAGAAAAAGTAAAGAGGGACCAAAATGACCCGCAGGCTGGAAAAAGTCCCCTTGGAAAAAAGATTACAATGTTTGGGGCTTTTTAGTTTACATAAAAGGCAAATGGGGGGGAGAGAATAGAAGTTTGTACAATTATGCATGGTATGGAGAAGGTGGGTAGAGAGATGCCCCTCCTTCTCTCATCCATTGAAACTGAATGATAGAAGATGGGGCTCATCTACATGGTGGTTTAGTCTGTGTTTGGTGCTGCTCACATCCCCTTTTAATTCTCATGTTTCACATGATGTTACTGGCAAACAGAAGCTATCATGCAGTTTCCCCCCTGTAAATCTGTACTAACCCAATCCACTGATAAAATGAAAAGGGAAGGAAAAAACAACTTCATTCCATATCTCTAGTGCTTGCAAACACTGTATTCTGATGCTTTTAGGTGGGTGTGTCAATCATTCACTTCTCCAAGCTCACTCCCTCCTCCCTTCTTCCATTTCATTTCCTGTGGGCTGACAAACAACTGCCCTCTCCCATTCTGGAAGCTTTTTTTATGTTGCTGCAAATGGTATCTTATTTCCCCCCCCAACTTGTGTGCAAGAGCATAACACTGCTCAAACAAAGATTTGTATTTCAGCTGTATTGTACCAGTGATAATACAAATAATTGTATTTCCAGGTTATTGTTTTTTTAAATGAAACTAACTGGTAGAACAAACTGAGCAAGCTCAGTTGTCAGGTAACCAGAGAGAGTGGAAATGTTAAATTAGAGGGTGTGGTCATTAGGAAACTGTATGATTGATCCCTCCCCTCTGTGTATAGATAAGACCATGTTTGCATCTGGCATTGAGCCCTTACTGTGGATGGTGCAAACAGAAAACAGGTAAAAACAGCATCTTTAGTATGAAGTAATGCTCGCGTGTGGATAAGCTCATGCAGGATTGACAAGAGGATGTAGTTTTTCACACATCAAACATCACATAGTTAAAACTATGGAATCCACTACCACAAAATGTCCTTATGGCCACCAGTTTAGATATGTATAAAAATTTAAACCCAGAGCCAAGGTGTTGAGTTGTGTCTACACTGGCAGTGAAGGAAGACAACAGTGGCATTTAAGGAGGAAGAAGACCAACAACACGGGTGTGTTCATGGGGTGTTGTTAGAAGAGTTCTGTTTAGCTTGGAATGAAGTGTCTGTCATACTCTTCTTTTCAACCAGTGCAATGAGTTCCTCACGACAATTAAGATTGCATTGTTAGACATCTGATTGGGACCAATTCAGCTAAAAAATGAACTTACAGCTTCCCTTTTGCTTATTCCAGGGAGATATTATGGAATCAGATATATAGTCAGGGTGTATGAAAAAGGGAGCAACCCATGTTCTGGGGTTGCCCTATGGTGGCAGAATTATGGGCTAGCATTTCCTAGTATTGCAATGATTGTGTCTATCTCTTAATACTGTGCATATGTTTACACATTCTCTCATACTAGTTAAGGTTAATACACCAATAACACGGGCATCACTTTATTTATAAGCAGCCTGACTTCGCAGAGCGTTCATAGTAGTGAAGTAAATTGTTGTTAGGTGTTGGAAAGCAGCTACTCCACTTAAGATTCATGAGTGGTTATGTGAACTTTGCTGTTTGGCAGCCAAGGAATGGGTGAGCTATTTAACACAGGACATGACTGACATCAACCATCTGAGCAGAGGGCCCCCCAACTAGCAGCATCTCAGTCTTGTCAGGATTGAAATGAAGATCAAATGAAGTATCAAATGAAGATGGCGGCGTAAGAGCTCGCTGTGGCTTGAGCTCCGCTACTGTTTGTTTGTTTTTTAACATTTTTAACATCTTTTAGCAGCGTTTTCGGGACTTTTCCAACTTGCAGATATTTGCACAAGAGATAGGCAGCAAGAACACCAAGAGTAAATAGACGAACGACGCAGACA
Organism: Rhineura floridana; assembly: GCF_030035675.1. Classification (NCBI taxonomy): domain Eukaryota; kingdom Metazoa; phylum Chordata; class Lepidosauria; order Squamata; family Rhineuridae; genus Rhineura; species Rhineura floridana. The sequence continues at coordinate 89,226,040 of NC_084483.1, read as the reverse complement.
AGAGCGAGTGTGTGAACTCACCATCAGACGCTAAGTCTCCTGCCGTTGAGGTCGGGTGAGAGACGTTTCCTCTCGGCATTGAGGGCGGGTGAGAGCCGTCCCTCTGCAGGCTCGTTTCTTTCCATCGCTGCTTCGTTCTGTTGCTGCGTCTTGGGCTTTGGTTGTGGTTGCTGTGTGCTGCTTGGGGGGGGTCGTTGCAGACCCGTTGCGGCTCTCCATCCTTGCCGCCGCTCCCTACTCGCGTGCAAGTCGGCCGCTGCTTGGGACTCCATTCCTGTACACGCCCATTGCTTTTGCATCGTTGCCTGCTGTGTCATCTTTTCGGGCTGGTTTGGGACGGAGAGGAGTGCGGCCTGTTGTTCTATCTGGAGGCCCCTGTTCGACTGCCCACTTTCCTCGTTAGCGTCGCTGGTGGATGACGCGGCTTTGAGGGGCCTTGGAAGCATAGAAGGCCCAGGCGGCAGCGAGGAGGCGGTCTCGGACATCGCCTCCTTTTGGGAGCTGTCAGGAGCCGCTGGAAGGTAGGGGGTCCCCCGCTTCCACTTCTTGCTCCCTGCTCTTTATTTCTCTCCTGCTGTTGCGGCTTACTGGAGCCCGAGCCCGAGCCCGGGCGTCGTTGCGGCCTTGGTCACTGTGGCGCCGCGGTTTCGGATCGTGGCTGCCGCCGCTGCCGTCGATCTGGATGCGGCTATTGCTGCAGCCAATTCCCGTGGCGTTGCGGGACGGGTTGGGCCGTTGCTGCTTGCCCGGGGCGTGGACGCTTCTGTTGCTGCCGCTGGGCTGTCTTGGAATGCAAGACTGTAGTGCTGCTGCTGTCTCTTCTGAGGTGTACGCCACCGTTGCTGCTGTCATTGTCATCTGGCTGGGGGACATTGCTGTCCATCGCTCTTGGGCCCCTATCACATCAGCTACTATGGACTGCCGGTTGCTGAAGCACCTCGGATGCTGCTGTGTTGTCTGAATGTATGAGTGGGTTGTATGAGTGAGTGTGTGATTGTGTGTATATGCCATGAGTTTTATTATTTATTTTATTTTTATTATGTGCCTGGGCGAGAGGACAGTGTTGTGGGAGGGAGGACCAAAGGGGGCCCCTATTAGTGTAGTGATGGGTAATGGGAGGTATGGCACTGTGAGTAGGACATGCCAGTTAAGGGGAACTCGCCCCAGACAACTGGTGGCTGTGACGTGTTCCGGTCCTCCCCACACCCACAGGATTGCTGGTAGTTCTATCAGCCAACCCTCGGATCTCCAGTTGCTGCTTTTCAATGCCAGATCGGTAAATAATAAAACCTCCCTCATCCATGACCTAATTGTGGATGAGGCGGCCGATCTGGCATGTATTACCGAGACCTGGGTGAGCAATCTGGGAGGTATTAATCTCTCCCAGTTGTGCCCACCTGGGTATTCGGTTCAGCATCTGGGTAGATCCGAGGGTCGGGGAGGGGGAATCGCTGTGGTCTATAGAAGTTCCATCCCTCTTGTTAGGCACCCTATCCAGGTGGCTAATGGTCTAGAGTGTCTGCACATAACGTTGGGTCAGCGAGACAGACTGGGAATACTGTTGGTGTACCGTCCACTCTGCTGCCCAACAGCTTCCCTAACTGAGCTGACAGAGGTGGTCTCGGATTTATTGTTGCGTTCCCCCAAACTTTTGGTATTGGGGGATCTCAACATTCATGCTGAGGCCGCTTTATCTGGAGCAGCTCAGGACTTCATGACCTCCATGACAGCCATGGGACTGTCTCAATTTGCTACTGGCCCTACGCATGTGTTGGGGCACACTCTGGACTTGATTTTTGCCACTGGATTAGGGGATGGTGATCTGAGAGTGAGGAATTTTACATCTATTCCTTTGTCATGGTCAGATCACCGCCTATTAAGGTTTAGACTCACATTGTTTTCTCCCCTCTGCAAGGGTGGAGGACCAATTAAGATGGTCCGTCCCCGGAGACTAATGAATCCTGAGGGTTTTCTGAAGGCTCTAGGGAATTTTCCGGCTGATAGAATTGACGGTCCTGTCGAAACCCTGGCCACGCTGTGGAATACGGAAATGACCCGGGCAGTTGACACGATCGCCCCGGTGCGCCCTCTCTGTTGCAGAGCTCAATTGGCTCCCTGGTTTACCTTGGAGCTAAGAGTGATGAAGCAAGAAAGGAGACGGCTTGAGTGCAAATGGAGGCGAACTCCCGACAGCTGTAATCATGCACTTTTGAAGGTCTCTACCAAACTCTATGTGAAGGCGGTGAGAGCAGCAAAGAAGCAATACTTTGCTGTCTCTATTCAGTCATCCCTTAACCGCCCAGCGGAACTTTATAAAGTTGTCCGGGGACTCTTACACTCTGGTCCCCAGGACGCAATAACACCATCAATTGCCCGCTGTAATGAGTTTGCGCGACACTTTCGTGATAAGATCATGAACATCCGCCGGGACCTTGACTCCATTATTGTAGCAGTTGATCCTAATGAGGTGTCCAGAGCACAGTCTTGTCCTGTTTTATTGGATGAGTTTCAGTTGGTACAGCTCGAGGATGTGGACAAGGTGCTTGGACAGGTGCGGGCGACCACTTCTGCTCTGGATCCTTGCCCCTCATGGCTAATAAAAGCTAGCAGGAATGGAACAGCCGGCTGGGCCAAGGAGGTGATTAATGCCTCTTTATGAGAGGGAGTGGTCCCACCCTGCCTGAAACAGGCGGTGGTGAGACCGCTCCTAAAAAAACCCTCCTTGGACCCTGATAATTTGGACAACTATAGGCCGGTAGCAAATGTTCCATTCCTGGGCAAGGTCCTAGAGCGTGTGGTCGCTCGCCAACTCCAGGCTCTCTTGGATGAAACTGATTATCTGGATCCATTTCAATCGGGCTTTCCGCCGGGGTTTGGTACAGAAACGGCCTTGGTCGCCCTGTATGATGACCTCTGTCGGGAGAAAGACAGAGGGAGTGTAACTCTGTTGGTTCTCCTCGATCTCTCAGCGGCATTTGATACCATCGACCATGGTATCCTTCTGGAGCGACTTACGGATTTAGGAGTGGGAGGCACTGCTTGGCGGTGGCTCTGCTCCTATCTCGGGAATCGTCTCCAGAAGGTGATGCTGGGGGAACATTACTCGAGTCCCTGGGTACTCCAATATGGGGTCCCGCAGGGTTCAGTTCTGTCCCCCATGCTTTTTAATATCTATATGAAGCCGCTGGGTGAGGTCATCAGGAGTTTTGGAGTGCGTTTCCAGCAATATGCTGATGATACGCAGCTCTACTACTCCTTTTCATCTTCGTCAGGTGAGGCTGTTGATGTACTAGACCGCTGCCTGGCCGCGATAATGGGCTGGATGAGAGCTAATAAACTGAAACTCAATCCTAACAAGACTGAGATGCTGTTGGTGGGAGGGCCCTCTGCCCAGATGGTTGACGTTTGACCTGCCCTAGATGGGGTTACACTCCCCCTAAAGGAGCAGGTACGTAGTTTGGGGGTCTTATTAGATCCGCTCCTGTCACTTGAGGCTCAGGTAGCCTCGGTGGCACGGAATGCATTCTACCAGCTTCGGCTGGTAGCCCAACTACGACCCTATCTGGACAGGGAGAATCTCGCCTCAGTTATCCATGCTATGGTAACCTCTAGATTGGACTACTGTAATGCACTCTATGTGGGGCTACCTGTGAAGACGGTTCGGAAACTTCAGCTAGTGCAAAATGCTGCGGCCAGAGTTCTCACTGGGACAAAGAAATTTGACCATATAACACCTGTCCTGGCGCAGCTGCACTGGCTACCGATATGTTTCCGGGCCAGATTCAAAGTGTTGGTTCTTACCTATAAAGCCCTAAACAGCATCGGACCACAATACCTGGTGGAACGCCTCTCTCGCTATGTACCTACCCGTTCACTACGCTCGACGTTGAAGGCCCTTCTCTGGGTCCCAACTCATAAAGAGGCCCGGAGATCAACAACTAGATCTAGGGCCTTCTCGGTGGTGGCCCCCGAACTATGGAATGCCCTCCCAGACGAGATACGCCTGGTGCCTTCTCTGTTATCTTTTTGGCGCCAGGTAAAAACCTACCTTTTCGCCCAGGCATTTTAAACATTTTAAATTTAATATTTTAAACCTAATATGGATCTTAATTTATAAACTCAAGGGCAACTCTATTTCAGATTTTTATCATGTTTAATGTTTTTATAATTGTATTATATTTTTTCACACTTGCTCATATTTTAATTGTGATTTTGTTTGTTGTGCAGCGCCCTGGGAGCTTTCTGCTATAGGGCGGTCTAAAAATGTAATTAAATAAATAAAAATAAATAAATAAATAAATTTGCAATAATATATGGTTTCCATTCTTCAAATATTTTGGTGGAGGGTATCTGAAATTGGGTTCCTCTACATTTTACAAAGACATTCCCTCCCTCTCTCCCCATCTTTCTTGCTCTCTTTCTTCTGTATTTTAGTTTATCTTTGATACAAATTTTGGTATATACATAACATGAATTATGCTATGTTGGAAAGGCAACAAGTTAGAGCAAGAGTATGGATGGAAAATGATCTGGGAGTGTCTCCTAAGATTGCAATTTGATGGTATCATATCTATTATGTTGAATGCTTTGTTAAAGAACTTTATATTTCATTACAATAATGTAATAAAGAACTTATTCTTGTTAAAGACCTTATATTGTATTACAATAATATATTGGTTTTAAAAACCAAATTTTCATTAAAACACAGAGCAGTGGGAAGATGACAGAAGAACACAGTGGCAGCAGGATGGGTACTGAACTGCTCAAAGCTTACCAATTTGAACCTGACAAATACTTATCCTGTTCAGCACAAGTCATTGTTTCATCTATTTTCTGAATTCATCGTTATCAGTAGCAAATTCCTATAGAAGCATTTCGGAGTCTAGAATAGACTGTACTGTTTTAATTTTTTTAGGCCTCATTTTCTTAATAAAATGACACTTGAAAAAATGATTGAACATATGAAGCTGCTCTACACTGAGTCACACCATTGGTGGTCCATCTAGTCCTGTGCTGTGTAGTCTGACCACTGCTGTCCATGTGCTGATCACCTCCAGATTGATTGCTGCAATGCACTCTATGAGGGGCTACCCTTGAGGTTAGCCCAGAAGCTGCAGCTAGTGCAAAATACAGCAGGGCAAACTATTGCCATCATGTTATGCCACTGCTGAAAACATTGCACTGGCTGCCAATTAGCTACTGAGCTAAATTCAAGATGTTGGTACTGGTGTACAAAGCCCTATGTACCTTGGGACTAGGATACCAAAAAGATCGTCCCTCCCCTTATGTACCCAATAGATCACTGTACTCTGCAGGAGAGCTCCTCCTGCATATTATAAATCATCAAGAGGTCTGTTCTGTATGATATAGGAATTGAGCCTTTGGTGTAATTGCACCTACCCTTTTTGAATTCTCCCTCCATTACATATCAGATACACATCTCTATTGTCTTTGGTGCATATTAAAGATTTTCCTCTTTCAACAACACTTTAAATGCAGTTCATTATCCCAGTCTGTATCTATATTGGATATGAAATTGTTTTTACATATGAAACTGTTTGTAATTGTTTTATTAACTTGTTTTAATTGTTTTATTTATTACATTGATTAGTATGGTAAGTAAGTACCCAATCCCAGAAACCCCCCAAAGTCACCAACATTCTCTACCCTCATGACAGAGACAGAAAAACAACCACCTCTTTTGTAGTGATGATGAATTTCATGAAATTGGTTGGTCAAAGTTCTTCAGAGCACCGCATATAAGGCAGCTCCCTATATCCTAGTATGGACCTGAAAAAAATTTGGCTCTTCTAAGACCTGGAGCACAACTTTCCAATCCTAAACCCTACTTTGGGGAAGATGTTCTTCAAAGTTCACCAAAATTGCTATAGGGAATTTACTGCTAATAAATAATTTACAAGTAATTGTAAATATTGAGGGTGTGGGACTTCCCTCCATCCCAAAGGATCCATCCAAATGAGGAAAGTCAGAACTTATAAACTATTTAGTCTTCACAAATGGTCTGATGTTGTCCTGAATTGTCAATTTGCCTTTTAATGGTACTTAGGGAATTAATTTCATAGTTGGCATATGACTCATTGGGTAGAGAAATACTGATGAAGAAGGAAGATCTCCTTTCTAACAGCATCTTTTATTCATCTTGCTCACTAACATTATCCTGCTGACGTTCAGAACAGGATCAAATTTAGGCAGTTTGTTCTAGCCTAATTAAGAAATTAACAATTACTCAGCTTTGGCCCTCTGAAATAATGGACTTTTTGAAAACAAGCTCTCAAATGTTAACATCACCCTGGCTGTTTATACATGCCCATATAAAGCATATTTACAGAACACATTAGACTGCTGTCAGAAAGTGCAAAGCTAATACATTGTAAATTCCCCGGGGGGGGGAACTCCACCGTCTGGCCTGCATAGCACAATTGTATTGGATGTTTTCTTCTCCTTGAGAGTCTGAGGCAGACATATGGTGTGTACAAGAGTACTGCAATGATGAAACACAGCCGCCTTTTCATCAAATGGAATAGGTCAAACTGGAATGGAGTGTGTTTCCTGCAAAAATGGGTTAAGCATATCAGAAGCTCATTTATCTTCCATTTGATCTGCGCACAGCTGGCATCTGTATTTATTACTACAGTGGCTTTCTCACTTTGAGGTTATGCTACAAATGTAACTCCCATAACCTTCCAGATGACAACACATTCCTGCCTAGAAGACTTGTGCTGATGTACCATTGTTAGTAACATTGTATGCTGTGGACAAGAAATTGTGCTAGCCTCAACTGAGAGGGAGTCTTTTTTTCTGGCATTTGTTTCTAAATTGAATTTCTTTCTGTCCATTTGACTTCAGTTTCATCCCTCAATAAACACATCAGGCTTATTAATCAATTGACTCTGCCAGGATAATGTGTCATTCTCCCCAACGATTGATTTAGCAGCACTATGTGGACACAACAAAGTCACAGCTTGGCAGGAAAGCTATTTAGAGATCATTGTGATATCTTTAAGCTTGTCAGAGCAAATAAAATGTCTCCAAGTTAACTGCAGTTTATTTGCATGTTGCCACTGAAGAGCTCAAAAGAATGTGAAGAAGGAGGGGAAAACATTAAAACAAGTGTGGAAGAATAATGGTATTTCCAAGTTTCCTTCCCTATAAATCTTATGAAACAAGAAATGAATATCATTTTTGAGTCTTGGCTTACTTTTTAGAATGATATGTATACCTCAACCCAACCATAATGGTTCTCAAAACAGTTTCACATTAGTATAATCAGATTTATAGGTGGATTACATTCAGCTGTATTGGCATTCCACCAGTACACCTTGTACAGAGGCACTCCCTTGATCTCTCAACCTGAGTCTCCTGTTCTCATTGCTGTTTTCATTGCTGTGTTATCTTAATAGGGCTGTCTTATTGTGTAGTATCATTATAGATGGTTATATTTCATTGTTTCCATGGGATTGTTTTACTGTGTACTTTAATTATGGATGCTTCATTTTATCAGTTGTGTTATTTATTTTTATACTTGTAAACTGCTTAGAAGCCTATTTTAGCATTAAGTGGCATACAAAATAAATAAATAAATATTGCCCTCATAGAGATGGCTCCTTTGTAATGTATTAGGGAACACATTTTTCTGAATACTGTTCTCTTGCTGATCTGAAAGAATTCCCAAGGCAATAAGCACCTTCTGTGAGCTTCCTATCTTCAGAATAATAGGTAATGATGTTGTTACCACACAAACCCAGCCTAATGTTCTTTTCCTGTAGCTCCGGGCTCTGATCCTCCTCAATGGCTATAGTGGCAAGGGAAGTACTGGGAGTCAGATATTCTTCATAGTCCTCTCCCTAGCTGGCCAGGTATTCCCTCTGGCATGGCTGCTACTACTGCTGTTATGCCAGTGTTTTCTGCAGTGCATAGAAAAAGTGTGAACATGTGCTACCACATGGTATTCTGGCAAACGTGTTTGTTGGGCAATACTGTATGTGGGAAGGAAAGGAGATTTGCAGGGAAGAATTAGTGGGCAAAGGGGTATGTAGCATATAGTTTATATAGTTCCATCCACAGTCACACACCGTTAAACAACTGGTTGGATCAGATTACAAATGTGTACATGGGCATGAAAGGGAGTGTCCACATATGTTTCCATACTTTGTTTATTGCTGTGGTGGGACAACCAGTTTAGTGCATACACACATGGTTGCTCCTCTACATGCAAGGGTGGAAAGTGAGAAGCTCAGGGGCTAGGGGAAGTGTTATTCCCTTCAAAGAACAATGTTGTCTGTTCAGTAAGTAGTCCTTAGCATTTTTCTCTCACAGATTTATAAAGCACAAAACCATGCACCTGAGGCTGCAGTCCTACACACGCTTACCAACAAGTCCCACTGAATTCAGTGGGTTACACTTCAAAGTAGATGATGGGAAATTTTAGGGTCCAATGGACCAGAGGTCTTAAGGAATTGAGGACAAAGTCTTGTAGCAAAAAGGTAGGCCTTTATTTAGTAAGGAAACTTACAAATGGTCAGTTTCCCATGATGTCCGATGGAACTCTGCCCCATGGCACTGATGTTCACAAATTTATACCCTCCAGGACAACTAGCATCTTCCAATCCAAAAGTTGTAATCATCAATACATAGTTATGATACTGCTTACATTAAAACTAGCCAACCAGATAATAGATATAAATTCTAATACCAGCCCATCACTTTTTTGACGTAATACATTCCAAAGCTGGACGTTCCTGACCTGATGGAGACACTTAGTCTGTTTAAACAAGGTCTTACATATCAAAATCTAATCTTCAGGGTCTTTCTGTCCTAGTATACTGAACATTCCAAGAAGAGTCCTTGCATGTGACATAAAAGAAAATTAACAAAATAACAGAGAAGAGATTTTAAACATTGATTCACATTTTGAGTTAAAGTCAATATTCAATATTCATCAATATATAGTTTATTAGTTTATTATAAAAATCCCACAACATAGACATGTATAGGGCTGCACTCTGAGTCAGTAATGTATTGTATACATAGGAATCTCATTTACCTTATCATAGAACAAGAATTTGTTTTCATGCCTGGTTAAAAGCACAGGGGTACTTAAAAGGTCTGAGAAATCCAATATCTCTTTCTAGTTTTGCATTATTCCCAGAGTGATATCCAGCTGTGTCCATCCAGTAGTGTAACAGGCTAATGTGCAAGGGAACCCTCCCCTTTCTCTTCTTCCCCCAGTAGCTCTCCACACACATCCTACATCCCAGAGGCCATTTGGGGGTGCAGGGGGGAGGAGAGAAAGAAGTCCCATTGCACAAGCAGAAGTCCATTCATACCTACTGAAGCAAAAAACCTACACTGTGAAGTGTAATGCAAGGTTGTTGAAGAACAATGTTCTGAAACATGGGAGGATGCTTGCCCACCATAACATTTAAAGAATTCTAGGCTTCATTTTTTATTTTTATCAAAGCTACCTTGAACCAGTGATCTGCCTTAAGGAGATCAACCCGTTAAAGCTCTTACTGCTGAAGAAAAGCATTGCATCTCTCACACTGAAGCAGCTCAGACAAACATGCATTTCAGTTCCACTACCTAACATCTCAATTTTTTGTGTTGGCTAGTACCTTCTCCAAACCCTAATCCCCTGACTGATATTTTTTGTAATAAATTTTAGTATATATATGTATAAATACACACAGAGAGAGATGCAGCCCAAGATATGGCTAGGGATCAGATCATGAAAGTTGGGTTGGGCTGAGAGGATGACTAGGTGTATTATGAATAGAAATGAATTATTAACTTATTGGGGGGCTTACCATAGGAGTGAAGCCTATACCTAGAATAAGGAAAAAGAATTTTACAATATTTGAAAATATTAGTTTTCCTCTCTCTTTCTCTGTCCCTCTCCCCCCCCGCCACTCATATCTCACCCTCATCTCATCAAGTCTTCCAAAATGTTGAGGAGCCCTGCATATATATTTTCAAAACTAATCATTTGTTCCAATTATGTTTAGAAAAATTAGGACACTACAACCCATTTGATCAGGGAAGCAGAAATACTTAAGGGCCACTGCACACACAACATTTTTCCTATTCAGAAAACACACATACACACACCATAACGTATGAAGTACAGAATGAGTGCTATTTTTCATGAACAATGTATGAAAAACAAAAACCACATCAGACACAAAATTCACCCAGGCAGACCTCATTAGACAATGCAAAACCTTAACATAATCTTGGGGTCTTATTTCTTCTGTTCAGTTGAGCATTGTCTCATCGAGTGCATGCATGCCAATCCCCCAAGGAATATAACCCATCTGCCCCAATCACTCATGCTTCCAGCTGTGGCTAAGAATATGAATAAGCAACAACATTAAAAATCAGCCAAGTCTAGGGACCTGGAATGACACTGGCTAGCATCCCCATTCTACTAACCAAGATAATGTTTCTGTAGTTTTTGTCATGAATTTTTTTTTTAACACGTAGATGAAAAGCTCTCATTGTACTTTGAGAAACCTCTGTTCTTGCTTGTTTCATGGATCCATTGCTAAAACCTGCAGAAAACAGAATGAACACAGAAGCAAGTGTTTGGGTTTATTTGGTATTATTGTTTTGTCTTGGTGCTCTTGCTTTCAGACCACACTGCATGCTGGTTTGGTGAAGTTTCATTGGCTTCTGCGGAGTCAGTAAACAATTTCCCAAAGCAGCACTTTTAGACCATGCATAGCATGCTTATGTAATAATGGAATGTCTGCATTTTACTGCAGATGCTTAGCTGCCCTTCAGCAAGTGGCTGCTGTCAATTTTGATGTTGTCAATCACCAACTGCTGGGTGGGCTGGGAACACATCTTTGAAAACCTGCATCCACCGGCTGCACATCACCCTTGCTGAGTCAGGGCGACTCAGAGCAATGACTAATATCGGTGGATGTACATGGATAAGAATAGGGATGCCCACAGATTTTGTGTGGTCTACGGTTTTATGCAAACTGACCTGATGTAGACTTCCTGGGCTAATACGCAGATCAGACCAATTATCCTTCCATTGTCTCGCTTGTCTAAATATTGTAACACAGTTCTTAGTATCTGTAGGAGGCCCTCACCTGCAGAGCGCAGTGATTGACTGAGTATTTAAGGGGTAAGACAGTCTTTCAGGTAGTTCAGGGTAATGAGTAGTTCAGGGTAAAATGTGAACATAAATGTATCATTTAGGATAAAACGTATACATTTTTTTAAATAACTAGCAGATTGATGGGGAAACAGGACAAAACAGAGTTAATGTTATCCTTCCATTGTCTCTCTTGTGTAAATGTTGTTATACTGTTCTTAGCTCAATAAAATTTATTTATTTATTAAATTTATATCCCGCCCTTCCTCCCAGAAGAAGACCAAGGCATCTTAAAAACAAAAGACTTTAAAACATATTAAAACAAAACATCTTCAAAAACATATTAAAACAAAACATCTTTTTTTAAAAAAAAAAACTTTAAAAAACATCTTAAAAATTCCAACACAGACGCAGACTGAGATAAGGTCTCTACTTAATAGACTTGTTGAAAGAGGAAGGTCTTCAGTAGGCACTGAAAAGATAACAGAGATGGCTCCTGTCTAATATTAAAGGGGAGGGAATTCCAAAGGGTAGGTGCCACAACACTAAAGATCCTCTTCCTATGTTGTGCATAATGAACCTCCTGATAATATGGTATTTCTAGGAAGCCCTCACCTGCAGAGTGCAGTGACCAACTGGGTATATAAGGGATAAGACCATCTTTCTGGTAGTTCAGGTAATGAGTAGATCAGGGTAACATGTGAACATAAATGTATCATTTAGGATAAAACGTATACAAAAGTTCTGTTTTTTTAATAACTAGCAGATTGATCGGGAAACAGGACAAAACAGAGTAAATGTATGAACACCTGAGAACTGACAAGGACCAGAAACAGACCAATCCATCCCTAATTAAGAACTCAATCCAGGGCTGGCCTTAGGGGCGGGTGAGCTGTGTGGTTATCTGGGGCACCCAGCTGAGGGAGGTGCCAAGGTGAGTTGAGGGGGGTGCCTAGCTGAGCTCAGTGACTTTTTTTAATGTACTGTCTGCAGTGAGCTAGGGGAGCAGAAAGTAAGTGTCTACAACCTTTTTTTCAAGACTCTACAGGTTGTCTGGGTATTAACTACAAAAATGATATTCCTTCAATTAGTTTAAAAGTGTGCTTCTTTTCCAATTTCCACTTTGATATCATTTGTGCTAGGTAGAAATCAGTGGAACACAGCTTTAATTTGAGGCAACATTATCAAGCAGTTAAGTTGAAATCCTCCCATTCTATACAATCTTTGATGCGTTTCTCTAAGTTCCAAGGGGGGAGCTTGGTTGCACCTGCAGCTGAGGTGTTTCGGAAGAAGATAGTCCCACAACTGCTGTGTGGCGCAGAGCTTTGGGGGTATACAAATTAGTATTATTATAGTTTATTTCTATCCAGACTTTTGGCCAAAAGGCCCTCAAGGCGGCTTACAAAAAAAATACAAATATAGAAATATATATCAATAAAAAATACAATTTACAAAAATTAAATTGGCTGAAGTTGGCTTGTATGAATGATTTGCACCTGCCAAAGAAACGCTTTCTAGAACAACTGCAAACTCCAACCCAAAGCTGCCAGGTAAATTCTATTAAATCTACTCTATCTACTTATTGGATCAACGCGGACGTTTTACCTACTTTCTCTTCTGTTACGAGTTAAACAGCTGTTCAAAGAAAGAATCCATCTTTATTCTAAATGGTGGGACCTCTTTTCAGTTACCCAAATGTCATATCCTATTTGGTACCCACTATATAAAACAACATCTGGCATGGAGCAATACTTCACATTTCTAACAGTGGCACCCCTGAGAAAATCATTCACAGCTTTATGACTTCAGACTATGCCCTCTGCTTTTCTGGGTGGTAGGTTTTCTAACATTCCAACCCAACAAAGAGTTTGTATCTGTCAATCTGGTGAAGTTGAAGACATTATACATTATTTACTAAGCTGCCCCCTATATAAGTCCCCAAGGTTAACATTTCTTTCCTACTTCCTTTGCTCCTTGTCAAATAGACCTCCCCTGGAGCAGTTATGCATTCTGCTAGCAGGCAATGATATATTTATAACTACTCAGGTGGCAAAATTTACTCTAGCTGCGGGAAAAATAAGAGTTAGATACCAAAAACACCTTGCAGGGTGAGTGGGATGTGTCCCAGCGCTATTATAACTAGTATTTATACAGTCAGACATGGGGTGGGTCAGGGTATCTTTCACTTGGGAGAGGAAATGTTGTTGAACTGTGTTTTGTTGTAATATGACTTGTGTTTTAATATGTATTTTGTATTTTCCTTTTACATGTGTTTAATTGTGGTAGCCTATGGCTCTGAGCAATAAAGATTCATTTCATTATCGAGCACTTAGTACTTCAAATACTATAAGCACTATATAAATAAAAATAAAATAAAGCTGTACTCTGTAAGAGGTCAGCTGGATACCTTTTTATTTAGAACTTTTATTTATTATTTTTGAAGATACAACTAATAGATATTCTGAAACAAAGAATGCTTACCCAAAGATAGGAACTGCTACAAAAATATTAAAAGTAAAACCTATGATAGCTGAAGAGGGAGTGTTGGAGCTCAGGGAGGAGAACTTGCAGCAGGAGCCATTTTGCATTTGTGCTGAACATAATAAAGAATATAGGCCCACAACTCCAGGAGAGTCATCCTTGAAGAGCCACCCGCACCACATGACAAAGACTTCACTGGGATCTAGGGATGGGATCCACTGTCTGGTGATGCTTTGAAAGCATTCTGTCACCCACCTAACAGGCAGTATCCATTCAAGTTTTTTCTTTGTCCACTAGCTGCTGCTTTTACTGATCCATTTTTCTCCTCACAAAAATATTTATATTAATATTGATATTTTCTTTCAAAATATTGACATTTTCTTTCAAAATGATATTTTGAAAGGAAATATCAATAAATGAAAAAATATCACTATTTTGAAAGAAAATATCAATATTTTGAAATAATATTTTCCAAGTGGGAGGAAGCAAGCCAGATCTCACCCATGCTAAGGATTCTCACAATAAGGACTTTAGGCTTGCTGAGGAGGATGAAGGGGTGGGGGTCTTTCCTCCTTTCCTTTCCCAAAGGAAAATGGTCAGCCTCTGCTTGCTAACATGAAAACTGACCAAACTCGGTCATGGGGGGGGGGGAGGCAGCAGAGCTGCTTTCCCTTTCTTTATTAATATTTTCTTTCAAATTATCAATATTTTGAGAGACAATATTGATAATCTGTAAGAAAATATTGGTAAAGGAAATCTGCTGTGGCTGAGGCTGCTCAGTTTTCACATTAGCAAGCAGAGAGAGACAGGCTGTTTTCCTTTTGGAAAGGAAAGGAGGAAAGCAGCTTTCAGTAACCTCCCCAACAAACCTAGTCCTTAATATAGGCAAGACTTTGCTTGCTTCCTCCTGCTTGGAGCTTGTATTATTTCAGTGGAGGGGGGTGTCTGAAATTGAGAGAGACAGAAGCCTATACTGCTGTGCTGTACTATGAGTAAAATCAATAAATGAACAATATATTCAAGGGAGTATTGGGGGGGAATCTAGAGTCAGGGAAAAGCCGCTGAATTCAGAGCAAACAGGATCACTCCACAAAGATGAGAATATGTGGGCCACTGGAAAATCAGGTGCTAAATCCAAAATCAGCAAAATTCATGCCCATCTCTAATGGGATCCTAGAACTGAATCAAGAATGCACTGAAAGCAGAGCAGCAAAAAGGTAGCTCGCTCTGGGCCTTTTTCATAGGCATTGCAGAGGAAAAGCCTGGGACTAGCAAGCCACACTGCTATGTTTTGCAGTTCTGCACAAACTATACACCTTGGTAACACTGCAAAGCTGCAGGCTACCTAGAGGGGGGCAACTAGAACAACAAAACAAGGGGGGCCCTGCCTCAGTTCCTGTGTGTACCATTAACCCTTGCCCTGACCCTGCCACGTTGCTCATCAGAATTCTTGGTATTTTGATTAAAGTTTTCATAAAATGAAGAAATGGTATATTAGAGTGTATGATGACACTGAATCTCAACTTATAATTGTGACATAATTGAACCTCTCCCCTGCCATGATGAAGTAAATATTTTACATTGTTGTGCATAAAACAGAATAGATGCTAATTTGAGGCTTGGGCTGGCTGTAAAACATATCCTTGGGAGGCTGGAAAGGAAGGGCCTGCTTATCAGCGGGGCCTGCAGCTCAGCTATAAGGGAATCTAAACCAATTATAGAACAGTAAAAAAAAAATGTCTGGGTAGGGAGTGAGCCATTGGCCAGTACCAATTTGAAAGCATTCAATTGACCTAACAGGCTGGTATTGATTCGAGTTCATTCTTTGTCCAGTAGCTGCTGCATTTATGATCCTTTTTTTCCTCTCATAAAAAATGCTGATATTAATATCAATATTTTGAAAGGAAATACTGGTATTTTAAAAGGAAATATCAATAAATTATCCTTCTTAATATCAATATTTTAGAGATAGTATTTCAATTAAAAACCTCTTTTCAAAAATAGCAGCACATAATGACTACATAAAAATCTGATCTGCAACAACAGATAACAAGCAAATTAATGGAATATTTGGTACCAAATCTGAATTGGGCAGAATTCTAGAACGTCCCTATGTCTTGGCAGCAAAAGAGATAAGATTGGCCAGGCATGCTTCTGACTGGCCCAGGCCAAGTAGCCCTCATTACAGAATTTGTTGTAAGGAGAAAAGGAAAAAGGAAGGCTTTAGGGAGGGATTCTGTGGCACAGCAGGCAACCTGTTCTTGTCACAGAAAAAACTCTAGGTCCACCAGGAAAAGGGTTCAAGGAGTGAGTGAGTGAACTCCACCTAAGATTTCCAGGCAAGGTACCACTGGAGAGTAATTTTTTGTGGCAGTTACCACAGGGAAAGGTGTAGGAGTGCTGTGTGGCCAAGCCTTAAGGGAGGAATCCTTCCTGAACGATTAGAGAAGGCCAGCAGCAGGCTAGAACCAGAAGACCTGTCGGATTAAACCCAGGAAGCAGAAAGAAGCTCTGCCAGAAGGGGTTTGAAATTTGGAAGAGTTACTCAGGATTAGCACAACTATTTTCTTCTTCCCATGGGGAAAAAAAAGAAGCACATTTATTATTCTGCTTGATCCCCAGGGAAGGAGGAGCTGCAGGCAACTCGCACATGTAGTCTGTGTGTGCAATAATTCTCACATGTGGTCTTTAGCTTTGTATGCACATGCATGGGTCTTTGTAGGGGCCAGCAGGGCCCTCAAAACATGCACCAGGCCCCATAAACCCTCTGGGTGGCCCTGCAAAGCTGACCATGTGAGGGGGGGTGAAGGCACTTCTTACCCAGGGCACTATTTATTCTGGGCTGGCCCTAACTATATCCATTAGGGATGGAATCATCTCCTTTTTTATGTTTTGTTTTTGTGGCACCCTGGTGGTTGTTAACAATCAGATTCCTTTTTCCTCCAATTACTTTTCATTTTTCCAATCTCCTATGTTTGTTTGTTTTGCTTTGCAGAGAATTATCGATATTAAAATCACTATTTATTCATGAGTCTCCACTGGTATCAATCTTTATTCTGAACTCTGTAATGATTACCTGTTTACATTCCTTTTCATAAAATCATTGAATCGTAGTGTTGGAAGGGGCCTATAAGGCCATTGAATCCAATCCCCTGCTCAATGCAGAAATCCAAATTAAATCATACCCAACAGGTGCCTGTCCAGCTACACCTTGAATGCCTCCACTGCTGGAGAGGTCACCACCTCTCTAGGTCATTGGTTCTATTGTCATACTGCTCTAGCAGTGAGGAAATTTTTCATGATGTTCAATTGAAATCAGGATTCCTGCAACTTGAGCCCATTATTCCATGTCCTGCACTCTGGGATGACCAAGAAGAGATCATGGCCATCCTCTCCTGTGGCAACCTTTCATGTACTTGGAGAGTGTTATCATATCTCCATTGAGTCTTATCTTCTCAAGGCTAAACATGCCCAGTTCTTTCAGTCTTTCCTCATAGGGCTTTGTTTCCAATCCCCTGATCATCCTTGTTGCAAATCTGATTATGGCAGAAATGGAGCCCATCACTAATATCCATAGAAATGTTCTATAATTCTATTATTTTTATAATAAAAAATCATTGTTTACAGCATTACCTCCCTTCATCCACTCTTCAGCCAAAGAAGACTCCCAAAGTACCTTACAAAAATCTGTAATAAGACAGTTCTGCCTTCAGTCTTACCATGTAAAAGACACAACACACAAGGAAAGGGGACTGGGAAGGAAGAAAAAGGAAAAAAGCATGATGAAGGTGGGTTTATTTTATTTATTTTGAAAATTTCCAGCCCGCCTATCACCCAAAGGTCTTACGCAGGGTACAGAACCATGTTAAAACCAGAATAAACACAATATACTGTAAATCAAAACAAACCAAGGAGTACATTAAATCAGCATCATGAGTAAAATCAAATGACAGGAAGAACAGAAGAAGAACATAAATAAATGTGGTGCACCTCCCCAATGGCCTGGGGAAAGAAATCCATCTTATACCTGATCTGGACTGTACTCCTGCTAAGGATCAGGTTTTCACTGCATATGTTCTCCTTCTAGGGCTTCTTTGCTGGTCTGCTTCTCTTTTCTTTCTGATCTGCTGTCTCTCTTTTCCTTTTGCCTTTTGTTCATGAACTCAAGCTTAATCTGCTCCTTCAGTCCTCCCTTAAGGGCAAGATGGTCTATAGGCCCCATCTCTAAAAGGGTCTAAGTATTAAAGAAAAACTTATAATCTGTTAATTACACCCTTGTATTTAAGCAGTGGCCTGATAGCCATTGGCAGCAAGGAATTGCATGAAGGTGAGCAATTGGACTGGCAGAGACTCTGGATGGCTTTGAGCAAGTTTCTAAATTGAAAGCCTAACCCAGGGGTGAGGAACGTATATCCCACCAGATGTAGCTGGACTGCAACAACTGCCCATTGGCCATGCTGGGTGGGCCTGATGGGAGTTGGGAATCAAACAACATCTTAAGGGCCACAGGTTCCCCATCCTTGGTCTAACCTAACACACATGGTTAGGATAAAGTAAGAATATAGTGCAAACTTTCTTGTCTCCTTGAAAACAGATAGGAGCAATAAAATGAACTGAAAGTATTAGGTATTTTTCAGGAACATTTTTGACAGTTTCAAAATCCTTTCCTATTCTAATAACTTGTCGGCAATGCCTGTGAAAATGTTCACTAACTCATTTACATACTCATTAACTTTCTCTCTCTCTCACACACACACACACACACACTCACTCACTCACTCAGCCTTGTTTGCCCTGACTGCATCATCACATAGCCATTTCTGATAAGTTAACATAGCATCAAGAGTTCACAGGAATTGAGAAGCTCAACAAGGTTGCTTTGTGGTTGTAAAAGATGTTTAGGGTCAGACCATCTCCCCCCTTCCCATTATGAAACACATCCATGAAGAGTTGATAATTTGTACTAGCTGGAAGAATGCAATGAGCCCAGAGATGGAGACATTTGCTTGTCAATTGAGTACATGAAGCATAAAACAATAAAGTATAAATCAGATGGCACCTCTCTCCAGGATGTTCCGATGAAGAGTCTGAAATGTTTTTTCAGTGGTATGTCTAAGGTCTTGATGGAGACAGGTTTAGCCCCCGAAGCTTCCCTTGCAAGCAGTGCTGGATTTAGACTTGGTGAGGCCCTAAGCTATATAAAGCTTGGAGGCTCTTTGTTAAAAAATTACACTATATATATATATATATATATATTCAGTACACATAAAATTTTAAAAGCCCCCCAAAAAAATTTCTGAAATTTTTTGAGGCCCCTGCGGATTGTGAGGCCCTAAGCTGTAGCTTGTTTAGCTTATGCCTAAATCCGGCACTGCTTGCAAGCTTCAATCCAGTGACTTGACTTCAGAGCTGTAGAGAGCAGAGGACAAAAACAAAAACAAAAAAATGAATACATGGAGCTTGAACTGAACAGCCTAAGGAAAAAATTCACTTCAGCACTGGTACTGGAAAAGCATCTTCAAGATGACCTTAAGAAAACAGAAGAGCGTCTAGGAATGGAAAAAGCCAAAGCAGATAGTCACACCCAGAACATACAGTTCCTAATGGAGAATTATGAGGAACAACTTTCTGCCATTGGGATGGGTGCTTCCCTGACTCACGATGGCCTCAGCTGGCTCCCGCACCCAGTTTGCAGGGCCCAGCTTGCATGGCAGGTGACAGCTTCTCTACCTACCTACCCTCCATGACAATCACTCTTGCTATGGACCACGCCAGTCTTTGGTTAACAGGGCCAAGAAAGCCATGAGGTTTTTTTCACCTTCCCATAGCAATTCTGTCACAACTTTTATGTTGTTGGATAAAGGTGTTGGACAGTATCTGTAGGTTATGAGTAGATCCCCATTAAAAGTCTTGCAATGATGCTGATAAGACTATGTCCCAGTGGGGGTCCATAATCAGTGGCCATCCACCCAGGTTGCTACTAGGACCCACACAACTATTCTGACCATGGTGGGATCCATCTGCTTGGCAATGTTCTCGGCAGCTCCTCCAGTGACCCAGCAGATGGGCTGGTAAGGGCTGACATCTGGGAGCAGTTGAGATGCCCAATGAACAGATCATTGACTTATGCCATGCCAGACTAAGATATGATGCCACTGATAAAGTTGTGGCCATGTTTAACCCACACTTGTGTCTGGCTCACTATTAGTCCCAGATCCTGCTCACCATGTCGATGTGCTTGGCAAAAAATAACATTTTTACTTAAGGATATGACTGTTTCAAAAATATTTTATGTTTATTTCCTTTGTCATGAAATGTGTTACAACAAAAAGTATGAATAAAAAAATATCAGTTACAGTTTTTCAGCTGCGAAGGAGTAAGACTCAGTCAACTATTTCAGATCTTCATCCGATCAGAAAACTTTCTTTTTACATTGTCCCCCCACAAGACCCATGAAAGACATTTCAGGTTCTATATTGATGGAGCCAGATATGTATTGTGCACTCCACAAGAGGTTTCTGCACATAATATAATGCAAAGCCCACAAAATGGGTCAAATGGTCATACATAAAATCATAACCTTTAGGGTTTTTTTAGTTCCTGTCAAGTACACATATTCCTTTGCACTCCTTTGTGTATCCCCCAACATTGTGGGTATGTATGTTTTAGGAACTGATGACAGTGGCCCATATGACCAGCTGTGTCATCACAGCCTCTCAGCAAAGATCATCTGGACAGAATCCACCCAGGCTATCCATTGGTTTCTCTTGGGCAGGAAAGAGTATGTCTCAATGGAATGTTACTTGAGCAAGAAGGTCTACCTGAACTTTGGTGTGCCTTGGATAGGGATGGGATCCATTGGCTGATGCTGGTTTGAAAGCATTCCGTCAACCTAACAGGCTAGCATCAATTTGAGTTCAATCTTTGTCTGCAAGCACTGCTATCAATCCATTTTCCCCCCTCAGAAAAATATTGATATTAATATTGATATTTTAAAGGAAATATTGCTATTTTGAAAGTATTGATATCAATATCAATGTTGTAGATGCAGATTTTTTAAAAAAACTGAAAATAGCTGTGGAAAATAACTACATAAAAATCTGATCCTCAACAGTAGCGAATAAATGAATTAATAGAAAAATCAGTACCAAATCCAAATTGGGCTGTATTCTAGTACATCCCTAGCCTTGGGTTTCTGGTGTTGCTCTTAGGTCCTGGTTGACTCCCGGCTTGCTCTCTGGTCCTGCCTTCCAGTTTGTCCTCTGATCCTGATTGCACTTTGGTTTTGACTCCCATTTCCTGGCTCTTGATTTGGAATTTCAGTTGTAATGTGTTATGTTACTTAAGGCCGAACAAAGTGAGACTTTGGGCAGCAGTCTGGAATGAAAGAAGAGCCAGGAACTGAGAGTCAGAACCACAGGACAAGCTGGAAGGCAGAACCAGTGAACAAGCTAGAACCAATTAAAAAAAAAACACCCAGAATTTTGTGTGTGTTTCCTTATCACAGTTGTGCAACTGGTATATAAACATTTTTTTTTAAAAAAAATACAGTACTTTCTTTCAGGGTTAACAGGTTGTGTTTTTGTGGCTTTCCTTATTTTATAGGTTGAGGAGACATGTGTAATCTATTATCAGCATTCCAAAATCCACAAATCGTGCAGGAATATAAGCAAAGGCAGAACCAAAGTAATCTAAGAATAGTGGAATAATAGCACAGCAGAAAACTATTGGAATCTGCTGGTTTCTAGTAGAATATCCATGTGGTGACATTATTATATTGTGAATTTCTGTATCTCTGATCCACATAATTAGCTCATAGGTGGAGGATGGAGAAATGCAAAAACCTGCTGATGTCATGATGCAGGTAAATATTGCTACCCATTACTAAAGGAGATGGACATCTTAATAATGGGCTGCCATTTTCCATGTTGATCATCTGTTGATCTTAATCTTTGTAAAAAGCACTTATTTTAATGCTGCTTTTGAGTCTCTTTTCTTTAAGAGAGACCCTCTTCAATAGCCTCATTGTGTTACATGAGTACTGCAAAAACATATATTATTAAGCAAGTGAACTGCTCACCACTCCATTGTAATCATAACCATACATTTTCAAAGAAAATATTTACTTCAGGCATATATGTACAGTAGTATTGTTAATGTTAGAAGTACTCCACCCTGAATAGGATATGTAAAGTCTGGACTCAAGAACTGTGGAAGTTCTGTGCCTTTCCTCAAAGGAATTGCAATTGTCAGCTGGAATTCTTTCTTGACTTTGCTCCTAAACAGGAAAAAGTGCAAAATATGAACATTTTCCTCTTTTTACTAAGGTCAATCTATGGCAGGGTTTTCTCATGTATACTGGATCTCAGGAATTGAAGTAAATCACGGGGGTGAAACACTCACAGGAAGCAGGAGGTTGTAATCACGTTTTTTTTAAATGTATTATTT
Source organism: Rhineura floridana (assembly GCF_030035675.1). Taxonomy (NCBI): domain Eukaryota; kingdom Metazoa; phylum Chordata; class Lepidosauria; order Squamata; family Rhineuridae; genus Rhineura; species Rhineura floridana. The sequence goes on along the minus strand of NC_084483.1, from coordinate 89,203,986 downwards.
TCTGTTTAAACAGAAATCACATTACCAATTTAACCAATGCGAATGACAGCATGAAATTTTAGAGAACAAATTATAGCCTGTAAATTTAGTGCTAAGTGCCAATTATTTAGTGTTTGCAACTCATAAAATGCAGTTGTCATGTCTTCCAAATAAAAATAACCAGGCAAATTTGAACTGCTATTTTTATGAAAGCACACGAAACACTCTCACAGGCAAAAGCAGAAATAAGATTGTAGCCTCTTTTCACATGTTTGTAATAATAAGCATGAAAAGACTGGAAGCAATCAGAAAATTATCAAACCCAACTTCTCCTAGACAGGCTTGTCCTAGAAATTATCTTATAGCTGGTTGTTTCAAATATTCTTAATGGAGATTCTTTCAAAGTTACATCTTATCTCCGGTATGTGAGTATAATGACTGTTGTGTTTTTTTCATACCATGTGCTATTGAACTGTATAATAAAAACCAATAAGATTATATTACTGAACACATATCTGTACGTTTTAACTTTTAGCCCCTGATGAAGGCCAAACCTGAAGTGGCCGAAACGCGTTGTGCTCATTTTCTTTTAATAAAACACTTTGGACTACTTTCACAAGCAATTTTTCTTGGCATCTTGGGGTTCCCCCCTTTTTTTTTCTGACGAAGTAGATGCTATCCACCTTTACTGTGTAAAAATCATCATCATCATCATCATCAAGAAGAAGCAGCAGCAATGTGGTTGTGGTGGGGATGCTAGATTGTGAACACAAAAGGTCAGATAGATTGAGTAGAGGGGTTAGTGCTTTTAGGCCTTGGGATGACCATCAGAACTGATGACTTGGTTAGCGTGCACTTGGGGAATGAGAGCGGAGCAGAAGACAGATCAGCGTGCGCACACACAAACACACCTGCCCCTCCTGCAAGCATCTGCAACCTTGTATACATTTGAGCATGTGGGGGGGGAAGCCCTTGACTGCCACAGCGTCTTGGAGAGAGAGATTGGGGGGTGGAGTGTAGATGGAAGAAAGGGGGGACACTGGCACACACACACACATTTAGCCTCAGAGATGGGGGATAAGCATGTCCTGAGTGTCCTCACTGCTCCTTTGGCTCCATCTGGGCCAAAGGTGAGATCTGGGCAGCTCACATAAAAGAATAATTTTTAAAAGGAGGTGGCAGCAAAGCAGGAGTCAAGAAAGGCAGGCAGGGGAAAAGCAGTTTTTCCTTGCAGCCTTGCTTCTTTTGCTTCACAAAAAGCCCTCTCCTTTTGTTCTGAGCAAGGGCAGCAGCAAGGAGACGAGAGTCAGTGACAATAATCCCATCTTCCTGGTAGCTCCACCTTCAGCCTCCTTTGGCATCTGCCACATTTTATAGGCAGACTCCTGTCCTTGGCACGCCTGAAAGACGCTCTGCCACTTCAGCAAATGTCCTCCCCTCTCATTTGGAGCAAGGGGAAGGTGTTGTCTGCAGTAGCAGTGGGAAGCAGACAGCATCCAGGGAATGAAGCCTTTTAAAAATATATATTTAAAATAGTTGATTTCTTTACTGTTCACGGCCCCCCGGGGGTATCGACCCCAGGTTAGGAATCACTGCTGTAGTGTATAGTTTTCCTAATGTTGCATATGTTATTTTGAATTGTCACTGGTTCCTTTTCCTGAAATAAAACTTGTAAAATGTGTTTTTTAAAAAACAAAGAGAATAGTGGATCTGCTGAGGATTCTTTGGATCTTTGTTCCTGACTGTCAATATTGGTTTTGTCCTTCAGCCGTTAGCATAACTAGGGCAGTGCGACCAGTGTCCCAACATCAGGTACAAGATTGACAGGGGTGCAAGATTGGGTGCTGCTGATGGAGTGTAGCTTCAAATCATTACAATATTATGAATTTCACACATTCAAAGATAATTTTCATATTTGGGTATTCCATAGTGACCAACGTAACATTTGTAAGCTTCTTTACATAATATTTTTTTGTTTTAGTTAACATTACTTGAACTCCAATTAACATTATACTATTTGTTTGTTAACTGGATTAATCTTGCCTAAAAAAGTAAATCACGAAGTATGCCACATGTAGTTTCCCTGTCTCAAACTCAACAAGTTGCCAATTGACACCAGTATCTCAATGGATGTTTGTGCTTCTGCACTTTCTTTCAGGAAAATCACATTTTTCATTAGGGAATTATTCCCTGTATTTTATTTTAAATTATGTTAAATATTAATTTGTGTTCAAGACTGCCTTCAACCTTCTACATGGTTGTACTGTTCTCTGGTGCAAGGCAAGAGACCTTCAGCTCCTGAGGTGAATTTTTGTTTCTCTAGTTAACCCCTTCCAAAGGTTGCCAACCTGTTGGCTGTGGGTGCCAGGGCACCAGCGAAGGCCTTCTGTGGCATGCTCAGCAGGTAGCCCAGAATCTGAGCTTTCATTTTAAAAAAAGTAAGTCTCTAGCCCTCCTAGAAAGAAAGTTATGGAGCAAAATGTACATATACCCTTGTAAGTGATTTATGTGAAATAAGCCAGTCTTATTATTAAAAAGTGAACTGTTTGGACACCAGGCAATTGGATTCCTTTTAGTGCACTTGCCCTGCTTCTGTCTTTTATTATTTTTTTAGTCCTTATGTGAGCAATAAACAATCAATTTTTTTTCTGCTGGTATTTACCTTGCTGCTTGCGTAGACTGGCTTTGCCTATTAAACTGGTTTTGCCGGTCATAAAATGGCGCTGGGCAAGGAGACAACGCCCGAAGGGGAAAAGGGTGGGAAAGTGCAAAACAAGCCTTATATGGAAAAGTTTGTGAATGAGGAAGTGGGCTGACTAAATAGATAATGTATGCATGATGTATGTGGTGCCAAGGGTATAAAGCCTGGCTGCGTCCAGGAAGTGGCAGACTCGGCCTGGTTCGTTTCTCCACTTCCAAGTGTTTCAATAAAACTTGGTTTTGCTTTTAAGTCGTTTCATCGTTCCTTGAGTAATATTGGAACACGGTACTTGGGAGCGAACTCTCGCCTATCAATAAAAGTAATATTGTGGGCGTTTATTACAATTGGCGACCACGAAGGAACAGGTCTTTGTGCGCCGCGGCATTCCGGGGCAGCCTCCGAATGGAAAGAGTGCTCCGGACCCTGTTGAGGTCCATTCCAGGAGGGAAGTGGTTGTGCCGGTGCGCCGGGGCTGGTGCCGAGCCTCTCCATAGAAATTGAAACGAGCAAAACCAGGTTTTCGGGAAGGGTAAGTCGCCTGCAAGGGCTGAAGATACTGTGTGAAAGAGTGTGAGTGGATGTGCGCATGAGACGGGACGTATCCTAACGGTTATCCCGAAGCGAGTGCGGACTGGCCAGTAGTGCGGTTACCACGTCCTCGTGAGAGGCTGGCCCACGACAGCAGGGAAGCGAAAGTCGTCTGTTACATTGTCTGTCTTGTGTGAGGTCAGGAGGAGAAGGGATTGAGAATATCACCTGTACACCGACCAGTGAAAAGGGAAGTAAAAACACAGATGGGCAGGGTGGTCACCTGTAGGGTCGGATTTTGTCTCAGACACCAGTACCTACGTAATGGGTCAGGGTGCATCAAAGGTGACTGGCAAAGGGACGCCCCTTAGAACCAAACGCAAAGGGCGACAGCAACTGGCAGTTGGATCCAAAATGCCGTTAGAATGTGTCTTGGGGAATTTTTTACGGTTTAAAATTTCTGTCATTTCCTCTGGAGATCCGGTACCGACCCCGGAGAAATTGGAACAGTTCTGTATGGTTGATTGGGTGGGGTTGGGAATTTCTTGGCCACCGGGTGGAACATGGAATCAAAGGAAAGTTAATCGCCTTGTCTCCACTCTGTACGATGCCTTACCGGAAATGGCCGATTCCTGGCATTATGCAGAGGGCTGGCAGGCGATCAGTCATCAACCCCCTGAAGAATGTGCGCTGGAAATGGCCGGGGCTCAATGTAAAGGGGAGGCTACAAGAAAGCCAGTCATAAATGACAAAGAGGATTTTCAGATCCAGGGAATGGTCGGTAGGCTTCCACCTCCTCAGAATGGGGGTGGTGCAGTGGGTCACCCAGTGGTTCCGGTGGACCCTCCTCCGACTATTCCCCCCCTTAATCCACCCCCTTATTTGGTCCCGCCAAACCCGACGGCACCCCCTAGTCCGTATGATGATTTACATCGTACTTTAGAAGAGATTGCAACATCTCAGCGGAACCGGGATCGGGAGACTGAAAAGATGCTAGATTTATATAGAAGATTGGCAGAGCAAAAGAAAAATTCCTTGCCAGAAGAAACGGTGGTAAAGCGCCGTGAGTTGTTTGAATCATTGAGGCGGCCCGATGGCCCTATGCAACTAAGGTGTGGCAAGCAACTTCCAGAACACCCATTTGCCCCAGTGGAAAGTGACCAGGTGGGTCCCCGAAGGTACAGGTCCGGCTCTGTGTCAGATCTGCCGACTTTCCTGGCGCCCATGTGAGAAGTATTGGACGCAAATGCTCAGATTGCTTTTGTGCATGCCCCCTTTTTGATGTCTGATTTGTTTAATTGGAAAAATCAGATGCCAGGGTTAAGAGAAGATCCGGACAAGCATTACCAAATGTGGGATTCCATTTTTGCAAACCATCATCCCACATGGCGGGATATCCAAACTCTGTTGAATATGTTATTAACCCAGGAGGAGAAAAGTTTAGTGTTGTCCCAGGCAAGAACGGAGGCGTTGTGGACCCAGCGGGCCGGGGCAAATGGTGCCAATTTGGCCCCGGATGTAGTACTCCCTACGGGGGATCCGAATTGGCTTCCAACACCGGGAGTGCCACACCCACAGTTGAATAATTATAAACAACTGATTTTACATGGAATCAAGAATGCGATTCCAAAACCCATGAATATGTCTAAATTGTATCAAGTACAACAGGAGGCCAAATAAACCCCCTCAGTGTTTTTGGAAAGGTTAACCACCACCATGCGAAAATACACCTCCCTTGACCCTGATGCCCCTGAGAACCAGCGTTTACTCATCACCTTGTTTATTGGACAGAGTTGTGCTGATATTAGTCGGAAGTTACAGAAGGTGGAAGGTGTGATGGGTATGGGCATGGGGCAGATTGTGGAGATAGCATACAAAATTTATGTGAACAGAGATGAGCAAGCGAAAAAGGAAGAAGGAAAAGCGATGAAAAAGCAGTATGGGATGATGGCAGCCGCCATAGCGGAAGGAGTGAACCAGGCCACGCAGGGAGGCACTCGAAATCATTTTTCTTCAGACAAGCCCATGGGAGCTAGACCTCGTCTGGCCCAGGATCAATGTGCCCATTGTTTAAAACGGGGACACTGGGCAAAAGACTGTAGGGGGGATAAGGCCCGAAAGCCTGTGGAATTCCGGAATGCAGGCCATCAATTATGGCAAGAAGGGAAGGGAAGAGAACAGCCCTCCGGAAAACTTAAAGAAACTTCAAAGAAGGAGATGGCTCAATGGACCGAAGGAGAGGAAGATTCAGAATGAAGGTGGACGGGATATAAGGGGGGCCCGAGAGAAGAACCCATGCTGAAGTTAATGGTCAATGGAAGCCCTTTAAGTGGACTAATCGATACGGGAGCTTCATTCTCAATGATACCCCGGGCCTGTTCCCGTCACAAGATACCCCTTACCTCTCAGGTCACGACTGTAATGGGAATAGAAGGAAATAAGCAGATGGTGCCTGTCTTGCGACCCCTGAAAGTCAGCTTTCACGATAAAGGAGCAGAATTCAGCCATCAATTTCTAATATCGCCTGAGTGCCCACTCCCCATTTTTGGCCGTGATATTCTAAGTAAGCTGCAAGTCCGCATTGCGTTCCAAGACAATGAGTTACATGTACAAGTTCCTAAAAGGAATGAATGCGCCTTCCAAATGGCGCTTGCAGGAATAAAAGAAAAAAATACACAACAAGAGTCCCTGATGATCCCTGGTGTACACCCGGATGTATGGGGAAGGAAAGACAACCCGGCAAGGGCAAAGAATGCTATCCCAGTAAGGGTAAAGCCCGGGGCTGCTCCGACGCCTGTGAAACAATTTCCCCTGAGGGCGGAAGTTCGACAAAGTTTACATGAAATGATAACATTGTTCCTTGAATATGGATGGGTGTACCAGACTACCAGCCCTCATAACACCCCAGTATTTGGAGTCCTGAAAGAAGGACGGCCAGGGCAGTATAGGCTGGTCCAAGACTTAAGAATAATCAATGAAAAGGTCCTTGAAGATGTACCCGTGGTTCCCAACCCCCATACCCTCTTGTCACATGTGCCATTCACGTCAACTACATTCACTGTTCTGGACTTGAAAGACGCCTTCTTCTCCATCCCGCTACATGAGGAGAGTCAGAACTTGTTTGCCTTCCAGTGGGAAGACCCAATGGGGCCACGAACCAGCCAGCTCACGTGGGCCATGCTCCCTCAAGGGTTCATAAGTTCTCCAAGTGAATTCACAAAAGCACTGCAGAAGGACTTGTCAAAATGGTACACAAAAGGAAGACCGTCCACCTTGTTGGTTTACGTGGATGACTTATTATTGTGCAGTCCGACGGAAGAAGCCTGTGTGGAAGATGGGAAACATCTGTTAAATCACCTGCACGAGTGCGGATACCGGGTGTCGAAGGAAAAGGTCCAGTGGAATCTGAAAGAAGTAACATATTTGGGATATCAGGTTTCAGCCCAGGGGCACCGGTTATCCACTGAAAAGAAGCTGGCCATTTGTGCTGTTCCACCACCACAAGACATTAAGACGTTGAGGTCTTTCTTGGGATTGACAGGATTTTGTCGGCAATGGATCCCAGGATACAGCAAGTATGTTGGACCGCTGTACGAATTACTCAAGAAGGACTCTAAGTGGCACTGGACGAAGGAGTGCGAGAAGTCGTTCCAGAAAATAAAGAGTGTCCTGCAACAAGCCCCGGCTCTTGCCCTGCCCAATGGGAATAAGCCTTATAGACTATATATCGCAGAACGAAAAGGCATGGCAATGGGAGTGTTGACACAGAAAATGGGACCTGACCAGCTCCCAGTCGGCTATTATTCCTCTAAACTGGATCCAGTGGCTCAAGGATGGCCTGCCTGCTTAAGAATAGTGGCCGCCACGTCCGCGATACTAATAAAGGCTGAAAATATCATGATGGGTGCACCAGTAACAGTTTTTGGTCCTCATGACCTTCGTAGGATCCTGGGAGAAACGGCCTCAAAAGGGCAAACGAAGAACCAGATATGCCTTATGTGAGGACATGAAAATTCTGAAGAGTGCCCCGTTACCCCCGACATATTCGGCTCAAATGGCAGAATTGGTGGCGGCAATAGTTGCTTTGAGAATAATGAAAGGACAAAAAGTAACTATATATACGGACTCCAAGTATGTATTCCAAACAGCCCATGCATTCGCAATGATATGGAAGGAACGGGGGTATGTAAAAAGCGGAGGACAGACAGTAGAACATCGAGAACAGATCATCCAACTTTTGGAGGCCATCCAAGAACCTAAGAAGGTGGCGATCATACATGTGTTGGCTCATGGAAAAGACAAAAATCCAGTATGGAGACAGGGAAACCAGTATGCCGATCAAAAGGCAAAGGAGGCAGCTCTTGGGGAAATTCCTGACCAAGGAGTACTAGGTGCAATCCAGCTACAGCTTCCCCCACAAGCGCCCGAATACTCTCAGAAAGAGGTGCATAGAGCACAGGAGCAGAAGGCTGTCCAGCTAGATAGCGGATGGTGGCAAATGCCAACAGGGCAAGTTATTATCCCAAAGCAACTCCTTCGCCAGTTGGTACAGGACCTGCATGCACAAACTCATCTAGGGGGAAATGCCCTGGGGGACCTGCTGATTTGTCAAGTTGTGGCCCCAGGGCTATACGAGGAGACAAAAAGAGCAGTGTTAAGTTGTACCACGTGTGCCGCCGTAAATCCTGCTCCAAAACCCCCCGCTCCCATGGGAGGAAGGCTGTGGGCCTATTACCCTTTCCAAAGATTACAAATTGACTTTGCAGAATTGCCCCGTAACCAAGGATACAAATACTTGCTAGTGATTATTGATCAACTGACAGGGTGGCCAGAAGCGTTCCCGACACATAATACGACTGCAAGCACAGTGGCAAAGATTTTGCTGAAGGAGATCTTTCCAAGGTACTCCTTGCCAGAAACATTCGAATCTGATCAAGGGCCTCATTTCGTAAATCAGATAATTAAGAACGTGAGCTCTGCCTTAGGATTCGAATGGAGGTTACACACCCCGTGGAGGCCTCAGTCATCCGGTCAGGTGGAACGCGCTAACAAAACTATAAAGGCATTGTTAACAAAAATCTGTCACGAGACCTCACTGAAATGGGTGCAAGCGTTACCTTTGACTCCAACCATTATGCGAAATACGCCAAGGGGAAAGACAAAATTGACCCCGTTTGAGTCCTTTTTCGGATGACCCCCCATTGAGCCTCGACCCCAGACAGAGAGGGCATTAAGGACAGGGGATATAGGAATAAAACAATTGAGAGAATATGTGATTGCCCTGCAGGATGTTCTTTCTTCTATCCACAGGCATGTTCAAGAATTCCAGAGGCTCCCATTGAGTCTGGCTATCCATGACTATCAGCCTGGAGATTGGATCCGGATAAAACAGTGGAAAAAGGAGCCGCTTTTACCGACCTGGGGACCAGAGAAACAGATTGCCCTCGTGACGGAGGCAGCAGTAAAAGTATTCGGAAGTGATAAGTGGACCCACGTTTCCCGGATAAAAAGAGCAGTTCAACCTCTTAGTACTCAGGAACCAGAGAAGAGGGTAGCGAAGGACCCTCCAACTGATGGGGTGAATAACCAAGAACCTGAAGAAAAGTGGTCTTCGAGGGCGGTGCCGGGCTCTGACCTGAAACTCACGCTATCCAGAAGACTGGACAGTTTATAATCATGACTCCTATATCAACAATTAAGTCAGCAGTGTTATCATGCTTTCTAAGTTTTATGATATTGTTATGCATGTATGACCTTCCCGACCAGTTCAAGGATGGGCGACCAAGGACTATAAGGTCCACGCCCACGACAAAAGAAAGAAATATATTTGTTGAGCTTGCCAATCAGGTGTCCAAGGTATTCTACCTCAAGAATTGCTGGATTTGCGGGAGTCCAAAAGGTTTTCCAGAGTGGCCGTGGATTGCATTCCCGGTAGCACCCCGATGGCTCTTAAGTAATGCAAGTGAGGTGCATGTTAATTTAAGCACCTGGACAGAACCCCATATCTGGAAATTACACGAAGCGAGGGTAGGCAAATATTGCATCCAACAGAACATCACAGGAGGAGAACAGGTGGGGCATAGTAGATGTAATTGGACGATGGGATGGTATGAAAAATGTGTTATAGGTGGTTGTCCCGTTACAAATTGTAGTAAATATGCTGGACGAGGAAATCGTACCCTTGTAAAATTTACAAATGGCACATGGTGTCCGTGTTCAGTTGAACAGAAGTCTAACAATTGTGTCTACAAATGTCCATCTATAGAACTCGAAGTAATATTGTGTTTAAGGTGGAAGGCTACACAGCCCAAAATCCTAAGAGTCCCGCTTGGCTATGGAAGCATTTAAACGGCACCACAGTTTTCGGATTCATGCATTATTGGGCTACATGGGATCAGAGCGCGGAGGATAGGGAGTGTAAGTATAGAAATGAAATAGGAATATGGAAATGCAGCCTAACACCGGGAGAGACTGTACCATATCTCACAGGCCCCTTTGGTTCCAGAGATACATATTACCTCCCCTATGATAAAAAAATCCCGATTTTGCATAATAGCACTAGGCCTGCGCTAAAAGGACATTATTGGATTTGTGGCCAAAAAGCATATGCTATTCTTCCCCTGAACTGGACTGGCACTTGTTACGTCGGAATTATACAACCACTGTATACCATAAAAGGTGGGAATGTACATCCTTTAATTCCGGTGTTCGATGAGGACCGGTCAAATCAAGTGAAACGATCAATAGATATCAGTTTAGCCAAAGGACAAGATAATGGATGGGGTGATACGTGGTCACCTGAACGGATCATTGCGACCTATGACCCTGCCTCCTGGGCACAGGATGGCACTTATGGATATAGAACTCCAATTTATATGCTGAATAGATTGATTCGGTTGCAAGCTGTAGTAGAGATAATTACCAATCAGACGGCAAATGCCCTAACGTTGCTTGCTGATCAGTCAACCCAAATGAGAGAGGGAATACTCCAGAATCGATTAGCCTTGGACTATTTACTGGCAAAAGAAGGTGGGGTTTGCGGACTCCTGAACTTAACCGAGTGTTGCCTGAAAATAGACAATAATGGAGAAATTGTAATGGATATAGCTAACAAAATAAAGAAGCTTGCGCATGCACCGGTACAAACATGGAAGGGAATTGATTTAGGCAACTGGAGTTCTTGGTTTGACTGGTTTGGTGGGATGAAAACACTGATTGTATTAGTTGTTTTGATTTTATTAGGATGTATGCTCTTGCCTTGCTTATTACCAATAGTCATGAATGGTATTCATAGTATAGCTGATAATGCTGCAGCTAGAAGTAGTATGCAAATGTATGGGAAAATCATGTATCAGCGAGTATATGGTGAAGATTCTGAAGTTAAAGAACCCATATAATTCAAAATTCCATGGGTTCTTAAGGGGGGAGTTGTGAGCAATAAACAATCAATGTTTTTTTTCTGCTGGTATTTACCTTGCTGCTTGCGTAGACTTTTCAATAAAAGTAATATTGTGGGCGTTTATTACACTTAGAATATCCATAGTTTGCCCTTCCTTTTTCCCTAGCACCCAGGATGTATCTTTGCCTGAGATCCGGTAGTGCCTAGAAATTATTTACTGCAAATACTGCTACACAATAAGTGTGGGTGAATGTTAAAGAATCCCCCTACCCCTCAATAGGCAAATGTGAAAAATTTGCAAAGATTAGGGTTGGCATTGAGGAAAAATGGGTTCTTGTGCCTTTAAAGCTGTATGGCAGGCAGAAATCCAAGCCTTTTCTAGTATGGGAATACATTTATGGGAAAAGTTTCAGCATGACTACTTTCTAATTTTATGTATGCCACACCCCCATGACAGCCATTTTGTAACTGGTGCCCCCAGCACTCTGTGAAAATTTGAAATGTGCTCTCTGGTCCACAAAGTTTGATGTCCACCTATTCAGTATAGCCAGGGAGAGCCAATCAGGCTCCTTGATATGTCTGAGAGGAAGCTTGAAGAAATGTCTACATGCTTCAAGAAATGCTAGTAGACAAATATCATGCTAGTAGACAAATGCTAGTAGACAAATATTAATTCTGCATTTTTATAAATCACACCTAGGTTTAAGGTTCCTCATAAGTAACCTAAAACCTTATCTAATTACTAAATATATTAACATATAATTATATTATCTTTCTTCTAAAGCAATAATGTATATCCTGCCTGCCCTTATCTGTCTTGTCTTTTAGATTGTAAGCTTCTTGAGGGCAGGGATCTGTCTCCTTTTGTTAAAACTCTGTAAGGTGCCCTCCAGTGATAGTGTGGTACAAATAATATGCCTAATAATTATTACATTATCAGGGAAAGAATTATGACAGCCCTAAAAAGGAATTTAAATAACACACATGACAACACATTTATGCTATGTAAGTTGCACATTGTGGTGTTACGTTGGTCACAAGAGCTGATGCATGTAAAACACATTTCAGTTAACACTTCAGTTAACATTTAACATTTCAGTTAAAACACATTTCAGTTAACATCTTATCACATTTTCTTAATGCTTACAAACTCGAAGAAGAGGATAAAGTTAAAATTTATAGATTTTTCATTTGTTGAGGAGAATAATAATGTTTCTGTGACCAGTATAACAGCTCAGCCAACATACTTTTTATTCTTAAGCTGATCTGATTTTGTTCCTAGTATAAAATTTCTTCTCAGTTTACCAAATGAGAAAGCCAAACTATCAATACAATAAAGGGTTATTAACCTATTGTCTATTTTCTTGGAGAGGTCTATATGATTGGGGGGGAAATAGAGAATTAGAGAAAATAGAGTTATCTTGCATGCCATGATTCTGGTGTTTTACTCATGTATAAAATGCCATTTTAAAAATGCCAGATAATGAAACTTTGGGAAATTATCTTTAAAATGATATAGAACATGTTAACTATATATGGAAATGCAAAATGGGCCTGTAGGTTGATATTTTGATGGAATTACCAATTAATTTTGTTATCAAAAATCAAAATTTGCCACATGGGATTAGTAAAACCATTATAAACAGTTAATAATAGTTTTATTAATCCCATGTGGGTAATTTTGATTTTTTGATAATAAAATAAACATGAAAATCATATTTAAATGTATGCAATTTGTTCAGTTATAACAATTTTAGTTTAAATGTACAATTGATTAATAAATTACATTAATGTCTGTTGAAGAAACTTCTTGATTTTATTCATTTGCACACACAAAATGGCAATGGATTTGTGAAATATTTGAAAAGCTGATCAAAGATGGATTGGATACTGCCAATATATGGAGGCAAGAATACTATAAATGCTGCAAACATGAGCGGTAAATATAACAGCATGCAATCAAAGATTTTAGAAGAAATTATTTGGCAAGATTTGTACCATATTCCACCCACTGCATCAATTTGGCAGGCAGGGAGGCAGCTTCTGTGATACCTCATAAGGTCCTCTTTTTTTGGAACTGCATAAAGATTTTTACAATTGTTTTAGTTTAGCTATTCACTGGAAAAACTTAAAGAACTCACTAAAGGAGCATTTGGAAACAAGGTGGTTATCAAAAGTAAGAGCAATTCAAGCATTGCATAAATGGCTTTCAGAATTTTTTTAAAAAGTTTGGAACAGATTGCAACAGATTTGAATAATTCAGAAGCAATTTCCACTGTGCAAACCCTCCTTTTTCAAACTGATTTTAAATTTGGTTTGCACGTTATCTGTGTGGTGGCAGATATTCGATCACATTGACCGTGTTAATCAGCTTTTGCAAGAAAAAGACATCTCTGTGAATCAAGCAGCAATAATGATTTGAGATCTCACTGTCACATTACAAGAAATAAGTGGTTCTTGCTTTGAGGTTGTTTTATATGATGCTTCTTGACTAGCTAAACAAACGAAAATCTCTAGTGGATTTTCTCAGAAAAGAGGGGGAAAGTGGGGCGGGAGGAGGAATCTCAATGATAATGATTTTATCATCCATCCCCTGATATCCCCTGACGACAATTTTAATGTTACATCAGAACAATAATTCAAGATTCAAATCCTAAATGTACTTGGCACCTTAATGACCCAAATGAGTTGCAAAAATGAAAAATTGAATGAAATTGCAACAGATTTTGAATTTTATTTGGATCATCAATCACAAAAATCAAAATTGTAGCACTCAAAATATGGACACCTGAGCTTGCTCTAAAATATAGTGAAGATCTGGATCCATATGAATTTTGTACTGAAAGAGAGCCTCAAGTTTCAAGCATTGTTACTTCCAGATTTTCAATCAGCATCAACACTCTTCTGTTTTGCAATTAATTCATGAATATTCTTTGTCACAATCCTATCCTAATCTCAATGTGGCATTACGGATTTTCTTACCGTTACCTATGATAATTGCATCATGTGAAAGACGCTGCAGGAAATTAAAATTAATTAAAACGTACCTCAAATCTACAATGGGCCAAGAGCATTTATCAAATTTTGTGATATTGTCCATCAAAAATATAGTTGCTGAAGAAATAGATTATGATACGGCAGGTAATTTGCTTCACTTAAACTACAAAAATACATTTTAAAAATTTAAGATAATTATTAATAATACATAATAATACATGTTAATAATACATATTAATCTGACATTTCTAACTTTTTAAATTTGATAGTGAAATGTACAGGATTAATAAAATTGATAGCTGTACCTCTAATACATAGGGTTGCCAGGTCTCCGGTTTTCTGCCGGAGTCTCCAGCAAAAGGGGGCCGTCTCCGGCCTCCGGCAATATTTTGTTTAAACTGGAGGATCTCCAGCTTTTCATTGGCCCCCTCAGCCACGCATGCGTGATTGACACACGCATACTGTTGGGCTGTAGCTGGCCGCCTTCCCGCTCTTTCTCAGTCAGGCAGCAGGGACTGCAGTGCAGACAGACAGGAGGACTTGAGCAGCCGCTGCCCCTGCAGGGACCCCCCCAGCAGTAAAAAGTAAAATCGCTCACTCTCCCTACCCCCACCCTCATTCCCTACCCCCGCCTGCCCTCCTAAATGGTTTAAAAGAGATCGCTCACTCTCCCTGCCCCCACTCCCATTCCCTCCCCCGCCTTCCCTCCTAAATGGTTTAAAAGTAAGAGATCGCTCACTCTCCCTGCCCCCACCCCCATTCTCTCCCCCCGCCTGCCCTCCTAAATAGTTTAAAAGTAAGAGATCGCTCACTCTCCCTACCCCCACCCCCATTCTCTCCCCCTGCCTGCCCTCCTAAATGGTTTAAAAGTAAGAGATCAGATCGCTCACTCTCCCTGCCCCCACCCCCATTCTCTCCCCCCGCCTGCCCTCCTAAATGGTTTAAAAGTAAGATATCAGATCGCTCACTCTCCCTGCCCCCACCCCATTCTCTCCCCCCGCCTGCCCTCCTAAATGATTTAAAAGTAAGAGATCGCTCACTCTCCCTGCCCCCACCCCCATTCTCTCCCCCCGCCTGCCCTCCTAAATGGTTTAAAAGTAAGAGATCGCTCACTCTCCCTGCCCCCACCCCCATTCTCTCCCCCGCCTGCCCTCCTAAATAGTTTAAAAGTAAGAGATCGCTCACTCTCCCTGTCCCCACCCCCATTCTCTCCCCCCACCTGCCCTCCTAAATGGTTTAAAAGTAAGAGATCAGATCGCTCACTCTCCCTGCCCCCACCCCCATTCTCTCCCCCCGCCTGCCCTCCTAAATGGTTTAAAAGTAAGAGATCGCTCACTCTCCCTGCCCCCACCCCCATTCTCTCCCCCCGCCTGCCCTCCTAAATGGTTTAAAAGTAAGAGATCGCTCACTCTCCCTGCCCCCACCCCCATTCTCTCCCCCCGCCTGCCCTCCTAAATGGTTTAAAAGTAAGAGATCGCTCACTCTCCCTGCCCCCACCCCCATTCTCTCCCCCCGCCTGCCCTCCTAAATGGTTTAAAAGTAAGAGATCAGATCGCTCACTCTCCCTGCCCCACCCCCATTCTCTCCCCCCGCCTGCCCTCCTAAGTGGTTTAAAAGTAAAATAGCTCACTTTTACATGTTTAACGTTTTGCTTTTTAAAAAAAAAGAAATGGAATCCTGCCTCGCGTAAACGAAGTTATTTATTTTAAAAACAATATCAAACGTTATTTTATTTTGGCGATTTTTCCCGTCAGTGAGAGGGCACTTCCGGTGCTCTTCCAGATCACAGGACACCTCAGGTGAGGCTTCCCAGCAGGCGGGTAGGAGACTCAGCGCGCTCTTTCCTCCCTACCTGGGAGAAATGGGAACGGGGGCGATTTGGGGGAGCAGTGAGTAACCTAGCAAGAAAAGCCGGCGGAAGAAAATTATCATTACACGTTCCTGTTTTGCGTAGATGGAGCCTGTACTAATTGACAGGTTGCCTGCCCGTTTATTATTATTGAGACGGGAGTTAGAGCAAAGCCACACACCTTTTCCTCAGTCCAAACCAGCGGTACTGGTTTTTTTAAAAAGGCAAGCAGTAAAGAAAATGCATGTACCAAAATATAGAAAATAGAGTGGGAAGGAACAAGACCTTTTAAAAAGGGGGATTGACTGGAGAGACTATGGAGGTTAGAGGAAATGAAAGGCAGGTGGAGGATCTGTAGGGTAGAACCAGGACAATAAATAGCCACTGTACTTGTATCAGCTAGAAAGTATTTGGACAGTAACCAGGATGATTTTTGTTCAAAGCTTCACACTGCTATAAAAGTTTCTTAGTGATGTTGTGCTAGTCACTCTCTCTCTCTCAATTTAATGCACTGATGTTTAGTCGAAATCTGGCTTCCAGCATTATTGAGCCCATTATACCATGTCCTGCACTCTGAGACGATCAAGAAGAGACCCCGGCCCTACTCTGTGTGACAACCTTTCATGTATTTGAAGAGTGCTATCATATCTCCCCTTAGTCTGCTCTTCTCCAGGCTAAACATGCCCAGTTCTTTCAGTCTCTCCTCATAGGACTTTGTTTCCTGTCTCCTGATTATCCTCGTTACCCTCCTCTGAACCCATTCTAGTTTGCTGTATCTTTCTTAAAGTGTGGTGTCAAGAACTGGACGCAGTACTCAAGATGAAGCCTAACCAGTGCTGAATAAAGGAGAACTAGTACTTCACTCACTTTGTTAATGCAGCCTAAAATAGCATTTGCTTTTTTTGCAGCCACATCACACTGTTGGCTCATATTCAGTTTGTGATCAACAACAATCCCAAGATCCTTCTTGCATGTAGTATTGCTGAGCCAAGTATCCCCCATCTTAATAACTGCATTTGGTTTCTTTTTCCTAGGTGTAGAACTTTGCACTTATCCCTGTTAAATTTCATTCTGCTGTTTTTAGCCCAATGCTCCAGCCTATTAAGATCCCTTTGAATTTTGTTTCTGTCTTCCAGGGAATTAGGTATTCCTCCCAATTTTGCATCATCTACACGTTTGATAAGCATTCCCTGCCCCTCCTCATCCAAGTCATTAATAAAAATGTTGAAGAGCACTGGGTCCAAGACCAAGCCCTATAGTAGCCAGCTAGTTACCCCCCCCAGGTTGAGAAGAAACCATTGATTAGCACTCTGAATATGATTGTGTAGCCAACTGTGGATCCACCCAATAGCTGTTCCATCCAGTCCACATTCAGCTAGCTTGCTAATCAGAATATCATGTGGCATTTTGTCAAAAGCTTTGCTAAAGTTGAAATATATTGTGTCCACAGCATTCCCACAGTCTATCAGGGAGGTTTGTTGTTGTTATGTGCCTTCAAGTTGATTATAACTTATGGTGACCCTATGAATCAGAGGCCTCCAAGAGCATCTGTCATGAACCACCCTGTCCAGATCCTGTAAGTTCAGGTCTGTGGCTTCCTTTATGGAATCAATCCATCTCTTGTTTGGCCTTCCTCTTTTTCTACTCCCTTCTGTTTTTCCAAGCATTATTATCTTTTCTAATGACTCATGTCTTCTCATTATGTGTCCAAAGTATGATAACCTCAGTTTCATCATTTTAGCTTCTAGTGATAGTTCTGGTTTAATTTGTTCTGACACCCAATTATTTGTCTGTTTTGCCTAGAAGGCCCTCCCTTGTCTTTAACATGGCTGCAAATGGAATCTACATTCAGAAGCTGTATACTTCTGGTTGGCACATCCTGATTTGCTTATGGGCATTTGAAGTAATTTGTTTGGCTGCTGTTGAAGACAGAGTAGTTATGTTCAGATGTAATGCTAAACCATGGTGGCATATTGTGTGAATGAACAGCTATAGGTCACATACTCTCTTGTCCCATGCAATCAGAAGCAAGGGACACATTTGGGAGCTATTTGGGAGCTATTTGTTGTTGTTATGTGTCTCCAAGTTGACTACGACTTATGGCGACCCTACGAATCAGTGACCTCCAAGAGCATCTGTCATGAACCACCCTGTTCAGATATTGTAAGTTCAGGTCTGTGGCTTCCTTTATGGAATCAATCCATCTCTTGTTTGGCCTTCCTCTTTTTCTACTTCCTTCTGTTTTTCCCAGCATTATTGTATTTTCTAGTGAATCCTGTCTTCTCATTATGTGTCCAAAGTATGATAACCTCAGTTTCATCATTTTAGCTTCTAGTGATAGTTCTGGTTTAATTTGTTCTGACACCCAATTATTTGTCTGTTTTGCAGACCATGGTATCCGCAAAGCTCTCCTCCAACACCACATTTCAAATGAGTTGATTTTTCTCGGGGGGGGAGGGCAGAGAGGTGCCGGGGCTGAAGCAGCCCAGAGATCACCAAGGTTGCCTGGCCCAGAAGGCACTGGCGTCGAGGCTGGGTGGGGCGGCTTCGGGGGGAAACGGAGGCAGGCGCTCTGCACAGTGCACATGCTTATTGCTTAGGAGGAGGCGCTCTCTTCCTTTATTTTTATTTTTGTTCTTTTTCTGGTCCTCCCCTCTCTCCTGCTGCCTGTCGGTCCTATATAAGGCCTCGTAAAGTAGAAAAGCAATTGCTGCCTACACTCACCCTGCTTGTATGGCCATAAATATTAGGGGACACCCACTGCAGTAGCCAGCCAACACATAAAGTTGCAGTGCCTTATGGATAACTTTGTGGATGATCCCCAGTCAAGTCTTAGCAACAGCACAATGCTGACAGGCAGTTGCCAACTGCTTGCCTAGAATGCCCTCCCTTGTCCTTAACATGGCTGCAACCATATCTACTCAGAAGTAAGTCCTATTGAGTTCTATGGGGCTTAGTTCCTTAATAAGCATGTTTACAGTTGTTGCCTTCAGGGGCATCCATCTGTGCTCCCATCTAACATCTCTGCAACACTGAGCTTCTTTCTTCCAATAATGGCCTGGCCTGAGGGCACGTAAACCCTTCTTGCCAGAAGCAAGTAAGCTAGATTAAATGTTCCCTAAAGGCGTTGAACTGTGACCTGGCAGACCAGGGTTGGAATACCCACACAGCCATGAAGCTCACCGGGTGACCTTGGGCCAGTCACTGCCTCTCAGACTCAGAGGAAGGCAATAGTAAACCACCTCTGTCTGAATACTGCTTACCATGAAGACCCTATCTGGGATCAACTTGAAGGCAGTCCATTTCCATTTTGCATCACCCTAAGCTTGTGAGAAAGAATGACTTTGTCACTTCAGATGGACCTAGGAACACCCTATTTTAGGTAAGATTTCTATTTTAATCTCCAGAGAATTTTTTTTGAATGGTATGCTCCAAGCAACTGTGGTTGATACAATGTATCATGTTTAATGATGTCACTAGGGCCCGCCCCGTGACATCACTAGGGCCTGCCCCGTGACATCACTAGGGCCCGCCCCGTGACATCACTAGGGCCCGCCCCCATTTTCTCAGGTTTTTGAATGGTTCCGACCTGGCAACCCTACTAATACATGAATAAAACTGTTATCACTTGATAACAAAGTCAGTTAAGACTTAAGGTATAAGAAGAGACATATCTGAATATCTAGAATTCTACTTGAGATTAAACAAAAGTTATGATTTTCATTATGTGATGTACGTATTTTAAGAGTTTATGAATGTTAGGATTACCAATAAAAATAAGACTATCTTGCAAATCACATTTTGGGTTGATTGTTTATAGTTTATATAAATAGCAATGGCGGCACTTAATATATGGTTCGTGTCGGGTGCAGTATGGTTAGTTACAGCACTGCCCTTCATCTACCCTGGGGACCTAATTCTTGAAGAAGACTCATACCACATCATTAGATTTCTGGAAGGTTCCATTTAATCCAGGCTCTTCAGTAGACAACATCTGAGGTTTCCAGACTGAGACAAGGCCACAGCTAGGCCCAACAGACTTCTAGGCATTACAGATTGCACTAGGTAGGCCAAGAGACACAAGGCCCCCATACAAACTGAATGACAGTACTGTGAATAATATATAGATTTTTTATTTACACTGCCAACTATGCAGTATTTGAATAGCCATTTTGTGAAGGCTCTCTATTAGCTATTAGTATCTTATAATGTAATTGTTTTATCATTTGTTGTTTGCCACCTTGGGTTCCTTTTGGTAGGAAGGGCAGGATATAAAGATAACAACAACCAAAATCACCACCACTACCACCTTCAAGATATTTTACTCGTTCAAAAACCATTTTGTCAGATGGCAATCCTAGTCTCCAAAATTATAGGGGGAGGGTTTCAGCCCTTCAGTTATGCCTTTATACAGTTATGTGGGAGACAGAGTCTTAGTACCTAACTGAAAATGGAAATGGACTGCTTTAAGTGAATTCCAACTTAGGGTGACCCTATGAATAGGGTTTTCATGGTAAGCAGTATTCAGAGGTGGTTTACCATTGCCTTCCTCTGAGGCTGAGAGGCAGTGATTGGCCCAAGGTCACCCAGTGAGCTTCATTTAGGGTTACAAACCATACTCTTTTAAGAGTACATGTACTCTTTTTGAGATGGTGCAACAACATACTCTTACTTTTCACTTATCAAAGCCAAATGTACTCTTTTCAAATGACAAAATGATGGTAACCCTAGCTTCATTGCTGTGTGGGGATTTGAACCCTGGTCTCCCAGGTCGTAGTCCAACACTCTAACCACTACACCACCCTGGCTCTCTGTTAGTAATTAGAGGCAGATAATCTTATCCTCAAATAATCTGGGGCTTGGGGAAGAGTGTCCTTTTGCTCACCCTTTTTTCAAGACATCTCCATTTTCTTTTTCCCATTCTGTCTTTTCCTTCCTCTTTCATTTCCCGAAGCTTCCATTGCTGTTTTTCATTACCTGCCTCTTCCTGCTCCAATTCTTTCAGTTACTAAGAGTTTGCAGACAAGCTGCCAGTGCAGTTAG
Source organism: Rhineura floridana (assembly GCF_030035675.1). Lineage (NCBI taxonomy): Eukaryota > Metazoa > Chordata > Lepidosauria > Squamata > Rhineuridae > Rhineura > Rhineura floridana. The sequence continues at coordinate 89,183,490 of NC_084483.1, read as the reverse complement.
GGAAAACAACCTAGTTTAGGCCTTCATGGAACATAATTAGCACATTGTGCCTGGAAACAGCCTGGCGACAGTCTAACTATTATAACCTAACCGCCCCAAGTTAACAGCCTGTCTGCAGCAATCTGAACTAGCTGGAGTTTCCAAACAATCTTCAAAGGCCGCACCACACAAAGCATGTTGCCATTTCATAGTATCTTCTCCATTCATAATGACTGCTTTTTCAGCAGGTACAGTCAGTTACTGTCTTAATCATGGCTTCAGTGCAGCGTCCACCTCTAAACCAAACACAGACTGGAACTTCTTCATAATAGCCTGAGTAATCTCTTTGATTAGGATTATGGATGCACTTAAAACTGAGTATGCTACTATCAATAAGAGAGACTTCAGTATGTGCTTAACTCTTCTAATGAAATAGTTGGGACTTAAAAGTGTCATAGTTGAGATGAGAACAATCATTCAAATTCTTATAATTCATTTGACTTTTTTTAAAAAAATCTAATTTCTAATTTCTCAGGAAATAAAAATGCCCTAAAATGTGTGTGTGTAAAGAAAGATGTGCTTGTGGTGAGCAGGATGCAGAAATGCTTTGGTTTCGGTACTGATAGCTGTTGCCCTGGAATGTGGTTAAACATTAAACTATTTCCATATGGTGCTGAAATATGGCATATATGTATTAATTCCTATAATATGTTCCAGAAAACTGAGCACACAACACATCAGAACAGCAGATTAAAAAGTGGCTGTGGAGTCTCTGATATATTTTGAGACAAACTCTCTTGCTCCTGGAAACATTCCAGCCAAGTTACCGTTACAAAGGAAATATAAGCCTTGCTACCCTTCCATACTGGTTTTATTATAACTATTCTCCACATGCAATCCCCCCCGCCCTAGTTAAATCATAATGACTTTAAAAGACTTTATCTTCAGCTAGGCCACTAGCTTTTAGAAACATTGAGCATCTATATCACAGAGTCCGAGTGAATTAGTCTAGTCTAGATAATAACAAAGCAAGGTTCTGACTAATCAGCCAGTTTCTTGCTAATAGTCCTCCCTGGGGGTGAAAAGTCATTATCTTTAACACATTTTGAAAAACTAACATTTTCCACAGTAATTGTAAAATAGCAATCTTACAACATATAAATTATCGTATTTAATTAATATTCAAAATCCACTGAAAGTAAACAACTGATAACAATCCAAAGTACAAAAGTAATGTAAAGTGTTCGATGAAGGGAAAAGTCACTTCAGGTGACTTTTTTTTGCTTTTTAAAATGATCGTAATAAATCATCTCTGAACATCATTCAATACTTGAAATACTTCAATGATAATTAGATTGTAGTGTCCGCTCATAACTAGTGCCTTTGATCATCTTACAAGAGGCATGATTCACTGTTCATAAGGTTAAGAACATGATGCGCAAGCATGACTCTGCCTCTTTCAAGCAGCCTGCCAAATAGAAATGCTCTCACAGGGGGCGTAATAAATGTATGCCCCCTTCTGGGAATACACTTTTATAACTGCATGCACTCTTTGATCTATCACTTCCACTTTTGCACATTCCAACACCTGGTCCAGGCAGGGGTCTGAACTGGAAATGATCATCAAACCAGCTGCATATGATCAGTGTTGAGAATGAACAGCTGGTGGTGGGACATCCTCATATTTTTCTTCTGTCTTGTGTGTACACTTGAGAAAGCAGAATAAATCATCTGGGGTGGGGGAGGGGAAGAAATACTTAGACACTATGCATCAAATTGTTCAAAATACAAGAGATATACGGAAAAATAGACTACTACTGTATCAACATAATATTAATGGTTAATATTAAAACAAGGATGACCCAATATTCTTGCATGACCCCTGTGAACTTTACACTTTAAAGGATTTGAGTATTCATTAGGTAGTATAACTTGCTTTATATCATTTTTCTTTCCCATCTTACTTTTCTGCACCACCATTTTAATTTATTCAAGCATGATTTCAAGCTTCAACTTGTATTTTATTTATTTATTTATTTATTTCTTAAACTTATATACCGCCCGACTAGCAAAGCTCTCTGGGCGGTTAACATAAAATGTTAACATAAAGTGTTTTCCTGACATCATGCCTTTTAGATATTGACTGCCTTTCTGGGTTCGAATTACCATTTCCTGCTGCCCAACTTTCTTAAAATAAAGATTCTACTCACCTCTGGTGAACGTTTGAACAAAGAAAAATGCAATGACAATCAAGGACACAATTTATCCATACATTTACCCCTCTGCAACCTCATTTCAGTGAAACTTGGCCTGTGTACCTAGCAACAGTTTGCTGAGAAGTAAACCCCACTGAGTTCAATGGGGCTTACATGCTTATAAGTGTGCTCCTAGAAAACCCACAGATTTATAGATTGGTTCTAAGTTAGCACCAGCTCCTTAAATTGATCTCAGAAATGGATGGAGAGCCAGGAGAGTCCTTTCAACACTGACAGTGGCGAGATATGGTCCCAATGAGCAATTTTAGTCTGTACTCAAACAGTTGCATTCTGAACGAACTGAAGTTTCTGGACCATCTTCAAGGGGAACTCCATGTATATCTCATTACAATAGCCAAAATGGCAGATCAGCATTTAGGTAGATCTTGTGAATAGCTGCCAGACTACTATCTTATCCTGGACAGATTGCAGTCAGCATACCAGCCACAGCTGGTGAAAGATGCTCCACGCCACTGAAGTTACTTGAGCTTCTAGTGAATTGAACCTCTGAATCTAAGAATATCCCCAAACTGCAAACCTGATCACTCAGGGTGACTGGAATCCTAGCTAATACAGGATGAATCCCAGTTCCCAGATGAACCATCATCTCAGAGCAATCAACTAACTTGTCATGACTGATCTTCCAGCACATTACCAGACCCAGAAGTGTTGTACATAGATAGATTAAATAAAGAAATAAAGAAATGTAGAATGCCTGAGACTATGGTTCATCTACACGGTGGTTTACTGTGTGTTTGGTGCTACTCACATCTTCTTTAAATTTGCATGGTTCACATGATGTTACCAGCAAACAGAAGTTATCATACAGTTCCCCCCCTGTAAATCCATAAATCTAATCAGGTGATAATACAAAAAGTGGGTGGGGAAGTCTTCACTCTGTTTCTCTAGTGGTTGCAGATGCTTTGCTCCAATGCTTTTAGGTGGGTGTGTCAATCGTTCCCCCCTCCATGCCCACCATCTTCTCTCCCCTTCTTTCATTTTGTTTCCTGTGGGCTGACAAGCAACTTCTGGCTGCTCTCCGGCTGGCTTTTATGTTGCTGCAAACAATGCCTTTATTTTATTTTCCACCTGACTTGTGCACAAAAGCATAACACTTCTCAGACAAAGATTTGTATTTCAGCTGTATCCTACCAACCATAGGCAGAGAAAATACATATATTTGCACTTCTGGGGGTTTTTTTCAAAGGAACCTACTGCAGTTGGTAGAACAGACCGAGAATGCTCAGTCAACTAGCAACCAGACGGAGTGGAAATGTATAAACAGAGAGAAGGTCCACAAGGAAACAGCAAGGCTAATCCTTCCCAGAGGAACACCTACTTGTATGAATGGGAAAAACCAACTGGCAGCTAACATTGAGCAGGAACTGTGGTTGGTGCAAATCAATAATGAAGGTAAAAGTAGTGTATTTGCTATGAATGAACGCTGCCATGTAGATGAGCCCTATGAGGAAAAAGAAGAGCAACGCTTATTGATAAAAGTGGGAAATCTAATAATTTTAAGCAATTTGTATAATGAATAACAAAAATATTTTCTGTTTTATTACAAAAAATGATTCAGGTCTAGAAACTTTTAATTGTACAATCATTTACATACAAGTGAAAAATATTCTATATCACAATATCTTCCTTTTTGTATGTATTTTATATTTGAGAAGAGCTGTAAATAAATAAACAATCTCAAGTACACTGAGGTCTCAAGGTATAGGCATGCCAACCATCCTCCAAAGCAGTCATAAGCAGTCATAGTCATAATGCTACTAGTATTAGTAGCATTGTGTCACAGCACAGTAAGCAGTCAATGAAACCGACTGTTAATTTTGTCTCAGATTCACCAATTCATTTTTCCCCCAAGCCAAAATCACTATGAGTGAGAAATAAATGCTTGACTTTTATTGGACAGTTAAATCACATATTATAGCTTTTATGATGTAGGGGTGAGATTTTAAAAACACAGTAAATCTGGCATAGGGAAGCTCATCTGTCAGACAAGAGGGTAAACCAGACTAGCGGCAATTCCTGCAATAAAGTGTAAAATCCGGACATGTTCCTTAGTATGCTGCATCTTCCAGTGGTTCAGTGATGACAAGGGATTCAAAGAAAAAAAGATACACAACTACATCCTCCAGTCCAGCCAAAAAAACCAAGAGTGTGAGCTGCTATGTGCTCCAAGCCCAGACAGGTATGGAACCTCTTCATGTGAATGTGCTCATCATGGGCCTTTCTGCCTTTTAACTATGTGTCCAGCCACCATGATTTATAGCCAGAATACACAGTAAATCCACTTGCAACGCACATTGTTTGACTTGAATGTCTCACTTTATGGAGAAAAAATAGTTCTGTTCATTGAGAAACCTATACTTTATGTTCATTATAGATGGTTGTAGCATAAACACTAGATATACTCATAGAGCTCACTAGGCTGGCAAATAAACATAAGGTAGAGGGTCTGGTATAAACCTTACTATATAATTGTTAGGTTGCTGAGCAAGTCATAAGTTCAATCCTGAGTATATTTAATTGAAAGTAACTCCAACTGAACTAAACACAACTTCCAAATAAACATGCATAGAATTGCACTATTTAGTTTCACAATTATACAATTAAATTATACTGACACCCCAACCCTCTCTGAGACTTGCCTCCTTTTACATTTCTAGAATGCCATTTATGTCTTCACTCAACCTGCTGTCTTCTAAAACGGGTTAGAGCGGCTGCGGCAGCCTACCATGTGACAATGAGGGCAGCAAAAAAGGATTTTTATGCTGCCTCTATTGCGTCCACAGAGTGCTGTCCCAGGAGGCTGTTCCAAGTGGTCCAGAGCCTGGTCGGTCCAGTTGCCCCAGAACCAATGGAACATGCTAAGGCCTCCTGTGATGAGTTTGCAAAGCACTTTACAGAGAAAATCAATCGTATTAAGAGTGCTATTCCATGCACTGTGGACACAGTGAGCGAGCCAGAGGTGGCCAGTGGTGCCCCGGTGGTGTGGGATCAGTTCCAGCTTCTTCCTTCTGATGAAGTGGACAAGGTGCTTTCAACCTTAAAGCCAACCACTTGCTTACTCGACCCTTGCCCATCGTGGCTCATTATGAGCTGCAAGGACAGACTGGGCAAGGGGATCAAGATGGTGGTAAATATGCCCCTGGAAGAGGGAGTAATGCCATCAGCTCTCAAAGAGGCAGTAATAAAACCAATTCTAAAGAAGCCCTCCTTGGGTCCCCAAGATCTGAACAACTTTCACCCAGTCTCAAATCTGCCATTCATGGGCAAGGTGGTTGAGCGGGTGGTGGCGAAGCAGTTGCAAGTGCATTTGGAGGAAGCGGATTATCTGGATCCATTTCAATCAGGCTTCAGGCCTGGACATGGGACTGAAACGGCCTTGGTCGCCTTGGTGGATGATATGCGGAGGGCTTTGGATGGGGCGAATGCACCTTCCTTGTCCTCTTGGATCTCTCAGTGGCTTTTGATACCGTTGACCACAGTATCCTTCTGGACCGCCTGAAGAGGTTAGGCATAGGGGGCACTGTATTGCAGTGGTTCCGTTCCTTCCTCTCTGGTAGGTACCAGAGAGTGTCATTGGGGGATGAGGTTTCGGATCCTTGGCCTCTCACTTGTGGGGTGCCACAGGGCTCCATCTTCTCCTCAATGCTGTTCAACTTCTATATAAAGCTGCTGGGGGCTATCATCAGAAGATTTGGGCTGCAGTGTCACCAGTATGTGGATGACACGCAGCTCTATCTCCCATTCAAATCTTCACCGAGGTTGGCTGTAGAAACCCTATCCAAGTGCCTGGAGTCAGTGAGTGGCTAGATGGGAAGGAATAAGCTGAAGCTGAACCCTGACAAAACCGAAGTACTGTTTGTGGGACACAAGGGAAAGGTTGGGGGATGTTGACCTGGTGCTCAATGGGGTACAATTGCCCCTGAAAGATCAGGTCCGCAGCCTGGGGGTCATTCTTGACTCCCGGCTGTCCATGGAGGCTCAGGTCTTGGCTATGAGCCGGGCGGTGCTGTATCAACTCCATCTGATACGGAGGCTGCGCCTCTACCTTCCCAACCATCTGCTCCCATCTGTGGTACATGCCCTGGTCTCCTCTCACCTAGACTACTGTAATGCGCTCTACGTGGGGTTACCCTTGAAAACGGTCTGGAAGCTGTAACTGGTACAGCAAAGAAAAGGAGGTTTTTTTTTTTTTTTTTTTTTTTCAATAATTTTTATTCAGATTTTCATAAAACATACAAGACAAAATCATAAAACATTCAAAGACAAAAAACAAAATCAAAAATAGTTAAACAAAAAGAAAAAAAGAAAAGAAGAAAAAAAAAAACAAAAATAAAGAATAAAGAGTAAAATATTGACTTCCCATTTGTCAAAGATCAAATCAGTTATAAGTCTATAATATATAGCAATCCTGTCTCTTAAGTCATATTATAAAATCACTTTCCTCCAGTAGTTATCTTACTTAATCATCAAATCTCATAAACATTACTTTATTCTTTCCACAAAAAGTCAAAGAGAGGTTTCAATTCTTTAAGAAATATATCTATCAATTTTTTTTTTCCAGATAAGCATATCGATTAATCCATCTCATTACTAATTATGATAATCTTATTGTCATAACCATAGTCAAAATAAACATTTCAATTAATCCATCACATCAGAATCTGTTAGGTTCAGTAATTTCAGTAGCCATTGTTCTATTATCTCTATTAGTTCCATTTTCCATCTTCCATCTTCAGTAGTCTTGTTAAGTCCAGTAATTTCAATATCCAATCTTCCATTATCAGTATTCCATAATAATCTTGCTGTCAAAGCCATAGTCATATAATAAGAGTCTGATGGGAATTACCTCTATCCCAAATATTTTCTTGCCATCCATTCTGAATAAGTTGCTGAAATACTGCTGTAAAATCATATCTCTGTTCTTTTTTTCAAAATACACTGGGTCATCTCTTAAAAGTTTTTCCATTGTCACATGGCTGCAGTTAATTCCATAGATTTTCTCTATATTGGGCTCCATCACATCATTCCAGTCCAGAAGATAATCCATGCCATTGATAACTTTATCTCTAGAGTCTTCATTAATTTCTTCAGAGATAACATTGAGTTCCAAACAATAGATTTTATTTCTAAAGTCCATAGACTCCAAATCTTGTTCCTGTTCCACGTTTGTTCCAATCTCCGGGATCTCCTCTCTCACAGGGACCCCTATTCCAGTCTCCAGGGTCTCCTCTCTCACAGGGACCCCTATTCCAATCTCCGGGGTCTCCTCTCTCACAGGGACCCCTTCCAGGGTCACCTCTCTCACAGGGACCCTTATATCTTTAATCTCCTGCTTCATTTTACTCAATTCAATTTTCGTTATCTCAATCTCATTCATTATTCTCTGAAACATAGTTATTTCCAGATTCTCAGCCACTTTCTTAATTGCCATTTTAAAAGAAAAATATAGGAAAACCACTTCTTATTTCAGCAACAATTGGGTTAATACTCCAAACTTGGTGACATCACAGTATAAACAGAGCAGACAGCCTTATCTCTCCAATAGTTAAGTAAACAAAATGCAGTTCCCAGGATCGAAGCAATTAATGGCAATCGTCAAGAAACAGATTCGTCAAAATAAAATAGACCAAAAAGAGAGTAGTCTCAAAACAGTATAATATTTTTCAAAATAAAAATCTGGAATAGAAATCCCTCTTCTGTGTGTATCTTTAGAATGCAAATCCAGGACAGCTTTTTGCAACAAAAACAGAGATAAGCTATTAATTAGTGCGTAGCAGAGAGAAGTTACGGCTCCCCAGTGAGATGTCAAAAACCGATCAATCTGGCAAATCTCTTTTAAGCAGCAACAATTTAAGTCAAGTAAAAGAAAAATATAGAAAGAAGGGTGCTTGCCTGTTAGTGCGTTCTCTCTTAGAAGATAAGATGAACGTTCGCTTTAACAGATAGAGCTTGCTGTTGAAAATCCGTCCCACCTTCGTCGGCTGGACCTCGTCCCATAAATTAATGAGATCTGGTCGTCCCAACAAAAATAGGCTTTGAGGTTAATCTCTTCGTTTCTCCCTACCCGGGAGAAGTTTAATCAGTCAAAAAAAAAAGAAAAAACTGACTGATATATCTGAATAAGCTTCTTTTGAGGCAGGAGCCCGTCTCAAAAGCAGGCACAGGCTAAGTCACCCTTCCCGGAAGTCGAAAAGGAGGTTTTTTCTGTGTAGCGTATATAGACCTAAAGGCAGCATTTGATTCGATATCAAGATCAAGATTGTGGGCAAAATTATACCAGCTGTGAATGGACAGACGTTTGCTAATATTGATACAAGGCCTATATAAAAACACTAAACTAAAAGTAAGATGTAATGTACAAGGCCATGTAACTAACTCGATTACAACTTTAAAAGGTGTAAGACAAGGATGCATTCTATCACCCATTCTTTTTAATTTATACATCAATGATGTTATCAAAATGCTAGATAAGTACGCTATCCATTCCCCAATGTTAGCCAATGCCCCAAGAAATGCCTTGTTATATGCAGATGATCTAGCTCTTTTGTCAAGGACTCCGATTGGGCTAAAGAAATTGTTAAAAGGTATAGCTCAATATTGCGAGATGGAAGGGTTAGATATAAATTACCAAAAAACCAAGATAATGGTTTTCAGCAAAAAAAAGGGTAAAGCATAAATGGATATTAAATGGAAAGCTAATTGATCAAGTGAACTCATTCAAATATTTGGGATTCACCTTCCAAACTTCAGGTTGCCATAATTACCATATTAAATCAGTTATATTAAATGCAAGGAAAACAGCTAAAACACTGACAACGTTCTACCACACTAATGGAGGTCAGTTTGATTATACCTGCTATTAAGGTTTTTAGAGCTAAAATAATCTCTCAGCTTACTTATGGCACACAGGTGATGACAAGAGACAAATTCCCAGAGTTAGAGGCAGTACAGACCTCCTTTATACGATCTATTATGGCTATACCACCATGTGTCCCGAATAGTGTAATAAGGTTAGAAATAGGGACACAGTCTATAGAATCAATCATCTGGACACTGAAGATTAACTACTGGTTAAAATTAACCTTAGAACCTCAAGGATTAGCCTCCCATATATTAATAGATAATTTTAAATATATTTGGAACAACACTATCCTCAATAAACTTCAGTATCTTGGATTTTCTATGCAATCTATAGTACAGATGGGAAGTGAGACTGCTAGAGTAAACATTAAACAATGTATCAGAGATGTTGACTACCAAATCCATTTAGAACAATCAAGGAAATATAGGCACAATGACAGGTTTTTTATACCAATGCCATATTTGAGCAATCTTAATATATCTAAATAAAGGAAAGCATTTACCTGGGTTAGAATGAACGTTCTGCCATCGGCAGTGTTGGAGGGACGATACAATAAGACCCTGTATGCAGAACGTCTATGCCCCTGTGGAAAAAGAGAAATTGAAATGAATGTTCACGTTATATTACACTGCTCTCTGTATGATCATTTAAGATCGCTTTTAATTACACCTCTTTTAGATCACCAAATATTAAACTCAGAATATTCACGAATAAATTATCTCCTATCTGATTATAAGAAAGAAACTACACTTGAGGTAGCAAAATTTATTGCAGCAGCAATATCAATAAGAAGTATATATATTCAGAGTTTATAATCGTTGTAATTTCATTTAAATAGAAATAGTTAAGATATTTTAATGTATGAAATTTTAAAGTTGTGAAATTTTATTATAAGTGCTATACATGGAATTGTAAATTAATTTGTTTAAAGTATGTTATGGATCTTTGGGTCGTTAATAAAATTACTACTACTACTGCAACTGGTACAGAATGTGGCAGCTCGCCTGATTAAAGGCAGCCGCCGGCGAGATCATATCACTCCAGTGCTGAAGGAGTTGCACTGGTTACCGGTTGTTTTCCGGTCCCAATTCAAGGTGTTGGTTCTGACCTTTAAAACCCTATACAGTTTTGGCCCAGTCTATCTGAAGGAGCGCCTCCAACATCATCAGGGATGCCGCTCAACAAGATCAGCCTCAAAAGGCCTTCTCTCTATCCCACCAGTTAAAACAGCTAGACTGGTGAGGACTAAGGAGGGACTTTTTCAATTGTGGCCCCCACTTTGTGGAATTCCCTCCCAAATGATCTCCGCCATGCCCCCTCTATGATGAGCTTCCGCTGGGCCTTGAAGACCTGGCTCTTCAGGCAGGCTTTTGGGGTGGGTTAGGTTTTATTATTATTGTTGAGATTTTTAATGTTTTAATGTATTTGTATGTTTTTATTTTGTACGTCGCCCAGAGTGGCTGGAGAGCCAGCGAGATGGGCGACTAATAAATTTAATAAAATAAATAAATTAAACATATGATGCTTTTTAATTTTTTTCTCATAAAATGAGCTTGTTGGTCCTGTTAGCCAATACAGTTGCAACTGACTGTGCAAGAGACAGCTTGGAAGTGACTAATATTTCAGATCCCTTCTTACAGGTTTTTAGAATGAAAATTAATATCATTGTCAGTCCTTGTGTTCATTGTCTTAAATATAAATGGAGTCACTGAAAGGTGAGCAGTGCAATCCTCTATATGTCTACTCAGAAGTAAATCACATTGAGCACAAAGGGTTTTACTCCCAGGTAAGTGGGTATAGGATTGCAGCCTACATGATGATTTAGAAAATCCAGCTAATACATTATAAGAAGTGACAATTCCTTCTTGATCTCCTACAGCACTACAAAGGTGGAGACTTTCAGTCTCACCTACGTCAGTTAATTGAAATAATGAAGAAAACTCCCCTATGTTTCATGTTGCATTAAATCAAGAGTCTGTTTTGCCCTTTGTACTATACAGTCTAAAAATAAAATGTAATGATATTTATATTGATTTGTTTCCATAGCAACACAAAAGCCGCCACCCCTGAGTTTCCAAGGCAATGGACATACTGCAAATCAGAAAAGACCCAGGAGATCTTTCTCCCAAGTGAGAAACATTTGTAGCTGGGCAAAGAGAAGCTCATTATTTATACCAGGAAGAGTGTATTGTGGGTGACATTGCTCTGTATGTAAAGATGGCATACAATCCTTAAGACAACTAACTCCTCCATAGAAGGTAGAAATCCTAAGCCAACAAATAACTTAATATTGAGGAACTGAGACATGCAACCACCCCTCTGATCAAAATTCTTAGATGGAGAAAGTTACTGGAGGCAGCTAAGGAAGAAAAAAATGTGATAATGGGCCGTTTCAACCTCACATTGTCTGGGTATGTGTATGTTCAAATTGTGACAAGAAGACAGGATTTCTAAATATGTACCTTGGAACAGTTGCTCCAGCCTTCTGGAGCAGGGAGGGGAGGGGAGGAGTGGGCTGCAGTTGCAAGGGGGATTTGGCAAAAATCACATCTCCCCTTCCTCCAATAGGGCAGATCTTCCACAGGTGGTTGGGGTCCAGCTCAGAATAATTAAGCATATGAAAGAAGAAGACTTACTGAGGAAGAATCACCATGGTTTCTGTAAAGCAAAATCCTGTCTCACAAACCTTTTGAAGTTCTATGCATATGTAAACAAACACATAGCCAGGGATGATTCAGTAGACATTATAAATTTTGACTTCCAATAAGCTTTTGAAAAAAATCCTTCATCAAAGGCTCCTCAGTAACACAGGAATCATAGGATAGGTCCCCTTAACAATCATGGGAAAGGCTTCCTTCCATTTGCAGAAGTGATGTGCAAAGCCTACTCGTGTGTGTGTGTGTGTGTGTGTGTGTTTGTGTGAAGACAACTGAAGGAACACATTATAGAAGTTTATGCATGATGTAGAGAAAAAGGACTTTTATGGCCTCTCATATAGCACTAGAACTCAAGTTTATTCAGTAAAACAGATTGGTAGCAAATTCAGGAATGAAGTACTTCACTCCATGCAGAACTAATTTATGGAATTCATGGTATCAAGATGTGATGGTCATTAGCTTTGTGGTTTTAAAAGCTGATTTGACAAATTCAAAGAGGTGGCTATAAGCCATCATAGCTAAATGTTCAAAGGCAAAATGCCATGGAATGCTACTCGCTGAGATGCAAAAGCAAGAAAGGACTGTTGCTTTCATGTCCTGCTTGGGGGCTTCCCAGAAGCATCTGATTAGCCTTTGTTGTAAACAGGATGTTGGACTAGATTATTCAGTCTGATCCACCATATACAACAACCTCAAAAATACATACTTTACTTTCATTTTAAGGTACAGAATCAAATATTCCTTATTTTGCTGCATGTGGTTGCTGTAAGAGGTAGGGGAATCCCCCTGTGGGACAGCACTAGTCGTATGTACAACCCTCTACTAGTCCTACATTGACCTTCTTGCCAGTGATCTGTTCAGCATAAAAAGAAAGAGCCCATGAGTGCTTCTCTTCTCACAGATCTCTGGATCAGGGCCCAGTCATTCAATATATTTGGAAAGTGGGAGACTGCCATTGTTTTTCATCCTGATTATTGCATTGCATTTTATCATATTGGGCACCATCTTGTGGTCCATGAGAGGAAGGGTGACATATAAATAAAATAAGACATAATAATGAGCAGCAAAGCCCAATCAGATGGTGAAAACTGAAAACCAATCTGGCATGAAACTGAACATGATATTAACTTTTCTAAAAATATAACATCTATTGGAGTTTAAAATAAACTAAAAAGTTAAAGGTATACTCGTTCATAATTTGGTTAATTTTTAGAATGTTAGTTTAAAATGTTTAACATATCACATTTCACTGTCTACATAAGGGCATAACCCAGACAACTAAGCATGATTATAAGGACCATCGATTTTAGTGAAGTCAACTATGTAAAATAAAAATAATTTATAAATGTTTAATTAACTCTCTTAACTTTGCAATAAATCATATGTATGCATATGCATGTTATGTGTGTGGATAAGTTTTAATTTAATCATCATAATTTGCCAAACTGAATACTTTTAAACCTAGATACACACACCTACCTAATTCCAACAACATCAACTAGATTTGGGGTGAATATTCATAATGGGGGGAGGGTGGTCTCAATGGCTTCTCCGTAGTGGCAAATGATGTACCTATGTCCATGGAAACCCTCCACTGCCTGCTGCTCCCTCCATTCTCTCCCCTCCCAGGTATGGGGTTTTAAAATTATTATTTGGCAAAGGAAGACACTCACAGAGAGCTCAATTTTGGCTTCTTAATGCCCATGAGAAACAATTTATTTCCAGTACAATAAGTAGGATGCTCTTCCATCCCTAATTAAAACTTTTGTTTGAATTCCTACATAAGCATGAGGATCACTGGGTGCCCTTGGTCCATCTAGTGTTTCTCATAGCATTCTTATAGTAACTCCCATGTATGCAACCACAGATATGAGCTTCTTGGAAGAAGGGTGGATGGATGCCATGCAACTGAGAGATGATAGATCAGATGACAGCTAGGACTGTCCTCCTGAAGCAGAACATTTCTGTGTTCTGTGTGTTGGAAGCCTAATGCTGGAAGCCTAACTGCTGGATATAAAGATCACTTTATATCCAACCACTCACACAGCAGATTTTGTACGTGTCACTTTTGATCCAACAGGAAATGTTTGGACAGAAGCCTACCCATTAATCTCATTGCATCAAGGCCAAAATGTATATACTTCCTGTCAGGGGATTAATGAAACCATGATACTACACTTTCAAATATAAAAATAAGACATTCTATCCAAACCCTAAGTAATTAGCTAGCTATGCTTCTTTTTGGCCTAATTCTGTCTTTTCCTCCCATCCTTCATTTCTTTTAATTTACAAGTTATGAATTTGCATTGCAACACTGGATTTTTTTTCTCATCCATATCAATCAGCATGCATAAGAATGTGTGAAGAAATATTCTGAAGAACTGTTTGACTTAATACTAAACAGTTACTTTGGCTGTGTCTCAAGGAAAGCATTTAGCATGTTGCCAAGTGTTTCATTGAAATGTATGTGCAAATAGGTGACAAATTTGACTGAGTAATATGCTTCACATTTCAGTCTTCTGGGGTGTCAGTTTTTGTTTCAAACTGTTCTTTGCTTGAGTCTTGTGTATCTGACAAAAAAAAAGCTTTTGTGGTATTCCTGAAACATAAATCTCCTGTTTCTGTTAATTAGTAAATATCTCACCTCTTCCAGTGATTTCCATCTGATGGAGAATAAAGATAGTTCAGCTAAAATTCTTTTTTTTTACATTTTAAGATCATACACTAGTTGCATAGATATTGATGGAAACAAACTATGATAAGCAAAACCATAGTAGATGAGAAAAGCATTCTGACTGTAATCACAAATTATCCCAAGAGACAAAATGTCTCTTCTAGCTTTTTGAGAACAACATGAAACCACAATAAAATATTGTAATCCTATACAATTCCAGATAACTCATTTCTAAAATGTAATGAGGGTGTTACAAAAAACTCAGTTCTTCAATCCAATCTCTTTCTATCTGGGCAAAATTTGGGAACGTTCTACATAGGCTTCAGAATTATCGATTAATGTCGGGAAATGCCCAATGCTACCTAATCAATGAAATTATTATTATTTTAATGCTGTGATACTGCTTAAACTAGGCGAAGCCAATGTAGTGCCCTCCGGATGTTGCTGGACTACAGCTCTCACTATCTGACCATTGGCCATGCTGGTAGGGGTTGGTAAGAGTTGTAGTCCGACAACATCTGGAGGCACCACTTTGCCTATCCCTGGTTTAAACAAAACAAATAGTGAGAACAAATTTAATTTGCTGTGGGAAGGATATGCGTGGTTTTTTTCATATTAATGCCTGGTGTGAGCATTATTGTCTCCCATTAAGAGTTGCCATCAGGACAGGACTTTGGGGGAGAAGTCCTGGGTCCTACTTAGCAGAATGGCCCCCAAACAAAGTAGGCATGTGAACTTTAAATGATAAAATGAAGATTTAAATGTTATTATACTTGATACATACCAGAAATGTTTATGCCAGGCAGCTTGTTTTGAACTTGGATAGACATTTGAAGCTGGACAAGCACCTCTTCTCAAGCAAATTCTTGTGCCCCATTCAGACTTCCATCTGCTGGCTGCAATACTACCCCTTTTCCGATGGCAAAAAACTCACTTTGAGGCATGGGGATCAACCCCTATGATTCCCAGCAGAAAAGGATGCTCTCTGTTGCCTGCTATATCTCCCCCACTCCCAAGAGAAGATATTTCTGTTAGGGATAGGGTTGTTGTACCAGATAGCAGAGAAAATCAGGTGCACTCGTCTCCCCATGCATTCAAACTTCCTTTCAAGCATTCAGTCTTTCTGCTCAAAGTGCCCAATTAATTTTCGGGGTGAACAGCCAGCTGCTCACTCATAGCTATTTACCATAACAGATAGGAGATGTATTTCTGGGAACACCCAAAATCACTACATTCTTAATTAATTTTTAGAAAGTTGGCCAAATAATAATCTAATTATGCTTTACATTAATACACTTCCTGATTCTCTTCATTAAGAAGCAGGAAGTCCCCATGACACTGATTATTATATTTTTAAAGGGCAAAAATCCCCACAGAGGCCTTAAGTATTTCAGTTTATCAGCTTGGATCCTGAGTTGCCCTTCCATCCAGGCCCGGAACCAGTAGGCGGCAAGGTTGGGCACTGGCCAAGGGCCCTTGTGGCTGACATGGGCCCCTGCAGCTGGGGCTGGGTGCTCCGTGATCTGTGCTAGCATCAGGTGGCAGAGCATGTGCTCTGCAACTGGATGACTGCGTGGAGCGGAAGCCACCCTCCCAGGCAACACCCCCCCTCACTGCCTGCATAGGCTGCCCATGCCACTTCCTATGTCACTGCATCAGCATGCTATGCACACATGCTTGCCAGCTTGAGTGATGGTAGGCATGCACACGCAGTGTGCTAATACACTGACATGGCCAGGCCTCTTTAAGCCCCTGGTGGTGGTAGTGCTGCCATGTAGCTGCCACCACTGCCTTCGAGGTCTTGCTGTAATCTGGTGCCCAAGGGCCCACTGACGTCTGGTGCCAGCCCTGCTTCCTTCCATGAATGGAAGGTCTCCTTCCATTCACAGTAGGGACTGCAACCCACTTGAGGCAATGGGAGAGCCAATTTTCAGCTTCTCACTTCCTTACAATGTAAAACAAATGTACATTGACATGCTTTCACAAACATCTCTACCCAAATAATTCCATTACTAATTAGATTCAATTAGTTCTTCTATTTGTGTGGATAATATAATAAGTTTCTAATGAAATTTCTGTCTTTTTGCACTGTAAACTCAAATGGGAAGCTTTTCTCAAATGGGAAGACATAATGCATATGTGTATGTGTGTGTGTTTTAAGTACTGCAATGAAATATTGAAAATATTTCAGATTGTATCTTTATTTTTTCAGGTGTTATGGACCTTGAATGTGAGCTGGCACTGATTTCCTGCTCCCTGCACCAGTAGAAGTGGTTTCCTGCTCCCTGCACCTGATTAGAGAAGGCAACTGCTGACTGGAGGAGGAAAGAGCTAGCAATTTGAGCCAGGACACTTGCACCAAAGCACAGAATCCTCATAGTCTTGAGAACCAGGTGATTTCAGAGAGCCAATCTTATGTCACTATTGGACCCCAAGGCTATACATCTGCACCAGGAATGCTCAGAGGACCTTCTACCCAGCAGAAATGACATGAGTCTATTTTCACCCAGGGAGTCTGAGACTTTTAGTCCCAAACCTCAGTGGCAAAAGATACTTTGATAGGAGACCACTCACTGCTGCTTCCTCACCAAAGTAAAATTTAGGGCCTTGGGACAGAAATACTGATAGCACCTCAGTGCAAATCTCCTGATGACAGGTCCCAGTGGCTTCATATAGATGTTAAATAGTATGGGGGATTTGATGGTACCCTGCGGAACGTCACAGGACAGCTCCCATAGTGCCGAGGAGTAGCCTCCTGTAACTACTTTTTGGAAGTGGCCCTAGAGCAGGGGTGGTGAACCTTTAGCACTCCAGATGTTGGTGAACTATAATTCCCATCATCCCCAGGAAGCATGGCCCATGGGCAGAGATGATGGGAGCTGTGGTTCAGCAACATCTGGAATGCCAAAGGTTCACCACCCCTGCCCTAGAGGTATGAGTGGCACCACTGAAGCACGTGAGTAGAACCACTGAAGCACAGTGCCCCCAACCCCTACCTCCCTGAGATACCATGTTCAACAGTATCAAAAGCTGCCGAGAGATCAAGGAGAACAAGCAGGGTTGCACTCCCCCTATCTCTCTCCCAACAGGTGTCATCAACCAGGGCAACCAAGGCATTATCAGTGCCATGGCCATGCCTGAAGCCACAATGGAATGGACCCAAGTAATCAGTTTCCTCCAAGCATGCTTGAAGCTGGTCTGCCATCACCTCCATAAGCACCTTGCGCAAGAAAGGGATATTTGCCATTGGGCGATAGTTGTTTGTTTATTTATTACATTTATTTATTACATTTATATACAGCCCCATAGCTGAAGCTCTCTGGGCGGTTTACAACAATTAAAAACATTAAAAACAAATATACAAATTTAAAAACACATTTCTTAAGAAAACAATTTAACACTTCTGGGTCCAGGGTGGTCTTTTTAAGAAGGGGATGCACCACCGTGTCCTTCAAGGCAAATGGTACCTCCCCCTCCTCCAGGGGAGCATTAATCACTCCTTTAACCCCCTCCAGTCAAACCCCTACAGCTAGCTCTAAGAAGCTAAGATGGGCAAGGGTCAAGGGGGCAGGTGGTTGACCACACTTCTTGCAGCAGCGTGTCCACATAATTATACTTAATAATCATGATTATATTTACTTTGATTGATTTCAGTATATTACTGAAATCATATTACTAGACCAATGAGCATATTCACTGAATGAATTGTTATGGGTTACTCCCTATGAAAATATACAGAGAATATTTCTCAAACTTCATGAGTGCTTTGGAATGTGTCCTCTAACCTAAAGTTGATGGTTTTGTCCAGAGAGCAAGTTCAATTACTTAAGAGATAATTAGCATAGGAAATGAATGCCTACCTTTAACTAATTTCCCTCACTAAGCGATTTGTTTGGTAAGACAAAGAGCCTCTTAACCCCAGGGAAGTTTACGGCACCAAATGAAAGCCAAACTTCTGCTTGCTTTATTGATTCCTTTATTTGGAGTCTTTGATTCATGACCAGTGTGTCTCTACTATATAAGCTTGTATAGATTTGACACAAATTTATTCATCAGCTTTAACTTGATAGGCATTGAAATAATTAATCATAGAGCCCGTATAATAAAAATAAGTAAATGGACTTTCATTACAAACTTGTCAGGGAATGGAGATTCTCACGTACCTCTGGGATTACATCTAAATTCCAAAAGCTTGCAGCAATCCAATTCTGAAGCTCTGAGGATCAATACTCTTAGAATAAGACTCTCAAGGAAATCCCATCCATATACGTCAGATTAAATCACAATCTGAATGGCAGCAAGCAAAGTACCTATTAGGATTTCTTTTAACTTTAGAATAACAAGGCACCCTTCAGTCTATCACTGTTTTCCTATATTTCTTACTGTTATATCTAAAAGAGACACTTTCCCCTAACCAGATATTAGAATAATGTATGTTAACAAGAATGCATATCAACACAAGCCTCTTGGTAAACATTCTGAATTTGCATAATTCTTTGGGATCTTTTTTATGCAAAAGGGGGTGCAAAATATTTAGCAGGGTTCTCAAACCCATAATTCTTTGTTGAAAACAATGCCAGTTTCATCTGGATTATATCTCAATCTTGTACCTCAATTAGATTCAACTAGTGGTAGAAAAATAGGTATCTACTGCAAATTTGGCAAGTTATCTTTATCAAACATTTATAGAATGAATACAATATTCAGATTTTTTTGCATATGCACACATTTGCCATGCTCGATCCTAGAAACTCTGGGATCAGCATTCCCAGCATCATAAACTCATGCAGCAGTTTGCTGGCATGGCTACCAGTTTTTGCCACTGAGCACCCCTGCGTGGAGAAGATGGACCTTGCCAGAGTAGGTGATGAGGTGATAACAGTAGAGGTATGGGGGCTACTGCTTCATGCAGGCACATAGCTACTAAATGGATCAGAGTACTTCAGCAGGTACTTCTTTAGCACTTCTACAGCAAAGAAATAGCAGCCCGGTCTCCCTGCCTCCATCCTTTGTACGAGCTTCAAGTTCCTTTTCCCCATGCAGTAGGACTCAGCAGCCAAATGTGGTAAATCAACATGAGATGCTCACCTACACTAAAATAGAAGGAAAACTTATAATCAGCTGGTATTGTGGCATACATAGATACCAAGAGATGTCAATAATTTTGCCATGCAGAGGGTAAAGGACTCCTACTCACAAAGTGTTTCAGTAAGTCAGGGGTGGCTGAGAGGGCAGTAGCTTGAGTCTCCTGCCCTGTGAGGTCTGGCTGTGTTCTAGCAAAGAAGACCAATGCAAAGATGGTTGACAGGCTGTGGCACTGGGTGGGGTGTAGAGATGGGTGAATCCATCCATTTCGGTTTCTTTCAGTTTCTCATTTTTCTAATCTTAAATTCAGTTCTTCTCATATCCTCATCAGTGTGCAATTTTTTAACTGCCCCAAAAAGTAGTATTTTATTGTGAGTTACTCCTAATGTACACATTTTTGTATGCAATCTTACCTAACATAGAAATTTTTGCAAAGCAATTTTTCTCAATATAATGCATTTCTGGATGTTATTTTCACTAATATATGCCCACTTATTTGTCAGGAAATATGGAAAACTAAACAATGGCCCACAGACTGGAAGCGTTCAATATATATCACAATTCCAAAGCAAGGGGATCCCAGGGAATGCAGTAATTATCAAACTATTGCCTTACTGCCCCATGCAAGTAAAGTAATGCTCAAAATCCTACAACAAAGACTCTTACCATATATGGAGTGAGAAATGCTAGATGTCTACGCTGGATTTAGAAAGAGAAGAGGCACCAGAGATCATATCACAAACATACATTGGATAATGGAACGGACCAAGGAATTTCAGAAGAAAATCACCCTGTGCTTTATAGATTACAGCAAAGCCTTTGACCGTGTAGATCATGAAAATCTATGGAATTCTTTAAAAGAAAATGGGGTGCCACAGCATCTGATTGTCCTGATACGCAACCTATACTCTGGACAAGAGGCTACTGTAAGGACAGAATATAGAGAAACCGATTGGTTCCCCATCGGAAAGGGTGTGAGACAGGGGTGTATTTTATCACCGTATTTGTTTAATCTGTATGCAGAACATATATGGAAAGCAGGATCGGACCAAGATGGAGGTGTGAAAACTGGAGGGAGAAATATCAATAATTTAAGATATGCAGATGATACCATACTACTAGCGGAAACCTGTAATGATTTAAAACGAATGCTGATGAAAGTTAAAGAGGAAAGCACAAAAGCAGGACTACAGCTGAATGTCAAAAAGACTAAAGTAATGACAACCGAAGATTTCTGTAACTTTAAAGTTGACAATGAGGACATTGAACTTGTCAAGGATTATCAGTACCTCAGCACAGTCATTAACCAAAATGGAGATAATTGTCAAGAAATCAGAAGAAGGCTAGGACTGGGGAAGGCAGCTATGAGAGAACTAGAAAAGGTCCTCAAATGCAAAGATGTATCACTGAACACTAAAGTCAGGATCATTCAGACCATGGTATTCCCGATCTCTATGTATAGATGTGAAAGTTGGACAGGGAAATAAGCAGATAAGAGAAAAATCAACTCATTTGAAATGTGGTGTTGGAGGAGAGCTTTGCGCATACCATGGACTACGAAAAAGACAAATAATTGGGTGTTAGAACAAATTAAACCAGAACTGTCACTAGAAGCTAAAATGATGAAACTGAGGTTATTATACTTTGGACACATCATGAGAAGACATGATTCACTAGAAAAGACAATAATGCTGGGAAAAACAGTAGAAAAAGAGGAAGGCCAAACAAGAGATGGATGGATTCCATAAAGGAAGCCACAGACCTGAACAGGGCGGTTCGTGACAGATGCTCTTGGAGGTCACTGATTCATAGGGTTGCCATAAGTCGTAATCGACTTGAAGGCACATAACAACAATATGCCCACTTATATATGCATTTTCGTGTACATTACTTTGCTGGAGAAATTCATTGCAAAATTTAAAAAAGTGCTTGGTTCTCAAATTGTTTCAGAAAGTGCAAGCTAGGTAGGTTTGCCTTCAAATGTGAACTGAACTGAATCTCTCCCCATATTCCTAGCGTTGCGTTGATCAATAAAGATGTCTATGCTTCTTCCTATTCTTTTTATCTGTGTATGTGTTGAGTGATAAGGCAGACATTTCTGGTGCTTTGCTGATGAAGTGGGTTCTTAATGCCAACTGCAGATTTATCCTGTATCCTGTATGTGAGAGATATTGCTGCTATGTGATCAGTACTGCAGGATTGGAGAGCAGGCATAATCCAGTGAACGTTTTGGCACTGAACTCCAGGAAATATAGGTCATACCAATGAAGTGCTTTGGCACAGAGCTATCAAAGGCTAAGAGACTGAAGTGTAAACCAAAATATTCTTGGCTCAAACATCACCTCTTTCGTAAACTCGAAAGGGTGTTCTTAGGCAAGTTCAGCACCCCACATATGTGTTCTTAAGAAAAGAGTTGTGACAGAACATGTGTTCTTAAGAACAGAGTTGTGAGGATTACTAAAATAATTCATATGAAGTGGCATTTTGACTTCCCTAAGAGCATCAGCCAATGAAATTCAGGTCTTCTGTACACCATTTATGAAATGTATAATTAATGAGCGTAGGAAGCTGCCCTATAGTGAATCCAACCTTTGCTCCATCTAGCTCAGTACTGTCTATACTGACTGGCAGTGGCTCTCCACAGTTTCAGGCAGGAGTCTCTCCCAGCCCCAGGGCCGGTTCTAAAGGGCAGCCAGGTTGAGCACTGGCCCGACAGCCCCTGGAGCTACAGGGGGCCCCTCAGCCGCCCCTCCGCTCCCCTTCCATTATCTGCGCCCCCCCATGTCCTCCCACATCTCCCCACTTACCTGTCTGCTGTCTTTTACTGTTGCCCTTAATGATGATGGCGGCCGTGGTTTCCCTAAGGTACTGAAGCCCCTGCTGCCATCTTAGTTGATGGCAGAGATGCGTGAGCGTAGCACGCATGCGTGCCATCAACAAAGATGGCAGCGGAGGCTTCATCCCCTTAGGGAAACTGCAGCCGCCATCTTTGTTAAGGGCAACGGTAAAAGACAGCAGACAGGTAGGTGGGGTGGGGGGGCTGTGCGCGCACACGAACGCAAACACGAACATGCACACACGCCGGGGCCCAAGGGCCCCGGCATTCCTGGAGCCGGCCCTGGTTATGCTGATCTCTTATGACAGGTTGATCTTCACTTTACTTTGGTTACCTAAATCCAATGCACACCTTCTTGAAAGTCAGCCAA
The DNA here is from genome assembly GCF_030035675.1 of Rhineura floridana. NCBI lineage: Eukaryota > Metazoa > Chordata > Lepidosauria > Squamata > Rhineuridae > Rhineura > Rhineura floridana. The sequence continues at coordinate 89,160,751 of NC_084483.1, read as the reverse complement.
ATTAAACATAGTGGGACTTACTCCTTGGTAAACACATGCAAGATTAGGCTGCATATGATTGTTCATAATGAAAAATTAAGGGCCATATATTGCAATATTAGGGGGGAAATAGTGTGATTATGTACATGGTTTAACATGAATATCCATGGTAATTAAACAAGCATATATTCAAGCTGCTTGTGAAGTCTGACTTGATTCCTAACATCCATCTTTAGAAATGTGCTACAGTGATGACTTTATAAAAAAAATTATAGTCAATTAATAAAGACTTAGAGTAACATGGTAAAACCAGTACAGGAGGCAATTAGAAGTGTCTGGCAATGTGAACCAAGAAATGATTATGAGAATCATTCACTGCTTAAAGTGTGGAATTTATAGACCTGTTCATAAACATGTTTACAGAAGTAACATTTCAGACAGGATAGGCCTGTCCACAAATCTGGAATGCTTCTAATATACTAATAGTATAGAAATCAATGTCAACTGAAGTTTAAATTCTTCTGTAAAACTGTTTAGGGCAACACCCTTATAGGTTTCATTAATGGGTGACAGTTCTGTTTAGATTTATGCTAAAATCCTATACACAATTACCTGGGAAAGTCCAATTGAACTTAAAGAGGTTTACTTCTGAGCAGGCATGTATAGGGTTGCATTGCCAAGAGACTGGTTTTACTTATTGGTCTTCAATGCATTAATAGAGTGGCATGATTTACAAACTATTTTGGTCCTAAATTACCTATTCTTGTTTCAGAAGTAGAAATGGATGAATCTGTCAGTTTTCTTTTGTCTCACTTCCTCATTTTTTCAGTTCCAAATTGGGTTCTTCCAATTTCTGAATCAGTTTGCGAGTTTTTTTAAAAAAGTTCTCTGTGTACACATTTTCATGTGCATTTCTCCTATTATACTTATTGTTCTATGCAACTTTGCCTCATATACATATTTCTACAAGCAATTTCCCCAATATAATGCATGTTTGTATGTTGTTTTCACTAATATATGCCTTTTGTGTATACTTTTGCCTAATATATAGTTTTTTGTATCCTTTCTTTGATTGAAGATCTATGTTGCAAAAATCTTAGACATGAATTTTACAGGATAGCTGTGTTTCATTTGGCATATTGATTTGGAAAGTACAAATTATGTAGTTTCACATTAAATGAAAACCAAATGTCCCCCCATTCCTATTCTGAAGTGTTTTATGAATTCTCAATTTTCCTTTTTTAATTTCTGTATTTTTGTATAAAGCACTGTGTGCATGCATAGTTTGCCACAGCTTTCAGTTCCTTGAGTTATTTATTTATTTAAAATATTTCTATCCCGCCCTTCTACCCTATAATAGGGCACTCAGGGCAGCTTACAATAAAATCAAACATGTACATAATAAAAATTGTACACAATAAAGATCACAAAAACATTAAAATAAATTAAAATACATAAGATGCAATTAAAATGCATAAAACACAAACACACATACACACACATATATAGGGAGTGGTACTGAACTGACTATAGAGGTAAAAATTAACATAGAAGACATAAAATCAGTGTCAGGCTCTACCCTCAGTCCCTCCCAAAGGCTCTCCAGAACAAGATCGTTTTCAGAAGTCTCCGGAAAACCATCAGGGAGGTAGCTTACATCTACTAAGAGGTAGCAGAGAGGGCTTCTTGGGGTAGGGTATTCCAAAGCTTGGGGGCCACAGCTGAAAAGGCTCTCTCCCATGTGCCTGTCAGGCTAACATCTTTCATTCAAGGCATGCAGAGGAGACCAGAGGCAGATGATCTTAAATCCTGGGCAGGTACATATGGGCATAAGTGGTCCCTCAGGTACATTGGTCCAAGGCCGTTTAGGGCTTTAAAGATTGAACCAGCACTTTGAATTGGGCCTGGAAACAAATTGGGAGCCAGTGGATTCGATAAAGCACAGGGGTGATATGCTCCTTGCGCCGTGCTCCAGTTAACAATCTGGTTGCTGCATTTTGAACCAACTGTAATTTCTAAACTGTTTTCAAAGGCAGCCCCACATAGAGTGCATTACAGTAATCAAGCCTTGATGTCACCAATCCATGTGTCACTGTGGCCAAGTCGACTGCTTCCCTCTTACATCTCTTCCTCTCCTCTATGTTAAAAAATGTAACTCTGTGCAGTGATAAAACATGGGGGGGTGTTGCCTGATGTGACAATGAACACACAATGATGTTCTACCAATGATCAGAGAGCATGTCAATACAATATTGTGCAAAAAGAATATTATGCAAATATGCATATGAAAACACACACTGCAGTTTTTCATCCACTTTTTGCTTAGGTGAGGCAATGCTACTGAATATAAATGTGCACTATGATTTTCAATTTTCTAAATTGATTGCTTTCTCCTTTGAAAAAAACCTTCCCATGTTCAAAATAACTATCCTGAAAGGCAGAAAGCAAACATGCTAGCAATAATAATGGTTTTGTTCATTATCTCATTTTTGGTTTTGGATCAGAATCCACTGTTTGTTTTTCAAGAACCCTACTATTATATCTACATGTTGTCAGTATCATACTAACATTAATCATTTTCTTCCACACCTTCTGGAAAGTAAAAAGCAGAACAGAAGAGTCTTCCTGCACTCCCTAACTCTGAGTGATTTGCGCCTTGTGTGGATTTGTTGTCATGTAACAAGAATCTGTGTTTTCTGCTTTTGATGAAGTACGATTAGTGTGTATGGCAATATGATTGCTTGGCTTTGAAGCCAGAGACTCTATGAGCGCTTGCATATGTTCCCTCTGGGGTTCTCTCTGTACAGTACACTGGCAACATTTAGGAGCAGCTTCTTTTGTTCACAAAGACCCCACAGTCATTTTTTTTAACCCTTATGCTGGGACTGGGGGGGGATAAAAGAAAACGGTGAAGTGAATTTGTTTCAAGTGAGCATCAAGTCCCTTATGTTGTCTCCAATTCATGTCTTTCATCACTACTTGAGGACTTGCATTGACTCAGCTTACTGTGTGGCAAGTTTACGGGCTAAATAAAGGACAGAAGGTGGGGTTTATCTTTCCAAGAGTTGGCAGAACAAAGTTTCAAAACTACAGGAACCTCAAAGACTGGGAATAAGGGGCAGTCATTCAGGCTGAAAATGGTTCAACAGTTCTTCAATAGAATTATGTTTTTGAATAATAAAGCAAACCTAAAAGAAATATTTGCAAAGATTCTTGGTGCTACTGTAGGGGTTAGCATAGCAGTACTGTGCATCTCACAAGTGGAAAAGGGAAAAGTATTGTATGGATGACATAATATCTAGAAGGCACCAAGACTGTAGAAACTGAAGGGTTAACACCAGAGCTTGGAAAAGTTACTTTTTTGGACTACAATTCCCATCAGCCCCAGCCAGCGCATGCTGGCTGGGGCTGATGGGAGTTGTAGTTCAAAAAAGTAACTTTTCCAAGCTCTGGTTAACACTATAAAAGACCTTCATCACAGTTATGCAGCCTCTCCTCCGTCCATAGCAATCAATCCATATGATGTCACATAGTAGAGCGCTATTGGTGCTACATAGATGTGCCCAGGCAGTACTAGGGTATCAAAACTGGTGTTGTCCTAATGTCTAGCTGGTCTGAGCCTTGATCCAGCTACTGATGAGTACCTGAACATGGTACATTACACTAGAGAACTCAGCATCTAATATTCCATGCAATGCTGGGTCAGTGCTATGATTCATAAGCAAAGGCTATTTCCCCTGAGTTCACCAAACAGCCACCTCAGAAGCAGACTTCTTTTCTTCTACAATAGCAATGAAACAGCATAACCAAATATGTTAGGATCTCATTGTTGTTCTATAATAAAATATTTTCAACAAACTAAGGGATTTAGATTCACCTCCAATGCTTTTCCAAAGTTATTTTAACTTTGTTGGCTTGGAACCAGCCATACTTTGTTGTAGGCCTTTGTGCAAAATACTTTGGGGGTGGGGAATCCCAATCCCCAATCCCAATCCCAATCAATACCTTTAAACTTTTGCAAAGAAAATTCACAACTTGAAACCAAAATTATTTGTATATGAATGATTCCTGATGAAATTATCACGTATGATAATTTAAAGATTCCTGAGTTCAGTGAGCTTCCTAGAACCTATGGGCCCTTGTGCACCACACACCCTACGGCCACCAGTGGAACTAGCAAATAGCAAGATCTCACGTAAGATAACTTGCAGGTCTGGGTTTTGGATAGGCTGGACACATGGCAAGCATAATTTTAAACTGGAGAAAAAAACAAAATGCTGTTGCTACTAGGAACCAAAAGCTTGAAATGTTTAAACAGTATTTTGCTTATTGTCCAGTTGTAAGCCACACTGATGTGGCGTACCAGACGTACTCCCAAGCATGCATAGGATGACATCTATAAAGCCCAATATTATGTAGGTAAGTTCTACTAAATTCAACGGGACTTACTGCCAAGTAAATGTGCATAAGACTGCAGTTTTATGCAGGTGGTACATTCCATTGAATACAGTGGGTCTTACTTTTGAGTAAATGTGCATGGAATCAGCCTATTAGTGTTTAAAGTTTATGTTAAAGATGAAAACAAAAGAAGTATTTTTTATTGACATTTATACAAAACCTTTCATGGTAAATCATACTCAAGGTGGGGTGGGTGGGTGTGCGTGGATGTAAATTAAAAACATGTAAACAATTAGCCATTAAAAATAGAATGATAAAAAGAGTAGCAAGCAGCAAACTGAAAAACATGTTTTCACAGGCTCTGACTAAACACTGCTTGCTGGAATGGTGTGTTAGTTAATCTGGAAATACTCACAGCAGAATCTGTCAGTTGTTTCAGGTTTTAGCCAATAGAAAAAGAACTGGAGTCAGTTCCAATCAGAACTTCAATCTCAGTTTCATTCATTGCCATGATATAGTGTTATCAAATGTCATCATGTCTATTCTATATCCATTTCTTCCTCAGATAGGTCTCAATTAAACATTGGCAAACAGAGTTTTAAATAAAATTGTTGCTCTCATTTAAAGCCCAGCTGTTTGAACAGCTATATCACATTTAACATTTTCCTATTCAAGCATCTTGTGCTCTTTCATGCTCGGCAAAAATTTATTTTTAGGACATTTGTTCATGCTCTGAATATCTAAATTTTCTAGAGCTGTGTGCAAATGGTATCTCAACATTATCCACCCTGTTTGGGGGCGGGGGACCATTTCAATAAATTTCTCCAATTAAGAAAATTCTCCAAGTTTCTTGGGGGTGGTGTTCACTATTAGCGGTGGCAATAGCACAGTTTCTTTTTCCTGAGGCTCTTTGTTACTTGAATCTGCCAAGTGGCATCAGCAGCAGCTGTCTTGGCAACTTGGCTGCCATTCTGAATCCACCGCAATGTCCTGAACCTAGCATCATTCCAGGGCATTGAGGGGTAGAGAGGCAGCCACCACCACCACAAAAAAAGATGTGGACAATATTTGTCGAAAATACTGCAAAATGTACTTCCTGTTGTAGGGGCAGGCGTGAGAAAATGAAAAAAAAGTTTTTAAAATATTCTCAGAGAAAATGTCTTCAGAGAAATTTCAGCTCAGTTCCAAAATATTCACATGGGAAGAAAAGCAAGAGTAGTGCAATGGCTATGCCCACCTTAGACTACACAGATATGGGGAAAACTGTTTCCAGGTGAACAGCTCCAAGCCTCACTCTAAAACCTACTTTCGTGTTCTTGTTAAGAACATAAGAAGAGCTTGCTGGATCAGGCCAGTGGCCCATCTAGTCCACCATCCTGTTCATACAGTGGCTAATCCGTTGCCCATGGTAAACCCTGCAAAGAGCCCTCTCCCATCCTGTGATTTCTAGCAACTGGTATTTGGAGCCAGAGCATAGCCATCATGGCTAGTAGTCATTGATAGTCTTTCCCCCCATGAATTTGTCTAATCCTCTTTTAAATCCATCCAGCTTGTTGGCCATCGCTGCCTATCTTTTTGTGGGCCTATCTTTTGCTGCATCTTTCTTCTTGCAACTTAAACAGGTGACATGACCTTGGGCTAGTCACAAACCTTCAGTGTAACCACTCTACAAGTTTGTTGTGACAAAAAATAGGGTAGCATGTGAGGAAGGAACTTGAAGGAAGGGGAGGATACAGATATGATAAATTATCATTGTGCTTTGTCTAGTTCAGTAACATGCATGTTAATACCACATTGTTTCTATACTCACCAAGAAATGATCCACCTCTGCCAGTAATTCAGCTGCTGCATTTTGGACAAGTTGAAGTTTCCAAATCATCTTCAAGGGCAGCTTCATGTAAAGTGCATTGCAATAGTCCAGTCTGGAGGTTACCAGAGTAACACACAATATCCAAGTCATCCTCGTCCATAGCTGGTGAGTACAATTTCAGTCATGAAGTTCACAGTTCAAGAGGAGAGAGAAATGTTACACTTGCTTTCTATACTATCCACCCTTCTCTCCGAAAAGGAATGCCTAAATAAACCTGCATTTAAATCATTTTCCAAACGTGTTCCATTTTTCATAACATTAAGTAAGCTGCTAACAAACATGCAGGCTTAGACTTGACAGATTTGTTCAAGCTCACTAAAAGGCTAGGATATGTGTCTGCCTGGTAATCTTATAGGCTTCAACATATCTAGCAATCTTGTATTCACTAATAGGCAAAAAACCTTGCTGTTTAAGAATGTACCTAGGGCCCACAGATATTTCTATCAAACTTTAAAAAGCAAGTGAATTGGGCAGCTATAGCGAATGCACCAGGGGAGCAGGAGACCTGACCTCCTCTCTGAGATATTGTACTGCCCTACAAATTTGTCAAAATGCAAACACAATTTGGGTTGGTCTTTCACAGTCCAATCCACTTCCTGTGTAGCTTGGAAGAATTGTGTATGAAAACTGAGAGGGTTGTTAAGCAAGCATTTCGGAGTTCAGGACTATAAGTTTTGTAAGATTTTGTTTTGAAATGAGCTTATGGGAAGCATCAGAATGGCATGGGGGTATTTGCAATTTAACATTGCAGAATGTGAAAAATCCACACTAGCTATAGTAATACAGCCACTCTTGTGGCTGTATAAATTGACTGATGTAATCAGGGCCGGTTCCAAGGGGCGGCCAGGTGGGGCACTGGCCCGAGGACCCCTGAGGCTACAGGAGCCCCTGAGGGGCCCCTCTGCTCTCCTTCTGCAATTCACGGCAGGATCGCTGCCGCGTATTGCATGGCGAGAGCTTCGGGGCTCCTCCATTCCCTTCCTTAACTTACCTTGTTCTGTGGTTGTGCATGCAGCAGTGCCCTTAAGAAAGATGGCGGCTGATGTTGACCTAAGGAGCTGAAGCCTCTGCCGCCATCTTGGCTGATGGCACGCATGCGTGCTGCGCGCTTGCATCCCTGCCATGAACCAAGATATTTACCATGAACTAAATCCCATCAAAAACAGTGGTACTTACTTCCAAATACTGCCACATGACTAAAAACAACATTGGGTTAGCCAACACAGAGCTGCTTAGAGGTGATTTTATGGGGACCATTTTAATTAAGATCAAGGTAAGCATTTGTGGACAAGGCTGAAGAAGGCTATCAATGATGTCTCCCTGAAAGCTTTGAAGTAATTACCCTGTTACAAGCTTGATATTCACTTTAACATTGGTTTGACATTGCAGTTAGGGCTGAGCAAAAATGTCCATTCACAGGCTGCAAATGGGGGGTGGTATTTTGGCTAGGCTATGTTGAGGCCAGGAAGCACAACACTCAGTAGCGCTCCTCCTCACTCTTCTCACACTAGCACTTGCCATTTTTTTTATTTTCTTCATCATAACAGCATAATTCAAACATCATGAAGTAGCAGAATTCTGAGCTGCATCCTGGGAAAGAATGGTGGCCCACTGGCAGCTGCCATCCCCCCCCCGTGCTAGTCAGAATAACACCACCTCAGAAATTATCACCATTTTAGGGCATTGGAATTTTTTTAAAGGGGTTACTAGCAAAAGGGAAGCCACGGGAGCACAAGTGAGTGATATTTCCACTTGAAATTTGCCCTCACCTACTGAGAGGTGGAAAAGGAAACCATTCTCAGTCCCTTCTTTGCCATCAGTCCCACTTCCCTCACTTTGGCCAAATGTTGTCTTTGGAGATGTTCAGCCCTGCACTAATTGTAAAGTAGTCTTGAACTGCTTCAAGGGATGCCAACACTTGGAGGGGGGAAAAAACTTCTAATAACTGGATGGTGCGGTTGGGGCAGGGCCACTATGGGTCTAGTGGCACATCCCAGAATAGGTCCATGTGTAGCACCAGGGGACAAAGTCAAGCAGTTTGAGGGCATGTCCAGAGTCAGAGCCCTGTGGTAACCTTTGCAATCTGGACTTGGAGCCCAACACAAAATGTGTCCATTCACCTAGGGTGAACTTTCAAAATATCCAGTGTTGCCCCTTTATTTTCTGATAATCGCCCAGGTAGCAAGACAACTACACAGACCAGAGGAGTCTCTTCCCTACCGCCTTTGTCCATTGGCAACTGTAATTACTACAGGCAGCTTTAACTGTAGCACTCTTGGGCCGAAATGTATTTTAAAAAAACCAACCCAATCTATCTATCTATTGTTTAGTGATGCCTCAGCAATGCTAAACAAGTAACCTTGTACCAAATATATTAAGTTGCTGTTCATCTGGATATGCAGTTTATTGATGGAGATGCCATATTGGGCAAGCACCTAACAGCAACCGTAAGATTTCAGCAGTAGGGACTGTAACCAGAAGAGCACACAAATCACTAACACAATTAATTGAAATTTGTTATTTTGTGCAGAACCTTGAAACTGCTCGGCATACAGGCATTTGGGAATCTTTAGTGTTTTAACAGCTGCTTTGAAAAGGGTGTATTTTAGACCTGAGACTGTCTTAGAATTTTTTAGAGTAATCTGATGCAAAAGATAAAAAGTCTTTTGAATTTTTAATCGAGTAAGAAGAGTGAATTTCAGCTGGTGTTGCTTTTCTCAGCCGAGCATGACAAGCTCTACATGCCCAAATTCCCTCTTCTGTTCAACTGTTAAACATCCAGGAGCCTTCTTCTGTTTTGCATCTGGTCCCTGTAGTGTTTTTTTGTTTCTCCTTAATATTTATGGGCACCAATTACTGGTCCTATAAGGAAGATTCACCATGCTGCTTACTCAGCAGAATTCCATTCCTTTTCAATTCCCTCCCTAGCTTGACTGGTTTCAGTAGTAGGATGAGTCACAATGTTTCCCCTTCTAAGATCTCTCTACACTATTTAAATAGCAGTTTAAAAATGGAAATTAATCATGTAGCAGTTACTTGAGAAGTGATCACATTATATCACACATTTTCTATAAGTAATTTAGCTGTAAAGAAGACAAAACAGAAGAACCAAGCCAAGATCAGTTATAATCAGGTTGTCCCCTTCTTTGACCAGATGGGATAACTGTCGCTTTAAGCATTTTGGATCAAATGGCTCAACTTGTAATGACAGTAGCAGACCTGTTTAGTTAAATGGGGAGAATATAAGGGGAAATTCTGGTTTTATTTATTTATGTATGTATAATTTCCTATGAAGCATCTTGAAGCACAGGAATTCCATGAGATACAACATAATGATATGGGTTTAGGGATGTGTAGTGAGATGGACACGCTTGCTAATTTGGTCAGGGTGGTAAAAACAAAAAGGGATTGTGAGGAACTCCAAAATTATATCTCTAAACCGGGTGAATGGTCATGAAATGGCAAATGAAGTTCAATGTAAGCAAGTGTAAAGTAATGCATATTGGGGCAAAATTTCCTAACTTGACATATACATGGGAGGAAGGGTGGGATATAAATCTAATAAATAAATGATAAGGAATTAATGGGGTCTGAAGTGGCAGCAACTGAAATCATGGGGTCCTGGTGGATAGCAAAGTGAAAATATCAATCCAGTGTGCAGCAGCTGTGAAAAAGGTAAATTCCATGTTAGGTATCATTAAGAATAGGATTGAAAATTAAACTGCCAATATCAATGCCATAATATTCCTATTTACCCAGGTATTTGATGGCTGAGAGACACTGACAATGGCAACCTTGACATTAGTAACTGTGAGGGTGTGTTTGCTTTTAAATGTTTTTAGATGTTCTAAATATTTTTTAAATGTTTTATATGGTTTTATTTGTTTTTAGTATGCTTTTATTTTGATTTTAAATTGTATTGGTTTAACAGTATGATGTTTGCCACCCTGGGCTCATTTGAAAGGAAGGGCAGGATCCACTTATTATTGTTGTTGTTACTTTAGACAAATCTATGGTGTGACCACACTTAGATACTATGTACAGTTCTGGTAACCACATGTCAAAAAGAATATTGTTGAGCTGGAAAGGCAGCATAAAAGGACAACCCAAATGATAAGGGGTCTTTAGCAACTCTGCATGAATAAACTTTACATTTACGATGTTTTAGTTTAGAAAAAAAAGTCAAAAGGAGACCTGATGAAGGTGTATAAAACTATGCATAGTCTGGAGAAAGCAGATAGAGCAAAGTTTTTTTCCTTCTCTCACAGTACTGGAACCCAGAGTCACTCAGTGAAGTGGAAGATTTCAGATGGACAAAAGGAATTACTTCTTCACACAACACATAGTTAAAACTATGGGATTTGCTACCACAAGATGTATCAATGGCCATCAACTTGAACAGCTTTAGACAAATTCATGGCTACTTAGTCATGATGGCCATGTACCACCTCCAGGGTCAGAGGTGGTATGCCTCTGGATACCTGTTGCTGGGGACATGAGTGGGGAGAGTGCTGTTGTGCTCAGGCCCTGCTTGCATAGGCATCAGGCTGGACACTGTTAGAGCAGATGGTTGGACTCAATGGGCCTTTGGTCTGCTCCACTTGGGTTCATCTTTTGTTCTTATCCAGTCAGTAAAGCACTGCCCGCCTGAGCGACCCCAGCTCTTCAGGTTCTGGCTGTGCCTTTCATCATCATCTTCTTCCACCTTTATTTTGTTGTTATTGTTGCTGTTCCTTCCTGTATTTTTGTTCATGATATCATCATTCCCTCTGTTATAGAACTGCCATATCACTTCAGCGCATAAGCCCACACACATCACATGTTGCAATGAGGAAAAGTGGAAGAAATATATCAGGCAGCATATACAGCGTCAAAATTCCTCTCTAAATGAAGCCCCACTTACCTGAGCAGCATGGATAAGCGGGGCATAGTTGCGAGGAGGGAGCGATGCTGCCGCTGCCATCTTCGTTGAGGGCAACATCGTGTGTCGCAGCATTATGTGTGCGTGATGTGCGGCAGGGAGGGGAGGGGCCATGGGCCTATTTAAGGCCAGGCCGCCCCTCCTACCTCCTCTTTCAACGAGCGACAAGAGGATGACGAGGGACATAGCAGAGAAAGCTGCAGGACAGTCGGGGTTGGTTGGGCCTATTAGGCCTAATTGGTTACCCCCAGACGGGGTTTTGGGAGCCCCAACAGCTGTGGGTGGTAGTGTTGCGGCGTGGCTGCGACTGGGGCAGGCCTCGTAAAGGGGCCTGACCAGTGGGCCTCGTAAAGGGGCCTGACCAGTGGGCCTCGTAGTGGAGCCTAGCAGCGGCACGTCCAATACCCCCCCACCTAGCAGTTGTGGAGGGGTTGATTGAGGCTTTTTATTGAGCAGCGCGACGTTAGTGCTGCTGCTGGTTAAAAGAAAGACACAGGAAGTTTAAAAATAAATGAGACTATACTGGATATACAAACAAAATTAAATATAGTCATGCTAATACACTGGTTAAAGACAGACTCATGCACATAAAGGGAAATTAAAAATGAATCAGAATAAAAGGGACGAACAAAAGAAATTGTGTCTAATCTTTCTAGTTTAAGTTCCCTCTGAGCACTCTCCCCCCAACAGGTTCAGCTTAGCCCCCCCTGATGATATACACAGGTTCGTTCTTTATTATATTATTACCAGAGCATGGAAAAGTTATTTTTTTAAACTACAACTCCCATCAGCCCCAGCCAGCATGGCCACTGGATTGGGCTGATGGGAGTTGTAGTTCAAAAAAGTAACTTTTCCAAGCTCTCATTATTACAGGGTGGATGCATGATGTGATGGCAGAGCCCTTTCGTGAGGCTTATGACTTCTTGCTAGGCCCAGGCATAGGTACAACTTCTTGCTAGGCCCGGGCATGTATGAGGTTTGAAGTACTTAATTATATGATTATTATACTACATACTAGTATATTGGTGGGGCCTAGTGAGCCTTTTTAGCCTTTGGGCTTTTCATAGTTATATGATAACAAGGGCGGAGATAACAGTTTGCTAGAAAATGTCTAAATCGCTCTATCTTAAGTGAGCGGTCCTTTTGCATTCCAAGTGTTAATTTCAGGCTATTTGTTCACTTTGAGACAGAAGAGGCATTTACCTGAATTTAGTTAGGAATGGAAAGTTTAGCAGATGGTAATCATATTGATTGGGGAATAGGAATAAAGAGGAAAGCCCGATTTGCCTAATAGAGATCCCTCATATTACAGGATCTTAGACTCTTATTGACATAGGGCTGCCTTTTAAGGTCCAGGCAGACTCTTCCCCCCTTTACTGAGGATTGTGGCACCAACAACGAAACATCATTACCTGAAATTACATTTTAGTTAGGACTTCTGATATCATTACCTGGAATTACATATAGCGTGCAACTGTTGCATTGGCTCATCTATTTAGATATGTGTTGGAAAACCTGCTATAGTGCAGCCACATATTGGTGACAGCAACACATCCTCAGCATCTGCTGCTCTTGGATTTATGATGTCATTTACTAGAAAGGGATATAGGATGTTAATTTTGCATTTTGGACATCTATTATGATAGGTGTTTGGAAGCCTACAAGGGGGAGGCCGCTGGAGTCGGCCAAATATGGGTGGCAGCGCCATATCTCCAGTATCTGTGCTTTGGGGAACTGGGTTAGCTGCACTAAAATGGTGGCTGGGAAAGTGTGCTTACTCATAAATTATTTCCTTTCTTTATGTGAAACAGGGAAATATGAGGCCAGTGGCCCTCACAGCAGTGAGAAGAAGCACCCAGCAGTAGCTGCTCAAGGAAAGCATTCCTCCCTGTTACTGGGACCTTGCTTGCAGACTGCCCAGTTCCTGGGGAGGTTTGTTTTGTTACGGGGTTTTCTTTCAGTTTCTGGATCCCATATTGTAGTCTCAGGGCTTGCCTTAAGGGCCTGCACTCTTAAATTTGTCTTGGGCATAGACGCAATGGCAATCAGTAATGGCTTTCTACCAGTTAGTTAATGCACTGCCTATGGGAAAGTATGACATCTAATCTGTTTTTTCATCTACTGTGGGGATACAAGGGGATTTATAGATGCTGGGTTTTTGCCTTTTCAGTCAATTCTATGAGGCATTACATATAGGCTGCTCTATTCTCGCATGGAGCGCTTCAGCTCCTTCCTTGAAGGGGCTGTCGGGATGAGAGGGTTAAAAAAAAAAATTTGGATGCATGTTAACACCTGATGTCACAGATTATGGAATGGCTATGTAACTGGTTCATCTTAATGGCTGTGTCAATGGACCATCCTGCCCGATGTTAACCTTCCTGGGCATACCACCTAATTCACCACCAATCATACTCATGTGGTCAGTCAGTAAGGGTTTCATGACAGTTAGGCCAAGAAAGTGTTTCTTGTCTGCCCTCCAGGTATTAGAGGTCTTTTCCGGTGGTTTATGAGGTCATAGCAGGGCTTCCACAGCCTTACTACAGGTTCAGGTTTGTGGCTGTATAATAATTTAATGCTTGTTGTGATCAAATATTGATCAAGAAATTAGAGCCAAACTGCAGGTTACATTTTATATTCTTGCCCAAATCATTTGGTCTAGTTTTCCCACACTCCTGGGGAAGAACTAACTAACTTGCTGTAGAATTACGTGACATAGCTCAGGGCTAGAGCCTCTGAACTGCAGGCTGAAGGTCCATAGCATCTCTAGGTAGCGCTGGGAGGTAGAACTGGAAGTCTGTGGATGCATCGGGGTTTTTGTGCTGGCTGCAGGCTTGGACTTATAGGCAGTGAGGCTTGGGAACTCTCCCGTCCATTTTAGGTAGGGTTATGGCCCTTATCTGTTCCTTTGTTCTCTAGTGCCCAGATTTTAATGTTTTCTTTTGGGGCATGGTAAGGTAGACTCAGGTGGAGCGGTTCAGCTGTGCTGTGCAACTGCACATTGGGAGATAGGGGAGCAGAGTCAAAGATGGCCATAAGCCGGTCTGTCGCCCCAGCATGCTCAACAGCTATCAGAATGCAGGAGGGGTTTTTCCCAGGACTTCTGGGCCGGCAAGGGCTATGCACCAGAGTGGCCTATTTAGTGAGTCACCTGCTGGGATTGCCTAGTGAATGGCACTGGGTGTGGCTGGCGGAAGGGGTAAGCAGATGGGGCTTGCCCTTGTCCCAAGCAGGGGCTGGTCGCCCGTGAGCTGTATGGCAAGATGCTTGCTTATAGATAGTTCCGCACCTAGGTTTCCCTCTGCAGGTCACTTTAAAAGGTGTTTTTGTATAGTTTAATAAAGTGGCCCTTGTTCAACCCAAGCTGATGTGTCCTTGTCTTATTTCGCCCCTTCACTCACAAAGAGTATTTACTGTTGTTATACACACCCATACAGCCATGGGCAGCATGTTTCCCTGGAGAGCTACTCTGAAACAGGAATCTGGATCAGCAAGCTAGTATTACCCACCACCACCACCCCAAGAGACAGACAGCAAGTTATTTTCCTCACTTATGTCCCCCTTCTAGGTTGCAGTGCCAGATGGCTTCTCTTAGAAGTTAGACATGGTCTACGCAGCTCCACTTGCTAACCTCCTCTAGTACATTGATGCCTGTATATAATTTTAATTGCTACCTATAAAGAAATTATAGGTAATCAGCAAAATACCAGTTGAGCATTAGAGTGCTACCTGCCTAAGTGTTATATAAAGGTAATTAATATGATAAATGTAGCATTCACCCTACAGATGGCACAATGTAGAGTAGACTTTATATGTGTGTTTAGACTACACAATCCTGTGTTCTGTTCAAAATGCCATGACAGTTCCTCAGCTATTTCATTGATTTAAGATCCTGTTTTAAAGTGTTTTAGCTTAAATGATGCTTCCTATTCACTACGTATCTTGAATTCTTAAATGAAAGAAATATTCATAATCTTCTTGTCATGCTGCAGTAAACAAGCAGAAGCTTTGTTTGCTCTCCCTTTGCAGCTTTCAGTGTGGATAATTGTTTTGTTTATCACATTATTTTCTTTTTTCCTTTGCCACATAACATTTATACGGCAAATCAGACAGAGAACAATTTAAGCTTCATCCCTCAACACAAACAGCCAAAGAGACTATGATCCAAAGAAGCCAAAATTTATACAGGAAGGAAGCATTCCTGGCTGATTTATGCACAAGAATGCAAATGAGCCCCCCTTTTAAGGTCCCTGTTACTAGCAGAGCTCAGGCATTCAAGTGCTTTTTATTTGGTTTTACTTCTCCTCTCCCCCCCTCCCGTTGCCATAGCAACCTGATAGACTTTCAGCCTACAGAAGCTGCCATTGCAGGTGGTTTGCAGATACTGTATTAAGGAGGGAGGAGAAACACTGGTTCACATACTCGTCAAGGAGATGTCAATAAAATGTGTTGCTTCTCATTTATGATACTGTTTTCTGTGATTTTATTACTTGGGCTTTATGGAGCAGATTTTATTACATCAAACTATATAAGAGCATCTCAGGTCTCTTTCTCTCTCTCTCTCTCTCTCCCTCTGTGTGTGTGTGTGTATTTACAGTCTTCTCTATAGTGATCCACTAAAATATTCATCAACATGAACAAATTAGATATCAAAATAAGCTGAAGCATATATGTATTTGTGCAGGCAGCAAGATGCATCAATCAATCTTCTCTCACACAAACACACACATGTGCATTAGAGATTGTGATTCATACTTCCTTTGAATCTTTTTAAATAAGGATTTTATTTATCAGAAGACATTTTGATGATCCAAATCCAAATAGCACATAATAAAAATAGACTGGTGGTGTTTTTTTTGCATTCCTCTGATTATATGAAAATTCCAGTTTTCTTCTTTAAAAACACAACACAGATTTTGTTTTCATTCTCATTTTTTAAAACTGCATTACCCTTACCGACAAATGCAAATAATAGTCCAGTTATTATAGAAGGAGGAAGTGCATTTCTTCTGTATACACAAAACTGATGGAGTCCTTGGGAGCATTCTGCAGTAGGAGAAGAATAAGCACATATTGTGTAAGTGTGGACATAGCTTAGCAGTACAAACTTATTACTTAGAAATAAATCCCATTATTTCTAGTGAAGCTTACTCCCAGATAAGTGTATAAAGCAGCCTTCCCCAACCTGATGCCTTCCAAACATTTTTGACCACAACTCTCATCAGCCCCAGCCAGCCCATGCTGTCTGGGGCTGATGGGAGCTATAGACTAAACCATCTGGAAGGCACCACATTAGGGAAGGCTGGTGTATAAGATTGCAGCCTCTTTCTGTGGTTGTGGGGTCAACTGACTGCTTTGTCATTGCAATAACCCAAATCAAGATGTTTCAGATGATACTAAAGTGACAAAAACACCTGCACAAATTTTGGGAATTAAAGTGTTAGTGGACATGAAATGGGCACCCAAACTGGTGGAGAAGCAAAGTTATTAAGATTTTGTTACAACTGTTTTCTAGAGAAAGAGTCAGCAATGAGATACGTGATTCTTTTAACTCAAGAGTTTTCCTATCATTTAATGGTCTGTGGAAAAGCCTGTTCCATCTCATGGATAATGTGATCACAGTTTGAGGGAAAGTGACAGCTCCAGCCCTTTCTCCTTTCCTCATTGGCCCTTCCCTCCTCCATGTCCCCTGCATCCACATTTAGACTCCACCCCAATCACTCACCATCCATATTCCTCACTTCCCCACCTTTGTTTCTTTGCTCTACTGATTTAATTCTCTCCAAGTAAATTGTGTTCCTTCTGCACATCTTGTAGGCAGCCTGATAAGGAAGAAAGAGTGGGGTGTTTTTTCACATTCACAAAGGAGCTGGCTTGTGGTGGGACAAATCACTTCCCCTTATCCCTTCTCAAGTTGTGACTGAAAGTGTGCAAAATTTCCACTCTTCTGCATTGTTGTTGTCATGTCCTTAATTTGGACAATACTTCTTCCCAGCCAGAGTCTTTGCTTTCTAAACACTTCTATGAATGCTTCTTAAGAAGCAAATAAAACCAAACATGGAAACTTCCATGTTGTCATTATCAGATCTTATTCTGATCCCTTTGTCAGATTTGGGAGAGAAGTCAACAGATTAAAGACTTCTTCATTGTTTGTTTGAAGATCATCTCAGTATATTGAACCCAAGTAAAATATATTCATGTGGATTTTCACAAATTATAAGCAACATATTCCCTACACAGAGCATTGCCACCAGGGATGGGGGAGAAATTCAATTCAGTTTGAATTTCAAGCTGACTTTATCAAATTTGCACTTTCTGGAACAATATGAGAATCAAAACACAGCCATCCTATTAAATTTGCACTTACCTGAATTTTGCAATGTAATTCTCCAACCAAGCAATGTTTAAAAAAATACATATATTAGGGGAAAGTAAGCACAAAATGAATATTTTAATTGTTTTTTAAAAAAATGTAAATTGTGTTTTTACATTCTTTTTGTTTTAACATTTGTATATTTGTTTTTAATGTTTTTAATTGCTGTAAACCGCCCAGTAAGCTTTGGCTATCAGGCGGTATATAAATGTAATAAATAAATAAATATACTGGTGAAGATAGCATACAAAAATGCATTATATTAGGATAAATGGTTTGCAAAAAATGTGTACATTAGTTAAAACTGCATAGGAGAAATTCACACTAAAATGCTGAAGAATTTTCATGAGGATTTTTTTTCCAAAAAACTTGAAGATTGCTGCAGAAATGTGGAGAACTGAAATTAAGATTAGAAAAATGAGAAACTAAGGGCACAATCCTCCTCACAGATACACTGGGCTAAGGCACTTCAGGATGTGGCATAGCTGCAGAGGAGGAAGAAGGGTGTTGGCACTGCCAGGCTCTGCCAGCAGAAGTGTGGCCCCTGGGTGCAGGTGCAGCACACCTGGAGAAATCTGCCACCATCTAGATGCAGCCGGAACCCAGCCGAATCAGCCAAGACCAGTGCAAGTGAAGCTGGTGGAAGGCTCCAAAAAGGAGTGTTCTGGGTGTGTGTCAGGGATGGAACAGGAGGGGGACTTATGCCTCAACCTGAGCCCCTTTGGCTTGATCTTGCGGCCCTCCATCCCAGCAGCTGATATGCCAGGAAAAGGGGTGGTGGAAGGAAACATGCATTTTGTATCCTTCTGCTGCACCCTGCCGGCACAACCAGTGTCCTCCCCTCCCAGTGGCTCCTGAACAGAGGTTGGATGTAGTGGCCCCTTCTGCCGCCTCCACTTCCACCGGTCTTTGTCAAGTTGGATTGAGCCTTTAGAGAACCTTAACTGAGAGATTGTTCCATCCCTAATCCCCACCCAACATCAAAAGTGGCCCATGGCAAGTTCTGGATGCTGACATTCCCTCAAGCAGTAGGGTGTGCCCTGTGCATTATAGTGAAGCTGTAGCTGGATTTCTGTTCAGCCAAGGATTCCCAGAATAATCTTACTCTGCATCAGTTTACCATCAGGTCTTAATCCACAAGGAATTGCAAAGAATTCTGAAAAGAAGTCTCCAACGTGGGGAAATGACAATTAAAATAGCCAATTCACTTTAATGTAAGTGCAATAAATAAATAAATCCTAAATTCACACTTATACTGATGGGCTCTGAGCTCACAGTGACTGACCAGGAAAGGGATCTTGAGGTCATGGTGGATAGCTCAATGAAAATATCGATCTAGCACGTGGCAGCTGTGGGAAAAAAAATGAATGAAATGTTAAGGGTCATTAGAAAGGGTTTGAAAATAAAACTGCCAATATTATACAGACTTTATAAAGTACAACTGTTCTTGGAATATTGTGAACAGTTCTAGTCATTGCATTTTAAAAAAGATATTATAGATCTGGAAAAGGTGCAGAAAAAGGCATCCAAAATCATCAGTGGGCTGGAGAAACTCCCCTACAAAGAAAGTTTATAATGTCTGGGGCATTTTAGTTTAGAAAGAAAAAAATTAACAAGAGTAGACATGATAGGGTTTTATAATATTAAGTGCATGATGGAGAAGATAGAACAAGAAAAGTTTTTTCTCTCTCTCATAATACTAGAATCTGGGATGATACAATAAAGTTGAATCGTGGGAGATTGAGAACAAACAAATGTACATCTTCACACTGTGCATAGTTAAACTGAGCTAAGTCATCACATGGTCTTAACAAATGAGACTTTTGTTTTTAATTAAATTCAGACATTCAGCTAAAAGACTATCTTTGAATACAAGTTAGAAGAATGCTATTGTTGGAAGTTTCATGTGCTGTCCAGGGAAATATATGCCAAAACCCTAACGGGCTGTTGAAATTTACAGTAGCAATGAATAAAGTTCCACAGGTCAACGTCAAGCAGAAGTCTTCAACTCATGCACTATACTTAAATAATTTTGGGGTTAATCCTTTGGTCATTTTTTTTGTCTCTAGAACAATAGACCTTTCACAAACAAGACTCCAGTGACCTCCTTTGGGGTCACCAAAAAATGTAAGTCTACTGTTACAGTTAGACCTTCTTGCTAACAGCATTCCCATATAGATTTGCTGGAGACGTCCAGTCTATTGCAAATATAGTCCAGAGAAATACAGACTTGGAACTGTCTTCTGTTTCATTATAAATCTATCTGAATGGCTTGGCCTCTGACCCATTCCCTGAATCCTCCCACTTTCCTCTCTTCTCCTCTCCTTTTCTTGCTCCTTTTGTGTGCTTTGACTGCTCAGCATGATTTTTCCTGTATTTTATGCTATGCAACCTTCGCTTCCTTAGAAGACATCCTCTTCTTGACTGTGCCTCTGTATTTCTTATCCTTATGGTGTTGTCACCTGACATGTGCCAGCAAAACAAAATGCCCTCTGTTTTCTGCTGTCCAGGAACACAATGCCTTTCCAAAACATCACGCCAAAACACTGCAGTGTCAAGACTTCGTTAGAAGCATAACGAAACATTCCAAGTTCAACAAGGCCCAGTCTGAGACCCTGGATGGCTGCTGCCAGTCAGAGTAGACAATACTGAGCTAAATGGACAATGGACTGACTCAGTAGGCGATACTGCAGTACAACATCCATTGGGAAAGCAACTGAACCGGGTCTTATATATCTGGAGTTAGCTGGTTTGTAGATTGAGCCAAGGTAGTTATTCCGATGCTATCACTCCATCTAGAACTGCTAAGAGAGGAGCTGCATAGAATTGTTCTGTGCTGCCACTTCATACACCCCCCCTCCTGCCTCGCTGGATACTTAGAATTCTATATATTGGGGGGATAAAACTTTCAATAGTTCCATTGACATCAGAGTATGTCAATAATTCAGTGTATTAGTTGGATGCAAAAACTGCACAATAAGATTTGGCGAGGGGGGTTGGAGAGAACTGTAATTGGGAATGCCAGAGCAAATGCGGCTCTATCTTTTGACTGAGCCCATTGTTGAACTCCAAGCTGAACCTCCGACCTCTTACTTTGGAGGAACACAATAGGCTTTGATATGAGATGGTGGGAAACGGACTTAGAGGCTCATTTCACATTCAGCTGCAATTCATCAGCTTGGCTGGGACTTCTAGCAGCTTTAATGACCACTGCAATTGATGGTTAAATCAATTTGTGACGGTGACAGCATGGCTGGCCTCTAGACTGTAACAATCCGGGATTACAACTGGCAGAAAAGGCCCTGTTATTCAGATGTGCGTGGTTTCTCCTCAGCTCCGAGCAGGAAGAACAGTGGGACAAAGTCTCTCACAAAACGAGGTCTGTGGAATGTACACATTCACTACAGTTGACTACACATTGCCACTGACTCTTTGTGAAAAGAGGGAGAGCGGAGCTTTTTTTTAAAGCATTGTTAAAAGTAAAAATATAGAGTGTAGAACAGAAGGATCTGATATTTAGCCATATCCTTGGGGAGACTGGCAAAGCAGAAGAAAATTTTCATTCTGGGCTGAGTGGGTGGTCCCTCTCTCCCCTGACACTTCAGCCCCTCCTTTCACCCCAGTAGTATGAGGATTATAATAAAACAGAGTTGGGGGGGAAGGGAATCAACAGAAAGCAAATGAAAAACAAATATTCATCTTTCACAGAGCCATCAGAACAAGGAAGAATTGCTCCCTCTCCTGTTCCTAGAGGAAAGCACAATTTTAAAAGTCACATGCCAGTTCATTATCTGTTATGTTATTATTATTATTAGTTTATAATAATGAAAGCAGTTGTGTTGTGTTACAATTATTGGCTTGTGCCCACCAAGTCCAAAACAATGGTTGTTTGTGATGTAAAATTTTAAAAAATGAAATTATGAGTTCTGGAAAACTCCACTTACCATAGGCTGCAGACTTCCCTGGGAGTCTTCCCATTTGACTTATTATTTTAGTGTACATTTTCAAATCTGTTGAGTATAATGAATACTAATGAGTATAGATTAGTATCCCAGTAAGAAACGGAAAATTATCCTGTTAGTAAGGGTGGTGTCCATGCTAGTCCTACTCAGAGTAGACCCATTGACATTAATAGACATGACCAGCACAGGTTTATTAATTTCAATGGGTCTACTCTGAGTTAGGCCTTAGCTGAATACAGCCCTTGGTGTGGCCGGGAGTAGCCAGCCATATATATGTGTATGTGTGTGTATATATATTTATACACACACATACACATCTATAACCCATTTGACAGCATTTTAGTGCAAATTTCTCATAACACATTTTTGTAGGCAGTTTTGACTAATGGACAAATTTTTGCAAGCAATTTTCCCTAATATAATGCATTTTGTATGTTATTTTCACTCATATATTCTATTTCCCCAAATATATACATTTTTTGTAAACACTGGTTGGAAAACTGCCTCATAAAATTCTGTGAACTCTGAACGCTGGGTTTGTCTCAGTTTTCATATTGTTTCAGAAACTGGGAATTAGTTAGGCTCACTTTTAAATGTGTACTGAATAGAGATTTTCATTATTAGCTTTTGTAGACTAGGATCCACTTTATGTTTTTTTTACTGATAAAGATAACTTTTTTGTTCATCCTTTGTATTGGCTGTTTCAAGATAATGAAATCCACTTTTGAATGAAGGGCAGTTTATAAATTTTTAAATAATTAACATATTTTGTGTAGAAAACAAAGCATTTACTGTAAAAAGGTAATAAAACCTTTTTAGGATCATTTATTCAGCTCGCTCTCTCTCTCTCTCTCTCTCTCTCACACACACACACACACAGAGAGAGAGAGAGAGAGAGAGAGAGAGAGAGAGAGAGACTTCTCCCCTGCTAGCCAGTCTGTGAGCACAAATCTCCCTGCCAGCCAGCCTGCCTTCCACTGGAACCCCCCATGTCTGCTTGCCACACTGCACCCCACCTTCCTCCCTCTGGCACCCAAAACCTCAATGGCTCAGTGGTTTGTCCCCAGCCAGCCTCACTCTGGGCCCTGCAACATACCTTTGTGCCATCACAATGAGAAACAGAAGAACCAACAGGAAGAAAAGAAGAGCTGGCAGGAAGGAAGGCAGCCAGATGAACGTGCAACTCAATGTCTACACCGCTGTATGCACCATGCTCTATGGTTAGGACACACCTTTTAACTAGCTCTTATGTTTCTCATTGCAGCTTTGGTAGAGGTAGCAGAGAGGGCACAGAGGTATTGGAGGACTTCACGGAGAGAGGTTGAGGGGTGCATACCACCTGTGGCTTGTGATTTATTTATTTATCCCACCCTTTCTCCCAGTAGGAGCCCAGAGTGGCAAACAAAAGCACCAAAAACACCTGCTTAGTCCATCCTTTCCTTGATTAAAAATTTACCTTTGATTGTCCAATAGGAAGTAAAATCTAAAGGCCAGGAACAAGAGTAGATGGAGGGACTCTCAAGGAAGAGATAACAAATACACTCTATAGTATTTATTTTTTCTTTGCCCTTCCCTCAACTTGTAGTATGGACAAGTTTGTTTTTCACATGGAATCTAAAATGGAGATACTTAATGCGGCATCAAACTGAACCTCAGGAGTTCACTGTCTTTACCAAAGTAGTTCAGTGCATGAAGAACCAGAATACAGGGACAGACAACAAGTGAAAGGGGATTGTAGCTACAGGCAAATTCAATCTTTTGAGTTTGATATTCCTGGGATTTCTCAAAAAAGGGTGAGACAATTCAAGAGATGAAACTTCAGTCATGTAAGTTAACACACTCTCTGGATGGAGAAGGAGTGACGGGGAAGGTCATTGCTTTCCCTTCCCCTGGCCAAGCCCTCACAGTCTCATCACCAGTGGGGGTGGATTGGCTGGCACTGTGTGCCTCTTGCCCCTCAAATGCCTCACCTAGATATGTGGCTGTCCCACCTAACAAGGAAGGCTAGCTGCAAGGCTGCACCAGGATCTTCTTGGACAATACACAGGACAAACATATATATAACTACTACAATTACTACTATATAGAGGGCTTTTAAAAAGTAAATATGACAACTAACCATACTGTTAATTTTATGGTAAATCCTTATTAATTTTCATTTGCAATTGTTTATTCTCACAACTTTTTATGTTAAGGAATTGGAAACAAGAGAGAGAGAGAGAGAGAACCCAATGGAATGAAATTAGAAGATTTGACCTATTGACCTATTAACACAAAAACATTTATTCACATCATTAGGTGAAGCATGTGATTGGTAACAAATTCTGGTCTATGCCCTAGTAAATGTCACAAACTAAACGCTGCAGAGAAAACAATATACAGTCTAATCTAACATGAATCAGCCAACTGGTAGATACATTAATATCCAAAGATTTTCTTCCAATTTAATGTGTATCTTCAAAATGCAGAAAGCAAGATACGAACCTTCACTTTTTTTTCCTTCCAAGAGTGTGTCTAAATGCTGAAGAAATATCATTACTTGCAGGAAGAAAGATTTTGGCACCAGGTTCAAACCTGGCAGGCACATCAGAAAAGGAGCATGTTAGGGGAAGCTATGGCAACCTTGCTTAGTAGTGAACAGGCAGTAAGAGGTAGATAGCCTTGAAGGGCAGGGGAGGCAATGTCTGTACAACAGCACTTACACTTTCTGCTGAATCTTTCTGTATTTTTAGTAACATAGACAATATTTCCATGACAAAGCTGCTCCAGAAGCTGCTCCAGAATTAGCCCTTACTTGAGTGAGCATTAAAAATATCTTTTGACTCCAAAAGGGATAGATAGATAGATAGATAGATAGATAGATAGATAGATAGATAGATAGATAGATAGATAGATAGATAGATAGATAGATAGATAGATAGATAGATATTTTTGATGTATTGTGTGTGATACTTTCAATTAATTTGATCTCTGGTGAAAGAAAAGGGGGTATGTAAGTGAACAATGGTGGTTATGTTTGAAATGAATGCTTAATTAATGCTGGTTACTGAAATATTGTGGGATGATCTTCTCATAGAGATCAGACAGGCTCCAACGTGGGATATTTCTGCCAATAATTAAAACCTAAACCTGGGGATTTCTCTGACCATTAATACCAGTTCCTCGTGTTTCTGGTGATCAATATTTTAATATTATTTATTGAGAGCTTTATTATATTTTTGTTGATTTATTTGTTTGTAATCCACCTTGGTATTTCTTTTTGAATGCTGGTATATACATTATTTCAATAAATCATAATGTGTTGCTCTTTTATAACTGAAAAAATAAGGTTGTATATATTGTGTGATTTCTCAATTGTAGAACTTAACATACATTAACAAAAAAACTCCATAATATACACATGTAACCTCTTGCTCATATAAAGGGATTCTAGAGGACTGGCAGCCAGAT
Source organism: Rhineura floridana (assembly GCF_030035675.1). NCBI lineage: Eukaryota > Metazoa > Chordata > Lepidosauria > Squamata > Rhineuridae > Rhineura > Rhineura floridana. Next base: position 89,135,801 of record NC_084483.1, on the reverse strand, counting down.
ATTCCAATTAGGGCTGAGTCTTGTAGACCAATGAAAGAGTTAGAATTTAAAGAGAACATATGATACAGCCACGAGAGTGGCTGTATACTATAGTCAGCATGAATTTTTCGCATTCTGCAATGTTAAATTGAAAATACCCCCATGTCATTAAGATGCTTCCCATAAGCTCATTTCAAAACAAAATCTTATATAGTCCTGAACTCAGAAATGCTTGCTTAACAACCCTCTAAATTTTCATGGTGATACACAAAACAGTCAGAGAGAATCAAGAGTTCAAAGTGTAAAAAGAGAAAGAGAAACACCAAAGCCCTTTTGGACATTTTTCTGTCAGAGTTCTCATAATCTGTTGAAATTAACAAAAAATCAGCCATGTTCACAGAGTACCTGTAATCCTGCTACTGACCTTGCCCAATACTCTGACCTTCATCTTCTGCAGTTTAAAAGTTTAAAAAATGCCTGGCTGATTTTAATGTAAGAAATTTTGCATTGAACTCAATGATAATGTCGGGCATGCTCAGTAAGAACCAACTGTCAGTGTTTTAAAACCAGATTCACAGCTGCTGGGCTTGCCTAATCAGGGGGCCACACCCACACAGCACCTTTATTCCACTTTAAACAGTCATGGCTTCCCGCAAAGTAATCTGGGAAGTGTAGTTTGTGAGGGGTGCTGAGAGGAGACTCTTATTCCCCTGACAGAGCTCCAGTGGCCAGACTGGTTTAACAGTCAACCGCTCTGATTGAAGCTCTGTGAGGGGAACAGGGCATCTACTAGCAACTCTCAGCACCCTTCAGTAACTACACTTCCCAGGATTCTTTGGGAGAAGCCATGACTGTGTAAAGTGAAATAAAGGTCTGGTGTGGATGTGGCCAGGGACAGCTTTGGTTTAAATTTGGGTGGGAGGCTACATGTGCCTCCTGTAGAATAAAAAGGTGGGGGAAACCCTAAAAAAGAATGATACTGTTCACAATGTTTTCCTTTTGGAAAGGAAAGGGGCTTCCCCTCTGCTCAGTGCCCACCCATCCAATCTTCTCCCCCCGCCTATTCTAAGCATGATTGCACAGAAATAAATCTCACTGAAGTCAAAAAGCATGCAAATGATCAAACCTGTCCTCCCCTCTTCCTCCCTCCTATCCCCTCCCTCTCTCTTGCTCCTTTCCTCCCCCTCCCATCACCCCTCCCTTCCACTCCTCTATCCCCTTCTAATCCCCTCCTTCCCCCTCCTCCTCCTTCCCCTCCCCTCCAACCTCCCCTCCAACCTCCCTCATAATCAGTTTTACCTATCCTAGGACTATGACCTGGGTGACCAGGATTCAAATCCCCACACAGCGATGAAGCTCACTGGGTGACCTTGGGCCAGTCACTGCCTCTCAGCCTCAGAGGAAGGCAATGGTAAACCATCTCTGAATACCACTTACCATGAAAATCCTATCCATAGGGTCGCCATAAGTCGGAATCGACTTGAAGGCAGTCCAATTCATTTTCAAGCATGATTGCACAGAAGTAAATCCCATTGATCTCAATAAGCATGCAAACAATCAAACCTTCCTTCCCCACCTCCTCCCTCCTATCACCTCCTTTTTTGCCCCTTCCCTCCCACTTCCGTAACCCCTCAACCCTCCCCTTCCAATCCCCTCCTTCCTCCTCCCATTCCTTCTGCTCCCTTCTTCCCCTTTTTCCCTTTACTCTCCCCTCCTCCCCCCGATGGCCAGTTTTACCTATCTTAGCCATGATTGCACAGGAGTAAATCCCATTGAACTCAATAAGCATGCAAATGATGAGACCTGCCTTTCCCCTCCTTCCCCTCTCCTCTCCATTCCTCCTTCCTCCCTTCTTCCTCATCCCCTGCCCATTCCAGGCTTCCCTTCCCATGGTCAAGTTTTACCTATCCTAAGCATGATTGCAGGGGAGTAAATCCCACTGAACTCAATAAGCATGCAAATGATCAATCCATTCTCAGCAAACGTGCACAGGATCCCATTTCTTACCTCCCGGATTAAAAAGCAGAGAAATTCTCTAATAGGCAAAAAACACTTGCAGTTTAAGAACTTACCTATAGCCCACAGGTATTTCTATCAAACTTTAAAAAGCAGGGAAATTGGGCAGCTATAGTGAATGCACCAGGGGAGCAGGAGACCTGACGTACTCTCTGAGATATTGTACTGCCCTACAAATTTGTCAAAATGCAAACACCATTTGGGTTGGTCTTTCACAGTCCAATCCACTTCCTGTGTAACTTGGAAGAATTTAGTAACCTGTTTTGGTAAGTATGGCTCAGTCCTAGAATACCTGAAGAAATAACAAATAGGGAAATATCATTGAGCATGTGCAGAGGGCTTTTCACTAGCAAATTAGCAGCCAGTCCTTCACATTCTTGGATTCTAGGCAGGAATTTCTGCCTAATCAATATGGCTCCACCATCTTTTGCTAAATATAATTTTTTTGCTGAACTTACCTTTACAGGAATTAATTGCTGTCTAAATTCATATTAAGGAAGGGGATATATATTAAGGAAATGTATATTAAGGAAATGTATATTAAGAAAAAGGTTGTAATCTAAAATTATCTTTTCACACTATTATATCTTAGCTCTTTTGCCCACCAACGTTTTTTAAAAAGTATTGGCAGTGATTACCATTATCTAAACCAGATGCTCCACTCTTTTAGGAGCTTATTGGGATAATATAAGATCTTGGCATTTAAACGCTGGCAAGACTTTAGAAACTGTCATTTTCCAAGTGGTTTCATATTTTTGATTTCTGTGGCCCAGTTCTCACAAGCACTTACGTCACAACTGCAGCATGGATCAGCCTTCTGCTAGTACTGTACAAGAAGAAATGCCATGCTTAAAGAAGGAAAACTACGCAAAATGGATGCCATGAATGAAGCAATGAAGTCATTGCACAGATGGATTTCAGTTCAGCCAGCAGCACGTAGAGACTTAGTCCCCTCAGCTGTACAGCCTCTCCAGTTGAGGAATGATTTTGACGAGAGGAGTTCCAAAAACAGAAATGGGGAACTGTCAGAGCACTGGTCACACACAATCCTGCTTTCAATATTGCTTGTACCATGCGATCCTCAAGTGTTTTTGCCTGGTTGTGTCCTTGAACTGTGTTAATACTTCTTGCTTGCCTGGGTGGAGGACCAAGAGGTGTGGGCATATAGAAACCTCTGACATTTGCAATGCTGGAATGATCTTTGTCACAGTGGGCTCAGGTAGCCTCAGCAGCTAGGAGGGCCTTTTACCAGCTACAGACAATACATCAACTATTGGCCATTTTTAGACAGGGATAGACTGGTCATGGTAACTCATGCATTGGTAACCTCAAGACCCAATTACTGCAATGCACTCTATGTGGAGTTACCCTTGGGCTTGGCCCAGGAGCTCTAGCCAGTGCATACACTGTGGCTGATGGGGGCAGACTGTCGCCAGCCCATAACTCTGGTGCTCAAAAGTTGGCACTGGCTGCCCATAAACTACTGAGCCAGGTTCAAGGTTCTTGTATTAATTTAAAACTAGAATCTAGGATACCTCAAGGACCACCTGATGCCTGTTTGATTCCTGAGGTCTTCGATGGATTTACTATTAAAGGTCCCCAATGGCTCAGATGTATGGCTTGTATCCACTAGGTGCCAATGTTATGGGCCCAATTTTATGGTACTCCCTTCTAGATGAGGTCAGACTTCTGACATGTACTGAAGGCTTTTTTTAAAATTCCAATTTTATAGTTTAAACTGATTTTTATTTTCATTGCTTTGAGTTACTTGTACACTGCTTAGCGAGTATTGTAATTAAGCAGTATAAACATACAAAGCTGCCACATCCTAAAGGATTGAGCCTAGGACCTAGGACCTTCTGCATGCAAAGCTGATACTCTCCCACTGAACTATGGCCCTTCCTCAAAGACATAGGAAAGAGCCTTATCCTCAGTCAGGTCACTGGTCCATTTAGCTCAGTATTGTTTACACTGCCTAGCAAGATGGACACAAGATGAAGGCACTGTGGGTGAGTGGTTCCTGTGTCTGAGAAATTGGTCAATTGTCCAACCTGGATGGGGTTGCAGTCCCTCTGAAGGAGCAAATACTGCAGTCTGGGGGCGCTTCTGGATCCAACACCCCCAGGTAGCCTTTTATCAGCTGTACCTGGTGAGGCACCTACAACCATTCCTGGACCAGGAGAGCATGGCATCAGTAGTTCAGGCACTGGTGATTTCAACACTGGATTACTGCAATGCACTCTATGCAAGGCTTCCCTTGCACTTGATCCAGAAATTACGATCAATGCAGAATGCTGCAGTCAGATTGCTAACAGAGGTGAGGCCCTGTCAGCATATAACACCTCTGCTCAGAGATCTGCACTGGTTGCCAATTTGTTACCAGGGCAAGTTCAAGGTGTTACTACTAGTATATAAAGCCCTTAATAGCTTGGGACCAGTTTTCTTGTGAGACAGCCTTACCCCATATGTGCCCACTTAAGCACTTTGCTCTGCAGAACAGGCACTGTTACAGATGCCACATAATACTCATTACAGATGTGTAAGAAATCTTTTTTATATATGTGGTAGCACCTACTCTTTGGAACTCCCTGTCTATTGATATCAGTCAGGCACCTTCACTGTATTCCTTTTGGCTCCTGCTTATAGCCTTTCTGTTTAGGCAACCCTTTCCAGACACACAGATGTTGATCTGTTTAAATCTTTTTAGTTAGTAGCTGTTTTGTTTTAAATCTGTTTTAAACTGTTTTATTGATACTTTTAATGTTTTTTGTAAACCGCTTAGAGGTCTTTACATTCAAGCAGTATATAACTCTTGTTAATTAAATAAAATAGCAGCAGTTCTTCAGGGTTTCAGAGTACGGACATTCCCAGTCGTACCTGCAGTTGCCAGGGATTGAGCCTGGGACCTTCTGCATGCAAATTAGATGTTCTACCACTGAAACATGGCCTCATCCCCAAAATTGTCTAAATAAACAAATAATAATCTGACCCACTCCAGGTTATTCTAGAATTTGTATTTTTATAAAAACAGGGAAGCACGCAACAATGTGATTCCTCGCACCTGCTGTCTGAAATGGTACCGTTTTTTCTATCAGGAACAAAAAGGGGGGAAACCGCCAAACGAAGGTCAAAAAGAGGAGAGACAAGCTCTGGTGCTAGTTATAGATTTATTATGTTGCTCAACGCGTTTCAGAATATATTCCTTCCTCAGGAGCTGTGGAGCTATATTTCCTTGGCTCTGTAAAAGCAATGAAAATTCTTTACCAAAGCCCCACACTCAATATAAATCAAACTCAAAGGCTGCTAGTGTTCATACTAGAGTTTGCTAGAGTTTGATTGCTGAGCAACATAATAAATCTATAACTAGCACCAGAGCTTGTCTCTCCTCTTTTTGACCACAATTTTTTCTGTCGCTTCAGCACTTCATTCCACAGTACATGTGTACAAGCCCTCAGAGAGTGCTTAAGGCTGCAATCGTATACACATACCTGAGAGAGTTTCACTGGACTTAAGTGAATTGCACTGTAATACCTCCGTTTCAGATATATTATCCTGTGACTTGAAATGCCCGGCTGGGAGAAGATTTGAGAGAACAGAGGAGGAGAAATCCTCTTTGTACACAGCTTTAAAGGAAATCTGTTCATTTATAAAGCTATAGGCAATGCCACGATTAATCAGATTTGGGAGTGTATAGAATATATGGCATAAGGTCATAACCTAGGTGGGGCCCTTTGTAATAAAAAGCAGTGATTACTTTTTAATATCTTCAAAGGATTCTATTTTTGCTCTGTGTGCGAGTATGAAAAAAGTGGGAGTGAAACACACATATATACTGTCTGGCACTGGTTGCCATGGCAGCTAGCTGAAGTACAAGGAGAAGTGGAGAATCTGACTTCTGTGGCAAAGTAATGAATTTAGCATCTACAGAGACAGAAATGGATTTTCTGTCACAGCCTGTAAATCACCAACAGGAAACTCACATACTTAGATCTTTGAGAATGCTTCAAATCTGCTTCTGATATAAGAAAAATTTATCAAAAATTATATCCTGGGGTTGTGTCCTCTCATACTCTCTCTCTCTCTCTCGCACTGCATCAAGAATCTTTCAAACTTTAATGAAGTGGGTATTTACTGCTGAATTGAAGGGGAAAGAGGTTTCAACATGTCTGTAGAGAGGGAGGAGTCTCAACTACTCTGGGTCTCCTAACAATCCACAGAAGCAGATTTTTGGAGCTAATGCTCCATTGCTAGTAAAAAAAAAGAGAGAGAGACTAGTAATTTTCAAAGAGCCATATTCTTACTGCCTCTTTCTCCTCCCAGATGCTACCAGATGCTGCCAAGGACAAACTTCTCAGCACTCAATCTCATAGTTAACAGAACACAACGGACACTATACAAAGATTGCAGGCAAACATGTTTGTGCGTGGATTTCTCTTATTATAGCTAAAACAAACTTTAAAAGGAAAATTCTCAAGCACATTCTCCTAGCTTAAAAAAAACTGAATATTTAATGTAACATTTATTTTCCTTTTTAAAATAGAGATAGATACCGTTGGATTTAGGGACTTCTAATGGGGAGACTCACTGAAGCAGGAAGGAGCAGGTGCGGCAGTGGATAGTTATAGCAGGATTCCAGGGAGAAACTGAGGCAGCCACAGCTAACAAAGATCTGCCATGGGATGGAGGACCTGTGGGATTTCAGCCTGGAAATTCTGTGAGAACCACGAGGAAAAAGGCATCAGGGCAGGAGTATGACACTTCAATCTTTGCCAATCAATAACATATTAAGAATCAAAAAGAGTTTTTTTTCTGCCTCTCCCAAACTTCTAAGATGGCATAACTTACAGGGAACCTTTGTATATTCCATCTGATCGCACAGTAAAAAATTAGCAACAGCTCTGGTAAGAATGATATCCCTGACTCCATCTCAGGACAACCATGTCTATTGCCATCTAATGACTAAACTATGTAATGACACTGTCCATACAGCATGTTACCACAGCGAATCCAAAATCACTTATTTACTTCTATGCTTAACTGGATCACCATTAAGTTCTGAACTGTTGGGAACTAGTTCTGACATTCTACAGGTCAAGAGCCAATCAACTGAACCCTATTCAGCTGTTGGGATCCAAATCTGTGAAGGGGCTAGACCCCACCCTTTACTGCCCCATGCATGCTGGCCATGTCCCCTGGCAGTACAGGCATACCCCGCTTAAAGTCACTTCGCTTAAAGTCGCCTCGCTATAAAGTACATGCTCCATACTCCACCATATCCCACTTTAACGTACGCGCTTCGCAATAATGGACACTAATGGCATGATGCTGCTGCTATCTAGTGGCGATTGCAGTGCAGTACATGCATAGATAATTGCTTCACTTTAAGTACATTTTCACTTTACATACACGCTGCAGTCCCATTGCGTATGTTAAAGCAGGGTATGCCTGTATATGATCACCTTCAGTCTGAAGTGGCAGGTTCTATGTATGTAGGGTTTCTGTCATGAGGACAGGAACTCTGGTCAATCATCCTTTTTTTCTCCATGGAAGAAATCCTACACAAGTAGAAGCTACCCCCTAAAGACTGGCACCAATCACATGGCTGGGGACATGACTGGCATACATGGTGGCAGGGTTGTTCCTGTGGCTCATTCATGTATTCAGTATCCACAAGTACCAAACTCATGAATAGGGCTCTGATTGATGAGACATATGGGTGTAAGAATGAAATGGAGCCCCGCTTCACACAGGAACCACTTCCACATGGTAATGCAATCATGTCTGTCTTTAATACTTGATTGGTTCCCTTCCATCCAAGTGATCGCATTATTCACACATGCTCCCCTCCCCCACATTGTGGCCTTGTGCCACATGAAAGAAGCTACCTCCCACACAAGTTGGCTGCATGTGTGAAAGTGACTGACTATCTTTGAAACAGGCAAGAATTGGAGTGGAACATGCTTCTTGCAAGGCTAAGAGCATTAACTTTAAAGCTGTATCTTAAGAGACTTGGATGAGAGACAGCACTGAACTTTTCATTATTTTTTGAAAACTAATCACATACTTGCAGAGGAGTTTCCAGATAACTTTGCAATAGTCTGAGCTGAGCTGTTTCAGTAACAATTTGAATGGTGTGTTTTTTTATTGAAGTCAAACATCCTCAAAAAGGTCAGCCTCACTTTTCTATACTGGCAAAAATGCCCTTGATTTCAGGGATAATTTCTTATGCAAAGCTAGCAAGACTTTGGTATATTTTATGCCTCTTTGAAAATTATCTTGGTTTTGCCTTAAAACAATTTGATGATAGAATCAGCCTAGTATTTCAAATATCACTCCTGCTGTGGAGATAAAGGGCCTATCTGAAAAGCAAACAATGAATAACTTTGGTTTGTATGATATTTTTAAAAGGAAAAGGGGGAGGGACAGAAAGTTTTGTTCTGTACTAGTATTCAAAAAAAAGGTCTATCATCAACATACAAGAAATAAAAAAGGCCATCATGACTTTGCATCCTTCATATAACAGTCATTTAGCATAATTTGCATAAATTGTAACTTAGTATTACCAAATCATGCTTTTTTTGCAATGCCACTTGTTGCTTGTTTATCTGATGTGCCTTGTTGGGATGGAATTTTGTTTCCAAGCCATACAGGAAATGGATGTATTCTTCTGTATCTTCTACTCAATGGGGGTAGGGAGCAAAGATCAACTTGAATGGCTAAAGTCAAAAATTCAAAATCCTTAGATGATGCTTATGTCACAATAAAATCTGTTCATATTTCCTTAATTGTTCGTTATACATATGCCACAATAAATTTGTCTTTAAAAATGCCACAAGATTTTTTTGCTGTTGGAAAAAGTTTTATTTGACTTCTGGATTTTAAACTCCTCAAGCATACCTTTGTTTTGTGTCACACTTTAAAGCTTTCCAGGCAAACATACCTTTAAAAAATAAAACTACCTTTTTCAAAAGTCTGTGGACTATGTAAAAGGAGTGTGCAGACTCTTCCAGACCATATTGGAGAGCCTTGTATGTCTATTTCTTACATACCTAAACATGAATTGTAAGTTGCTTTGAGATAACTTTTTTGTGAAAAGCAATGAGTAGTTTCAATTAATATTAATTAATTACCTTTCATGTACTTACATTTATGGTCTGGATTATGTTTGCCCACCAATATCTGCCAAGTTATGGCGATTGGCTGGCAAACCTGATGCCACCCGCTTACACACAGGTGTGCCCTGTTTTTATTTATACTAGGAATGGGATCCATTGGCCAGTGCCAGTTCAAAAGCATTCTGTCAACCTAATGGAATGGTATTGATTTGAATTGTCTTTGTCTGCTAGTTACTGCTTTTACTAATCCAGGATTTTTCCTTTGCAAAAAAAATTGATATTAATATTGATATTTTTAAATCAAATGCCAACATTTTGAAAGAAAATATATTTTGAAAGGAAATACCAGTAAATAAAAGGAAATATTAATAAAAATATTTTTTGAATATCAATATTTTAGAGGTTTTTTAAAAAAAAAACTGTTTTCGAAAATAGATACAGACAATCGCTGCATAAAAACCCCATCCACAACTATAGAGAATAAGCAAATAAATGGAAAATTTGATACCACATCTGAATTGGGCAGAATTCTAGCACATCCCTAATCTATACACATGGCAACACATTTGCAATTTGCATACAAAACAAATAATTTTTCTGGTTAAGAAATTTCAACCTTATTCAACTGAAATCTACCAAGTTTGCATGGTAGAGAGCAGCCTGACATTGGGATGCACATTTCTGTAGCCATATGAAGCATAATGTGCTCCTCGTTACTCAGAAGTAAATCTCACTTCATTCAGTAGAGCTTTCTCCACGGTGAGAAAGCATAGGATTTCAGCTTCAATCAAATCTTATGTGTGTATGTTGCACTCCCTCCCCACCATAATAGACTAAGGGTGCAATACAACTGCTATTTACAGTGGGCTGAGGTGAGTTAAATATGGCAGACTTCCAGCTGAGCTGGCTGGGTCCCAGCATAAACCCCTCATCCTGGCTCATCCATGGCTGAGTCAGGACCTAGCTAGCTCAGCCAGAAGTCCTCTGGGGAAGCCCAGCCTGGCATAAGGGCAGCCAGCAGAAGGCCTAAAAAAGGGCATTCTAAGAGCATATTGGAGGAGGGACCAAAGGGGTCTTGCGTGATATCCAGGTCTTGTTCGGCTCCTTCCTGCGGCCCTCCATCATGGCAGCTGGTACACCATAAAAAGGGGCGGTGGAAGGAAACATGTATTTTCTTTCCTTCTGCTCTGCCCAGCCAGTGCAGCCAGCATCACTCACACCCCAAGGCCTCCAAGTGCAGCCCTTCCACCAGCTCCAACTCTGCCGGCTTCACTCCCGCTGGCCTCCAACAAGTTGGATTGCTCTGTTAAACTGGATGCTACTTTAAGTTTGCTTTCTCTTACTTTGAAACCCCACCCCAAAACTGCTTGTGCAGCTACATCTGCCACTACTTCAATTTCTCTTTTCATGGCATTCATGCACCAGTTCATTAATGGACTGACACAAGTTTTCAGTGTGTATATCATGAGGCACCTGTGGAGTTAAAACACTTGTTGACAAGGAGAGAGAGAGGAGATGTTCAATTCAGTTCACATTTAAAGCCAAGCCTGTCAAATTTGCACTTTCTGAAACAATATGAAAACAGAAATACAGCTATCCTTTGAAATTCACAGCTACTTAAGACTGGAAAAATAAGAAAATGAAAGAACAAAAACTGACAGATCCTCCCATTCCTACTGACAAGTCTTTTGCTTTCCTGACATATGTACTTGTATGTCTAACTGTGTACACATGATGACTAAAGCATTTATAGGAACAAGATTAGACCAGCTTCTACAGTGTTATAGATCATGCAGAAGTAACGGAGAAATATGAGCCATCCAAACAAGGTACTAATTCATTTCCAAACACAGGTATACTATATAGTTCAGACAACTGTGTTTTATCTCACTGTGCTGTGGCCACTTTACAGTGGAATCTAGATGGAACAAGTTTGGGTAATAATGGTCAGCATCAATATTAGAAAATATTGGGCACAATCAATATCTTCTTCATAAGATAACTGAAATTAATAGAAGCTATTTTATCATTATTTGTTTCTCTATTAAACCAGTTTATTTCTGTGGGTCTTACTTCGAAGTAAGTCATCCCACCTATATTTACAATTAAAACAGTGACAAATATACTCATGTTGCACACATTTGTGATAACGTAGTCATAAATTAGGCTGTAACTTTGCTAGATATGTATTGATTTTGTTGTTGCTGCTTTGGCAACCTTCCTTACTTACTCAAAATTGGAACTATCCAAACATTTGTATCTCTATCTGCAACTGTATTCAAGCTTTAAAATGGTTGTCAGTTACATCTAAAACGGATCTTGAAAAAATTATGGCTATTTCATTCCAACTCTAATGATAAAAACTGTATATCTTTGCTCCTACTTTGTCTCTTGATATTCTCTGTGATTTATTCTAACATTAAAATCTAGTTCATCACTAGATGGAAAAGAGAGTGAATATAAGGACTGGGGGAGACAAGAAAAGCTAAAACCATGAAAATTCTAAATTTTAAAATACTGTTCCTAATATTAAGAGACAATACAACCCCAAACAGCTAAATTCCCATGGCATTAGTATTGCCCGGAGGGGAATTGAGTCTTCTTGCCTGCCAGGCATGAATAATGAACCAGATTCCAAATCAGAATGGATTGTTTTCTGTTTCCTACTTCTGTCATAGGAAATAAGAAACTGCAAGGTTTATCCTGCACAAGATGTCATATAAATAAATTCAGATTTAGATCTGTATCTGCTACGAGCAGAGAAGTGAAACAAATTGCATTTTTATGGATAAATAGTGCAGAAATGTAAACACGTGTATCATTTTTAAAGAATATATTATGCAGAGTCCATATAGATCTAATATATGAAATTCGGAAAATTGTGAGCTCATATTGTACACAAATCCTTCCTTCCATCATTTCTTTCTGCCTGCCTTTGACTTCAGAGACTACATATGTTAATGTAATCATTGGGTACTTTTATTCCCCCTTTCTACCCTAAATTGATAGCTCTTACCATCTCTTAGTGATCCATGTGCCCAGTCCAGCAACTTTATCTCAACACTGGTATCTAGCAATAGAAATGTGGGCACAGTTCTATTTGCATCTACAAGATCCAAACCAGAATGGGATCTGTACATGGCAAAGAGCTTCCATGACCAGATGGCCATCGATGGAACGAGGGTCAGACATATTGCATTGCTTCATGAAATATCAAGCAAATCCTCCGGTAAAGTTTCCCGGCTGCTAAACCAGAACCAGGCCACAATCAGGATGAAATCAGAAAGACAGGAAATGTTTCATTACTCTTTCTTCTACATTCCTTCACTTAACCCATAGTAGTAAGACAAGAAAGAATTTGACATTATTTTTCATAATTTATAGATGCTTATTAACCTTCGTGCAAAATGATTGGATGGACTGCCTTCAAGTCGATTCCGACTTATGGCGACCCTATGAATAGGGTTTTCATGGTAAGCAGTATTCAGAGGTAGTTTACCATTGCCTTCCTCTGAGGCTGAGAGGCAGTGACTGGCCCAAGGTCAACCAGTGAATTTCATGGCTGTTTGAGGATTCGAACTCTGGTCTCCCAGGTCGTAGTCCAACACCTTAATCCAGCCTTTCCCAACCAGTGTGCCTCCAGATGTTGTTGGACCACAACTCCCATCAGCCTCAGCCAGCATTGCCAATGGTCAGGAAAGATGGGAATTGTGGTCCAACAACATCTGGAGGCACGCTGGTTGGGAAAGGCTGCCTTAACCACTACACCACACTGGCTCTCTGTGCAAAATGATAGGTCCTCCTGATACACTTTGACTTACATTTTGCATAATGAGATCAAAAGATTGCTTGCTCCTTTGGGACATTATAACTCTCCAGTTATTTTTAAGGGGTTTCCTTCCAGTGTCTGTAACATGCCTCTTGCCTATTTATAATGATCACTTTATAAGGCAGATTACAAATTTAATGATAGTAAGTTTCCTATCTTTTCCAGCCATGGTACGAGTTTTTGGTCAAAGGGATAAAACAATGTAGTTGACTTTTAAAAACGGAAAAGTTTTTTTGGAAAGTTTATTTGCTCTAAAGGAACAAAGGCTGGTTATATTTTCAGCTAGAGATGCACAATTTGGTCATTTCCAGACCATGTTCAGTTTGACTGTGTTCAATCATAAATCTGTTCCATCCAAGTTTCTGCAAAGAAAAAAATACAAAAATGCATTTAAATTATAGAAACGATTACCTCTTCCAAAATAAACATTTTTGCAGGCATTTCTCTCTAAAATAACATTTTGTACACACTTCACCTAAAATATTCATTTTTAAATGCATTTCCCCTGAAAATATCATTTCATATTCATGTTTGAGCTGAAACAGCACTGCAATATTCAAAGAAGTGCACAATTTCATTCCAAACTGTGTATTAGTCGAGGAACAGCTTTACTGAGTCAGACCAGTAATCCATCTCTAATATGATCCAGAACTGAATGCATAAAGTGTATAATAGGATACACTTTATGCATTCATAAGATGTTTACAGAGCAGGGGTGGCGAACCTGTGGCTCTCCAGATATTGATGGATTACAACTTCCCTCTTCACTAACCATTTGCCATGCTGCCTGGGGCTAACAGAAGTTTGAGTCCAGCAACATCTGGGGAGCATCAGATTGGGGAAAGCTGATCTGCAGGGCCACAGGCTCCCTACCCTTATTATAAAGTGTCATTGGGATCCTTCTGTTATCAGTGATTCCCTTATAGCAAGGCTTCACAAACTGTGATCCATGGACCACCAGTGGTCCATGAGCTTCATTCAGGTGGTCTGTGGCATGTTTGTGAATTTGTGGTTGAAGATGGGAGATGGCACATGCATCACACTAAATATTCATATTGATTTCTAAATTTATTTTTACTGCTTCTTTTATTTATTATATTGCATTTTATTCTATTACAGTTTGAATTGTATGGAACTGCAATTGCTCCAACAGACATAAAAGTCCACCAAGACCCTCAGCAATTTTCAAGTGGACCATGGGGGGGGAGTTTGGAAACCACTGATTTATAGGTTTAGCTACACTGTGCTTAAAAACATATTTACTTTGGGGGTTAAGGAAGAGCGACAAGATTTTAGGGCAGAGTGAGGCAGGGAGTGCGGTGGTAGTAGGGATGCTGGAGAATTCCAATAAAAGCAGAAACAGAAGTGGAAATTGCCAATGTTCACTTATTCATCTCATGGACAAAACAGAAATCAACCCAGTGAATACAATTGACATTCACTGTTATTGATGCTTTCAGTCCATACATGATAAATAATTGATTACCACCACAACCCCAATTTGCGCGATGTTTCCCTTTGCAATTAAATAAATGGGGTGGAAATAATGTAATAGCAATGGAATTGCATAGTTTAATTAGGTAAAATATGTAAGTTACATAATTTCGCCACAGTGGACAGCGATACAAATACTGTGGATTGGAAACAGTGCTTTATGTGATGAGTGCAAGGCAGAACAGAAAACAATGTCTTCTTATATCCCTAGGAGGGACCAAGACCTAGCTCTGAAGACTTGGGCCCAGGGCAGTTGGCCCACTCTGCCCCCTGAACCCTGGTTACACCAAAACAAAAGAGCTAATTTTAATGGTGCTTTAACTCATGTTACAAAATACGTTCTAAATATGACAATTAAATATACCAACTTCTACCCATTTTTATATCAGACCCAGATGCAAATTCTGTCTGAGTCGATACTAAAACCATTGCACAGGTAAAAGTTCTTATTACAAAGCGACATTTAAGGTTCTTTTGCGAAAGATATATCATCCATTTCAAGCCTCTAACTGCCACATTAGCATTACATCTCAGGCCTAAATATTGCCACGGGCCCCTGAATAACATCACTTGCATTTCAAAGGACACAGTCCAGTGAATTCTGAACTCCATCAGTTCCAGAATAGATAAACCAGTTGTAGCCAACATGGTTCCAGACAGTAGTATAGTGGCAAATTCAGAAGTGCAGGATCTCTTCATGTTAGTCACAGCCATGCCCCCCCTTATTTTGCTGCTAGGTTGAGAATGAGATCCTTGTTAATGCCTTCTCCCACAACAACAGATATCTCTAAGAACCAATAAGCATGAAAAGGGAGAGTGTTAGCTGTTGAGAAGAGCCTTCTCAATGACTGACTCGCCTCCTTTCACTCTGATTGGCTCCAATCAGCAGGAAATGACAAGGAAGCGTGTTAGAAGACTCTTCTCCGTGGCAAACACACTCCCTTTTCATGCTGATTGTCTCATAGGATGCTGAAGACATAGGGACCCTGCTGGGGTAAATGTAAGGGATCTAAGCCCCCCCCCGAGACCCTGGACGACTATACCCCAGCTTCTCAATGTTATTAACTACAACTTCCACCATCTCTGACTAGCAGCCACATGGGCTGGGTCTTTTGGGAGTCATAGCCCACAACATTGGGAGGCCACCATGTTGGATACCTCTGGTATAAACACAGGGGGAAAGGTAAGAAAGCAGAAAAGTGGCAGATATTAACTATTAATACAAGAATCCCAGTCAATTCTTGATCATGGAATACACTGTTCATCATATAATAAAATGCAAAAGGGTGACTTTGTTATGATGGGACTTCATAGCATAAGCAAACTGTAAATTATATTTCTGCTGTCTAAATATACAACCTGAAAGCACTTTGTTATCTATGCTTGGAATCCTCAAACTCTGCCCCCCCCTTTAATGGTATCAATATGGCAGATACTAAGAGTTGTCATCAAATGACATTGTATGAACAGACCCTGGGCTACCGTGTTGTTATTAGTTAAACAATTGCAGACCAATTCTTTGCTTGTCTAATGTGAAGAAAACCCCATTTGTTCAATGAGGTTTACCACCAAGTATACACAGGTAAGCTTGTACAAAGAAGTACAATGTAACTCTAGGAATACTAACTGATGTCTGTTTTAAGGGAAAACAACCATATTTAATGCCTGTTTTGTACTACCCTTCACCAAGGTTCAGCAGTGTTCCTCCCACTTCGATTTCTCTCTGATGCCCATATGTTCCAGAAGTATATTAGTTAGGTTCATATTGTGCTTTGGCTTTGCTGCTGCTACTACTGCTATTTTAGGTTTTGTTGTTTACAGTGTTGGTGTTTACTTTGCTTAACTGTGCAACTGTATGAAGTCGTGTTAAACTAATGGGTGAGCTTCTTTGAAATATTGTTAAAAGGTGGGCTATACGTGTTTCAATTAGCCTGCTGAATTCAGCCTACCCGACTAGCAACTCACCAGGCTGAGTGCATCCCACTTACTGTGTATTGGGGTCTTCCTGTGCTTTAAAACCAGGAAGGACAGGAAAAAATAGGTTTATGAATCCTTCCTATTTACCATATATAGGACAGAGAGTGTAGAGTATAGAGTTTGACTTAATGAATCACAACAGCTGATGTGAATTTAAACTAGCTAGATAAACATGCCACTTAGTAATGCAATCTTAAGTGAGTTAGGAGCAAAGTGGCAGACAATTCTGCCCCTTCCAAATTCTTGTCAGTGTTCACCAGCCAGAACAAGAGGTAGGGAAGTGATGTGTCTCCTCCTCCCCCCATAACCAATCCTGGGCTTCTTGGAAGAATGAAGGGGCTTTCTTTTTCATCTCTGTCCCATCTCTACCCTGCCCTCAGAATGCCCTGTTTTGGGCCTAACTAGGATCTATGCCTGTAGAGCTTTCAGCTGTAATAGAGGGCCTCCATGGTGGACCTGGCTTCTCCACAGATGGACCTCCCTTCTTTTGGTGGGGAGGCACCTATGGCCCAATGCTAACCCCCCCTCCAGCTAACAGATCTGGAAGTTAGGATTTCTCTGTAGGCTATCATGTGTCAAAAGATAATTCCTAAGTCTTAAAAATTGTGTTTGTGTGGTGTAGGGATATGTAACAGCATGCAAGTTTAAATAATAATGTAAGACATGCCATTATAACAAGTAGAATTTAACAGATTTTCTTACCAAGATCAGTTTATACCAGAGCACTGATTACAAGACCACATCCAGGCAGTAGTTCCATACATTTTCAGGTTGGAATCACCGTGTGGCAAGTGGGACATAGGTAGGCTTTTTCTTCTTTTTTTGGTAGTTATCAAAGCTTAGATCTTGTCATAGGAGGAATATCTGCATGACACATCTATGATTTCCCTCAAAGAATCTCGGGAGTTTGGTAAGGTCCAAACAAAAAAAGATTGTGAAGAGCTCCTAAAGGACCTCTCCAAACTGAGTGAATCGGCAGTAAAATGGCAAGTGCAATTTAATGTGAGCAAGTGTAGATGTTGGAGCAAAAAATCTTAACTTCACATGAGGTCTGAACTGGTGGTGACGGTGATGGACCAGTAACACATTGGGAATGAGAACTTGGGTTTGTAGTGGATAGCACAATGAAAATGTCAACCCAGTATGTAGCAGCTGGGAAAAAGGGATCTAGAGGCCACCTTTATAGAAGTACAATTTCCAAGGTTCCCTGAGAAGAAGGAATGACTTATTAATCTAGTTGAAGACTGTGGTATAGACATGTACAAAAACTACATGGTCCTTACTAGTGTCTCAGTTTTGTCTCTGGTAGTACTGACTGGAAGGGGACCTAGGCAGGATTAAATCAGTGGTACATATGGGCTGTAGGAACTGAATGTGTACATCTGACTTGAAAGCTGTCCTGCAGATGTGCCTACAGAGGAACAATGTTCATGGAATTATTTAAATCCATTCTGCCTTTTGGCACCCCATATTTCCTTCCATGTTTCTGGTGGCTACTTGTGGGCTCTTTTTCCTCCTGTAGAACCCTTCATCCCCCCCCCAACTTCCTCGACAGCTCCTTGCCACACTCCATCTCATTCCGACATATATGGCTGGGGATGGAGGCGATCTACTCATTTTCCATAAGAGATTATGATTAGCAGCTAAAATTGTGACAGTGGAATACTGGGGGGGGGAAATCCACAGATAACTTAGATCTAAGGGATATTTCACTTCCGGCAGATGTTTACTTTGAAAGAAAAACTTGCAGGAGAAATAATAGCATAATAGTTTCCTTTCCCAAATGTCATCATACAGCTATGTGAAGCTGAAGATCACTCAATCGTTATTATGGTATTCATTAGTGCCTCTGAACCTGAAAGGCAGCCTCCTACATGAATGGTAACATTTAGGTGGCAGTGCTTGTTGCATGGCTTCTGTTCTAAGACTGACATAAAACTTGCTTTTCTTTTTTAGTATGTAATGGTTCATTATTGGAGCTGAGCAAAGCATATGAAGAGCTCATCTGGTGAGCAGACTGACATTTCTGTCTTTTGCAAGTAAATTCACCAATTTGGGGAGGGGGGACTTGTGTTCCTAATAGCAGATCAACTGGAGTAGATATGGTAAACTGTAGGCAGCTATCAAATCTGTGCATCTATCTGGGGTGGCTGAAAGCTTGGTTGAACTGAACAAGGATGGCGTGGAATGTTCTGTCAATGATACCATTTAGCAAAATCAAAGTGGGAACTATTCACATGTTTCAGACTACTAGTCATCAGTGGTTCTCAGCAAGGTGACCCCCATCTACACAAGAGGGGGGGTGCCTGCCTTTTAAAATTTCCCACACTGATCTGTACAACCACAATTATCAGCCATCTACCATGGGGGACCAAGGGTAAGTGTTGGCGGTAGACCCCGATGGGACATTTGGGTTTTAGCACCTGCCTGAGGGTACCAGGTGCTAAAGCGAGCCTTCCATATCATTATCCTTAAAGAGCACCCATATCTCTAGCAACTGTACACTGTTCAGCACATTGTGATTCAGACAATATATGGGAAGACGATATCTCCTGCTGTCACCATCATCAGGGCCAGCACCAAACTCCAGGAGCCCTCAACAGAGTACCAACATTGGCAGGAGTGGGGCAGCTATGCAGGCCCCAGTGTCAGCTGCTGCACAGGTTGCACAGGTCGGCAGTGATGAAGGCATTGGCGGTAGCTGCACAGACCCAGGCCGCAGTGGCGACACAGGCTCCAGCAGAGGCAACAGAGGCCCTGGTGAAGGCAGAGGCTTCAGCAGCGACCATGCAGGCTGCAGTGGCGACAGAGATGAGGAGGCCGCAGTGGGTGAGAGGGCTGTAGCCTCGGCCTGAAAGGCCCAACAGCTGAAGCAAGCGGGGTGGGGTGGGGAGTATGGGTCCCTGGGGGAGAGCAGTGGTGAGGGGAGGGGAGGGGAGGGGTGGATGGTGGTAAGGCGGTGTGTGTGTGTGTGTGAGAGAGAGAGAGAGAGAGAGAGAGTGAGTGTGTGAGTGTGTGTGTGTGTGTGTGTGTGTGTGTGTGTGTGTGTGTGTGTGTGTGAGAGAGAGAGAGAGAGAGAGAGAGTATCCATGTGTGTTTGGAGGTGCCTGGGGTGTATACCTGTGTGCTTGGGGATGCTGTAGCATGTGTCTGTGTGCTTTGGAATACCTGGGGTGTGTGTCTGTGTGCTTGGGAGCAGGGTGCTCTGCTCCCCAGTAGATCTATAAAATCTATAGTCCCAGGCTTACTTGGACTGTAAATTTATAAAATCTATAGATTGATCCAGTCCTGGTTCTAACAGGACCACCTATCTATACCTTTTATCCTATAGGCAGGGGTGATGCATTTTGGATAATTATCTTGGCTAATCATTAAAACATCATAATGTCAGCATTTTGCCTCATAATTTTTCCAGAAACATTCTTATTTCCCCAGGTAAATTAAAATACAAGATATAAGATATAAATTTAAATATAAATTTAAAATTGAATGAATTTTACAGAAAACAATACACATGAGAATATATCTCCTGTAGTGAAGACTGAAGGAGGGGGGAAGAAATCACTATTCTATAAAACAATGTTATATGGATATATGTTATATACTAAAGCTAACATTAGTAACAGACTAACTATTGGAAATGGTCCAGACATTGCTCTGTCCTGACAGAAGTCAAGAATTTAGAGGTGAATGGGTGAGCAGCAAAAAGATTTGATAAGAACATATTAATTTATGGTGTTTACATTTAGAATACTTGTCACCTCTATCAATTTGGCATGTTGGATAAGAACTGTAAGGGCCAAGCAAAGAATCCTCCACCAATCCAAAACTGAATTCAATAAGGGGAAATAAAAGATAGTTGTTTCAAATCTCCTGATGTTTGCAAGTTCTAGTGATATTTTTCTAGTTTGGTACAAACAGGGTGTTTAAAGAGCACAAAATGCTCCCTCCAAGTATTTACATCCTTCTTCACTGCTGCTTGAAGTCTCTTAGTTACTAAGTTACCTTTGTTTTTAAACCACAGTCTTCTTGCTTCCACACTGTAAATATGATGGCATCATGTTTCTACATTACTAATCACATTTGGCTACATGGTGATGTCACAACAATTCAGAGTGATTGGAGGAAACATTGCTCTCACTCTGATTTGTTCACAGGTCCTCCATCAAACAATCACCAAAAAAGGAGGCACTGTTTGGAGGAGAAAGGCAAAAGCTTTTGCAAAAAGCCCTAATTATTAATGGATTTTAGCTTCAAGAGATTCCTAGGTTATTGCCTCTCACTTTATCATTGGGTAATAAGAAGGACAATGTGACTACCCAGCATAGGAAAGTAGAAGACTTAGGTGAGAACATGAAGCCAAGTCTTTTAGCCCCATGTAATGTCCTATCCACTAGTCCAGTGTTCTTCAACTTTGGCTCCCCAGATATTTGTTGGACTACAACTCCCTTCATCCCTCACCATTGGCTAAACTGGCTGGGGATTTAGGGAAGTGTAGTTCAACAACACCTGGGAAACTAAAGTTAAAAAACACTGTGTTAATCTGCCTTTCCTGTATGGTTGAATTTTTGGTGACCATTTTAAGAGGATGGATGAGTAATTTTCAAACATTGGTGGCTGGATTTTGACTAGAGATTTAAAGGCCCAAGCAGGGAAACGGCGGGTGCAGAATTAATTTTTGATTTTCCATTTTTTCCTGATTTTTCCATTCCACGATCTGTGGCAGGGACCCTGCCACAGATCGCAGGGATCACAGACATCAGCCCCTTAGAGAAGCCTCTACTGCCATCTTGGTTGATGGCGGCCCTGCACGTGCAGCACTTGCAGCAGCAAAGATAGGAGAGAGGTAGGCGGAACAGGCAGAAGCTGCGCACCTGGGGCAGGCTGGTGCCGAAGGGCCCAGTCATGCCTAGTTCTGGCCCTGATAGGAACCACTTTACTTTCCAGTTAGGAAGGTTTTGCTCAAGAGTCTGTGACAGTTAAGAACTTAAGAAGAGCCCTATTAGATCAGGCCAGTGGCCCATCTAGTCCAGCATTCTGTTCTCACAGGGGCCAACCAGATGCCTATGGGAAGCTTACATGCAGCACAGCCTACCTGTGATTCCCAGAAACTGTTTTTAACGATTTGGCAGTTTATGGGTCTCTCAAAAAGAGTAGGATGAAATGCCAGGAACTAGGTTTTATAGAGCGCTTTTGCACTCAGGTCCTGCCTGTGGGCTTCCCATGGGCATCTGGCTGACCACTGTGAGAAAAAGATGCTGGACTAGATGGCCCAGTGCCAGTGGCCTAATCCAGAGGCTCTTTTTACGTTCTTATAGCAATATCTATGTAGGCTAGATCTCAGTGGCAGTTGTTATCTCCACAGAGAATGCAAGCATGTTAGAATCCTAGTGAGACTTACCAAGCTCGGCCTTTTTATACAAGCAGCTGAAATGCCACTGGGGATTTCATCTGTGTTTGATATTCTTTGGCTGCTCTCAGCAATACATTAATGGAAAGGCCCAAGCTTCGAATCTATCTTTACCACATCTCTCCATGAAACAAAATCAAACAAATAAGAGATGAGAACATAAAGTATAGCCTTCCGAAACTGTGAATTGTGTAAGAATGAATGTTTTATATGTGCCTCAGCAAGATGCAGGGAGTTTACACATGGCAATAGAGCTGCTCTGCATTACTGTTTAGTATGGGCAGGATCATGTAACAAATTTTCTGTTTTTTGTGGTCAAGAGGAATTATGGAGGAAAATTTTAGAGGCTCCCTCCCTCCTGCAATGCTCATTAGACTTTCTTTTGCATTTCACACATGCTGAATAACTGCCTTGCCCTGGGCCTTAGGCAAAGCTGATGATCCGATATTCTGCAAATGTGGCATGCATATATTTATATAAATATACATTTGTGGTGACAAAGAAAAAAGATCCCATATCCTTCCACATTTATGTGGATTTTTTTTAAATGCAGTGATATTTCTTCCAGTAAACAACTGTGAAATCAAAGAGGGTTGCTGAGGATATATAATGCTATAATTAGGTCTACTGCAAAATGAGCGCCTGAGGGGATGCAGCACTATATTACAGCCCACTATTCTCAGTCTCCCAAGCATTTTTCAATAGTCAGCCACAAATATCGGGAAACATATAGAGTGCTGTATCACAGGATGTAAAATACCTCCCTGCTCTGCGACAGCAAACAGAATTCCAAAGGTATACCTAAAGAGTGGAGTTAAGACAGTGGCATTTATTGTTTTATTTTTCATTGTTGTTGAAATCAACAGAAATGCTAACTGCTTCTCCTTTGTCTCCCTGCTCCCCATCCAGTTAAAACTCCCTGAATTTGCTTGTGATTCAGTGGCAGGCATTAGAAAATAGCAGCCATTATTGCTTACATTTCAACACCAGTATCATCAGTATACCTGAAGGTCTCAGAAGTACTAAATACATAGTGGTTTCTCTGCTGGCTGGCAGAAAGAACAGGAAGACAGACAGGGGCTGTCAATCACTTCAGGATATCTATATCTAGAGTACTGTTTGCACCTAAGGAGCAAAAGGTATGTGTTGGGGAGCAAGGGGGAGACAGACAAGCATTTAGTATTTAGAAATACTATAAGGGAAAAAAAAGAAAGGATTTGATTAGACTATTTCTTATTTGTTTTATGGCTTTTCTGGAGATGCTATTGACCTTATGATATGAATATAATCAAATGTAGAACCAAGCAAAGGTGTGATAGAAAGCAATGTATTTGTCATGGTAGCATATATGTTTAACATTCTGCTGGCATCATAGTAACATTCTGCTTGCTTCTACCAGCCCCTCAGCTAGCACATCTTTCGTATATGATCACACCCTTAATCTCAGAAAAAGCATATAAAATTCAAAGTGATAAGATATATGATGTCAAAGGTGCTTTCTTCATTTAGCTCCTGAATGGAAACAACACCTTTCTAAATATTTATCCATCTGTTAATTAGTTTTCTGGATTCAAGTTAATAGCATTTTCTATGGTCCCAAAAGACTTCTTTTTCTAGCAAGTTGGCAACATTCAACCTGACAGAAAAGCCCACATCACATCATTATGAGAAGAGATAAGCTTGGGTTGATTTTTGTCTAATAATAACTGATGGGAGTATTCCACAGTGCAAAGATTATAGGATTAAGGAGGGCAAAAGACTTTTAGGCTCATGACTGTGCAACAGTGTCACCCACTACACTCAGGCCCTGTGACTAGCAATATTAAGCCTATCACTGCATACTGAAAATTACCTTAAATCAACACTGAGCTCCATTATTAGGGTTGCCATATTCCAGTTCCACAAATCTGGGCATATTTTGCATATTATGCAGTTATGTAAATTAAGTATATTAATGGTTACATTGTCCAGTTGTTTTGTTTTTGTGCCTAATAATTACCACCAAAAACTGGGGGAGGATATGAGGAATCTTTTTTAAAATAAAACACCCTTACATTTTCAGCCTTAAATGCCTAGACTTTAGTTTCCAGTACTATGGAATATTGATTTATTAAGAGGATTTATATCCTGCCCTTCCACTGTTAAAAACAAGTCAAAATTCAGATAATAATTTTAGATATACTGTATGATAAGTTCTAGATCTAAATCCATTGTGCTACTGGTCCAACTTTGTAAATAATATTTCCCTGCTGATTTTGTTCCTTATAGTTCTTTAACGTCGTGTTGTAGCTTACTAATTCTGTATTGCAATACTGTGATGTTGGTCTGTACAGAAGACTGTAAATATATGGAATATCTCTCACTGACTTGTGAAACTTTATACTGAAGAGCTATGCTAAATGAAGCAGGCAGAATAGCCTTAACTGGGAACAATAACAATATATTCCAGGGCTATGGGACATTCTGATAATATTCTCAGTATGAGGTAGTGAAAGAAAATGAACAAAATCTATTTGAATTACTCCACATATCTCTTTTTTTAAAAAATATATATACATAGAAAATCTAACAAACATAAAAAATAATTAAGGCTGCAATCCAATACACACTTACCTGGGAGTAAGTCTCATTGAAACCAATGGAGCTTACTTGAGTAGACATGTATTGGATTGCACTGTAAATGATACAAGTTTACTAGTCTCAAAAAGCACATCTAAAGTACATTTAAAAGTACATCTAAAGAGACAATCTGATCATGTACTCTACTACAGCAATCAACACATTTATTCTGTTCCTCTAAAAAGATATATTTTGTCCCTCTACATTTAATATTTACTCCTCATCTTTTTAACTCTGTTTTAAAAAACCTGTAGGATAACTCAGGGGGAGAGGGGTTTTAATATGTGATCAGTGCAATTTGTAGCAGTGTACTACACAAGAGAATGTTATTATAAACTATGAATCAAAGTCTATGTAGAACATTGGTGTGATATTAGAGTTACCCAAGATAAAAGGTTTTAAATCTTTTACAGAAATTGTGAAAGGATTTTAGACTTGATTTTGTAGACTAGACAAGAGATTAGCAGGACCTCCTCTATGTCTAAAGTATGCTTTTACATTGATCCCTTTGGGTTGAACATTGCCTGGGACTCAGGAGCTGCCAGTCTCCCCCCCCCCCAGGGCCCATGGCATGACTCGGATCACACATGAGAAACACCATCCCCTGGACTCACCATAGCAACCTGACCAAGCAAAGGGCGGCTGCGGTAACAACAAAAAATTACTTGCGGGCAGCATGTGCACCCGCCAAAACTCTAAAAGAAAAAGCAAAGAAGAGGTGTAGGCTTAATGGGCTCTGTGGATGGAGACTGGCATCATTCTAAAGCCCTGGTCATCTCTATGGTGAAAACTCTAAATACTTTGCATTGGAAGTCTGGGCAAAATAGGCAGAAAACTACCTCCACGTTTTGCCTTCTATCTCTGGATCCACAAGGGCTAGAGACTAGCTTTTTTTTTAATGAAAGCTGAGAATCTGGGCCACCTAATGGGCTAAGCAGGCACCAGGTGGCATGGACAGAACCTGGGTAAAACCCGGCTAACCGGGCAATATGGCAACCCTATCCATTATACCATCCTGAACTTCAGTAATTGGTATTGTTCATTAAAGCAATCAATCTGAGGATGTGGAATAGAAATGCAAATCAAGAGGTCAGAACATGCTCTTCAGATGTTGACCAGCTGGGATTTGAACCCAGTGTTTGCAGATCTACTACCCCTTGTGGTGAGCCACAGAGCCAAAATGTAAGGGGAAAGGGAAGTGACTCTATTGCTATCTACCCAGGAAATCTGTTCATTAGTCCTTCTGATCCAGATACTAATACTTATTTTATTTATTTATTTATTTATTTATTTATTTATATCCCACCCTTCCTCCCAGTAGGAGCTCAAGGCAGCAAATAAAAGCACTGAAACACTTTAAAACATCATAAAAATACGTTAAAATATATTAAAACAAAACAACTTTAAAAAATTCTTTAAAAAAGCTTTAAAAAAGCTTTTGAAAAAAGAAAAGGCCTAGTTAGCTCTTTGCTTTGACAACAGATTCTGCCATTACTCTGTATGACTATTTAGTCTCTTTCTAGGTGCCTGTTCACTGATTTTACTGCCAATATTCCTCATACTTTACAGGTTTCTCTGAGACTATAAGGTGCTTTATCTACTTGCCAGCCTGTCTACTTGCCTGAAGCCATCTTTCAGGACTAAATTACACAATAGTACATAAAAAACTTGTATTTTTTAAAATCAAATTACAGACACATGGAGTCATATCCTATCCCTTATACAGTGAGGGCGAGACTTACCTCTTCCATTTCCAGCCTTGATCAGACTGGAAATCACCCCTCCTGTGTGGCTGGGAAATTTAGGAGCGAAATTCCTCCTGTAATCAATGGAATACCTCCATGAAAGGCCCTATCTGTGTGGGAGGGGTGGTTTCTGTTCTGAGCAGAACTGGGAAGGGAAGACGTAAGATTCTTCTATCTGCTACATTTATAGTAGGAGATAAAAAGGAGAATAGGAGTTGAGGAAGGTTGGTGGGGAAGATGGCGGTTTAGTTAGACACTAAACGCAGAGCTCCACTTCTTAGTATCCTTTATCATTTTAAAGCCTCCATTTGAAGGTTAGTAAACTACTACGTCTCAGCCGAGATCCTTTATTAACTATATATTACCAGAGACTCGGAAAATAACCTTTTTTGTGTGATCTGAGACATCATCTCCTCTTCCCCCGCTAATTAATGACTGACAACAGCCCCCAAGCCATCTGAGACCTCTGAAGACGGAGCCCACTAAGAACAAACTGCTTTTGGCTGGAATCGCGAGTGCATTTTACAAGTCCCTTAAATGGTTCAAACACGGAAAAGGTGTTATGAACAAGATCAAAGCTCTCAAAAGACTCCTGATATGTCTGGAAAAAGGGACTCCCAACTCAAAATCACAAACTTTTTTTTACTAAGTCAAGAGGACAAAACAAAAAATAAAGAACTATGTACAGCAGGGAAACCTTTCGACATACCCCTAAAGGAATATCACTGCCCCAGACTGGAAACAGCCAACAAAGAAATCACTACGACTGAAAACGCGGAGGAACTTCAAAGTTTGGAGCATGAAACAATCATGGAGTCCCCACTTGATCAGATGCTACCTTCCAACTCGGCACAGACCTCCAAGCTTGCGTTGCCGCTGACTCCTGCTCCCTCTGTGGATAGACCATTACAATCAACTTCAAGTGCCTCTCTTGATGATTTTATTGCAGTCCTTGATAATCAGAACCTGTCTTTTACACATCCTCACCATTCTTCAGCTCGCCCCACAGAGACCATAGATAATAAAGATATCGAGCAATTAGGCCAAAAACTCTTGCTAACAGGCCAAAAGTGTCTACAGCTACAATCGGCAATTGCTGCCAAGGAAACCGAGAACATCAAAGCCCTTTTAGATGAAGCAGTTGGGCTATTAAAATCTCAAACGGAAGAACTGGTTAAACTCCACCCCTTTTTATACAGCCTCTTGAATTCTCACAATTTAACAACCATGCTGAAGACTTCAAAGAACAAGAACCCCCGTTCAATACTTAAAAGAAAAAAATTAAGATGTACTAAAAATTATAAATTTTCAAGAAGTGAGCTGCTAAATTTCCAGAAACGTTTTAATCGACTTCACCGAATCATTAACTACCAGCAAACAGAACTACAAATGACGAAAATGACTATCTCTCCGCCAGAATTACAAATCCCTGAACCAGGGAGAATATTCTGCGCAACTCAAACGGAAACTCCGCTCGAATATACGACTTGTTTGAATATGTCAGTTATGCCCCCTGCTTTCAACTTGAAGGATAAAAGCGGGAATTACTCCATAAAGGACAAAAAACTCCACCCAGGGACAAAATCGGAACACTGGCTCCTGAAACACAGTCCCAATACACTTGCTATATTGAACCTGCCAATCCCCAGAATCAAAGAAAATGAAGCTAAAAGGAAACAAAGAATCTGCAACGCCCTTCAGTCGCTAGGTCTGAAAGTGCTCTGGCCTAGCGATATACTGAATGTGGAGAACTTATATAATTCATCTATGAATACATCTATTTTATTAACTCTAGTATCTTCTGATGTTACTGCCCGAATAATTGCAAATAAACCTTTTTTTAGCTCCCGAGGAATAATTGTTCAAAGGCATTTTACAAATTTAGCAAAACCCTTACCTCTACTCATTAAAAGAAAAACACCATCGATAAACTCTCCTTTACAAAATGAAAATGGGGATTTCCCTCTGACAGAGGAAACTATACCTCTAAATCTTGGAACTTTGGCCTCATATCCAAATCAGATCCCCTCTCTCAGTCTACTTCACCAAAATATCATCTCCTCGTCAGTAGGGCTTTCCATTTCAACAAACGAGAAATCCTATCCGATCTCCTTAATACAAGAAGAATCAAGCCTTGAATTATTGAACTTTACTTCTGCTGACCTTATCACATTAGACGCGGTAAGTTCCTCTCCGCTCTCTGTCCCTTCTACTGGGTCGCCCATATTACCTGTTAGTATAGAAATCATTAAGATGGACCAAGAAAAAACTTTTGACTTTTCATGCGAGGGTGAGGAGGAATTAACAAATTGCTTTCACACGTTCACCGATCTCGAACAGACTATGGTAATTAACAAACTGCAGAATCTTTTAACAATTCTTAGGAACAAAAGGACAGGCTCTGGTTCTTTGGAGGATTTCGAACTGGGATCTCCTCCCAGTGGCTTGCCTCCACTTTCAAAAACTGTATCAAATGTATCCCCACACTATTCAAATGTATGTATACCCAGCTCAAGTTGTGAGATAATAGTACACGAAAATTCTGAGTTAGACTGACAAACTCTTTTCCTACCACCTAAAACCCTGACTCTGCCCCCTATTAAAGAAACCAACTTTAACTTAACCTCAGAGGGCGAGTTCCCCCTTTATGAGAGGGAAATAAATGGGAATAAGAAATTTAATCAACTTAAAATTGTTTCTTGGAATGTTGCTGGCTGGGTATCCAAACTAAATTGCCCAGAATGTGTAGAATTTCTGAGATCGCTAGACATAATATGCATCCAAGAAACTTGGTGCTTAAACAACATAGCCCTGCATAGTTTTGAGACTGTAGAATTATCGGCTAAACCAGCACTAACCAGAGGTAGACCTAAGGCTGGATTAGCAATCTTGATCTCTTCTAAATTAGATGTTAAAATTACAAAATTAAACTCCTGCGATGATTTCGCAATAGCAGCCCTATTAGAGACAAATACCCTATCGATCGTAATAATAAATATATACATTCCACCCTCCACTCTTAAGAACACCACAACCTCTATTTGGAACTATTTGGAAAACTATATCATAAATTTAGAACAAAAACATCCAAAGGCCCATTTATTAATCATGGGAGATCTGAATGCAAGAATAGGTCCAAACAATGATATTCTGGCCTTATCCCCCTTATGGGGCGACATTGACAATGATGATCTAAAGCCACAATATAACAGAAGTTCCAAGGATCAGAAGATTAATTATGCTGGGATATGTTTAACTCAACTGGCAGCGCGACTAAACCTTGAGATACTTAACAGACGTGAGGGGGTAGATAATTTTGCAGAATATACTTTTATTTCCGGATGCGGAAGTAGTGTGGTCGATTACATGCTGACACCTCCTACTTTATTACCATACATTAACAACTTTTCAGTGGGGGATAGGCTAGAAAGCAATCACCTCCCCCTATTACTCAATCTTTCTTTAACTGACAAGCATAATCTCCTTGCAAAATCTCGTAGAGAAAATCTAGCTTCTCCAATATATTATAGGAGAGCATATTGGAATCCCAGTACTAGCAATAAAATTGAGAGATTCCTAGTCTCCTCACAAGCTTCTACACTAAGGAACTGTATAATGGAATCAAATACAATCTCAGAAAGTTTAATAGATTATTCTTCATTATCCTTAGCCCTAGGAAATCTTTTGAAGGTGTCTAATCAACTGCGCCAACTAATCTCTGTAAAATACCCCAGTTGGTTTGATAAAGAGTGTAAAGATGCCAAGCAGATTTTAAGAGGAATATATTACATCTACAGAGAGGCAGATGGTAAGACACTCCCTCCTGAATACTACTCCGCAAAAAGAAATTATAAAAAGGTAATCGCTCTTAAAAAGAGACTGGCACAACAGGATAATTGGAAGGCGCTAATAAATGTGTCATTAAACAATGACTCTAAGCTGTTTTGGGCCCTAGTCACCAATGCCCTAGGATCAAATGCGCCCTCACAATGTAATATTTCTCCTGAATTATGGGAGCACCACTTTTCTACACAGTTTTCAAATTATAAAAACAAGTCCCACAGTTCTACTTTCCTAGTGGACATTTGTACTTTACCAGATTGGCCTCCGGTCGAACAAGATGAAATAGTCCTTTTGATCAATAATCTTAAAAAAGGAAAAGCCCCGGGAATTGATGCAATCCTCCCAGAAATGTTAATAAAAAATATTCAATGGTGGGCCCCATTACTTACATCCCTTTTTACACAAATAAATTTGACAGGAAAAATTCCATCAAATTGGCTTGAAGCAGTGATTATACCAATATACAAAAAAGGGGACAGGGATGATCCTGCAAATTATAGACCCATTAGTCTCCTTTCTGTTGTGGGCAAGGTATATGCCAGCCTTTTAAATGTAAGACTCCAATCCTGGTTAGAAGAGGAACACATTTTAGGCAGAGAACAAGCAGGTTTTTGCAAAAAATAGATCTACCATTGACCACTGCCTAATCTTAAGCTTTTTGGCAGAAAAATACATGCATGGCACAAATAGCGGCCTAAATGTTGCTTACATGGACCTTAGGATGGCCTTTGACTCAGTCCCAAGAGATCTACTTTGGACAAAACTAAATGCGACCTCAATGGATAAAAGACTGCTACTCCTGATAAGACAACTATATAATTGTACTTCATTAAGGGTGAGATATGGAATAAACAGAAATCTAACTAAATCTATTCCTGTAAACATAGGGGTTCACCAAGGCTGTGTTTTGGCTCCCTCTTTATTCAATCTCTTCCTCAATGATTTAAGTAATGAATGCCATAATGAAAACCTGCATTCTCCTAAAATAGCAGGAGTGAGTTGCCCCATGCTTCTCTATGCAGACGACACGGTACTGATGTCTTTTTCCGAAATCGGTCTCAAGCGCCTCCTCCGAATTTTTATAAATTATTGTGAAAAAAATTATCTCTCTATTAACTTTAACAAATCTAAGGTAATGGTTTTCTCCAAAAAGAGACTGAATACACAATGGAAAATAAAGGACAAAATGTTTGAACAGGTCAAAAAGTATAAATACCTTGGAATTATATTTTGCTCTACACTTTCCTGGACCTCCCATATCCGGGCTGCAATACAAGCTGCTTATAACACCATTAGAGTTACAATCAGATTTTTTCATACCAAAGGTGGCCGTTTTATTCCCGCTGCACTAACAATTTTTAAAACCAAAATCCTCTCACAATTGTTATATGGTATCCCAATTTGGATTTTAAATTTCCACAATAAAATAGAAACATTACTCTCAAGCTTCCTCCGTTCTATTTTTGGACTTCCAAAATGTGCCTCGCCTGCTGGCCTTCGCCTAGAGGCCGGAATCTCCTCAATAGAATGTACAGCCTGGAAACAGGCCTATAGGTTTTGGCTTAAAATAGCTTATTCTGAGCCCCGTTTAGGGCTCTTGCACCTAATTTGGAAAGATCCCTTCGAAAGTACATGGACCAAAACCTTTAGTGGGAAGCTAAAATACCTAGGCCTGTCTCTTGAACTATTATCATCTTGGAACCTAGCGATGGCTAAGTCTACCATCATCCAACGATTAAAGGATATTGACCAACAATATCTAATCTCAAAGGCTCACACATCATGCTCCCCAATGCACTTTTATTTAAGTTTCCGTTTTCCATCTTCAGCAATATATCTGGAAGAGTTAACCTCCTCACACTATAGATTTCTGTTCTCTCGTGCCAGATTCAACTGTCTACCATCAGCTCTCTTAACGGGTCGTTATCAAGGTATCCCGCTAGAAAGACGCTACTGTATTTGTAATCAGAATTTACCTGAAACCCTGGAACATGTCCTACTTAACTGTGAGATATACAATGTTCCAAGAGTTAAATTAATTCTACCATCCATTTCTACCTTTTCTGATAGAACACCAGAATGGATTGTTCACTTTCTTTTGTCCGATAAAGACAAAACTCTAACAGAACTAGTTGCCAAATTTCTCTATGTATCACAATCCATACGTAAAAACCAGGTTCGAAATATGCACTTTTGATTTAATGACTTATTTTAATTCTCTGTTCTTGACAAATTGCTAGACGAAGAATTTTGCCTATTAGCTTAAAACTGAACTTTGGCTTATTTCTATCTTGTTTTACTTTTAATTCTATTACTGTTAAATGTACTTACCTGTATATTTAAATTGTATATAACCAGCTTGGGTCTAATAATAAATAAATAAATATAATTTGTAGTAGGAATTGTACTCCCACACCTGTAATTTCATTAACAAAGATCCAACATGTAGTTGCACACTATACGGTAAGTGTATTTATTTATTTACTTATTTTATTTTATTTCATTTTTAAACCGCCCATAGCGAATAGCTCTCTGGGCGGTGTACAAAAGATTGAAAGTACAGAAATACAAAATATCACAATAAATAAACTGAAACAAAGAGATTTAAAATTGTAACATTAAACGCTTTAAAATGCCTGGGAGCATAGCCAGGTCTTAACCTGGCGCCGAAAAGATAGAAGCGTCGGCACCAGGGTATTTCTTCGGGGAGGCTATTCCACAATTCGGGGGCCACTACAGAAAAGGCCCTAGATCGAGTAACTGTCCTCCGGGCTTCCCGATGGGTTGGTACCCGGAGGAGGGCCTTAGACGCTGAGCGAAGTGACCGGGTCGGTTCATAGCAGGAGAGGCATTCCACAAGATACTGCGGTCCCACGCCGTGTAAGGCTTTATAGGTCAAAACCAGCACCTTGAATCTGGCTCGGAAGCAAATAGGTAGCCAGTGCAAACGGGCCAGAACAGGTGTTATATGCACTGACCAGCTGGTCCTTGTCAGCAGTCTGGCTGCTGCATTTTGCACTAGCTGAAGCTTCCGAACTGTCTTCAAGGGCAGCCCTATGTAGAGCGCATTACAGTAATCCAACCTAGAAGTTACCAGAGCATGAACAACTGAGGCGAGGTCATCCCTGTCCAGATAGGGGTGTAGCTGGGCTACCAACCGAAGGTGGTAGAATGCATTCCTTGCCACCGTGGCCACTTGCGCCTCCAGAGACAAGGAAGGATCGAAAAGAACCCCAAGACTACGAACCTGTTCCTTCAAGGGGAGTGTAACCCCATCTAGAACAGGGTAAGCATCCACCATCTGGGCAGGGAAGGCATTCACCAACAGTGTCTCAGTCTTGTCTGGATTGAGTCTCAGTTTATTAGCTCTCATCCAGTCCATTATCGCGGTCAGGCAGTGATTCAGCACATCCACAGACTCACCTGTAGAAGATGAAAAGGAGAAATAGAGCTGCGTGTCATCAGCGTACTGGTGGCAACGCACTCCAAAACTCCTGATGATGGCACCCAGAGGCTGCATGTAGATGTTAAAAAGCATGGGGGACAAAACCGACCCCTGAGGGCCTCCACAATGGAGAGTCCAAGGAGTCGAGCAATGTTCCCCAAGTACTACCTTCTGGTGACGATCCGCCAAGTAGGAGCGGAACCACTGCCAAGCAGTGCCTCCAACTCCCAACTCCGCGAGTCTCCCCAGAAGGATACCATGGTCGATGGTATCAAACACCGCTGAGAGATCAAGGAGAATCAACAGAGTCACACTCCCTCTGTCCCTCTCCCGACAAAGGTCATCATACAGGGCGACCAAGGCTGTTTCAGTGCCAAAACCAGGCCTAAAACCGGATTGAAACGGATCCAGATAATCGGTCTCATCCAAGAGCACCTGGAGCTGACCGGCAACCACCCGCTCCAGAACCTTGCCCAAAAAGGGGACATTCGCCACCGGTCTATAGTTGTTCAGGTCATCTGGGTCTAAGGAAGGTTTCTTTAAGAGAGGTCTTACTACTGCCTCCTTGAGGCTACTAGGGACTACTCCCTCACTCAAGGAGGCATTTATCACTTCCTTGGCCCAGACGGTGGTAGTAGTCCTGCTAGCCTTCACTAGCCAAGATGGACAAGGATCTAGAGCAGACGTGGTCGCCCGCACCAATCCAAGTACCTTGTCCACTTCCTCAAGCTGCACCAACTGGAACTCATCCAATAATGAAAGGCAAGACCATGTTCTGGACACTTCAATGGATTCGTCTGTCATAACATCGGAGTCTAGGTCCCTACGGATGCATGCGATTTTATTTTGGAAGTGCCCTGCGATGTCGTTACAGCGAGCTTCAGATGTTTCAATAGTATCTCGAGGACCAGAATGTAAGAGTCCTCGTACAACCCTAAAAAGCTCTGCAGGGCGGCAGAGAGATGTCCTGATAGAGGCAGCGAAGTGAAACTTCTTCGCCGCCCTTACCGCTTTTATATACGACTTAGTAGAGGCACTTACCAAAGCATAACTGCATCCGTCTGGAGTTCGTCTCCATCTGCACTCCAGCCTCCTTCTCTCTTGCTTCATCACTCTCAGCTCCGGGGTATACCACGGAGCTGTATGAGCTCTGCATCGAAGAGGGCGCGCGGGAGCAATCGTGTCAATAGCCCGGGCCATCTCCGTATTCCACAGTTCGACCAAGGCCTCGACAGGAGCGCCAGTACTATCAGCTGGAAAAACTCCCAGAGCCGTCTGAAAACCAATAGGATCCATAAGCCTCCGAGAGCGGACCAACTTAATAGGTCCCCCACTCTTGCAGAGGGAAAGAGTCGTCGTAAGTCTAAAACTCAGCAGGCGGTGATCTGTCCATGACAATGGAGTAGATGAAAAACACCCCACCTCCAGATCACCATTTCCATGACCAGTGGCGAAGATCAAATCAAGAGTGTGACCCGATACATGCGTTGGGCCAGTAACAAATTGAGACAGCCCCATGGTTGTCATGGAGGCCATGAAGTCCTGAGCCGCCCCAGATAAAACAGTCTCGGCATGAATGTTGATGTCCCCCAACACCACAAGTTTGGGGGACCTCAGCAATACCTCCGAGAGTATCTCTGTCAGCTCAGCTAGGGAAGCTGTTGGGCAGCAAGGTGGGCGGTACACCAACAGGATTCCCAGTCTGTCTCCTTGACCCAGCACAAGGTGGAGGCACTCTAGACCAGTCGCCATCTGGACAGGATGCCTGGTGAGAGAGAAAGTACTCCTATAGACCACAGCGACCCCGCCTCCCCGACCCTCAGGTCTACCATAGTGCTGCACCGTATACCCAGGTGGACAAAGCTGAGAGAGAGCAACTCCTCCCTGCTCACCCACCCAGGTCTCGGTTAGACACGCCAGGTCGGCACCCTCATCCACAATTAAGTCATGGACAAGGGAGGTTTTATTATATACCGACCTGGCATTCAAAAGCAGCACCTGGAGATCTAAGGGCTGGCTGATAGAACAACCAGCAGTTCTGTGGCCTTGAGGAGAACCGGAACAAGGCACAGACACAACTTGTCTGGGGCGAGTTCCCCTTACCTGGCACGTTCTCCTCCTAGCGCCATACCTCCCATAACCCGTCACTACGCTAATTGGGGCCCCCGAAAGCCTCCCCGTTAAATGCAAAATATGCTCTCCCAGGCACATATTTAAAAATACTAAAACACAACAGGCACATTCACACAACAACACATAAAATACACATAAACGCACACAAACACATCCACACAATCTCATTCACACGCACAAACAAACAAACTAACTAACAAGTTAAAATACACCCAAACATCAACACTAGCACCCGGTATTAAGAATACTCCTCCGCATCAAACTTCGTCCATAAATAATATCTGCAAATAAAGTTGTAAAATATCTGCCCACGACCCAATAAACAAACAAACAAGTAAGCAAGCCAAAAGGGTAAAACACGCCCCAAGCAGCGAACTTGAATGGAGTGGCGGCAAGCAGGCAGAAAGCCACGATGAAACAAAGACATGGGAGCAGGCAGAAGCAACGGAGCCCAGCAGCAACGATCCAGCGATGAAACAACAACAAGGAGCAGGCAGAAGCAGCCGAAAGAATGTCCGAGCAACAGCGGCACGAAGGCCCCGGCAGCAGTGGAAAAGCAATGGGCTACGATGATGTTCCAGCAGCGACACGGCCCGCAGCGGCGGGGGCGACGGCGGTGGCGGCAGCACAAGCCGCAACGATGACGACCCGGGCGAGAGCACAGCCCGCAGCGGCAGAGGCGGCAGTCACAACGCCCGCACACGGGCGGGCCCGCAACAACGGCGGCGACAGCACCAGCCGCAGCGACGGCGCCCCGGGCAGCGACACAGCCCGCAGCGGCACACGGGCGGGCAAGCGCCGGTAACAGCAGCACAGGCTGCAACGAAAAGCAATGGCCCAGCCTCTGCGACGGCACTCCGAAGAGCGGCCCGACCGCCGCAACAACGGCACCCCGGCAGCACGGCACGGCCCGCAGCTGCAGCGATGAAACAGAGCCACAACGCCCAGGCAGCAACACAACCATGACAGCGGCAGGCGGGCAAGTGGCGGCAGCGGGCAGGCGGCGGCAGCGGCACAACCCAGCAACGACGCCCGCACACAAGCAGCAGCAAAGCCCCAGGCAGCACAGCCCGCAAGGACGACAACAGCGGGTAACGGCGGTGACAACGGCCCCAGGTATGCAGCAATATTCAGCCCGTAGTGACAGGCAGACAAAATGAGAAAAACTACAAGGTGGAATTCTCCCTTCCCCCTGCACAACTTTTAAAGATACAGAAGACTGTTTGGTTGCCAGGCCCAGCCTCCTTGTGGTTTTTCCCATTACAGAGTTGCAAGAACACCTGCACTTGGCTGTCTTTCTCTTCTCCTAAAGATACAGGATCAGTCTCAGGCCTTGAACCTGGCAACCCTACAAGAGAGAGACAACCTGGCCCAGTCCATTAGCCAGTGGAAGCAGCTGCTGTGAGCTTGCCTTCCCCTCCTCTTCCAGTTGCCCTCAACCTGGGGAGATGAAGGGAAGCACATTGTGCAATTCACCAAAAGAACAGGGGCTCCTGGGTCAGTTTAGCACCTCGGTCCAAGCAAGACCATCAGTAAGGACAGATCAGACTGGCTCCAACTGGATAAAATTGCCTGGATATCTAACTGGACAAATATATAACAAAATGTTTTAATTGTTATAGGTGATACATTATAGCAAGAGTTCATTTCTTGCTGAAGTGCATTTTTATAGCATACTCCCTTGCTCTAGGAATCCAGCTATTTGACCAACAGTTGAGATAAAACACAGAGTGGAACTTTGCTTGCTGCACTGTATTCAATCACAAAAACTGGTAAAGCACAACTGAGAAATGATAAGCTGATATTATCAGAGGTTAGAGGAGCCTAACTCCCTAGAACATAAGCATTCCCAATAGTAGCAATCTTTCAATACCAAAGTGTAAAAAGTAAAAAAAAACCTTTATAATCCTGTTTTTTAATTTGCCACACATGGAGATAAAAAAGCCAAAATGTGGTTGGGGGTCACTACATATGTGGGATTTTAGGGATCTCCTATTTTGCTTGAAAAGATTATGCCTTGGAAATATCTCAGCTATACATACTTTAAAGCTGTGTAAGATCAAAAATTGGAATATTTTTAATTAACACAATCCACATAAAGTTAAGCCTGCTTACACCCTCAGGTATTATTACAAAATGAATAGTTTGCAGGTACAAACCCACCATTAAACTCTGTAGGTTTCCAACAGTTTCTTTATGTTTCACTGAACTCTTGAGATTACAAATGGATGTTCACACACAAAACTCGGTGTGTGTGTGTGTGTGTGTGTATCAAAGAAGAATATAGAAGCATAAGAATTGCCTACACTTTGAGCCATTGCAGGATTGATGAAAGTCTAGGAAAAATGCCCCCCCATTCACCCTGGAGGTACCCCCAAGAAAGCTCACCAGGTGGGGGAGGGTGGTAGCACTCAGCCCTGAACCAAGAAGAGATGTAGCAGACCTAGAGGCATTCTAGGGAAATGAAGAAGGGGGTTGCTGCAGCCTCACTCTCCTATTTTTTTAATGTTAAAAATTTAAGGGGATTCCAGCAATTGGCATCAGTCACAATGGGCCCTAGCATTTGCCCTATTATGCTGTGTGCTGACACCAGGCCTGTGTATGCTAAGTCAGCATTGGGATCTGTTTAGTAGAGCACTCTGTCTCCCATAGGGGCCAACTAGAGAAGATCAGAAGCAGCGCAAGATGGAGATTGCCAGCGCCTTTTGTGCCCCCTGCCCACCCCTGCAGTATCAAGCAATCATCCAATCTTCTCGTGGCCACACAGATGGGAATATATACAAAGACTGAAATGTGACCGTTTTGGTTAACATGTTCCCATATGAAAGAATCTGGTAGCATGTTGTAAAAATGATCAATATACATAATGAACTTCAACATGTGCAATGCAGAGTCTCTTCCAGAATCCGGAAGAGAGCATCATAGCAGTTAAGCATTCCAACAAGATTGCTTTAGACATGTAAGCGATGTGCAAGGGCGATTCCACGTCTGAAAATTGTAATATGACACAAATGCCTAGGGAGGAAAATCTTTGAATAACGCTTTGAGCAGTTTAAACAAAAGCCTCTGTGACAGCAATCCTGATGAGCTCTAATGGTTATAGCTTGCCATTTACAACACAATCTGATGCACATCTACTCAGAAGTAAATCCTACTGAATTCAGTGGGACTTACTCTCAGATAAGGCATAAATTGCAGGATCAGTCTCCCATCTAATCCTTTTAATATGGATGAATTTCAGGCATTTCCCCTGGAGATGTAGACAAGGCTCTTGAAGGAATATGGTCAACTGCTTCCTTTCTTATCACTCATAACTAATAACATCTGGCAGGAGAGGACAGATTGGCTATGTATATAATGACCCATCAATGACCCATTAAGAGAGGGGATCCCAGCCATCTTGAAAGAAGATTGTTTAATTATTGGTCAAGTGTGGAGGATCTTCCTCGGCAAGGTGTTCATTATGTGGATCTATTTCAGTCCTGGATTTGGCATAGGAACAACCTGGTCATAGAATCATACAACAGTAGAGTTAGAAAGGACCTATAAGGCCATCAAGTCCAACCCCCTGCTTAATGCAGGAATCCAACTTAAAGTATACCCAACAGGTGGCTGTTCAGCTGTCTCCTGAATGCCTCCAGTGTTGCAGAGCCCACCATATTCCTAGGGCATTGGTTCCACTGTCTTACCGTTCTAACCTAACAAGAAGGTTTTTTCCTGATGTTCAGCCAAACTCTGGCTTCCTGTAACTTGAGCCCATTATTCCATGTCCTGCACTCTGGGATGATCAAGAAGAGATCCTGGCCCTCCTTTGTGTGGCAACCTTTCAAGTACTTGAAGAGTGCTATCATATGTCTCCTCAGTCCTCTCTTCTCCAGGCTAAACATGCCCAGTTCTTTCAGTCTCTCCTCATAGGGCTTTGTTTCCAGTTCCCTGATCATCCTCGTTCTCCTCCTCCGAACCTCTTCCAGTTTGTCTGCATCCTTCTTAAAGTGCAGCATCCAGAACTGGATGTGGTATTCAAGATGAGGCCTAACCAGTGCTGAATAGAGGGGAACTAATACTTCATGCAATTTGGAAACTATACTTCTATTAATGCAGCCTAACAAATAGCATTTGTCTTGCTTGCAGCCACATTGCACTGTTGGCTCATATTCAACTTGTAATCAACAACAATTCCAAGATCCTTCTCACATGTCTTATCACTGAGCCAACTATCCCCCATCTTATAACTATGCATTTGGTTTCTTTTTCCTAGGTGTAAAACTTTGCACTTATCCCTGTTAAATTTCATTCTGTTGTTTTCAGCCCAGTGCTCCAGCCCATCAAGATCACTTTGAAATTTGTTTCTGTCTGGTATTAGCTATCCCTCCCAGTTTTGTATCATCTGCAAATTTGATAACCATTCCCTCCACCTCCTCATCCAAGTCATTAATAAAAATGTTGAAGAGCACTGATGGATGACATGCACCTGGAGGGCAAGGGGCAACCTTATTAATTGTCCTGGACTTTTCATTGGCACTCATACCATTGACAATGGTATCCTTCCTGATGGTCTGACTCGAATGGGAATAGGAAACACCACACTCTGGTGGCTACATTGTCACCTGGTAGCTCAGATCCAAAAGGTGGTGCTAGGAGAACATTCTGTATCCTATGCTTAAATCTTTGAAATTCTACTGTTTTACTCCTTTTCTGCTTTATGTTGTTTACCTTATATTCATGTATGTGTGTGCATAGTGTGTGTGTGTCCGTGTACTCATGGTGTATGTGTGCTCACACATCTGCACGTATACATGCATGTGCACAGAGTTTTGGATTATCAATCTCTTTTGGAAAGCTGTGAAGGATAGAATCTAGAAGGGGGTTCCATTCATTGGTAAAAGACATAACCAGCAAACAGGGAAAGCCAGAGTGGTATAGTGGTTAGAGTGTTGGACTGGAACCTGGGAGACTAGTGTTCGAATCCCCACTTGGCTATGACCTGGGTTACCTTGGGGCAATCACTGACTCTCAGCCTAGCCTACCACACAAGGTTGTTCTGAGGATAAAAAATCATATTTGTATGCCACCTTGTGCTCTTTGAAGGAAAGATTTATTTAATAATAAATAAATAAATAATGCCTCTGTTAAATTGAATGGGCTTCCACATGTGCCTTGGATGTCCTCCACTTATATGAAATTCCTGGACGAAGGCAATTGGGTTACAAAATTCACGAAAAGGTTATTTTTATCCCCCAAAAGCCCTAATTCATTAAAGGTACACATGCACAAAATGCTGTGTTAATAGATTTGAGCTATAGCAGGAGTTTATAGAATGCAATAACTTGAAAGAGAATATTCTGTTTGACACTTCCTAATGTCAGAGAAAACAGACACAGTACCCATTTATCACCCAGACGTAGAACAAATGTATGATTGAAAGCAGAAAAGTTGCTATCATTTCTGAATGTGTTCCACATTTCTTAGCTCCACTGAAGTGCATGTTTGACCATTTACATTTGCTATGCCAGAACTGGAATTTTTCAAGGTAAATTAGGAGCAAGACGGGGATTCATATTTCAGACTCTCCCATGTGAAAGCAAAAAATAAGTGTCTCCTGGGTGCTGATCATTTCCACCACTGCTGTTTGCAGTTTTACTGCTTTTCCCATCCAGCTGAGAAAATATTTTGCTGTGAAACATTTAGCTGAAGAATGTGGGAGCTGACAAGTATCTGATACATCCTCTGTAGTGGGCTTTTCTAAGCAGATTAACATTTTCAGGTGTCTTAGCAATAGCCAAAACAAACTGTTAACAAACACATAGTATCAAAATAGCTTTCTCAGTAGGCTTGGTATGTTTGGATCACCTAAAATCACAATTCTTTGCTTGGCTCAATATGATAAGCGTAAGCTCTTCCAAGTGTCTACAGGTTTAAGCCAAAGGCTGCAAGCAGGGCTCTGCTTCCTTGCAGCTACTCAGGAGTCCAACAGCAATGCTTGCTTTTGTGAGAGAGCACCCTTATTCTATTTCACAACATCCCTACTGGCACCATGCTTACATTGGTCAATATTGATGGCAAATGCCATTCAGGAGCTAGACAGCAACTTATCTCATATCTCAGCCTTTTATCCTAAGAGCTTCAGAATAAGTACATTGGTTTGCTACACACAGTAGTGGCCATATTGTAGAGGTGATATCATTAGTGGATCAGTATGTTGGTACCAAATATTTAAGGACAAAGAAGACCGGGCATTTTCCTAACCATTCTTCAGGCTGAGATGGAATATACAGGGCCTATTTCAAAGGCTCGCATCAGAGGGGTGCATAGAAGGCTGATCAATGATTGTCACAGGTGATGTTGTTGTTAATTAATTAAATTTATATCCCACCCTTCCTCCCAGTAGGATCCTGTGTTGAGTACATATACATTTCAAATGCCACCATCAAACAGACAGGAACGTTTAGATTGGGGTGAGAGTCAGCTGTACGCTGGACCCAAGAAACCTGACCTGTTGAGCTAAGCATGCATTTTATAGATTGCTAGCTCTTAGGACAG
The DNA here is from genome assembly GCF_030035675.1 of Rhineura floridana. Lineage (NCBI taxonomy): Eukaryota > Metazoa > Chordata > Lepidosauria > Squamata > Rhineuridae > Rhineura > Rhineura floridana. The sequence goes on along the minus strand of NC_084483.1, from coordinate 89,093,656 downwards.
AACTAAAACATGATCTTGGGCAAAAGCAGGTCCCCAAACTAGCATCAGTCAAATACAGGGGCACAGAATAATTCTAGAGGAGAATCAACAGACAAAAGGAGGCATTTAAATTTTCCCATGCACAGTGATTCTCTTGTGCAAATGATCCTGCTAAGCTCCAGTCCTCCAGTCAGCTTATTTCATATTTTTATTTAGAGGGTCTCTGGGGAAATAGCTTCAGAACAGCCCATCACCCATTCCATTAGGGATGTCCCAAGTTTGCCTTGCATCACATCATTCCAGCCATAACTCCATTTGCTTATACATAAATAATGATCTCATTGTGAGAGAAGAGTTTAGAGCCCTTGCATGTAATTTTTTTGAAATGGTTAATAATAACGGTACTAGTCAGAAAGTATGATTGGGAGTATTAGCATTAGGAAGCACAAACCTTGCATTTCGAGGGCTCGTTCGCTAATTCCAATTCAGTATTTTAACTTTGGACAGATCACTGCTTGCTGAAGTTTAGACTTACAGTGGCTTCTCCCCTCTGCAAAGGTGGGGGACCTATTAAGTTGATCCACCCCGAGAGACTAATGGATCCAGGTGGTTTCCAAAGGGCTCTGGGGAGTTTTCCGGCTGATAGGGCTGGCGCTCCTGTCGAAACCCTGGTTGAACTGTGGAATACAGAAATGACCCGGGCGGTTGACATGATTGCTCCTGAGCACCCTCTCCTGTGTAGAGCTCTTACGGCTCCATGGTATACCCCAGAGCTGAGAATGATGAAACAGTATAGGAGACGGCTTGAGTGCAGATGGAGATTAACTCCTGGTGGATGCAATTACACACTGGTAAGTGCCTATGGTATGCTGTATTTAGGGCCAGTGAGGGCAGCAAAAAAATATTTTGCTGCCACTATCAAATCATCAATCTGCTGCCCAGCAGAACTCTTCAGAATTGTCCAGGGGCTATTACACGCTGGCCCCAAGGATATGGTAGAACCATCTGAGGCCCGCTGTAGTGAATTTGCTAGGCACTTCCAGGATAAAATCTTTAGCATCTGCCACGACTTAGACTTCAGTGTTACAGCACGTGAATCAAGTAGCGTATCCAGAGCACAGCCTTGTCCTGATTTCTTGGATGAGTTTCAGTTAGTACAGCTTGAGGACATTGACAAGGTGCTTGGACAGGTTCGTGCAACCACTTCTGTGATGGATCCTTGCCCTTCTTGGCTAATAAAATTGGACTACTGCAATGCGCTCTATGTTGGGCTGCCTTTGAAGACAGTTCGGAAGCTACAACTTGTCCAAAATGCGGCGGCCAGATTAATAAAGAGGACCAAGTGGTCGGAACATATAACACCTGTTCTGGCTCGCTTGCATTTGCTGCCAATTTGCTTCCGGGCCAGATTCAAAGTGATGGTTTTAACCTATAAAGCCCTATACGGCGCGGGACCACAATATCTGTTGGAATGCCTCTCCCGATATGAACCTGCCCGGACACTGCGCTCTACCTCGAAGGCCCTCCTCCAAGTCCCGTCTCATAGGGAGGCTCGGAGGGTGGTGACAAGAACTAGGGCCTTCTCAGTGGTGGCCCCCGAACTCTGGAACAGTCTCCCCGATGAGGTGCGTATGGCACCGTCGCTGCTGTCTTTTCGGCGCCAGCTTAAGACTTGCCTCTTTTCTATGGCGTTTTAATTTAAATTTTAAAATGTGTGTAATTGATTTTAGATTGTTTCTTCTTTTTACATGTTTTTGTTGTATTTAATATGGGATTTTATGAGATGTATTTGTATTTTCTGTTGTACACCGCCCAGAGAGCTATGCTAGTCGGGCGGTATAAAAATCTAATAAATAAATAAATAAATAAATATAAATAAATAAAAGCTGGCAGGGATGGAACAGCCAGCTGGGCCAGGGAAGTGATTACTGCCTCTCTGCAAGAGGGGGTGGTCCCTGGCTGCCTGAAAGAGGCGGTAGTGAGACCACTCTTGAAGAGACCCTCCCTGGACTCAGAAAATCTTAACAACTATAGGCCGATAGCAAATGTTCCATTTGGGGTGGCCCCCAAATAATAATAATAATGATAATAATAATAATTTTCCTGGCCAAGTTCCTTGAACGAGTGGTGGCAGGCCAGCTCCAGACACTCCTGGATGAGACTGATTATCTGGATCCATTTCAGTTGGGTTTCAGGCCTGGTTTTGGCACAGAAACAGCCTTGGTCGCCCTGTATGATGACCCCTGTCGGGAGAGAGACAAGGGGAATGTGACTCTGTTGATTCTCCTTGATCTCTCAGTGGCTTTGGATACCATCGACCATGGTATCCTTCTGGGAAGACTGGCTGAGTTGGGAGTGGGAGGTCATCTACTTGGTGGGTCGGCTCCAGAAGGTGGTGCTTGGGGAACATTGCTTGGCACTTTGGACCTTCCAGTATGGGGTTCCGCAGGGGTCAGTTCTGTCCCCCATACTGTTCAACATCTACATGAAACCATTGGGTGCGGTCATCTGGAGCTTTGGAGTGCGCTGCCATCAGTATGCTGATGACACGCAGCTCTATTTCTCCTTTTCATCTTTTTCAGGTGAGGCTGTCAATGTGCTGAACCGGTGCCTGGCTGCGACAATGGACTGGATGAGGGCTAATAAACTGAGGCTCAATCCAGACAAGACTGAGATGCTGCTAGTGGGTGGTTTTTCTGACCGGATGGTGGATGTCCAACCTGTCCTGGATGGGGTTGCACTCCCCCTGAAGGAGCAGGTTCATAGCTTGGGAGTTCTCCTAGAACCATCTCTGTCACTTGAGGCTCAAGTAGCCTTGGTGGCATGGAGTGCCTTCTACCAACTTCGGTTGGTGGCCCAGCTACGCCACTGTCTGGACAGGGACAACCTGGCTTCAGTTGTCCATGCTCTGGTAATCTCCAAGTTAGATTACTGCAATGCGCTCTACGTGGGGCTGCCTTTGAAGATGGTTCGGAAACTGCAACTTGTGCAAAATGCAGCAGCCAGATTGGTAACAGGGAGCAAATGGTTTGAACATATAAAACCCATTCTGGCCTGCTTGCATTGGCTGCCTGTATGTTTCCGAGCTCAATTCAAGGTGCTGGTTTTAACCTATAAAGCCTTACATGGCTTAAGACCCCAATCCCTGATGGACCTCCTCTCCCGACACGAACCCACCCATACACTACGCTCAACATCCAAGGCCCTCCTCCGGGTGCCAACTTGGAGGGAAGCTGGGAGTCTGGCAACAAGGGAGAGGGCCTTCTCAGTGGTGGCCCCCAAATTATGGAATAATCTATTTGATGAGGTGCGCCTGGCACCAATACTGTTATCTTTTCGGCACCAGGTCAAGACTTTCCTCTTCTCCCAGGCATTTTAGCATGTGTTTTTAAATTGCTTTTTAAAAATGTGTTTTTAAATTTGTATATTTGTTTTTAATGTTTTTAATTGTTGTAAACCGCCCAGAGAGCTTCAGCTATGGGGCAGTATACAAATGCAATAAATAAATAAATAATAAGCACTGCCACTGTTCATACCCATCACTGTTCCTCGGCAAGAGACACCTTTCTCCCAGACCAGCGGGTGATTTCTCAGTCTATTGAATGTGTCCGTATGGCTGTCATAGCGATCTCTGTACACAAATCAGACACACTTTGTGGATCCTGAAAAATAGGTCTGGCCCAAGACTTTGCTACTTGAGTAAGAATGGAGGAGAAATTTACTTCAGTCCAGTTCACATTTTAATGCAAATCAAAGTGAACCAAAACCCAGTTATTTTGACATTTGCAGTCCTCTGATTTTTCTGATGCAGTTCTCCAACCAAAAATGCTTACAGAAATGTATATATTAGGGGAAAGTGTGCGTAGAAATGCACATACTTGTGAAAATAACTAATGCATTGTATTAGGGAAAATTTAATATAAAATGGTGATTAATTTCATGAGGGTTTTTTTAAAAAAAAATACTAATACATGTTTATCCTTCACTATGTATCTTCTAGGGATGTGTTAATCTGTCAATTTGGGTTTATCATTTTTCCAGTTTTAAGTTCAGTTCCCCAAATTTCTACATCAGTTTGCAATGTTATTTTGTTATTATTTTCATTCATCGATCAATGCACATTTGTATGCAATTTTGCCTAATATACACATTATTGCAAAGCAAAATTTAATTTAATGCATTTTAATGCTGTTTTCACTAATATATACAGTTTTATGCACATTTGCACACTTTACCTTAGTATATGCATTTCTGTACAGATGGTGAACTGCATTGCAAAATTTGGAGAAGTGTGGATTTTGAAAGATGGCTGTGCTTCCGTTTTCATATTGTTTCAGAAAGCACAAGTTCGGTAGATTCACCTTTCAATGCAAACAGAATCAAATTTCTCTCCCCTAGTGCCTTCAGAGCCTCTTCATTGCTTTTGCCTTACAAAACGTGGCCAGGAATACACAATTTTCTATGGAGATGTAGAGGGTAAGAGGAAAGATGCTTCTTCCTTTCCATTTCCTCTTCAGCTGTTTTTCCCCAGCCGAGGTTCCACACTCCATAGAAATGGTGGAGAGGTTTTGAAGACTCCAAGTATTAGTGGAACATTTAGATTCTGCCTTTAATTAAACCTTCCTTGCTTTCAGTCCCCTCTTTCCACACTTGCTTGGTAAAAATTTTTGCTTTCAGGATATTCGTTTCTTGATTTGGCCTAAAATGAAATAATTAATTTTCAGATCTTGATTTGATTTGATTTTGATTTTAATATTTCTACCCCACCTTCTGGCCAAAAGGCCCTCAAGGCAGCTTACAAAAGAGCACCAATATAAAAATACACCAATAAAACATCAATAATATATCAATAAAACATAATAATACATCAATAAAACAATAAACAATAAAAACAATACAATTGGTAATACATTTCAAAGTTAACACAAACTACCTCCCCCCCTCACTTTGGCAAAATAGGTATTATAGACATTGGGCTACTTTGCAAGGCTAGCCACACTCCCTCAGTCATAGTCCTATCCCCACAGTTCTGCGTGTGGTGCAGCCCCCTCAGCCCGCGGAAGCCGGGGCTCCCACTTATGATGGCGGCGGGATGGCGGTTCTGGACCTGGAGCCACCGGTTCACCTTGCGAGGGTTCTAAAGGTGGAGTCTGATGGGGGGAGGGAGGAAGAGCGAGAAGCCGCTGGAGGCCTTTCCTCGCCGTGGCCTTCCTGCGTCCTGCGTCCATTTCTCCTTCTTGGTGCTTTACAATTTTGTAAAGAATACACAAGCATTGAAAGAAATGGAAACAGTACTAACCATTTTTGTAAAAAAAAAATCAGGAGATAATATTTCTGTTTATATTAGTGAAACTTGAGCTGGCTGGCCCTAAACATCTGAACTTTATTTAAGCTTTGTGATGGGGGTGGGATGCCAAAGTGCATTCATTTAGGCAATATAGAGCAAGCAAAACACATGCTTAGAAATAGGTCACAAAGTTGAAATGGAGCCTGAACTACATAATAATTCATTTTCACACTGCAGGCATTCTTCTTTTGAAACCTATGGGCCTTTTCTTTCTATTTATTTGTTTAAGTCATTTTAATTCTGATGAAAGAAGTTTGACTGACAGCTTTGGAAACTGAGAAGCTTGGGTGGATGAATTCAACATAGATAACCGTGGCACAAGTTTATCCTCATTCATTACAGCCCATGGGACTAGCTCTTTATCCATTGTCTGGCAGGCTGGCTGGCTGTACATTTGTCACAAAAGGGCCCACCTGAAAAATCCTAAATTTATGGATTTCTTGTTGTAAAACCCATTTAAATTTTGGAAGGAAAAACCCCATAATTTATCATGGAAAGCATTTTTTTCTGAGATACAAAAAAACAAGAAAGCAAAAGAAGAGACAGGGTCTCAAAAATTTTACTGAAAAATATCTTTCTCAAATAATAGTTCTTAAAAAAAACATACAAATGTTCAATATGTTTCAGTTGATGACTATGGTTCACCTGTCCAGGGAACATGTTGCCATGACAGGAGAACTTTATTCTTGAGTCCCCAAGGAAGGTTGTCATCAGTCAAAACTCAATGGACATTTTATGGATTTTTAATTAGGACTATTGTTTGAAAAAGTTTTTTTTTCCATTTTGATACTGAATACCGATATAATTTGCACTATACTGTCTAAATGAATGCAATGTCATTGGTCTAACATCAGCACTGCCATAACCCTTTTTCTGTTATTGATTCTTCCTTTCTTGTTTCAAAGGTGCATGTCTAGCGTTTGCCAACCCGGTGCCCTCCAGATATTTTGGACTACAACTCTCATCAGCAGTGCTGGCTAAAGCTGACCGTAGTTGTAATCCAAAACATTTGCAGGGCACCAGGTGGGCAAAGGCTGTTTGTTGATGCTTAGAGACTTTTCGCTTTAGAAAACAGAAAGATCTGCTGAAGATAAGAACAGAACGGTAATGGGCACAAAAGCTTACACCATAATAAATTTCTTACTCTTTACAGTGCCAGAAGGCTCTTTGCAATGCACTGTTACTTGATGTGCTGCTTTGTTTCACAATTTCATTTTAGACAGGAACGTATCTGCACAAGAAGTTAAGTAATGCAAAGCTCAGGTGAGAGATGTGAAGAAATGTGACATATATTATCCCCATAACAGTTTAGTATAACGTACATGCAATGCGGTGAAATTACAAGTTTCTGGCACGCCCCAAGCTTTGCATCATTTCAGGTAGGATGCTCTCGCCCAATTTTCAGGGTTAGTCAAACCCTGACATGGAAGAACCTTGTCTCAGAATATCCTGATTGCAGTGCCTTAGAGGTCCTTTTGGTTCTTTAGAGTAATAAAATAGTTTGGGTCTTGCCTGTCATTGCAATTAGTTCTGCCCATATGTGATAAAAATGGCAACTGGCTAACCAATCAGGAGAGAACAGGCAGCAGGTTCCATCAAGGGGGAAAACAGCATGGCATTTTCACAAAAAGGCCAGGGAATTCATGCAGGCTTTTTCGAAGTGGGAATGCTTTTCTAAAAAGAGAGAGAGAGAATGGAAGTTGTTAGTGTGTTATGTGAGAGTGGCATAAATATTATTTTTACTTATTTATTTCAGGATGTATAAACCACTTCCTAGCAAATGTTTCTGAAGGGGTGTACACCAGAAATATATAATATATATAGTAAAAATGAAGTATAAACAATCTCTTAAAAGCATCAAATTACAAAATTCTGTATAGTATACAATAAAAAAGTGGCTTGAGTCACTCTTCAGGGAAAGCCCTCTTAAAAAGATAGGTTTTCAATAGCTGCTCAAAAGCAAAAACACTAGAGACTTGCCTAAGTACTCTTGGAAACGGACTCCATCGAGCTGGAGCCACAACACTAAAGTCCAAGTATGTCAGGCATACTTCTGGGCCTATGGAACTCTTCACAGGGCCCCATCAGGAGAATGCAATTGCCGGACCGAGGTATATGGGGCAAGGTGGTCCCTCAAGTAAGCAGGGCCCAAGTTGTGTATGGCTTTAAATGTTAATAGCAAGACCTTAAACTGAGCTTGGTAGCATATTAGCAGTCAGTGCAGTTCTCTTCGCAGAGGTGTTCTGGACTGTCAGGAGGACGTCCCAGTCAACAGCCTGGCTGCTGCATTCAATATTAATGCCACTGTTCTGTTTTTTTTGTGAGCATCACAATTACTAAAGAAAAAAAGTGGGGAATGTAAAATTTGGATGTCCCATTTACAGTACAATCCTATACGTATCTACTCAGAGCTAAACCCCACTGAAGCAATGGGACTTACTCCTAGATAAGTGTGTACAGTATAGGATTGCCACCTAAGCTAATCATTTGCTTTCCGGTGGATATTGATATAATTCTCACTTGTTTTCTGGCTAAGGGGATTTCTAAAATGTGGACATTTTAAAATGGATACACTACTGACAGTCCTTGTCAGGGGAGAAGCAGACTTTTGCTTTCTACATTCTAAGAAATAATCTGGGTAAATCAACAGATTGTGTTTTTCTAAATCTTCTCTCACTTCTGGCTTTTATTATTTTAGGCAAACTGAATCCAAATACATACATATATATATATTATATATATGGCTGAATTTAGATTCCATTTTCTTGATTAACGTTTTACCATTTTCTCCCCACTTCATTTTCCCTTGGGTTGTTCAGCATTCTTGCCAACCACACAACCTTGGCCAAAAGTTTGAATCAAATGCTTGAGAGAATATATAGGAAAAAGATGCAGTAAGTTGGAAAGCCATTAGAATAAAAAGTAGAAAAGTAGACTTAGACCTCTGTCAGCTGAACTCTTGCCTGTAAATCTCTAGATAGCCATGCCTCAGCAGACAAAAAGGAAGGAATCGGATTGCAAGATCTTAGCGCAATGCTACAATTGGAGACATGAATGCTCCAGTTGCCTGCACTGCTGTGTACATACATCTCAATATTTTCCAGTGATTACATCAGAGATTCTGTTATACAGATCCAAGGCCTGTAGGTGCAAATACCTGAATATTTGCATTTTCTTTTTACTCAAAGCATAAAATTAGAGGCTTTTCTAGTGATGCAGCTGAAATGTGGAAGGGGGATCTGTGGTGCCTTGGGACTTTCCTGGGCACCAGGGAGACTCCCTCATTCTGAGATCAAAAAGAGGCTAAACCTTCAGGGGTGGAGGGGGAGAATGCCCACTCCCTGAAAAGGATCCTTGAGACAACAAGATGGTCCTCTGTGGATGGCAGGAGGTATGTCCAAACCATGGATTTTCCTGAATGCCTGCTGTTCCTATTTCCATATGTAATCAAACTGAACAATATGGGAGAGGTAAACAGGTCACACCAAGGGTGGGGACACATGGTAGGGGAAAGATTCACATCCACAATAACCCTTGGGGTGAAATGGCCCCTTGCAGGGTGGGCGTTTCCACACACTTGCTTTACTTCCCCAAGGGAATTTCCTGCCAGGATGCTCCTGGGTTAGCTGGAGACTATGCATGCTAGCTTGCAGATTGGTATTGGTGAGCATTTGCAATAGCTCTGCAGACCAGGAAAATGCCCACCAGCAGAAATTCTCGTTGATTAGCTAGTCACTTGCAACTGCAGCCAAGACCAGATGTAACTTTTACAGATATCCGTGTAAATCTCCAGATATCTGTGCTTAATGAAATAAAAAGGAAGGGGTTACCTTGCAAGATTGTAGAACACTAGAACTTGAGACATAGAAAGATCTGTTGCAAATGACTGTTTGGGGGCTGGGTAGGTGCAGGGTTAGATGGCCAAATTCAGATTAACACAGAAATGCCCCATCCTTCCTATTAGGATGCAGAGTAGTTTGGCCAGTTCAACATGAACCATGGAGAGTTTACCCAGTCCTACTTTTACCCCTCTGCACAGGTGGTATCCTGGCTACAATCAGTATCTGGTGCAATGGCAGTGATTCATTGCCAAGGATTCCCTATTTATTTATTTATTTATTGAATTTATTAGTCGCCCATCTGGCTGGCTGTCCAGCCACTCTGGGTGACGTACAACATAGGCACTAGTGTGTGTATCTTTGGGCTCCGCTGGCGCATGAGGACTTAGTGATCCTATCCCTGCCAATTAGGGAAAGGACTGTGACTGTTGGACTTTGAAGACCAATTCTATATTGCTTTCTCTCTAAAAGTTAAATGAGAATTTAATGAGATCACAGCAGGGCATGCCCAAAGGGAATAGAATACAGATCTTTCCCACTGCATATCCAGAATGTTATTTTGTTTTAGACATTTCCATTCCCTGCCGTTTGCCTCGATGTGATAAAGCACAAAGCCACGTAGGGGTTCTGCATGTGTAACAACCAAAGCCTTCTTTCAATACAGAGTCCAGCTGGCCAAATTAAGGGGCTTACTCACATTTCTCTACAAAGCATTCCACACTACTGTTCTTTTTTACTTCTCCCTGTTGCAGTATCTGCTGACTAAAATAATCAAATCTTGCTTAGGATTTTTTTTTCCGGTTTGTGAGCATGATGTAGTAGGTGAAATGAAGGCATTGCACCGAAAGGTCATCATGTGCGTTCAGTGAAAATATCAAGAGGATCCACTGGGTATTGCTCCTGAGAGAGAGAGAGAGAGAGAGAGACAGAGAGAAAGAGAGACACAGAGAGAGACAGAGAGACAGAGACTTATAGCCATGACCAGAAGAGCCCAGGAGTAGAAGCTAAAATTCAAAGCACAGCAATATTGCAGGGGCCAAGTATGTATATGTTCCATAACAAAGGTACACACTGAGGTCAGATCTTCAGTAAGTTCTTTCCATGCAGAGAGTGGAGCAAGATAAAGCAAATGATCAGAGCAATGCAAAACTGAGTGAGAGTACCAGAGCTTGCGGAAAGCTCTAATTTAACTGTGATACAGAGTGTGGGTAGCAGTAATATTCTGGCTGTTCATTTCAAAACACCCAAAAGGGAGGCAGTGGAAATTACAATGCATCAAACAGCTGGAAATTATTATAGTTGTCTATTTATACAACACCATCCATATGCATGGTGCTTTACAGAATTTCCTGAGGGGGGAGAGAAGGGGCCCTGCTCCAAGGAGCTTACAATCAATATTTTGACATTGGGTGGGTGGGGAAAGTCAAGAAGGCCAGACAAAACATAACCAACAGAGAGAAAGATAGTCAGAAACAAGGCTAGCCAAGGAGGACAGATGTGAAAAAATGCAGGGACACCAACATCCTTCATTCCAGATGAGGACTAAGGGGTTAATTACACCAAAAACTACATGAAAATGTAGCCCCAACCCAAAATCATGAACAGAGGCTGATCCATCTTATCGAAATGCCCAAGGAAATAGTAAAGATGATCAACACCCTAAACCCACATATCAAAATAATCACCTGGCAGATAACATGCATTACTTTACCTGTCCTCTTCCCAATAGCCTCCTGATTGCCACCTTTTTTTTCCCTCCTGCCAGTCCCCACTGCCATTGAACTTTGCTTCTGTTCTCCAGCCTGGATGAAGGTTCTGAAGCCCTACCTTAGGGGGCTGTGTATAACACTACCTTCATCACTTGCCTTCTTCCTTTTCTCCGTTACCTATTCTGTGTCTAAAAGAAGGCTCCCACTAGCCAATGAGAAGCTGTTGCAGAACTTCCTCTTCTGGAGAACATTAGTTATTTCTCTGCCTGCAAATAGGATAGAGAATTTTGAGAGGCCATTCACACACAGCTCTGTGTTGCAAGAAGCCATTTGACTAACCTACAGTGTGTCAGCATAGCTGGTATTGGAGGAGTGTAATTTCTTTAAAAGCTTTTAGGAGAGGGTAGTTTAATAATATCATGTTGGAGGCCAAACAAACGACCCAATAATCCAAAACAAGCCTTGAGGACACCATCTGGCTCTGCTTAGTGATACAATAGCATATGGTCCTTATATAAATAGAAGCAAACTGGCTTTATTTTACTAGACAACTGTGTGGCAATGTTAACCCCCACTCGTCCCTAGTGACTGCACATATTTGATCACTGTTAATAACACTAGGTCATGTCCAACATTCCCCACTGAGGTCTGTAAGATACATTTATCACCAGGATAATCCCATGTACATAGTAGGAAGCCATCTATGCAGAAACAGGCCTGGTGAAACCCAACATTAGAGCCACCTTGGATGTTCTTCTTCAGTTCATGATGTTTTCTTTCATATATTTTTGAGGGGACTAAGACCCTGGAGAAATTCTATTAGTCACTGGGCTGGATTATTAGTAGTAGTATCAGGGCCGGCCCCAGGCATGCCAGGGCCCTTGGGTACCAGCCTACCCAGGGCCCCTCCACTCCCACTCCATGATCTGCGGAACTTAAGCATTCGCGGATCACAAGACAGGAGCTTCCACGCCACCCGTCATCCACCCACTATCCCCACGCTTCACCTACCTTTCTGTTGTTTTTTGCAGCGCGCGCAGGTTTGCCATCCATCAAGATGGCGGCTGAGGTTTCCCTAAGGGGCTGAAGCCTCTGCCGCCATCTTTGTAGCATGCCATGTGTAGCATGCATGCATGCCATCAGCAAAGATGGTGGCAGAGGTTTCAGCCCCTTAAGGAAACCTCAGCCGCCATCTTAATTGATGGTAAATCTGCGTGCCACAAAAAACAACGGAAAGGTAGGTAAAGCGGGGGGATAGCGGGGGGATGGTGGTCCGTGGATGCTTCCATGAATCATGGAAGGAGAGCAGAGGACCTCCTGTAGCTCCAGGGGCCCTCAGGCAGTGCCCCACCCGGACACCGTTTAGAACCGGCCCTGATGATGATGATGATGATGATCCTACCCTTCCTTCCAAAAGGAACTTAGGGTGGCAAACAGGTGCCATGTTTATAAAAACATCTATAAAATTTCTATAGAAACATCTTTTAAAAAAATTCCAGCACAGACACAGACTGGGATAAGGTCTCTATTTCAAAGGCTTGTTGAAAGAGGAAGGTCTTCAGTAGGCACTGAGAAGACAACAGAGATGTTGCCTGTCTAATATTTAAGGGAAGGGAATTCCAAAGGCTGATAAAAGAATGGTTCTCCTTCAGTATACAGCAGCTTCATACATTCACAAGAATGTAAAATCACTGAAGTTACAAAATGTATGCAGTTCTATGGAGGCAGTTGCAAGCTGATAAAAGGATCCACTCTGTCTTCTCTGCTCATCTCTTATTGGTTGCTGCTTTCTCTTTCTCTGATCGAATACCGCTGCCCAGACATGTGTTGCTGAAAACAAAGCAAACCCTTTCAGCTTTCTATCAAATTTCCTCCATCCCTTTTACACCCTGTTGCTGTCTGTTTCTCCTCCCCAAAGGTCAGGTCCTATGTCCCCTTTTTGGGAGATCCGGGACAAAAAAATCAATAGGTATTTAACATGATTCCTGCTGTAGAAAATAGTTTGTGGACTACATTCTCAATTAGGCTGAGCAGCATTTTCAGAAGGCATGATATGCAGCACTGTGTTGTCTGAAACGTGCAAATAAATTAGGACATCTCCCCCTGCCAAAAAAAACCATCTCCACCACCACCTCCTTTGGATATCTTCCTCAATCAGAAGATTGCATCTCTTCTTCTTCTCTTCTACAAGAGAAGGCTGCACCAAAGGCTACTGCTATTGTAGGACAGGGAACCTTTTTCAGTCCTAGGGCCAGATTCCCATCTGGGCAATTTTCCAAAGGCTACATGCCAGTGGTGGGTGGGGCCAGAGGCAACAAATGTAAATTTTATCTTTGTACAACAGTCTAGTTTCTACACAAACAGACTCCTCTCTATCCTCCATTCAGACAAGCAAGAGGCATTATCAGAGTTCATGGTCACACTCCAATCAGGCAGAAATGCTAGAGTGTGCAGCAGTGCCAGTGAGGGGTGTGGCCCACAGAGAAGGGTGTGGACTGAGGAGAGGTCCAAGACAGAAAGGCCTGGAGGGCCACATTTTACCCCCAGGCCTGAGGTTCCCCATTCCTGCTGCAGTATTTGGAACTAAATTCACATCACCAGAATATCTTGGAAGGCCACATTTTCCCCAGAATCATGTGATAGTCACAATACTAATGTTCAGGGGAGAGGAAGGGGAAGGGATATGAGAGGTCTTCCGGAAGAGTATTCACTTTGAAAAACATATACTCTTCTATAAATATCTGTTTCCTTGACTAAACTTGAGCTGTTAAAGCACACACATCATATAAGAATTTGACTTGCAGGTATCCTTTGCCCTTCATCTTTCCCTCAGGCTATGTTGTTTCATATGCTTGTTTTCTCCTAAAGGGGATTCAAATGCTGTAACAGCGAATCCAGCATTCTTCCAAAGGGCCATAAGAAACACCATTCAAGAATATGAGCAGAGAAGATACGTTTCATTTAGTATCAGCTCAGGAATATGGCAGTGGAATAAAAATAACCAGGCATGATGTTACAGTTAAAGTACTGTCCTAATCAACCTTTTCAGTGCACAAAGATTTCTTCTGTCTGGAGCATCTGGTATTGGTTATAGATGCAGAAGATTATTTGGCCTTAGAAAAGTGGGACTAGGGGAACTCTGTCTGCATGTAAATAACCTTGAAAATCTAGATCATTATCATCTAGGTCAGGGGTGGGGAATCTGTGGCCCTCCAGATGTTGTTGGACTACAACTCCCATCAGCCCCAGCCAGCATGATCAATGGGCATGGAAGATGAGAGCTGGAGCCTAGCAACATCTGGAGGGTCACAGGTTCCCCACCCTTGATCTAGGTCATTATCATCCCTGCAGGACAAGTAGGGAGCAGGCTTGAGACCAAGTGGCTAGCCTGATGTCTAGTGATTTTGTTGTTGAGGTGAGATTTCAGGCAAGGATTTCCTTATTCATCATTGCAGTACAATCTGTAAATCAGGAGTAGGGAACATTTCGCCCTTCAGATGTTGCTGAACTACAGCTCCTAGCAATCATGGCCAATGACCGAGGTGATGGATATTGTGATTTAACAACATCTAGAGAGAAAAACGTTCCCCACATCTGCTGTAAATCTATAGAGGCAACCTCTTTTTGCACCATAGCCAACTTCAAAATAGTATGAAGAATATCAAGCCGGGCCAAATATCACTCCCTTCCACTTTCATGGGACCATTCATTCTTATCAAAACTGGGAGGGGATTTTCAGACACCTTCAGAGGAGGTTGGGCAACTTTTTGCCATTTTCAGCAGCTATGGTCTTACTTTAAAATACAAAGTAACTGAGAGTTTTTCTTCCTTTTTCATCGGCTTGAATACTCTGGCCCAACACTAGAAGAATGTGTCTAAGGCTGTAACCCTATGCATACATAGATATTGTATCCAATAGGATGTCTTTCTGAGAAAACATGGGAACTTGCTTAATCCAAGTTACACTATTGATCCATGATTAGAGCATTGGCTTTTAATGGCTTTCCGGGGTTTCAGATAGGAGTCTTTTCCAGTTCTGCCTGAAGACTGGACCTAGAACTTTCTGCAGGCAAACTGTCCAGCTTTGTAGGTGCTTGAGGCTCATGGGGAAGCAGATAGTGTCAGGTTTATTTATTTATTTATTTATTATTTAATTTATATCCTGCCCTTCCTCCCAGCAGGAGCCCAGGACGGCAAACAAAAGCAGTATAAACCATCATAAAAACAAACCTTAAAATACATTAAAACAAAACAACTTTAAAAACATTCTTTAAAAAAGCTTTTAAAAACTCTTACATAGAAAGGGTTAAAAAACATATTGTTTAGGAAAAAATGTTTAAAAAAAAACATATTAAAAGCAATTCCAACTCAGACACAGACTGGGATAGGTCTTAACGTAAAAGGCTTGTTGAAAGAGGAAAGTCTTCAATAGGTGCTGAAAACATAGCAGAGATGGCGCCTGCCTAATATTTAAGGGGAGGGAATTCCACAGGGTAGGTGCACCACGCTAAAGGTCCATTTCCTATGTTATACAGAAAGGACCTCCTGATAAGATGGTATCTACAGGAGGCCCTCACCTGCAGAGCACAGTGATCAACTGGGTATATAAGGGGTAAGACAGTCTTTCAGGTATCCTTCTGGCTTTGTACACCAGAACTAGAACCTTGAACTTGGCCCGGTAGCAAATGGGCAGCCAGTGCAATTCTTTCAGCAGTGGGATGACATGTTGGCAATACCCTGCCACAGTGAGCAGTCTCGCAGCAGCAGCATTTTGCACCAGCTGCAACCTCCAGACCAACCTCAAGGGCAGCCCCACATAGAGCGCAATCCAGCCTGGAGGTTACCAGTGTGTGGACAACAGTGGTCAGGCTATCCCGGTCCAGAAACAGCTGCAACTGTCTTATCATCCAAAGCTGGTAAAAGGCACTGCTAACCATGGAGGTCACCTGGGCCTCTAGCGACAAAGATGGATACAGGAGCACCCCCAGACTACGGACCTGCTCTTTCAGAGGGAGTACAACCCCATCCAAAGCAGGCAACCGACCAATCATCCTCAAAGTGCCTTCCAAACAATTTGCACTGGGCCTCCAAAGGGTCTAAAACTCCATTTCCTGGAGCTGATGTCAACAGACTCCTGACAATATGGAAAAGCTCCACTGGATGGCTACTTGAGGATGCGATGGAGACAGAGAAGTGGGCCTTCTTCGCCACCCTCACCACCACACAGTAGGCATGGTTATGATGTTTTACTGGTGCCCAATCAGCCTGACAGCACATCTTTCGCCACTTGCTCTCTAGCTGTCTTCTAGCCCTTAGCTCACTGGTGTACCAAGGTGCAGACCAGCCTCCACAATGCTGGAGTGGATGCTCAGGGGCAACCTTCTCAAGAGCCCGATGTGACTCGCTGTTCCACAGCATGACAAGGGCTTCAACAGGGTCGCCTGCTCTATCTACTGGGAACTCCCCCAGGGCATTCAGAAATCCTATGGATTCCATTAGGCTCCGGGGGTGGACCATCTTAATCTGTCCATCACCTCTGCACGGAAGGATCGGAGCCATAAGTCTAAACTTCACCAGGAAGTGGTCTGACCATGACAATGGGATGACATCCACCCCCCTATCTCCAGACCACCCCTTCCTCCATCTGGAGTAAAAATCAAGTTGAGGGTGTGCCCTGCCCTATGCGTCAGGCCGGTGACAACTTGAGACAACCCCATGGTCATCATGGAGGCCATGAAGTCCTGAGCCAGAACACTAGAGGCAGCCTCAGCATGGATTTTGAAATCACCCAGCACTATCGTTCTGGGCTTCTCCAACACCACAGCCGAGATGGCTTCCGCCAGCTCAGTCAGAGAAGCTGCCAGGCAGCAGGGTGGACGGTACACCAGCAGCAACCCTAGTTTACTGTCTCCTTCACCTGACATCAGGTGCAGGCCCTCACAGCCAGCTCCAAGACAGAGTATTTTCTTGGTGACAGAGATGGAAGTTCTGTACACCACAGCAACTCCTCCCCCCCCATCCCTGCAGCCTGTGCTGGCGTTGCACCAAGTATCCACATCAACTCCTCCCAGCTCACCCACCCAGGTCTCAGTAATGCACACCAAATTGGCACCTTCATCCACAATCAAATCATGGTCTTATTGTGTACCGATCTGGCATTAAACAACAACACACACAGGCCAGTGGGCACAGAAGATGAGTAACGAGGAACTCATCCATGAGAGGAGTGGCAGCAAGGAACAAGGCACAGATAGCCTTGCCCTCGTCTTCTATGGTAATTCACCACACCCCCATGGCTGTATTTCCCTTATCCGTGATCACTGAAATTAGGGTAGCATCACCCATGTTCCTCCGTACTAAGACTCCTCCTAAACACCTGATATGGACCCAACACGAGCCCACCAACAAAGCCTGCCAGAGCCAATTATCCCAAAAGGCCTCTGCAAGAATTGGGAACAGTCATACCCATTCAAACTTTTTCACACCGGGCCCATCTACTTCCCCTCCTGTCTCACACCCAGGGAGGGCCAGCCTTCTGCCAGTTCCAGACTATCATTCTGAAGGCATCTGGTGACTTTCTCCTACCATTCAGTTCACTGCATAGGCTCTCATCCTGTGCAGGAGCTACACATGTACCACACACCCTCCCCAATACCAATCTCCTCTAGACTGGTTTAACAGGAATTTTTTTAAAAAGGAAATAGAAGGGGGGTAGCACCCTCACCCTCGGGACTCCCTAAGGGACTCTCCAAGGGGCAACCTCCTTTGGAGTTGCCCCTTCAGTGTTGACCCTGCCGGTGGCAGACCCAGCCAGCAGCTGATGCAAGAGGCTGCAAGATTAACTGCAGCCTCTCTGCAGCAAGTGTCAGGCAGGGGGCCCCAGTCCTTGCAGCACTTATCAGGGACTTCAGCTGTCTTGAGAGACAGCACCCCAAAGGAGTGAGCAGCAAGCACCCAGATGCTCAGATACTCACTCCCAGGCCAGGTCTTCTTCAGTCCCCTAGTGCTGCAGCTGTTCCCCAAGGTTGCAAGGCCAAAGTCAGCAGAGACCACAAAGGATCTTGAATCACTGATTGACTTTTGGGGGAAGGGACAGAAAACCAAGGGAAAGGGGAATTGAATGGAGTATCCTGGGGGTTCTCCTAGAACCATCTCTGTCACTTGAGGCTCAGGTAGCCTCGGTGGCACGGAGTGCCTTCTACCAGCTTCGGTTAGTGGCCCAACTACATCCCTATCTGGACAGGGATAACCTGGCTTCAGTTGTCCATGCTCTGGTAACCTCTAAATTAGATTACTGCAATGCACTCTACGTGGGGCTGCCTTTGAAGACAGTTCGGAAACTGCAGCTTGTGCAAAATGCAGAGGCCAGATTGGTAACAGGGACCAGACGGTCCGAACATATAAAACCGATTGTGGCCCGCTTGCATTGGCTGCCTGTATGTTTCCAAGCTCAATTCAAGGTGCTGGTTTTGACCTATAAAGCCTTACACAGCTTGGGACCACAATACCTGATGGAACGCCTCTTCCACTACAAACCCACCCATACACCACGTTCAAGATCAAAGGCCCTCCTCCGGGTGCCTACTCCAAGGGAAGCTCAGAGGGTAGCAACAAGGGAGAGGGCCTTCTTACTGGTGGCCCCCAAATTATGGAATGATCTCCCTGATGAGGTGCACCTGGCGCCAACACTGTTATCTTTGTGGCGCCAGGTCAAGACTTTCCTCTTCTCCCAGGCATTTTAGCAGGTGTTTTTAAATTGTTTTTATATTGTTTTGAATTTTAAAACTGTGTTTTAAATTGTTTTTAAAATATGTTTTTAAATTGTATATTTGTTTTAATGTTTTTGATTGCTGTAAACCGCCCAGAGAGCTTCGGCTATGGGGCGGTATACAAGTGCAATAAATAAATAAACGTGCTGACTGGGATCCTGAATAGGAGCACTCCACGTTGCAACATTTTGTTGCAGATCCCACTTGCAAAGCTTGAGAGTCTTCAAAGCACTTTCCACACATTCTTTCAATAATCCTCACAATTCAATTACATATTGCAAATGCTAGACTGCAACTAAGAAGATAGTGGCTTGCCTAGGGTTGCCTAATTAATCCATTCACCATGGAGAAAAGATTTGAGCCAGGAATTTCCTGGCTCACGCTTTTAAACACTACACCGTTTC
This sequence comes from Rhineura floridana, assembly GCF_030035675.1. Lineage (NCBI taxonomy): Eukaryota > Metazoa > Chordata > Lepidosauria > Squamata > Rhineuridae > Rhineura > Rhineura floridana. The sequence goes on along the minus strand of NC_084483.1, from coordinate 89,074,609 downwards.
ACCTGTTCGCCTTGGTTGCAATTATGCCAAAGTGATTTGAGGATTGTGGCCCATCCAAACATCTGGCCCAGCAAAGTCCAGCTGGACTCCAGAGGGTCCAAATTATGTGAAGGCCATACCCAAAAGCAACATTAGCATTGCTTTTCATGTAGTGTGACCAGAATTAGAAGAGAAGCCACTGTAATTATTCTCACTGAACAGTGACTATAATTACAACCCTGATGAGCTCTGGAATCAACAAGGCTGCATAGAAAAGGCAAACGTCTATTCATCCTATACAGGACAAATGGTTCTGTCACCAATTAGACATTACCAGCAATACTGGTGAAGTATGGAAAAGGGCTGAAAGGATAGAGAGGAGCCAGATGGGTACCAAATCCTAACCTAATTCTACAGAAAAGTCTCAGGCCACATTCACAACAGACATTTATCATTCCACTTTAGACAGAAATGGATTCCCCCAAAGAATCCTGGAAAGTGTAATTTGTGGAGGGTGCTGAAAGCTGTTAGAAGATTCCTGTTTGCCTCACAGAGCTACAATTCTGTTTTCTGGGAAGAAGAAATGACTGTTAAACCACTCTGACAAACTGTAGCTCTATGAGGAGAATAGAGTTCTCCTAACAACTCTCAGCACCCTTCACAAACTACACTTCCCAGGATTCTTTGGGGGAAGCCATGACTGTTTAAAGTGGAATAAATGTCTGGTGTGAATGTGGCCTCATAGCTGTACCCTTATGGTCATTCAGAGACTTATACTACTTGCCTGGAAGGGTAAATACCCACTGTCTATTACACCATGGTCTGGGGACTTCACGGCTCTTGCTATATTTGAAAAAGTCAATTCATGCGGATATCTGTTTGCCATATATCGACTTGCATGTTTCATTTAAGATAAATGTACTGATAGTTATAGTATCCTTAATGTGAGCTGATGGTGTGTCTTTTTCTCTCCTTAATCTTTTTCTTTCTTTTTCTGTTTTGTTCTATTTGCTATTAAAATTACATAAAAAATAAAATACAAATGTCTCATAATTGCACAAGGAGATGAAAGGGGTAGAACTGCTGCATCCCCTTTTGCTGACAGAATACTCTTTGCCCCTGAATTTAAAAAATGTACTTCTTTCCTCTCCTCTGTACTATACATCAGTACAGTAGGAAGGATGGGTAGCTTGCTGTGTAAAGCCCCTTTGTTCATAAGATCAGAGTAAGAGTGTTTCCAGAGAGATGAGCCTAACAATAGTTACTACGACAAATTATTAATATGATTTGTTTTAATGGACTGGATGAATCTTGTACAATCGGATCTCTTGCGTAAACACACTTAGAAAAAGCAAACATAAAACTCACTTACCCTGATTCAGCCATGTAGTCTAATTTCCTCTCCAGTCACTTATGGTCAAAAGCCACACACATTCTACTGTAAGTAATAATCAAAAAGTTGAAGTAAAGCCTGTAACATAATCTTGTTTATTTTCTGGATTTATAAAGGGAAGAAAAATCACATGGCATCATCAATAATGTAAGAATTTTATAAACTAAATGATTACTTTGTTAATACTCCTTGTTTAGTGCTTTCTCGGTATGAAACAGTGGAAATGGTTTCTCATTTTCACTATAACATAGTGACTTCCAAACATTTTAAAAAGGCCCACACTAGATAAAATGGGAGAGATTCATGACCATCATCAGATCTTCCAACTGTTCCTTAACAAAATCAGCCATGGGGATGCCCTAAGAGGTTTGGGGCTACAGCAGTTGGGGATTAAATTGTTTCTCCTCTATCCTATTTTCCTGATCTAAATTGTTCTGATACTACTATTTGGCCCACTGGGGAAAACATGGGCATATTAATGCATACAGCATATTAATACATGGGCATATTAATGCTGTATTTAGGGGCCTGCATTAACTTTTGCACCACATATGCAATAAACACACTGAGTTGTATTCAACTAAGTCCTACGCAGAATAGACCCATTAAAATTAATGACCCTAAGTTAGTTATGACAGTTCAGCCAGATAAGCGACAAATAAGTCTAATAAATAATAAATAAATGGATCTACTCTGAGTAGGGCTAGCATTTAATACCGCCTATTATTATTGGTGCTGTTTATTTATATGCTGCTTTTCAGCCCAAAGGCCCCCAGCATGATAAACAGCATATCAATGCACAAAAAGATACAATCAAGTACAATGATGAATCACATGACTACTATCATGTGTTAGTTTGGCTATGTGTAGCTTGGTCACCACATCTTGTTCACTGTTCCTTCTCATGCATAAAGATCCTTTGGAATGTACTTCAACAGAGGCATCCTGCTTTGGGATGTAGGGAGCTCCAGCCCACTCAGCCCCATCTCTTTCTCAAAGTGGCCCTCTTATAAAACCGCTTGCTGGTGTTTTCTGGTGTTCATGGATTCTTTTGATATGTGAGACTGCAGAGGCATATTTATTATTGAGGGGGTGAGGAAAAGGTCAGAGGGTACAGTAAAGAACAACAAAGCTACAAGACAATGTAAGTAGCATTGCTGTTGATTCTGTTGCCATCTTACTCTGTTACTTCAAGCTTAACAAGCGATATACTTGAATATGCGTAGAAAAAGAGGAGCTGTGTAGGTTTTGCCTTGGCAATTCAATTGCTTTCCTATGCGGTAAGTAAGTTGCACTCTTTCCTCTCTCCACAAGTTTCCAAGGCAATATCACCAATCGCTCTGGGGCTCTCGGTTCCATGACCTAGAAAAGAGGAACAAGGCTTGTAAAAACCTTGCCCTGCAAAGCATTGGGGATAGCCATAAAGAGGGATAATAAATCTGTTTATTAGACCATAAAGGGTAAGTGGTTTTCAAATAAATCAAATAAAAATCTTGAGCTGTTGCATTACATGTCAGCTTTGCCTGTGCAAGTGTCCCTAAGGACACATTCCAGACCATGCCACAAAGAGTGCCCAATTCACAATGGAGTAATAGGCATTTTAAATTCCTTCGCATCCCACCCACAATTCCCAATTCAATTAGTGCGCTAAGACCTATGAAGAGAAACTGGGGGAAAGAGCAATGAAGATGTATTTATTTCCTAGAAGGAGAAGGTTTTTTTAGTGCAGTACCAATGATGTCCGGGAAAGAAGCTTTGTCGCTCACAATACAAGCTAAAATCTTTATTACAAGTTATAGAATGGATGCAACTAAATATAGCAAATGTATTGGAAGTGCAAAGAGGAACAAACAATAACACCCTTTCATGTTCTGATATCCCACCAGAATGGCAGAGCAGAAGATCAAAAATGCAAGCCAAACTTTATTGCTATTTGTTTCTTTGCTTTAATGGATGCATCCATGCAATTTATAGGCAACGCTATATCACATTAAAAATAATTCAAAATAATCACAAGTACACTAAAAATACAATAAGATGCAGGAAACAAACCCAAAGTAGAGTCCCAAGGGCCACTTTATAAAAAGAAGGCAAACGAACACAACTTCTCAGCCTTAAGTAAACACACAAAGCAGAGGACTAAGATTTGATAGAATTAAGGGTGGTTCACGACAGATGCTATTGGAGGTCGCTGGTTCATAGGGTTGCCATAAGCCATAATCGACTTGAAGGCACATAACAACAACAAACCATCATAAAAATGTAAAGGTGTGGGGAAATTAAAAGGAAAGTATGCATCAGCTGAACTTTTTTGGGGAGAGCAGTTTACTGAGGGTATTACTCATGTGTTACTACCTTCCACACCTCATTTGGTTGAGCACTTGGAGCAGGACCTCAGATGCTGACCTCAAGGCACAGGTAGATGCATGTGGGAAGAGGTGATCCTTCAGGCACTAAGATCCCAAATTAGAAAGGGTTTCGAAGGCCAAAATCAGCACTTTGAACTGGACTCAAGACTGGACTGGGAGTCTTTCAAGATAGTAAAAGTATTAGCATGATGATATGTTTGTCAATGCCCAGTCTCAGCTTGTACTCTCACAGCCATATTCTCTTAGGTGGTGAAGTTTTGGAAACATTTTCAAAAGTAGCCCCACATAAAACACGGTGCACTTTTTCAGGTTTAGCAGCTCTGTTCCAGATCTATTGACAAGGAGAGATAAGGAATAAAGGAAGACTACCAAGGATGACAAGAGACTATTTAATTTGTACACTGAACAGTGCAATGTATGATAAAAGTACCTACCTTTTGGCTGAAACCTTAGCCCTCATAGCCAGCTGAATCGCTATTGAAACATAACCAGAAGGTACATGATAGAGAAGCAATACTGAAGTTGGGTCAGGGTCGGTACCAGGATAGAAGACTACCTGTGTGCCTTTATGTACATGGCCTTGTGTTCTTTGCGAAATCATGCAAAATCTTTGTGAAATCATGGAGGACTGGTAAAGTGCCGGATGACTGGAGGAGAGCTAATGTTGTGCCTATCTTCAAAAAAGGCAAAAAGGAGGAACCGGGGAACTACAGACCAGTCAGCCTAATATCAATCCCTGGAAAAACTCGGGAGCAGATTATAAAGCAGTCACTCTGTAAGCACCTTGAAAACAATGCAGTGATTACTAGGAGCCAACATGAATTTATGAAGAACAAATCCTGCCAAACCAATCTTATCTCATTTTTTGACCGGGTAACCTCCCTTGTAGACTGTGGGAATGCTGTGGTCATAATATACCTTGACTTCAGCAAAGCTTTTGACAAAGTGCCCCATGATATTCTGATTAGCAAGCTAGCTAAATGTGGGCTGGATGGGACAACTATCAGTTGGCTCCAGAATCATACTCAAAGAGTGCTTATCAACAGTTCCTTCTCAAACTGGGCAGAAGTAATGAGTGGGGTACCACAGGACTCGGTCCTGGGCCCCATGCTCTTCAACATTTTTATTAATGATCTAATGGGAATGAAACTGATAAATCCTTCTGACAGACAACCTATTATGATGGGGATTCTTTCAGAACTGGGAATCCAGGGAATAAGCAGCAGTTCCCAAGAGCCAGACCTGCTTACTTCAGCAAGGTGGTAGTCTCGTGTGCTTTCAGACAATACCCATGTCTGCTCCAGTGACAATCTACTGACAATCTAGGATTGCCTTGTGAATATCCTTCCAAAGAATTTGAGTTCAATCCCAAGTGTTCAGTCTTGCAAAAACAATATTGTTTTTAAAATTGTTTTTAAAAGATGTGTTGTAAATTTGTATAAATGTTTTAATGTTTTTAGTTACTGTAAACTGCCCAGAGAGCTTCGGCTATGGGGCAGTATATAAGTACAATAAATAAATAAATAAATGAGGAGGTACAGAGCATGCTTATCAAATTTGCAGATGATATAATATTGGGGGGCATAGCTAATACCGTGAAAGACAGAAATAAAATTCAAAGGGACCTTGATAGGCTAGAGCATTGGACTGAAAACAACAGAATGAAATTCAACAGGGATAACTGCAAAGTTCTACACTTAGGAAAAAGAAACCAAATGCACAGTTATAAGATGGGAGATACTTGGCTCAGCAATACGACATGTCAGAAGGATCTTGGAATTGTCATTGATCACAAGCTGAATATGAGCCAACAGTGTAATGTGGCTGCAAAAAAGGCAAATGCTATATTAGGCTGCATTAACAGTATAGTTTCCAAATCATGTGAAGTATTAGTTCCCCTCTATTCAGCACTGGTTAGGCCTCATCTTGAATACTGCGTCCAGTTCTGGTCTCTGCACTTCAAGAAGGATGCAGACAAACTGGAACAGGTTCAGAGGAGGGCAACAAGGATGATCAGGGGGCTGGAAACAAAGCCCTATGAGGAGAGACTGAAAGAACTGGGCATGTTTAGCCTGGAGAAGAGAAGACTGAGGGGAGATGTAATAGCACTCTTCAAGTACATGAAAGGTTGTCACATAGAGAAGGGCCAGGATCTCTTCTTGGTCATCCCAGAGTGCAGGACACAGTATAATGGGCTCAAGCTGCAGGAAGCCAGATTTCGACTGAACATCAGGAAAACTTCCTAATTGTTAGAGCCATACAACAATGGAACCAATGTCCTAGAGAGGTAGTGGGCTCTCTGACTCTGGAGGCATTCAAGAGGCAGCTGGACAGCCATCTGTCGGGAATGCTTTGATTTGCATTCCTGCATTGCGCAGGGGGTTGGACTTGATGGCCTTACAGGCCCCTTCCAACTCTACTATTCTGTGATTCTATGATTCCATAATGGGGGGAAGTTGAGATGTCAATGTAGTACATGCACCCCTTATTACCTCCTCTTTCTGCCTGTCTTTGTTGTCTCTCCACGACTGAATTTTAGATTGCAAACTGTTTGGGGTGGGAAACCTGCCTTTTTGCTTATTTTCTTTTGTAAAAATTTCCTTTGTAAAATGCCATGTTTATCTTTGGTGCAACGACAGGTGTCTTTTTAAATTTTATAGATTAGCATAAACCTGATATTCAGTTTGTCTTTAACAGCCTTGTTGCAGTGAAGAATTTAAGCAGTAGTGCTACTTAGGATTGCTTGATAAAGTGTCTTTTTTTTTCTTTCAGATGTCTGCTTTCTATACAGCAGATCGCACAACAGGAGACAAATTAAATAAAAGTCCTTGCTGAATTATAAATTGTCCCAGGGAATCTAATTTCTTCCATCACTCCCCCTGCATCTGGCAGGGGTGCTAAGAACCCTTGAATCCATCTCCTGCCATGTAACATTCAGATTCATCTTTCTCCTTTATTTATCTGATTATAGAATTACAACGTATATCTTCTTATTCTCTTCCCAGTCCCCATTTTAAAAACATGTTAGATAGATAATTTTTAAAAGAGGGTTGGGAAGAGAACAAAGATGAGATGCAAGCTTCATTTCTATCAGATTTTCTAGACTACATCATAATTTCCAGATGAGAATTTGGCAAAAGTGGATAGAACCTGAAGAGAATCTGTAAACAGAAGGTGCTGACACTTGTACACCACTGTTTCAAGGAACCTTGCTAAACTTCATGAGGCACTTTCTTCTTGCTACTTTCTCAGGGACTGAAATGGATGAGTTAATGCAGAATGCCATTACTGTATTTTTCCACTCAATCTAGATAACAGTGAATCAGAGAAACAGATACTCACATATTTTATGTAGTAGACAGACGTAAACATAAGTGCAGTGACCCAATTCCTGTCATCTGCAAGGAAGAGACAAGGGAGCTGTTCGGTTCCACAAGAGGCACATACACAGGCACTTCAACATGCGCTAAGCTGAAATCGCAAATTAACCACCAGCTGACATGTAGAGAGCCTGCCTTTTCCAAGGCTGCATCTTCTCCTAGTCAATCTGACATGTTCTTCCTGTTTATATGAGAAGCCAGGGTGCAGAATGTTGATTGGCTGGCACCAGTGGCTGCTGGTGCCTACTAGACCTGGAAGGGCTGCTTGGAGGTCATGGGACAGAGATGTGGCAAGTTGTTCTGATTTCTCCTGATTCTCACTGCTTGCAAAGCTACTGTGCAACCTTTTAAGTTGAGACCTTATCCCAGTCTGCGTCTGTGTTGGAATTGCTTTTTAATATATTTGTAAATCCTTTTTTAAGTATATATGTGTGTTTTTAACCTTTTTTTTCTTTTTTAAGATGTCTTGAAAGCTTTTAAAAATGTTTTTAAAGATGTTTTACATAAATGTATTTTAAAGTCTGTTTTTATGATGGTTTAGAGTGTTTTTAGTGCTTTTGTTTGCTGCCCTGGGCTCCTGCTGGGAGGAAGGGTGGGATATAATAAATAAATAAATATACTGTGGACACTTAGGCATTACAAATAGTTAGCACCCACCCACACTGAAAAGTGTATTTTGTGGTTCAGAAGGGGTCCCTGCTGTCACAGTTGCTTCTCTGCTAGGAGAAAAGTTATGTGGTCCCCACCTGTTCTGGTTCTCTCCCTATCCTCCTCCTGTGTAAAGAAATAGGGAACACTTAAACATTGCAGTTTTAGTAATACTTAACACTTAAGTGTCTTATCCTGGTGTCACTTTTTCTAGTGTGGGCTCATGTTAAACAACCTGTGCATTATTCAGAAGTAAGCCCCACTGAATTCCATGGGGATTGCTCCATGATAAATATTTACAGGACTGCAGCCTAAATTGGTTAAATCTTAGTGGTGCCACACAGGACTGTTAACAAGGGCTCCCATAAATTTTTAGACCTATGGGAAATGATTATTCCCCTCCCCTAGCTTATTAACGTCTACATTTCCCCCCAGAATGCGGAATAGAGGGATATTAAGTGGACTAGGACCTGAGAGACCAGGGTTAAAATCAGTCATGAAACTCATTGTGTGGCCAGTCACTGTCTCTAACATAACCTACCTCACAGGGTTGCTATGAGGATAACATGGGGAAAAGGAGACCCATGAATGCCACCTTGTACTCCTTAGGGGATTAGAAAAAATAGCTCTTCTGGCTACAGGTCTGGTTCCCACCTTGACCAACACATCAGCTGAGGCAGGCAGAGAGTGTTTACCTCTTTCTCCCCCATTTCCTCTGCAATTGGCTGAGTCCTGTTGATTCCTCACTTAGATTTATTCCCATAAAGCTGTTCACAAAGAAACAAAGATGCCTTAAGCTGGAAATGCCTGTGCAATTCAGGAAAAAGCTTAACCAGTAAAACAAGGCAAATGGTTCAAACAATGGGTCACTTAGTGAGATAAGTGTACTGCTTGGGGGAATGTGCCCACAGTCAACAATTATTGTATAAATGGCAGCAAGCATCCTGCAGACACCTTATGCTTTACATAGTTGGAGTTAATCATGCTTAGGGTCATAAATGGGTGGATAAATATTTCATTAGGAAAGTCTGTTTCTTAGGCACCTTGGGAAGGGATAATCAAGGCATGTTTTTCAGCCAATAGTGAGGACAGATTGCACCAGTGTATTAATGTTTATGGCAGTGTGGCTGACTGAACATTTAATCATAGAAAATGAAAATAGATGAAGAAAAATGCTTCTCACAAAGTTCAAAGTCCTTAATGTCAAAAATCCTCCACAAGTATTCAGGAAGATAAAAATTAAAAAAGAACCAGAAAGTTAATTAACATGGAACGACAGCTCTTGTGGCACTGGATGGAAACTGTACTTTGTTTCATACACACTGATGAAAGGGTACATTTAATACAAACCAATCAGTGTAGCTTAATGAAGAAGGGCAGCTGCATGTCGGAAAACAGAGTGGCTAGCTGATGCACACAGAAAGGGATTCTTCTACAGTACATTCTCCAGAGTGCAACATTGTATCAATGACTCAATGTGATTGTCAGGAATAAACATGCAATTATGAAACACACAACGTTAGCTTTTTCATTTGGCCACAATGTCAGAGACATTGAGTGGATGCCTTTGCTTCTCCCAGGATAGGAATCTGAACCAAAAGGCTTGCTCATTAATTTGCCCAGAAATGTAAAAGGCCAGGGATGATGTGTGGGGAGATGTAAGCTCTTAGACCCCATTGGCATTGGCATTATGGGGTGCCTCTTGTCCCCAATGCTATTTAACATTGATATGAAGACATTGGGAGTAGTTACTGGGAGATATGGACCAAAGTATCATCAGTATCCTGATGACACACAGCAACACCTGAATCGGGAGTGACTGTGCAGGCTGTGTGTCTGGCCACAGAACTTGGCTGAATGAGGGCCAATAAATTAAGTTTAAACCCTGGCAAGACAGAGGCCATGTGGATGAGTGATTTCTGTTCCTGAGAGACAGGTCATCTGTTCTAGACAGGGTTGAACTCCTTCCGAAGAAACAGGTATGTAGTCTGGGTGTGCTCCGGGATCCATCTTGACCTACAGGTGGCCTCAGCAACAAAAAGTGCCTTTTACCAGCTTTGGTTGGTAAGACAACTACAGCCATTCCAGGACTGAAATAGGATGGCTACTGTGGACCTGACACTGAGAATCTCAAGACTGGATTATTGCCATGTGCTCTAAGTGGGGCTGTCCTTGGGCTTAACCCAGAAGCTGCAGCAGGTACACAATGCAGCAGCTACGTTGCTGATTAGGGCACTCTGTCAGCACCATGTGACACCTCTGCTGAGAGAATATTAGAGGACTGCTATTCTTAAAGGTGCAGAGATCAGAAGTTATATGGACATTTCTTGTAAGATATGGGTATGCCCTTCTCACAAATATATGTACGCTCCAACGTAAGTGGAAAGCATGTCCGCTGTGTTTCCCCCCCAATACTATGAATAAAGATTCAATGTCTCTACAGGGTGGTACAGAACCTCCGACATCTCTCAAAAGAACACATGAGGGGAGAAGGGCCAGCAAGGCGGGGCAGGCAGGGCGGAATTGCTTCCCTGGCTTCCCAATGCTGCACATCACTCCAGTGAGCAGGAGGGGAAAGGCAGCAGTGAGTGTGGTGCAGGCACAGCTGTGAAGCTGATTTGGTGCTTCTGCTGCTGCTACTGCACGTGCACCACATCAAGTTTCTGCTGCCTCCCCCTTTCCTTCTCAGTAATCGGCAATGTTGGAAGCATTGGGAGGCCAGGGAAGCAATTCCACCCTGTCTGCACCACCAGCTGCTACTGCATGAGAGGCATCATGGGATACACAGGACAGTCCTGCTCACACCACTGACACACAATGAGACCACACAGTCTACTGGCTCCGCTTTTGGCCAGCATGTGAATGGCTGTCTATGTGTGTACTACAGGGTACCTCTAATCTTCTCAGGGGTGTTGGGCCTATTCTGATGGTCCACCCTCTCAGTTTCATGGATCCAGAGGGATTTTCCTGCATGTTTGGCTGACAGTCCCTAGTCATCTCCTAAAATTGGACAATGTTTTGTGCTATCAGTATGGTAACTCTTAAATGTCCACAGCTATGCTGTAGAACCATATTAGCTCTTTGGTGTTATGAGGAGCTGAGGATGATAAAAGGGCAAGGTCAGTGAGTAGGATACAGATGGCAAAACATTCAAGATGAACACAGATTGGAGCCTGTGGAGAAATATTGTTTCTGAGGTAAAGAGACAGACAGACAGACAGACAGACAGACAGACAGACAGACAAATAGATAGATAGATAGATAGATAGATAGATAGATAGATAGATAGATAGATAGATAGATAGATAGACAGACAGACAGACAGACAGACAGACAGACAGACAGACAGACAGACAGACAGATAGATAGATAGATAGATAGATAGATAGATAGATAGATAGATAGATAGATAGATAGATAGATAGATAGATAGATAGATAGATAGATAGATAGATAGATAGATAGATAGATAGATAGATAGATAGATAGATAGATAGATAGATAAAGCATAATGTAAAAGGTTAACTGTCTCTAAAATGTCATGAGTTTCTGCTGAGAGATGTGGAGATTAGGGACGGGTGAGAAATTCAATTCAGTTCACATTTTAAGCCAAATCTATCAAATGTGCACTTTCTGAAACAATATGAGAACTGAAACACATATATCCTTCAAAATTCACAGTTATTTGAATTTTGTGATGCAGTTCACCGACCACAGTGTTTACAAAAATGCATATGTTAGGGGAAAGTGTGCATAAAAATAAATATATGGGTGAAAATAACACACAAAAATGCATTATGTGATGAGAAATTGCTTGCAAAAATGTGTACATTAGTCAAAACTGCCTACAAAAATGTATTTATTAGGATAAATTCATAGTAAAATGAAGAATTTTCATGAAGTTTTTTTTTTAATGTAAATTGCTGCAGAAATGTGGAGAACTAAAATTGAGATTGAAAAAAATGAAAAACTGAGGGAACTGAGATTGACAAACCATTGTCAATTGTCCCTAGTGGAGATACAATGCACCAGCAGGGGGGCTGAGTGAGTTAAACTTTCACTGTTTATGAGAGACAGTGCTGTGAGTTTCTGCATTGTACACACAGCAGCCAAGGCATCAGAAAACTGCTAAATTCTCATTGGTCAGTTGATGGTCAATGCCACACAAATTCATCCTATTGGAACATAGTTATAGGACCAATAAGAGTCAGAAGTCCATTCCTATTGAAATGTGGGTGGTGGGTGGGGGCTGTCTGGAAAGAATAAAAAGCTGAGCTCTGGCCAAGGAGACTTGCATGTATGAAGCCCCTTCCTGCAGGCTCCCTCATGCATTCATTCAACATGTGACAGGTCATCTGAAAGTCTCTTCTAACTGAAGCCAATGCATTATAAAAATATCGTTATGATTTTATGATGGCAACACAAACATGCAGCCCTTGGCTCCTGCTAGGAGGAAGGGTGGGATATTAAATAAATAAAGATACTTGGTCAGACAGATCTCTTGCAATCCTGAGGTCTCATGCACCCACTTTGGGCTTCTAAGTTGTTTCCATTTACTTATCATACCCCTAGAAATCTACAGGGAAAAGATAAATGGAGGGAGATGATAACATTTTCTGAAGGTATTTGCAGTATGTCAAGATTGTTCACAGCTCCAGAAAGAAACCATGCTTGCCCCCATAAATATACTTCCTTAGAATGCATCTCTGGAATGAAGGAGCAAAACACTGAAAAACTGGAAAAAGGGTAATGAAATATTGAAGGTATAAATCTAGGGGCATAAAAATCTCCACTCTATCATTGAAAGGACAAAGTTCATTCATTGTAAATGTAGCCATTAAGCCTAATTTTATGACATATTTTCAAACAATTTTGAGCAGCTTGAAATTAAAAGGATGAAAATGGGGCATATGTTTACATATTTAAAACAAAGGCCCTTAAAAAAAAACAGCTCAAAAGGTTTAATCTTGAAACGCTGATCACAAGAATTCAAAACCACACAGTGCAGCTAAATTTTAAAAAACCCATTCTTTTCTGTTTAAAATCACCATTTCATTATGACAAAGCTGGGGAAATATTTGTAATAATTAAACTTTTAACCATAATACAGGAAATAACAACCCTATTTTCTTGTTGAAGATGGAATATGTGGTAAACCAGAACAAAATCATTCATAAAAGACAAATATTGATAATGGCAGTGGCTATTTCACAGAATCTTGCACTGAACAGTAAGAAAAAGGAAGGGCAGGAAATAAATAAATAAATAAATAAATAAATACTATGTCCTGATAAGTATCTGATTTCACACTATGTCTACACATTATTTCCTCTACATTTTAAGTGTACCCTTCTTCCTTGGGGTGATCATGATTCCCCTCTGTTGTTTTCATCCTGAGGGGCAGATTAGGCTGAGAGATAGTGAGTAGCCCATGGTTACCCAGTAAACTTTTTCAGTAAACGTGCTTCAAATGTGTGTTGAATGTGCTTTAAATGAATGGTGTGGATCTGCCTTAGGTATGATGTGCATTCATTAGTGGATTGAAAAGAACAATTTTAAAAGATACTTTTTTAAACGGGAAGTGTTGTAGCTCAGTGGTAGGGCATATGCTTTGCATGCAAAGGTCCAAAATTCAATTTCTGGAAAAGACTATGGCCTGGAATCCTGGACAGCCAATGCTAGTCCATGTCATTAGTACTGAGCTAGATGGTATCAAATGGCCTGAGTTGGTATAAGGTTGATTCCTTTGTTCCTAAAAGTGGAAAGAGACCCAAGGGCCACAGTGACTCCAAAATTTATTTATGTATTTTATTTACAACATTAATTTATTTATTTTATTTATTTATTTATTGCATTTGTATACCGCCCCATAGCCAAAGCTCTCTGGGCGGTTTGCAACAATTAAAAACATTAAAAACAGATATACAAATTTAAAAACACATGTTTAAATGCAATTTAAAAACATTGAAAGTAACTGTTGCAAGATTTCCATTAGTTGTTATTTCTTCGACAATACAAGGAGAGAGGTTGCCTTTATGTCAACTTAAAAGAAAAAAATTCTTTTCATTACAAGTACTACAAAGTAACTTTAAGAACTGATGTGTTTGCTTGCTTTCCTCTTCTTTACTCATCCCTTCTTCCTTTTGTGTCATGCATTTTACATTGTAAGCCTGTGGGCGAGAACTGTCCTTTTGGCAGTTCTTATGTGAACTGTTCTGGGAGACTTTCTGGCTAAATAGCAGGGTACCACATGCAATATATTAATACAGACCTGCAATGCTTCATATACTTTATCTCAATAAGCCTCACAACAGCCCTGTAAGATGGGCTACTAGCATTAGCATATTGTGTTGTGTGGCGACTGAGGCCAGAAGAGGGTGGAGGGCTACCAAGGGAGTCTGTGCCTAAGGCCACTTAACTCTTAGTCAACTCAAGAAACTTAAAAAAAAACAAGCTCACTTGGAAGAGGGACCATCCCCTAATTGCTTATGAAGACTTCTCCTGAGCGCACCGAGACTCAAGCAACCAGCAGCATCGTTGCAAGTGACAATAAGAGTTGGTGGTCTCATGGCAGGGAACAAACTGCAGCCTGCCCAAAATACCACCCTCGCCATCAATGATCAGCCTACATCCCCCTCAGCCCAAATATAATATTTTACATTCAACTGCAGAAGGCGAAACAAAGTGTTCTCGTAACAATCCCAGTCCTGCTTCATTCAGGGCAATTTTCCAGAGGCATGGAGAGCTGCAGCAGCAGCTGTTTCCCAGAGAGAATTCTGCAGCTTCAAAATCTGTCTGTGGCTTTGCCATACTTCCCAGAAGGTGTTTGTTTGAAATCTGCCTCTATGCGGTCTATGTGTCAGAGCACCACTTCTGGCATACAAGGAGCATGGCTTACTGGGAGCTGTAGTCCTGCCTGCCTCCATCATGGCGCAAGGCGCATGCGCTTCCACAGCCTGGCGGGGTGGACAAGAATTGAGCTGGATTGACCATCCCCACTTCCTGTCTGGCTCCATGGGGGTTGTCGTAGAGCGAGGAATCTCAACGGAATTTATATACTGTTTTATTGTAAAAAACCTAAAAGGGGGTTTCAGAAGGAATTAAAACAATAAAATTATTGGCAAAAACAGTTAAAGACAGGTATTTAAAAACGTTCAATATTCATTCAACATTCAATAAAACAAATGGTGTTTTTTATATAACTTCTACATGCCAGGATAGGCTTGCCTAAACAAGAATGTTTTAAGCAGGTGCTGAAAACAGTACAATTTATTTATTTATTGTATTTGTATACTGACCCATAACTGAAGCACTCTGGGGGGGTTACAATAACTAAAAACATTTAAAACAAATATAAATTTAAAACACAATTTAAAACAATTTAAAACACATGCTAAAATGCCTGGGAGAAGAGGAAAGTCTCGACCTGGCGCTGAAAAGATAACAGTGTTGGCACCAGGCGCACCTCGTCACACATGTCATTCCATACTTTGGGGGCCACCGCTGAGAAAGCCCTCTCCCTTGTTGCCAGACTCCCAGCTTCCCTCCAAGCAGGCACCCAGAGGAGGACCTTGGCTGTGGAGCGTAGTGTATGGGTGGGTTCATATTGGGAGAGGAGGTCCATCAGGTATTGTGGTCCCAAGCCATGTAAGGCTTTATAGGTTAAAACCAGCACCTTGAATTGAGCTCGGAAACATACAGGCAGTCAATGCAAGCAGGCCAGAATTGGTTTTATAGGTTCAGACCGTCTGGTCCATTTTACCAATCTGGCCGCTGCATTTTGCACAAGCTGCAGTTTCCGAACCATCTTCAGAGGCAGCCCCACGTAGAGCACATTGCAGTAATCTAGCTTGGAGGTTACCAGAGCATGGACAACTGAAGCCAGGTTATCCCTGTCCAGATAGGGGCGTAGCTGGGCCACTAACTGAAGTTGGTAGAAAGCACTCCGTACCACTGAGGCTACCTGAGCCTCAAGTGACAGAGATGGTTCTAGGAGAACCTCCAAGCTACGAACCTGCTCCTTCAGGGGGAGGGCAACCCCATCCAGGACAGGTTGGACATCCACCATCTGGTCAGAAGAACCACCCACGAGCAGCATCTCAGTCTTGTCTGGATTGAGCCTCAGTTTATTAGCCCTCATCCAGTCCATTGTCACAGCCAGGCACCGGTTCAGCACATTGACAGCCTCACCTGAAGAAGATGAAAAGGAGAAATAGAACTGTGTGTCATCAGCATACTGATGGCAACGCACTCCAAAGCTCTGGATGACCGCACCCAACAGTTTCATGTAGATGTTGAACAGTATGGGGGACAGAACTGACCCCTGCGGAACCCCATACTGGAGAGTCCAGGTTGCCAAGCAGTGTTCCCCAAGCACCACCTTCTGGAGCCGACCCACCAAGTAGGAGTAGAACCACTGCCTTGCAGTCCCTCCCACTCCCAACACAGCCAGTCTTCCCAGAAGGATGGTATCAGGTCAATGGTATCAAAAGCTGCTGAGAGATCAAGGAGAATCAACAGAGTCACACTGCCCCTGTCTCTCTCCCAACAAAGGTCATTATACAGGGCAACCAAGGCTGTTTCCGTGCCAAAACCAGGCCTGAAACCCAACTGAAATGGATCCAGATAATTGGTCTCATCCAAGAGTGTCTGGAGCTGGCCCACAACCACTCGTTCAAGGACCTTGCCCAGGAATGGAACATTTGCTACCGGCCTATAGTTATTAAGATTTTCTGGGTCTAGGGAGGGTCCGAACCTGTCCAAACGCCTTGTCAACATCCTCAAACTGTACCAACTAAAATTCATCCAAGAAATTGGGACAAGGCTGTGCTCTGGATACCTCGCTTGATTCACCTGCTATAACACTGGAGTCTAAGTGAAGGGGTCTGCCTAATGTCAATAGGCAGGGAGTTCTAAAGTGTGGGTGCTGCCACACAAAAGGACTGATTTCTCCCAAGAGCAGAACAAGTACTATGTGGCCCCTGTAGCATGGAATGCACACCTTGAACTTAGCCTGGTAGCAAATTGGCAACCAGTGCAGATTTCGGAGCAGAGGTATTGTGTGCTGATAGGGTCTCACTCTTGTCAGCAATCGTGCCACAGCATTCTGCACTAACTTCAGCCCCTGGGTCAAGTTGTGCTGCATGGGGATTTCTGTGACCTTGGGTGACTGGCTGCTAGGAGTTTTTTAGTTTTGGTTTTTGGTTAGGAATCCTGACTGGTTGTGGAATGCTGAGTTCTCTGCCTTACTCATAGAAATTTTGTTGTTGGTATGGTATTGCATTTAGGAAATCATCACTGTCTTTTATTTTTATTTTTCTGTTTGCATTTCATTTACCTTTAAACTCACTCCCTTACATCCATAGAAGCAACAATAGTGGTTCCATGCGCTCAGCTCACCCCCTTAAACCCAGTGATGACGCATCTTGTTGGTTGCATGACTGTTTGTTTCTTGCCCAATAGTGGCAAAAGAGAATTCACATACTGGGAAGTGTGGCTGCAATTGTAATTGTTCCCAAGCTGCTGTCTGTGAAGGTAGATCAAAGCATGTGTGTTTTCTCTCTGTCAATTATTATTCACTGGAACTAGATTGGCTGTCAAAGTGAATTTATGGCAGCCCACAAGGTATACAGAAAAGGGCAGAGAATCTTCTTACTCTTTTTCATTTCTCAGACCTCTTTTGGAAGTGAAGGATCAAATATGGAAAGAAGTTTGGAGCAGACACGTTGAAAGGTACAGGCAGGGCATTGAAGGCAATGGGTTGCCAACCCTGCTTGGATATGGATATCTTTGCAGAGGTTTCCTAGTCAAGCTTTACCAACAGCACAATCCAAACCACATCTACTCAAAAGTAATGCCTGTTGAGTTCTATGGGGCTTAGTAAGTGTGTTTAGAATTGCAGCCCTCAGGGGCATCCATCTGTAATCCTGAGTGCTCCTATCTAACATCTCCACAACACTATGCTCCTTTCTTCCCACAATGGCCTTTTGGTGGCTGGTCTGGCCTGGCCTGAGGGCACTTAAATCCTTCTTGCCAGAAGCAAGTAGGCTAGATTAAATGTTCCCTACCCAGGCTCTTTCAGCTAAGATTTCTATTTTAATTTCCAATCACAGAAATGTTTTTGTTTGAATTGTATGCTCCAAGCAACTGTGGTTGATGCTTAATTTATCATGCTTAATGATATCACTTGGACCTGCCTCTGTGACATCACTACAGCCCATCCCCATGACATCACTATGACCTGACCCCATGACATCACTAGGGCCCGCTTTGGGATGCTTCTGACCTGGCAACCCTAACTGCACCCCTAGAGACCTTGCAGTAAACAATTGTGGTCATTTTACTAGGAAGTGAGACTTGAATATGCAGCTGCAAAAGAGGAGCACCATTCTCTCCCCCCCCCTTAATTGTGTATTTATTGAGATCTGTTTGCAGGAGGGTATTTTGATGTTGCATCAAGCAATCATCATCCCACACTTTCCAGTGAATTTTCCCATCCCTGCAAAAAGTCTGGGGTGCAGCACGGGGTGGAGGCTGGGAGTGGATTTATAATGCAAAAGTGCCACGTCCATTTTAACTGTGCAAGCTGCATTTGCCGGTGTGCTTGAATCCCACCGGCAAAATATTGACTGGAAGTTTGGAAGTGCCCCTTACATACATGATACCGATGCAAAAGCAGTTCGATAAAGTATGGGTTGAGGAGGGGAAAAATATGGGGGAATATGAACTGGACAAAAACGTTCAAGTTTTATGTCAGGAGCCCTCTTGGCTCTCTTGAGTAGAAAAAAGACAGCAGAAGTAGATGGCTTTTGATTGGAAATATGAAATATGTGGGCAAATGCTCTTATGGAAAAAGAAGAATTTGCTAACACAGGAATACGACTTCATGTTTTATGTACGTGTTAACTGATGCACAGTAAATTCTAGGCCTTATTAACAAATTAAAAATTAACAAACCACTAGGTCCAAATGACATCCACTCAAGAGTTCTGAAAGAATTCAAATGTGAAAATGATTACCGTCTTACACAACTTCTAAGATCAAGTTCCATAACACCCATTTTTAAAAAGGGAACTGGGGGGTTGGGAATGTGGGAAATTACAGGCCAGTTAACATCTGTTCTAGGAAAACAGGTGACAAGGTAACAGGTAAAGATAAAATTACCAAGCATATAGAACAGCAAGTCTTGCTGAAGAACCAGCATGACTTCTGCAAAGGTAAGTCCTGTTGAATTAACCTTTAGTGTTGAGAATATCAATAAGCCCGTGGATAAGGTGACCCAGTAGACAATGTGAGCGTGAACTTTCAAAAAGCTGTTGACAAAGGCCATCACCAAAACCCCCTGAATAAGTATAGCAGTCAGAGGAGAAGAGGACAGGTCCTCTTATGGATCAGTAACCCGCTAAAGAATAGGAAGCAGAGAGTAGGAATAAATAAACAGATCTCACAATGGAGGGGTGTAACAGGTGGGGTCCCCCAAGGATCTGTATTGAGATTCGTGCTTTTTCACTTGTTTGTAAGTGTTCTAGTGTTAGGAGTGAACAGTGAAGGGGTCATGAAACAAAATATTGTAATGAGCTCCAAACTGGAACAATGGGTATTAAAATGGTAAATCCAGTTCAGTGTAAGCAAGTGTACATTGAGGCATACAAAATAAAAGTCCTAACTTCACGCTAACAGAGTCTGAACTGGCAGTGACAAACTAAGAAACAGCTCCCAGGACAGTGGTGGCTAGCTCTATAAAAGTGTCGACCCAGTGTGTGGCAGCTATGAAAAAGGCTAATTCCATGTTAGGCATCATTAGGAAAGGGATTGAAAATAAAACTGCTAATATCATAATGCCCTTACACAAATCTATTGTGGGACCACACTCGGAATACTGTGTTCACTCACAAAGGATATTGTGGAACTGGAAATGGTACAGAAAAATACAACCAAAATAATCAAGGGCTTGAAGCAGCTGTCCTAGAATAAAAGAAGTTGGTTTGCTGCTGAATGCTAGTTGCTGGGGAACATGAATGGGGAGTGTGCTGTTGCACTCAGGTCTTGCTTGCAGGTTTCCCACAGGCATCTAGTTGGCCAATGTGAGAACAGGAAGCTGGACTAGATAGGCCTTTCGTCTGATCCAGCAGGGCTCTTTTTATGTACTTGTGAAGAGAAAGAGAAAGATTTTTTGGCTGGCTATAAGACAAAATAATAAATAAATATAGTGGGTTTGAACACTGAGGAAAGCATTTGAATCCATCTCAGAAGCTGTAGGAGCAACTTACACTTAATTTTATTCAAATATTAAAATTTATTCTGTGTTCCCGGTAAACTGGGAGAAAAAGAAAAAAGGGAAGATAACAAGTTACGCTTTCAAACATTATAAAGTGAATGATCCAAAAAGCCTTTTGTGACTCCACAATGGGTGGCCTGGTCAATAGAGTTTGCAAACCAGGCCAGTCACTACTCTTTTATGACTCAAGCATAGACACAACTGCCAAGAGAAAATGCAAATTTAGCAGCACTTTTTTTGTTTTTAAAGTTCTAACTTGTGTGTCTTTAGGGATGTATAACACCTTAATAATCTGCCAGAAGATCCAGGCTAGGATGCTGGCAAGGAGAAGAAAGATTATGTGGCAATTGTGCTCCCTTCAGACATGTATAAGTGTTGTTACAACACTAGCTGGAAGAAGTACCTTTAAATCTTATTTTTCATCTAATTTCCAGATTTAAGTATTCAGTAAGTTTCTTCACTGGATATTTAAAAATTAGATTGAATTTGAATAGATTGGCCTGGCAACCAAGAGGTCTTCTGTATCTTTAAAAGTTGTGCAGGGGGAAGGGAGGATTCCACCTTGCGGTTTTTCCCATTACAGGGTTGCAAGAACACCTGCACTTGGCTGACTTTCTCTTCTCCTAGAGATACAAGATCAGTCTCAGGCCAGGAACCTGGCAACCCTAACCTGCATAGCCCTGCCACCCTGCCCCACCCTCACACCGACCCAGCAAGCAGCAACACTGCCAATGATGAAAGCGTGGCTCCCTGGCACCGTCCCAACATGCCACACACTCCTGCTGCCCCACCATGCTGCCCACTTTCCACTTAGCAGAGAATTAGTCCCACTGAACTCAGTGAGTCAATTTACAGTTGCCTAGATGTGTATACATTTGCCAGGGTGTGGAGGTGTTGGACTACAACCTTGGAAGGCCAGGGTTCAAATTTCCACACAGCCATGAGGCTCACTGGGTGACCTTAGGCCAGTTATCTCACAGGATTGTTGTGATGGTAAAATGGGGAGGGAGGAATCACGTACACCACCTTGAGCTACTTGGAAGGAAAGTATAATAATAAAGAAAATAATAAATTATACCCTAAGCATACTTATTTAGTAGTAAGTCCCATTAAAACTTGTAGGATTATTTGAACACAGTAACATCTTCCTCTGAGGCCATTCTCTAGTTTTCCCACCTTCTATATAGACCACTCAACAGCCCGCTGTCCAGAATTTGCACGGCACTTTGCAGATAAAGTCGCTCAGATTCGCTCCGACTTGGACACTAAAATTGATACAGTCTCAGGGGATGTAACTTTGGCTCCTGCTTGTCCAATAATAATGGATTCCTTTCCATTTGTACAGCCCGAGGACGTGGACAAGATCCTTGGAGAGGTGAGAGCCACCACATGTCTGCTGGATCCTTGCCCTTCCTGGCTCATCAAAAGTGCCAGAGGGGGACTGGCCGAGTGGGTGAGGGGAGTAGTTAATGCCCCTTTACAACAAGGCAGAATTCCATCATGCCTAAAAGAGGCAGTTGTACGGCCTTTGTTGAAAAAGCCCTCCCTTGATCCCTCCATAATGGGAAATTATCAGCCAGTCTCCAACATTCCATTTTTGGGCAAGGTAATAGAGTGTGTGGTGGCTGCCCACCTCCAGAGATTCTTGGATGAAACGGATTATCTGGATCCATTTCAGTCTGGTTTCAGGCCTGGTTACGGGACAGAGAAAGCTTTGGTTGCCTTGGTGGATGACCTTCGCAGAGAGCTGGACAGGGGGAGTGTGTCCCTGTTAGTTCTACTGGACCTCTCAGCGGCTTTTGATACCATCGACCATGGTATCCTTCTGGACTGCCTTGCTGGGATGGGACTTGGGGGCACCGTGTTAAGATGGCTCCATTGTTGGATGTTGGATGTGGCTCAAGCAGATGCCCAGGATGCAGAACAGTATAGTGACAGGCTAGATGCCAGTTGAAGCAATGAGCCGGACAAGCAATAAGTTTTAAGAGTCACTTTACTGACAATATATCACAAGCTCTCTCTGTACAAACTCCTCGACCCCCACACTCACAAGTGTCTGCTGGCCCTCTATATAGATAAGGCCAGCTGCCCGAGCCTAGGTTGCTTAGCAACGTGTCCTTGAAGATGGCTCGAGCTCTGCCAACTTTCGCTGCTAAGTCACGTAGCTCACTTGTGGAAATTTAACCTCTGCTTTCTCAGTTTAATAGCCAACAATCCCCCACCTTAAATTTCCACATTCAGCCAGTTACATTTCTCTTCCATTTACATGTGTTACATTTTACATGTCATTACATTTACATCATTTGGTTTTATACTTCTGATACATTTCCTTTTATTTCAGGTTACATCACTTTCATTTGTAATACAGTTACTCCATTGCAATCTCAGCATCATTTTCATTATATTTCATTACTCTTTATGATTTCCATCATCCCACTTTTTCCAGTTACTGAAGTCTATATGTTTAATGGAATTTATTTTAAATCTAACGGGTGGAATACCTTTTGTTGTTCTCTCTGATCTGCGTGGTTGTATTTCTGCCTTAGTGTCTGTGTCTGTGTCAGGCAATTCCTCTGTTTCTCTCTCAGAGCTAGAACTTGATTCACTACTGCTGCCTGTTTCTTCTTGTTTTATTGGTACTGTGTCTGCCTGTTCTTGTTCATTACTACCTTCAGTGTTTCCCAACTCCACATATGTTTTCTCTTCCCAATCCTGCTCTATTGCTTGCACGCTTCTGCTTAACACTACAGACCTTTGTTTTGGCAGCCATATTCTGTAATACGTGTTTTCAAATCCCAGCATGTACCCTTTGTCTGCTCTCCTTTGCAGCTTCCCTGTCCTTTTATTTTTGGGAACATGTACCCAGCATTCTGCTCCAAACCTAATCAAATGGTTTAATCTGGGTTTTCTGTCATACAATTTCTGATAAGGAGACATTCCAGTGGCCTTATGGAATATTCTGTTTTGAATGTAAGCAGAATACAAAACACACTCTCCCCAGAAACCTGGTGTTAAAGAGGAGTCACATAGCATTGATCTTATTGAGTCCTGAAGCAACCTGTTCCAGCGTTCAGCTAACCCGTTCTGATGAGGACTATAAGGGGCTGTTAACTCCTGTTTTATTCCTCTTTTATCCAAGTATTCAGTAAAAGAGTGTCCTAAGAACTCTCCTCCTTGATCTGATCTTATTCTCTGTATTTTGACACCAAACTGCACTTCAATTTTTGTAATAAATCTTTTCAGTTTCTCTGCAGCTTCACTTTTCGCTTTTAGTAAATAAACAGTGCAGAATTTTGAAAAATCATCAACTATTGTCAGGAAATATCTTGCACCCCCCTGAGTAGGTTGAAATGGCCCCACTAAGTCCACGTGTATTAATTGATAAGGTGCATTTGTACTGGGCATGGCTTCTTTGTTCTTTGCAGCCACAACTGCCCTAGTTTGTTTACACACGTGGCAGTCTACATATTTTTCACAGTTTCTCAATGTCACATCATTACTGTTCTCTGTTGTTTTCACCACATTTTCATATCCTATATGGCCTAGTTTTCTGTGCCATAAATGAACACAATTATTATGGGGTTTCTTATTAGCACACATGAGTACATGATTTGTTTGTTTCACGTGTAAGAAGAACAATGAGTTCCTCACTATTCCTTTCATGAATATTTTTCCTCTCATTACATGCACTGAACCCCTTTTGAACATTACTGTGAACCCCATTTCATTGAGTTTTGACACAGCCACAATGTTACATTCGATATCAGGAACAAACAGCACATCTGTCATAATGGTATTGAAACCTGCTAACTTCACTGTACCCCTACTTTTGATCAGTTTCTTAGATCCATCAGCCATTATTACATGATCCTCTACGTCACAAAATGTATGAAACATGGATTTATCTTTGATTATACTATTTGTTGCCCCACTGTCAATTGCCCATAAATCTTTACAGTTATTTCCCTGCTCATTGTTAATACATTGCTTATTCTTACTAGCATAGATCACCTGTACACATGGTTTTCTTCCTCTTTCTCTTCTTCTTGCTTCACAATTCCTTTGAAGATGTTGCTTGGAACCACAAAAATAACATGCCTTTTGTCCATACAGTCTCTCTTGTGCTGCTTTGTTGTTCTGCTTTTCCACGTTGTGTTTAGACTCAGTCTTTTCCTGCTTTGCCATTTCTTGCCTCCTTTGAAATTCTTGTAAAAGTTTGCCTTCTATATAATCCATATTGAGATTGGCATCGTCCATTGCTTCCAAAGAGCTCACCAGACTATCATAACTTGAATCTAGTGAAGCTAATGTGAAATACACTTTTTGCGTTTGAGAATGTTCAATTTCACGTTCTGACAACTCAGTAAACAGTCTGTTTATTTCCAACAAATGCTCTGACACGGTTGTATCTCCAGATAAGCACATCTGGTACAATCTTCTGGCAAGATATATTTTCGAACTGGCAGTTTTTTTCACATGAATATTTCTTAAAGTTTCCCAGGTTTCCTTAGCTGTTGTTGCATCACGCACGTGCAGTAATTGAGAATCATCAATAGCAAGAACAATTAACGCCTTTGCCCTCTCATCCAGCCTTCTCCAATCTGCTGGAATAGGCACCCCGGCGGGTGGGTCTTCTGCAATAGTTTCCACAGGTCTTCTTTCACTAGAAAAGCCTGCATTCTCTGTTTCCAAGTGCCATAATTTTTCCCTGTCACCCTTTCCAAGGGAATCCCAGCCGATAACGTAATAGACATACTTTCACTTTTCACAGTTCACCGCCTTTGTAATTAGAGCTTCTCACCTCTGTCCTTCAGTCAGGTTTTTTTTTTCCCACGGCTCTCTCACAGCTTTCAGCTCAGCTTTCGGTTTCTCCGTCTCTCTGCTGTTTTACTCGCTGGTCTGCAGTTCTGGCTTTTCTCTGCCGCTTTTCTGCAATCCTCAGCACCAGGTAATCCTCAGCACCAGGTAACCATCAGCACCAGGTAACCATCCTCTGCTACCACTTGTTGGATGTTGGATCTGGCGCAAGCAGATGCCCAGGATGCAGAACAGTATAGTGACAGGCTAGATGCCAGTTGAAGCAATGAGCCGGACAAGCAATAAGTTTTAAGAGTCACTTTACTGACAATATATCACAAGCTCTCTCTGTACAAACTCCTCGACCCCCACACTCACAAGTGTCTGCTGGCCCTCTATATAGATAAGGCCAGCTGCCCGAGCCTAGGTTGCTTAGCAACGTGTCCTTGAAGATGGCTCGAGCTCTGCCAACTTTCGCTGCTAAGTCACGTAGCTCACTTGTGGAAATTTAACCTCTGCTTTCTCGGTTTAATAGCCAACATCCATTCCTTTCTGGAGGGACAAACTCAGAAGGTGGTGCTGGGGGACTCCTGTTCGACTCCTTGGCCATTGATCTATGGGGTCCCTCAGAGTTCAGTTTTGTCCCCAGTGTTATTTAACATCTATATGAAACTGCTGGGAGAGGTTGTCTGGGGGTTTGGGGTTCGGTGCCATCAGTATGCGGATGACACCCAACTCTATTTCTCCTTTCCACCTAAAGCCAAGGAAGCTGTCCTGGTCCTGAACCAGTGCCTGGCATCAGTGATGAACTGGATGAGGGCAAACAAATTGAAACTAAATCCAGACAAGATAGAGGTGCTCCTGGTCAGTTGAAGGGCAAATCAGGGAATAGGGATTCAGCCTGTGCTGGATGGGGTTACACTCCCCCTGAAGACACAGGTTCTCACTTTGGGTGTGCTCCTGGACTCAGCTCTGAACTTGGAGGCCCAGGTCTCGGCCGTGGCCAGGAGTGCCTTTGCCCATGTAAGACTAGTGCGCCAGCTGCGCCCATTCCTGGAAATGCCTGATTTGACTATGGTGATGTATGCCTTAGTTACATCCCGTTTAGACTACTGTAATGTGCTCTGTGTGGGGCTGCCTTTGAAGACTGTTCAGAAACTTAAACTGGTACAAAGAGCTGCAGCCAGAGTATTAACAGGGGCTGGTTACAGGGACCATACAACTCCCTTGTTACAACAGCTTCACTGGCTGCCAGTTTGTTTCCGGTCACAATACAAAGTGCTGGTTTTGACATTTAAAGCCCTATACAGCCCAGGTCCAGGCTATTTGTCAGACCGTATCTCCCTATACGAGCCTGCCCGGGCCCTGAAATCTTCAGGAGAGGCCCTTCTCTCAGTCCCAACACCCTCGCAAGTGCGATTGGTGGGGATGCGAGATAGGGCCTTCTCGGTGGCTGCTCCTAGGTTCTGGAACTCCCTTCCTAGGGAGGCACAAATGGCCCCCTCCTTGCCATCCTTCCGTCAGCAAGTAAAGACTTTTTTATACCGACAGGCTTTTGGGATAGAAGGTGTTTAGGATTGGGCTTTACAAGGCTTGTTTTATTGTTTTATATTATTATTTGTATTATTTTAAATTGTTTTTAGATTTTTAAGTGCCTTTTAAGGTTTTAAGGTTGTGCATAGTTTAATGGTATTTTAATTGTATGTTTTTCTATGTTTTTAATTACATGTAGTTCTATTATGTTCACCGCCCAGAGAGCTATTGCTAGTCGGGCGGTATATAAATTTAATAAATAAATAAAAATAAATAAATAAATATAAATAAATAAATAATAAATAAATAAATTTGTAAGCCGCCCTGAGTTCCAGTTTGGAAAAAGGGCGGGGTAAAAATAAAGTTTCAATTCAATTCAATAAGAGAGAGCCTTTTCAGTTGTGGCACCTTCTAGTCAAATACTCTCCCCAGAAAGGTTCACATGGCAAAACACTTTGATATGTTTTCAGTGCCATACAAACCTTTGTGCTTTTACAACAAATGTATCCAGGCTTTTGATCAACTTCTGTTTTGCTCTGCTTTCTAATGTGAATTTGTTTGTTTTGTGCTGTTTTATTATTAAATCATTTTGGAATGTTTTAACATTGTTATTAGTTTATTATCTCATGTAAGCCACTCTGGAACTGTTAACAGTGAAGGGTGGAGTAAAAAAATCTCTTAATTAATTAAGGGTTAATTAATTAACCCTATACCCACTTATCTGGGAGTAAGCCACACTAAATTCTGTGCAGATATGGACTACACTGGACTGCACTGGACTGATATTGCACTGCAAGAGTTGAGTCCTATGCATGACTACTCCAAATTAAATCTCATTGAGTTCATTTAGACTTACTTCCAGATAAATGTGCATAAGGTTGCAGCTTAACTATTTCATATCTGGGAATGAGCCATAAGGCTGCTCACAAAGAAACTCTTCTGTCACTGTCGATTTTCCCTGCATCTATGAAATAACATACACCCCAAAATATGCATGTTGTAGTCTACTTCACCATGATCAAATTCCTAGTCTATATGAGTACAGAAGGAAGGTCAAATATTTTGTTTTCCCCCTTTGGCAAAAAAGGAAATAAGTGGCCAACAGTGTCCATTTTTCAGACTGTGTTTGTTCACAGGAACAGGAAAAATGCACGTACTTTTTAATTAATTCAAGTTAAATACATCCTTGTGGTTTTGTGGTTTTCGTTCAAATAAAAAATGGCTGGTTCTCATCATCACAAGTTCTCAGAAAGTGTTAAAAGACAAAAATGTGTCCTTGTTAAAGCACTGCAAGAAACTCAAAATCTGTAACATGTCTTCTTTCCATGTGTGGAGAATGCTCTATTCACCCCAGGGCATAGCAGCTTGTTGAGCTGCATGTGTATGGCTCTAAATTCCAAGCATCTGTAGTAATGTTACTTTTCGGTTCCCATTCTGTCAACTTGGGGCCATGGATCAAAGAGGGCAGCTAATATTCCTCCTTGTATAATGAGATTGTGCTTTGATATATTTGTACAGAGGGTGTTTTTCCATCCACACCCCCACCACAACCCTTGAGATTGGTACGTAAATATGCTTAACTTGGAAATGTGCAACATTTCCCTTGGAGGATCATTCCACAGGCTGATACAGAAGTCACAAACCTTTTGGGCCCATGGGCATATTTGCAAACTAGGGCAACTGCTGTGAGTATGCACTGGAATTTACACTAGGATGCTTTGCTAAAGCCTAATGTGGGAGGGGTGGGGAAGAGGACCCTGTAGGTGTAAGGGAAGGACTCTGGGGGCACATGTATGCCCACAAGTGCAATGTTGGTGACCCCTGGGTTAATAGGACTTGCTAATCAATAAAATGGACTCTGGTTTTTATTTATCCTTATCTTGTTAAGATAAACTGAATTAAACTCAGAGCATAGGAGCAGTCCATTAATGCACAGAGAGAAAGCCATATTTTATGCGACCTGGTTTAACTTTGATGCTGGGGGCAGCTACACTGGGGGAAAGTACACTCAGATTTACTGCTGCATTTTTCAGCAATAACTAAAACACATTGTTTTTTGCTAGTGATGTCTTCATTATGGTATTTCTGGGCATCAAAATATGAGTGCTAGGGGCTCATAGTGCTCTTCTAAAGTATGAACTCTTTTCTGGCTTGGATTTTAATCTGGCTTGCAGAGAAATTCTCTTCCTAGCCAGCCCCCTTCCTCCTTCCAATCTACCTAGAGCCCCTTTTCCTCTCCTGCCACTAACAGGGAAAGTGATCCACTGGGAAGCCAAAGCAAGGAGGTAGAGGGAAGTATCTTACCCTCCACACTCTCCTGCAGGGCTCTGGTGGTAATGGTAAGTCACAGGAGGAGCAAAGAGTGGGCATGTCTCCCACCAATTATATCAAAATCAACTGTAAAAATCCACAAAGAAAGAAAGCACTTCTTTATCAAGAGGAAAAATTCCCATCAAGGAAAAAAGTTAATACAAATCAACACACATTGCAATCAATTATTCTAGCACCATACCTCAGCTGCAAAATATTAATAGGTATTTTGTTTTAGTACATTTATTTCATTAAAGTGGCATTCATGATTTCCAGGTGGTCTCTCATCCAGGCACTGACCAGACCCAAACCTGCTTTCAGCAAATGGCTACATTATGTGACCCCAAACCACAGCCTGGGACCTCAACCTCTTTTATTCTATAAATAAATAACCATATTCTATAAAAAATGTTTGTTATTTTATATTTTGGAGGAAAGTTTGTGCTCTGAAGTGACATGGCAGCCAAGTATGGTGCAATGTCTGTAACACATTGTGAGCTAGAGCACATAATCGTGTGGAGAATACTGGAAATGTTCTTCACATAATATGTTATTCCCATCACAGCTATAATGTATTGAGCTGGTCATCAGTCAGTCTGGAATGTGGCATTGACCCATTCCATGCAAACATCCAGGTGCCTTTCAGAAATAACAGCACTTGAGTGGAAATTCTCCATGCCAGGTACCAAAGTGATACAAGGACAGGCCTCGCACACTGAATTACAGCTGTGGTGAACGGTAAGCACAGTTGCTGTTTCCAGTAGTTTTCCTGTGATGCAGGATAAAATGGGGAAGAAAGGGTACATAATATTGTGAAGATATAAAAAATATAGAATGTGTTGCGATGATGCAGCCAGCAACATGTCCTCTCGACTCTGGTGGCACCAACACATTGGAATTCCCTCCCCTTAAATATTAGACAGGCGCCATCTCTGTTACCTTTTCAGTGCCTGTTGAAGACCTTCCTCTTTCAACAAGCCTTTTAAATAGAGACCTTATCCCAGTCTGTGTCTGTTTTGGAATTGCTTTTTAAGATGTTTTTAAAGCTTTTAAAAAAATATGTTTTTAAAGATGTTTTGCTTTAATATATTTTAAAGTCTGTTTTTATGATGTTTTAGAGTGTTTTAGTGTTTTTTGCCACCCTCAGCTCCTACTGGGAGGAATGGCAGGATATAACAACAACAACAACAACAACTCTGTTCTGGTGTTCAGTTCTTATGGAGTGGGAAAGCACGGTTCCACATCATATAAGGACCTGAAAAAATATCACATGGATGGTGGTGGATGCGCAAGGCCAGTGGGCAAGGCCTACTCTCCCCTCCAAGTAATCACAACCAATTTTAATCACCTGTAATGTATACCTGAATGGGCCTAAAGTCATTACTCATTGTATATCTTTGACATTATTGGATGACTGTCATTCCTAGCACTAATCCGAAACTTCCTCACAAAATCAAGAGCTGCCATGTGCAACAGAGCAGAAAAATTGATTTTTTGGGATTTCATTAACGTAGTACAAAAGAGCAGGAAAATCTAACTGTGTTTTGTGTAGTGCTGTCCCGAAAATCACCCTGCACTTTAGTTGAAGAAGCCATCTACCCACAAAAATGCTGGATGATTTCTGCAGTTTCTGGGTTAGGGGAGAAATTTCACTTTGAATGGTGGTGGCTTGCCTTAGGTTATTTTTAAATGAGCTGGCTGAAGCAGTGTGTATGTGTGTGTTTAGGGGGGGCTTTTTCATTTTTTATTTTTTTATGATTTGATTTATATCCCACCATTCCTCCCAGTAGAAGCCCAGGGCTGCAAACAAAAGCACTAAAAACACTTTAAAACATCCTAAAAACAGACTGAAATACATTAAAAAATATATTTTAAAACATTTTTTAAAAAAGCTTTCAAGACATCTTAAAAGAAAATGTTAAAAACATATTGTTTTTTTAAAAGGTTTAAAAACATATTAAAAAGCAATTCCAACACACACAGAGATTGGGATAAGGTCTCAACTTAAAAGGCTTGTTGAAAGAGGAAGGTCTTCAATAGGTGCCAAAAAGGTAACAGATGTCTGTCTAATATTGAAAGGCAGGGAATTCCACAGGGAATTTTTTGAAAAAAGCATAGCGAAAGTTGCTGGTCTCTGCCTCACCGCGGCTGTGGGGTTGCTTAACTTTAAATGAGATGTCTGTGGGGGGCAGTTATCAACATCTCCCCTCGGCCACCTCATTTAAAGGTAAGCGATTCCTCCCTCCCCACACATGACAGGGCGGAAGGGGAGTGAGCATCACAGCAGCAACTCTGGAGTCACTATGTGCTTTTTTAAAAGTTAAGAAACACTTTTAAAAGTTAAACAGCCACCTCATTAAAAAAAAAAACAACTAAGGCAAGTCATCACCACCATGCTGGAATCTTCAGAGAAATTTCTTCCTCCCAAATTACTATGGAGCCGTTTCTCCCCCCCCTCCCCCGGGAATGGCCAAAAAACAGATTGGTGAAAAATATTGGCATGGCGCTAATTTTATGACATGGACCACAGGCAACAAGAGATTAATTGAGATTGATAAAATGCTCTCACATAGGCAAGCTATAAGATAAGATGAAAGCAGCAGCTGCAACTTTAAGTGTTAAAAGAAGCATGGTTTATTACATTAAAATTCACAGCAAAAGAAAGAACCTGATTATATTTCATGGCTTTCCCAGGATGGAGTCAATATCCCTGCTGAGCTGCTGCAACTCATTCTGTGAGGTCACAGAAAGGACAGCCTGTAAGAGAAACGCGAAGAGAATAAATACAGTTTTACTACAAGTACTATTTTGCTGAGGTAGTAATTCACTAATTGATTTTTTTTCTTTATTGAAGAGGGGCAGATTTAAAAATGCCTTTGTGCTAAAGTCATTTTTGAAAAGCTGCTCCAAAGCTGAGAAACTGACCCTCAGGAAGTGCCCTGATCAGTCGGCATAGTAACAAAGAGCATGAATTAACTGGCTTTCCATAGCATCCAATCCAAAATCAGCACATCCCACCAAACACACTGCTGATGCCTGACGGAGCTAGTGAGAACAATAACCACTGTTATTATGGAATGCCACTGGCTGATTTGTACAAGAGGTCTGTGCATATTTGTGTCAAACACACAGTATTGTTTTCCCAAGGTAGAAACCGTAGCCCTGTGACTTTTTTTCTAAACGTCACAAAATTGACAGTGCTTTGGTTAACAGGTTGCCCTTTTTTCTCCATGTTTAGTATGCTAATCACTGCATTTGGTAATTATGAATATGAATGGAAAGTAGGACTGTGAATGAGTAGGGGCATTTAAATGGTTGATGAATTCTCTTTTTTTTCAGTGCTGACGAAGGGACACTATGCACAGTATTACATAGCAGTGGGTTGTTATTTTTAATGTGGTTCACAAAACAGATAAGCAAGCAAATTACAGCTATGTCTCAGAATAACGGCAATCTAACCTGGTTAAAATTTATTTCCCCTTTATTTCAGGGTATAGCTAGCCTCATATCCTAATGATATATCCGCTAAGGCTGAAACCTGATGCACACTTCCCTGGGAGTAAGTCCCATTAAACTCAATGGGGATTATTTTTAAATAGACATGTATTTACACTGTAACCTTTGAAAGCACTCTCAAGATTGCCTACAAAGAGACTGGAAATAGTACACAGTTTTTAAAAAAAAAAAAGTAAAAAAAGAAGATCCACTTAACTTTTTTTAATATATCATGCCACTTCCAGGTACTCTGCAGGCACCTCCATGGCAGGAGGGATCTGATGGGCTTTCTATGTAGGCAGAGAGGCAACAGAGCAGTGCCCAAGAGTGGAGAATTGATTAAGGAAGAAAACTCAACACACACCCCTTGTAGTAGTGGGAAGTAAGCATCAGCTCCACATTCCAGACCATTTTCACCTCTTTCCCCAAAATTCAAGTTGTTTTTCCCCCTTTTCCAGTGAATTATCAAATAAACACAGAGCAAAACTCTTGAGCCAGACTTGTGTAGATCATGAAAAACTATGGAAAGCTTTAAAAGAAATGGGGGTGCCACAGCATCTGATTGTCCTGATGCGCAACCTATACTCTGCACAAGAGGCTACTGTAAGGACAGAATATGGAGAAACTGATTGGTTCCCCATTGGAAAGGGTGTGAGACAGGGGTGTATTTTATCACCCTATTTGTTTAATCTATATGCAGAACGTATCATACGGAAAGCGGGATTGGATCAAGATGAAGGTGTGAAAATTGGAGGGAGAAATATCAATACTTTAAGATATGCAGACAATACCATACTACTAGCAGAAACCAGTAATGATTTGAAATGAATGCTGATGAGTTAAAGAGGAAAGCACAAAAGGACTACAGCTGAACATCAAGAAGACTAAAGTAATGTCAACAGAAGATTTATGTAATTTTAAAGTTGACAACGAGGATATTGAACTTGTCAAGGATTATCAATACCTTGGCACAGTCATTAACCAAAATGGAGATAATAGTCAAGAAATCAGAAGATGACGTTCCTGTAAAGGGGCGTAGTTTGCCTCCAGCCTAATTAAGGAAGACGCGGGAAGGTTCTCGAAAGTTAGGCAGGGTGCCACGTGAGATCGCTCATCCAATCAGTATGGGCGTTGGAGCGGCAGATATAAAGCCGCTCCTTTCCCCACACGCTTGCCTTTTTTGCCTTGCGGCATCTGCGGTTTGTCCTCGTTTCCTGCGGCTCCGTTGGCGTGTTGAGTGATCGTTCCGTGTAATCCTTTATCTTGCCTTAACCACCACCCCCCACTCTCATTTACTACCTTCAGTTTGTGTTTCTCCGATCCCCTTTTTTGCTCTTCTCCCCGCACATCAGCTGGGCTGCGGGCGTCCGCTCACGCGCCGACGCTTGCTCCTCGGCTCTCCTGCTGTTTAATTTATTGTTGTGTTTCTTTTGGGGTTTAAAGCCTTTGCTCTTCTCCACGCTCGTCAGCTGGGCTGCGGGCGTCCGCCCACGCGCCTGGCGGCGGCGCGCCGGCTCGTCGGCTGCTTATTTCCTTGTTGTGTCCCCTTTTGAACTTTAAAGCCTCAGCTCTCCTATTGTGCCTTTTTAAAGTTTCCTTTGGTGGTTGGAGTTTGTGGATTCTTTGCTCTTTTATAATTTTAGATTTATTTGATAAAAGCCTCATTGTTTTCGTTATTGTTGCTCGGCTGCTGCCCCCTCCCCCCACCCCCACTATCTTCTTTAGCGTAATTGCAGTTGGTTCCTTGAGTCCGTTTGTTTGTTAAACAACACCCCCCTCCCCCCCCTTAGTTGCTAGTTCTTTCAGTTTTGGCTGTTTGGTATTTATCCCATTCATTGATATAATTTTAGGTTATATAAATATAGTTCCTGCTTATTATAATTTATATGATAAAGAGTTGTATTAATTGGATAAGTGTATAACGGTTGATTGATTCATTCCCTTCCATTTAACCCTTACCCCCCTCCCCCCCTGTAGAAATAAATAAATAAATAAATATATTAAATAAATAGAAATAAAACAAAAATATTTTAATAGATATAAATATATAAAGACTTAAATATTTTTTTAAAAAAAATATATATTAGAGTTTCCTGGTTATAGTTCTATTGTTATTATTGTCTGAGTAATTATTATTACTTTAACATTTTTGGAAGTTGCTTAGTCAAATTTTGATTGAATTCTAACTTCACTTGCATCATTGTTGTTTATTGGTTTTTCTGATCATGCCGCCCAGGAAAGTTCAGCAGAAGAAAGGGGTTCGGGTGGTGAAGCAGGCTGCAAAGCGCCCTCCATCGCAGCATACTCAATCTTCTGATGAAGAGGAGGATTTGGGGACTATCCGTGCTTTGGTGGCTAGGGTGGAGGCATTGGAAAAAGAACGCAGGCAGCCAATGGACGTAGAGGCGGGCCCAAGTGCCGCCCCTGCAGGTAAGAAATCAGCCCGCTTGGCGGCCAGAATCCCTAAATCCAGTATTCTTGCTGATTTGGTTTCCAGGATTGGTGTTCTGGAAGCTACCTCTCCTATTGCAGAACTGGTAGTGGCTGTGCCTCCTGCTGGTTTGACTGAAATTCAAGCTACCATCTCTTCTCCCGCGGTTCCAGTCCTACCTGCTGCTGTGCCTCCTCGAGTACAGATGCCTTTTTCGTCACCAGCGGCCTTGGCTGTGCCTGTTGGAGCTTCGGGAGTCGTGGCACCGCCAGTGGTTGCCTCTCCTGCTGCTTACACAGGTGAGCAATGCGCACATTCACATGCTCACAACACACAGGTGCAGGATTCCAGTGCCCCTCTTCGGGCTGCTCCAATGGCTGGTTCTCAGTTGTCATGTGATACTACCCACCCAGTGGTGTTTATGGGCGGGGTGTTGGTTCCGCAACAACCCCAACTTCCTTGGCCGACGGCTGCTGTGACTCCGTGGCAGCCGCCAGAGGCTTCCTCTCTTCAATCTCCTGCTTTTTTGCCTCTCCCCCAGGGAGTTTATCCACATGGCGGCTTAGGTGTAGGAGCTTGTGTTTGGAGCTCCTGCCGCTCATCATTTTTAACATCATTTTAACGTCTTTTGGACATAAATATTCTGTGCCTGTGCCTGTGCCTGTTCAGGAGTGTGAGGAAGTTGCTTGGGATTGTATTTGGTATTATTCATCTTACCTTACCCCGAGAATTTGCCTTGAGAACAGTGGAGCAGTGGCTGGATAGTGGTCGCGGTGGGCTCTGAAGGGAAAGGAAAATCGAGGCCGGGGATGAGTGAGGCCTTTTACCTTTGTCGGCTGGTGTGTGCTGCGCTGCGTGCCTCTTGCGGCTGCTGTTTGTTGCGGCTTGCGTGGTCTTCTGGGCTGCTGCCGTTGCGTGCTGCCTGCTGGAGTGGCCTGGGTCGTCCCCGTTGCTTGTGTCGCTGTGTTTCGTTGCGGCTTTTGGTGTTGCTGCCGCGGCGTTCCCATCCGCCGTCGCCGTCACTGTGTCCTGGTTGCTGCTTCCTTCGTCGCGGTTGCTGTGCCCTCTTCGTTGCTGCTGCCAGGCTCTGCTCTCCTCCCTGTGGCTTGGTTTCCCTTGTCGCTTGTCGGGGGGCGGTGGCTGGTCGCTGCCGGGCTGCGGGTCCCGTTCGCGGCGTTTTGCCGTGGGCGTGGCTGTGCCTGATACTGTTGGTGCTGTCGCCACGTTTCTCGCTGCCATTTGGGATTTTCATCTTTATCACTGCAGGGTGCCTTTAGCCTTGGCGGCTTACACCTCTTTACCATCACCGTCATCTGAACTTCATTTGAATTTTCATCTTAACTTTTGAGGACGGTGCCTGCGAAGAAGAGAGGACCAGGACTGTCGTCCATGTGCGGAGTGCGGGATTATGTATGATGTGTGAATTTTAATTGGATGTTTGGTGCTTGCTGAATGCATGTTGTGTATGAGTGTGTATACGGCCCCTTTAAGAACGATCAGTGTTGTTAACCTAGTTGCGACTCTGAGATTGCAACATTTTAACTCATTGCTGCCACCTGGATGTAATAAATATGCTGAATGTGTATTTGTTTTTTTGTGAATGATTGAGCTGTTAGTATTTATGCGTCTTTAGTTGGAATGTGTTGTAATGATTTAATATTATTTGAGTGTATTTTGTGTATGTTTATTGTATTATATTATTGATCAAGTGTGTGTGTGTGTTTTGTGTGTGTTTTATTATTCGTGTGAATGTGATTCGGTGTGTGTGTATTGGTGCTTTTATCTGTTTTAATATGTGCCTGGGAGAATGTATTATACACCAACCGGGGAGACCTTCGGGGGCCCCAATTAGCGTAGTGACGGGTAATGGGAGGTATGGTGTTGTGAGGAGAACATGCCAGGTAAGGGGAACCCGTCCCAGACAAGTAGTGTCTGTGACCCGTTCCGGTTCTCCTCATATCCCCAGGACTGCTGGTTGTCCTATCAGTCAGCCTTCGGATCTCCATATGCTGTTGTTAAATGCCAGGTCGGTACAGCATAAGATCTCCCTTGTTCATGATTTAATTGTGGACGAGGCGGCTGACCTGGCGTGCATAACCGAGACCTGGGTGGGTGATACAGGAGGAGTTGCTCTTTCCCAGCTTTGCCCACCTGGGTATACGGTTCAGCATCATGGTAGAGCCGAAGGTCGGGGAGGCGGGGTCGCCGTAGTCTATAGGAGTTCTTTCTCACTCACCGAGCACCCTGTACAGGTGACGACTGGATTGGAGTGTCTCCACCTTGCACTGGGCCAGAGAGACAGGCTGGGAATTCTGTTGGTGTACCGCCCGCCCTGCTGCCCAACAAATTCCCTAACTGAGCTGACAGAGGTAGTCTCGGAGGTATTGTTGCAGACCCCTAGACTGCTGGTACTGGGGGACTTCAACGTCCATGCCGAGACTGCTTTATCTGGGGCGGCTCAGGACTTCATGGCGTCCATGACAACCATGGGGCTGTCTCAGTTTGTTACTGGCCCGACGCATGTGTTGGGACATACCCTTGATTTGATCTTTGCCACTGGACAGGGAGATGGTGATCTGGAGGTTGGGGGTTTTTCATCTACCCCATTGTCATGGACAGATCACCGCTTGCTGAGGTTTAGGCTTACAGTGACCCTTTCCCTCTGCAAGGGTGGGGGACCTATTAAACTGGTCCGCCCCCGGAGATTAATGGATCCTGAGGGTTTCCAAAGGGCTCTGGGGGATTTTCCGACTGAGAAGACTGGCGCTCCTGTTGAAGCCCTGGTTGAACTGTGGAATACGGAGATGACCCGGGCAGTTGACACGATTGCTCCCATGCGCCCCCTCCTATGTAGAGCTCATGCAGCCCCATGGTATACCCCGGAGCTGAGAGTGATGAAGCAAGAGAGGAGGAGGCTTGAGTGCAGATGGAGGCGGACTCCCGACGAATGCAATTATGCCTTGGTAAGTGCCTGCTCTAAGCGATATACAGCAGCGGTGAGGGCAGCAAAAAAGAGATATTTTGCTGCCAGTATTAAGGCATCACTCTCCCGCCCAGCGGAGCTTTTTAAAACTGTACGAGGGCTTTTACATCTTGGCCCTCGGGATACTATAGAGTCATCTGTAGCCCGCTGTGATGAGTTCGCTGGACACTTCCAGGACAAGATTGCTAGCATTCGTCGGGACTTAGACTCCAATATTATAGCAGTTGGATTCAATGAAGCATCCAGAACACGGTCTTGTCCTTATTTATTGGATGAGTTTCAGTCTGTGCAGCTTGAGGATGTTGACAAGATCCTTGGACTGGTGCGGGCGACCACGTCGGTGCTGGATCCTTGCCCCTCTTGGCTGGTGAAAGCTGATAGGACCGGAACTGCCGACTGGGCCAAGGAGGTAATCAATGCCTCTTTGTGAGAGGGAGTGGTCCCTGACTGCCTAAAAGCGGCGGTAGTGAGACCACTCCTGAAGAAACCCTCCTTGGACCCAGATAACTTGAACAACTATAGACCTGTGGCGAATGTTCCGTTCCTGGGCAAGGTTCTGGAGCGGGTGGTGGCCGACCAGCTCCAGGGGAATTGGATGACACTGATTATCTTGATCCGTTTCAATCCGGTTTTAGGCCTGGGTTCGGTACCGAAACAGCCTTGGTCGCCCTGTATGATGACCTTTGTCGGGAGAGGGACAGGGGGAGTGTGACCCTGTTGATTCTCCTTGATCTCTCAGCTGCTTTTGATACCATCGATCTGGGAAGGCTCACGGAGTTGGGAGTTGGGGGTAATGCTTGGCAGTGGCTCCGCTCCTACTTGGTGGGTCGTCAACAGAAGGTAGTGCTTGGGGAACACTGCTCGATACCCTGGACTCTCCATTGTGGAGTCCCACAGGGATCGGTACTGTCCCCCATGCTTTTCAACATCTATATGAAGCCGCTGGGTGCAGTCATCAGGAGTTTTGGAGTGCGTTGTCACCAGTACGCTGATGACACGCAACTCTATTTCTCCTTTTCATCTTCCTCAGGTGAGGCTGTTAACGTACTAAACCGTTGCCTGGCCGCGATAATGGATTGGATGGGAGCTAACAGACTGAAGCTTAATCCAGACAAGACCGAGACGCTGTTAGTGAGTGCCTTCTCTGCCCAGATGGTGGATGTTCACCCTGTTCTGGACGGGGTTACACTCCCCTTGAAAGAACAGGTTCGTAGCTTGGGAGTTCTTATCGACTCTTCCTTGTCTCTTGAGGCTCAGGTAGCCTCAGTGGCAAGGAATGCTTTCTACCATCTCCGATTGGTAGCCCAGCTACGTCCCTATCTGGACAGTGACGACCTCGCCTCAGTCGTTCATGCTCTGGTAACTTCTAGATTGGACTACTGCAATGCGCTCTACGTTGGGCTGCCCTTGAAGACAGTTCGGAAACTACAGTTAGTCCAGAATGCAGCGGCCAGATTGTTGACGCGGACAAGAAGGTCCGCTCATATTACACCCATTCTGGTTCGTCTGCACTGGCTTCCTATTTGTTTCCGGGCTAAATTCAAAGTGCTGGTTTTGACCTATAAAGCCTTACACGGCATGGGATCGCAATACCTGGTGGAGCGCCTCTCCCAATATGAAACTACCCGTACACTGCGCTCAACATCTAAGGCCCTCCTCCGAGTACCATCCCATCGAGAAGCTCGGAGGGTGGTGACTAGAAATAGGGCCTTTTCGGTTGTGGCTCCTGAACTATGGAATGGTCTCCCTGATGAGGTGCGCCTGGCGCCGACGCTGCTATCTTTTCAGCACCAGGTGAAAACCTTTTTATATTCCCAGGCATTTTAATGCGTATTATTATATGTATTGTTGTATTTTGCTACTGTTTGATTATTTTTGTTTACCTTTGTTGGTTTGATTCTATTGTTTTATTGTATTTATATATTCCTGATTGCTTTATTTTATGTACACCGCCCAGAGAGCCCTTGGGCTTAGAGCGGTATATAAATCAAATTAAATAAATAAATAAATAAATAAATGGCAACACATCCCTTCCTCTGGGAGATCATTTACTGTTAGCTACTAAAGAAAAAATTTGGCGTGGAGAGTATATTGACTTGTTCACTCTCTTGTTTTGTGAAAACGAGATAAAACCCAAGGAAGGTCAGGAATTTAAGGAGCGTGAAGCAGCCATGAAAAGGAAGGTCGATCGTGTGTGGCCTCATTGGCCGAGCGCCTATACTATCTATATGGGTGTTATGACCCAGGCTTACCCAGCTAGAGCTTCGTCCATGATTAAATATCAGGACATTGTTCATCGGACCTTCCGCGAATTTTCTGGGACCGCTTGGTTGCGGTACGATGAAAATTTTAGGCAAAGGGCGGCGTTGGACCCCACCCTTCGCTGGGACATTGAGCACGCGGTCCTGTGGCTCCGCTCTATGACTCCCGCCAGGCCCACTTTAGGAGATAGAGCAGATAGTGGACATATATTAGCACGCGCACAGACTTCCGCCCCTGGCTCTAGCCAAGGCGGGCGCTGGGTTCAATCCCAGCACGTCTGCTAGACATTTAATAGTACAGGCCGCTGCCTCAGACGGCCATGTAAATTCAGACACGTCTGCGGGTTATGTGGTGGCAGCCACCCCAGTTCATTGTGCCAGCGAGCGTGTACAGCTCGACAGGGTACAGGGGAACACCAACAGCACAAACGAGGGTCTGGCAATAGCGGCGGTACGTCGCAAGGCCAGTAGTCCCATCAAGTTAATCCCATTGGCTAGGTTGTTGAGGTTTTACCCCAATAGGCAAGCCGCTAGTTTTCTGATTCATGGTTTCACGGAAGGCTTCCGTATTCCATTTGAGGGTCCTAGGATTGCTACTTCCTCGGCAAATCAGCCCTCTCTTAGTAACATAGCTCCTGTGGTATTATCAAAGCTCAATAAGGAGATCATGGCTGACCAGATATCTGGCCCATTTCCTTTTCCTCCTTTAAAAAATTTGAGGATTTCTCCTATAGGTATTATCCCTAAGAAACAGCCTGGGGAATATCGTTTAATCCATAATTTGTCATTCCCTAAAGGCACCTCTGTTAATGATGGGATTTCTCAGTCATATACATCAGTTAGATATACGTGCTTTGATGAGGCTGTGAGAGTAGTTTGTAAGGCGGTAGGGGCGCTTTAATGGCGAAGTGTGATATAAAATCCGCTTTCCATATCCTACCGGTTCATCCCGAGGACATAGATTTGCTTGGTTTTAAATTTCAAGGTCAGTTTTATGTAGATAGGGCTATGCCAATGGGTTGTTCTGTGTCTTGTGCTGCTTTTGAAACATTCAGCACATTTCTTGAATGGGCATTGCGGAGGAAAGCCTCTTCCTCCTTCTCTGCTCATTATCTTGATGATTTTTTGTTTATAGGGCCAGCTGGGTCTTCACATTGCCTCCATTTGATGCAATCCTTCACAGCTTTAACCACAGAATTAGGGGTACCTTTAGCTCCAGAGAAGTCTGAGGGTCCTACTACTTCGCTTATATTTTTAGGAATCCAGTTAGATACTGTGGCTCAGTCCTCAAGTTTGCCACAGGAAAAGTTGCTTGCCCTTCGGCAACGGCTTCGCATGATTCTAGGACTAAAGAAAATTACACTGGTTCAGTTGCAAGAACTTGTAGGTCATTTGGTATTTGCATCCAAAGTTATTTCACCGGGCCGTGCATTCCTCAGGCGTCTTTGTGACGCCATGAAGGGAGTTTGCTCTCGCTTCCATTTCATCAGGGTTACTTCTGGAATGAGAGCAGATTTACATATGTGGCTTGAGTTTTTGCTGGATTTTAATGGCCTCTCTTTCTGGCGAGACGAATTATTATTGGAAGCTGAATTACAGGTGCATTCTGATGCTGCTGGAGGCCTCGGTTTTGGAGTAATTTTTAGATCCCAGTGGTGCGCTGCAAGATGGCCTGCCAAGTGGCAGGCCTCTGGGATTACTACTGATTTGACATTTTTGAAATTTTTTCCAGTAGTGGTAGCGGTTTATATATGGCCGTTGGTATTTCAAAATCACACAGTGCGTTTCTGGTGTGACAATTTGTCCACCGTTAGCGTTATTAATGCTCAGACTTCAAAGTCTCCTCGTGTAATGCGCTTGGTGCGAGCCTTTGTCTTACAATGTTTGCGATTTAATATTTTGTTTATAGCCAGGCATGTTCCAGGCTTACAGAATTGCGTTGCTGATGCTCTTTCCCGCTTACAGATGGTGCGCTTTCGGGAGCTAGCACCTGGAGCGGCGCTGGATCCAGTCCCAGTCCCACCGTTCTTGTGGAATCTTGGCAATTAGAAGTCGGGGCCGCTATTGCAGCCACCCTTGCTCCCAGTACTCAAAAAGCGTATGAGCGTTCATTTGCGAAGTTCCAGGATTTTCGCGCCAGTACGGAATTGCCAATGGAGTGGCCTCTTCCTGTTTCGCACTTATTGCAGTTTATGATATTTTTAAAAGGGCACAATAATTCTGTTTCTACTATCGCTGGGCATCTTTCAGCGCTGGCCTTTATTTCTAAGGTGCGGGGACTGCCGGATCATTCTGTAGACTTTAGGGTCAGAAAGGTCCTTGAGGGTTGGTCGCGTTCCGCTCCCAGGCCCGCTGACCAGAGGAGGCCGATCACGCCCGACGTCCTTCTCCAGATCCTGGCATTGTTTCATTACTTATGCTCATCTCAGTATGAGTCGGACCTTTTCGCCGCAGTAACTCTGACAATGTTCTATGGTGCTTTTCGCCCTAGCGAAGTATTGGTCCCCTCTAAGCGCGATGTTGCCTACAGGGCCTTATGCTTTTGCGATTGCACACTAGGTGCCGATATAGTGAGGTTTTCCCTACGAGTCTCTAAGACTGATCAGAAGGGCCGTGGCAATATAGTGTCTTTGCGCACTTGCCAGGTCCCTGAATTGTGCCTTGTGTCTGCAATGAGGCAATTCTTGTCCATTCAGCCAGCGGGCCAGAGTTATCTGTTCATACATGCGGATGGTTCAGCCCTGACTCAGTTTCAATTTTGGGCCGTTGTTCGGCGGGCCTTGTTGGCCAGTGGTCGCGATGCTGGAGTCTATGGGCTACATTCATTTCGGATTGGTGCGGCTACGGCTGCGGCCCTTGTGGGCATGAGCATTAGCGATATCCAGGCGATTGGTAGGTGGCGTTCAGATGCATTTAAGTCTTATATCAGGTTTTAATTATACTGCATTGTGTTTTTGTTTCCATTAGGTTTGTTGAGCCTCCCAGTGCCCGTGAGGATTGTCTTGTGCGGCCACTCAATCTTGTTCTGGGCGCACCGGCGTGCCTCTTCGTCTATACCTGGAACACGGCTGCAGCTTTCGGCCGTAGCTACAGTGTGATGGGAAGCCCCTAGGGGCATGCTATGGGATGCGCTGTTGCCATCAGTTTGCTGGATTATGTCTTCAGCAGATCGGCCTCACGTATTGTTGATTCATCTGGGGGGAAATGACTTGGTGCAGCGTCCAGGGATGGACCTGCTTCTTAAGGTCACTCGCGATCTCACGTGGCTTATTCATTCATTTCCCAACCTGCTATTGGTGTGGTCGGATATGCTAGTCAGGAGGGTGTGGAGGGGGGCTTTTCACCCTAATAGGATTGACAGATCCAGGAAATGGGTGAATAGGAAAGTCTGGGCTTTGGTCTTATCTCTGGGTGGGGCATACATCCCTCATGAGAGGATCAGGTTTCATGCCCCACAATTATTTCGTGATGATGGGGTCCACCTTTCAGAGCAGGGGTGTGATTTCTTTTTAGAGGATCTGATGTTGGGATTAAGGGGTTTGTTATTTTCTTTGGGCTGAGTGGACCAAGCTTCAGCTGATCCCCTCTTGTGGCATAGAATTCGGGCAGGTGAGGTATTCGGGGGTTAAATTGATGTGATTAAGGCATTCTGAAAAAGGGGCACTCCCTAGGGAACCATCAGGGCTTCAGGTCTGGTGGGGATCTGGGTAGTGTCCTTGTGGGACCGGCTTGCGCATCATGGTGAACGCCTGTACGGCGGGGCCATGGTGTGGAGGTTGGAACCACATAACTGGCTCTAAGAGCAAGGAGGGAGGAATTCACCCACGTCCTTGACTCTGGAGTTATAGAC
Organism: Rhineura floridana; assembly: GCF_030035675.1. Classification (NCBI taxonomy): domain Eukaryota; kingdom Metazoa; phylum Chordata; class Lepidosauria; order Squamata; family Rhineuridae; genus Rhineura; species Rhineura floridana. The sequence goes on along the minus strand of NC_084483.1, from coordinate 89,030,903 downwards.
TGAGGAGAATAGCTGCCTTTAGAAGGTGAGGGTAAACCCTCATAGTTAGGCTTAGCCTCACCTGCCCGAAGTAGTTTGATATGAATAATTGGCTGTATTGCATTTGATTTAGTATGTTATATTTAATAAATATAACATTATTCCAATCTTGGGTCACGTGTCTTCTTGGGTGTGGGGGCAAAGGCTAGGACTGGGGAAGGCAGCTATGAGAGAACTAGAAAAGGTCCTCAAATGCAAAGACTGAACACTAAAGTCAGGATCATACAGACCATGGTATTCCCAATCTCTATGTATGGATGTGAAAGTTGGACAGTGAAAAAAGTGGATAAGAGAAAAATCAACTCATTTGAAATGTGGTGTTGGAGGAGAGCTTTGCACATCCCATGGACTGCGAAAAACACCAATCATTGGGTGTTAGAACAAATTAAACCAGATCTGTCACTAGAAGTTAAAATGATGAAACTGAGGTTATTATACTTTGGACACAAAATAAGACAGGATTCACTAGAAAAGACAATAATGCTGGGAAAAACAGAAGGGAGTAGAAAAGGAGGAAGGCCAAACAAGAGATGGATTGATTCCATAAAGGAAGCCACAGACCTGAACTTACAAGATCTGAACAGGGTGGTTCATGCCAGATGCTATTGGAGATCACTGATTCATAGGGTCGCCATATGTTGCAATCGACTTGAAGGCACATAATAACAACAAACATATTAAAACAAAATATCTTAAAAAACATTTAAAATATTTTAAAAATCTCCTCCTTCAAACTCCGTGTTTTCAATGAATTGTTTGCATAATATCACAAAATAGCTTTTGAGTGGAAATATTATTCATTAAACATTTGATTTTATGTTTGATCACAAAATCAAAAAACGATGTCTTTAAAAAATAACTTTTAAAACATCTTAAAAAGCAATCCAGCACAGATGCAGACTGGGATAAGGTCTCTACTTAATAGGCTTGTTGAAAGAGGAAGGTCTTCAAGAGATGCCGGGAAAAAACCAGAGATTGTCCCTGTCTAAGGGCCCATCCATGCCGAACTGCAAAATCCACGTTTTCCATGTTCAGTTGGTGGCCTCAAGATCCATATATGTCCTGTTTGTGGTCGGATTTATATTGTGAAAACCCAATTGTCAAGCATCCATATGTGGGGGCTTTTTTTTTTGTCTAAATCACTTTAGCATTGGCCACTCCCCTAAGTCCACCCCTTTTCAGTGATTGGTTCATTACAGTCATTTGTGTTTTGCATGCTTTTTTGGAACACCACACAAATGTATATCTTTTTTTTAATTCCCATGAATGCACAGGTTTGTGGATGTACACAAGGGAAAAGTTAATGGAACCCCCCCCCCGTGCAAGCAAAATAAACATCTGGACTGTTACATATAACTGGGAGGCAAATCCCTTTCCATGTTCGACTGTTTCCCACTATCTCCTTCTGTTACCGTTTTGAAAGGGCTTTCTTTCTTCTCAGTGCACCCACCAAGTTTCCTCTTCATGCCTTCTCACAAATTGTATTAGATCCTCCTCCGCCCACTATGGGAGAAAGCAAGAGATTATCTATCATTCAGTTTCAAGTTAGCAAAGGGAGGCCCCAGATTAGTCAGTTTCAGGCTGGAGGAAAAGAACACAACTTAACAGTGGTGTGCACTCTCTCTCGCTGTCTCTAGCTGTCTCTCTCTCTCTCTCTCTCTCACACACACACACACACACACTCACACACAGAGAGAGAGACACAGAGAGAGAGATCTTGCTGCCTGGCTCTTGGTCTGTTTGGCTCCCCTCCCATACCCATCAGCTGTTGGGCAGGGAAAGAGAGTCTTTGCTTGCTGCTGGATAGGCTGCAAGATCAATGGCACATTCAAGTACTAGAGCTTGCTCCACTCCCCCCCTTTCCCCCTATCAGCCCAAGGAAGCTCAGTTAAAAACCTTCTCCTTTAAACTCCATGTTTTTAATGAATTGTTTGCTTAATATCACAAAATATCTTTTAAGTGGAAATGTGATTCATTAAACATTTGATTTTACATTTGATCACAAATTAGTAAAGAAAAACAAAAACAATGTGATACAGTTACAGAAGCCAGAAAGAGGAAATACCCCAGTTCAGTACCAGAAGCAGGAATGAACGGTAAGAGAGAAGGAGGAGGCGTGGACAGAGGGTGGATCCAACATCAGTACCGGAAATGCAACTGGCCATTAGGGGGAAAGGAGATGGGGACTTGGCATTTGACAGAGGAACGCCCATGGACCACCTATTGCAGGAAAGTCAGCAGCATTGCAACAGAGTGCATGGCTGTTAATGCGATCTATTAACAGGAAAGCATCAGTTTTTCGGTGGTATTTCTAATGCAGATTTGTGAATGCAAAAATCCGTACTAGCTTGCAATGTCATATGGATGGTGGTGAATTAATGAGGACACAAAGAAATAACATTGCAGATTATACAGTCATATATACGGGCCCTAATATTTAATGGGAGGGAATTCCAAAGTGTCGGTGCCACAGCACTAAAGGTCTGCTTCCTATGTTGTGCGGAACAGACCTCCTGATAAGGGGTATCTGTAGGAGGCCTTCACCTGCAGAGAGCAGTGATTGGCTGGGTATATAAGGGGTAAGGTGACCTTTCAGATATCCTGGTCCCAAGCTGCAGAAGGCTTTGTACACCACAATCAGAACCTTGAACTTGGCCCATTAGCTAATGGGCAGCCAATGCAATTCTTTCAGCAGCAGGATAACATGTTGGCGATACTCTGCCCCAGTGAGCAGTTGTGCCACTGCATTTTGCATCAACTGCAGCTTCTGGACCAGCCTCAAGGACAGCCCCACACAGAACTCATTACATAATCCAGCCTGGAGGTTACCAGTGCATGGACAACAGTGGTCAGGCTATCCCGGTCCAGAAATGGCCACAGCTGTCTCACCAGCCAAAGCTGGTAAAAGGCACTCCTAGTCACTGAGGTCACCTGGGCCACTAGCAACAAAGTTGGATCCAGGAGCACCCCCAGACTATGAACCTTCTCTCAGAGTTAGTACAAGCCCATCCAAAGTAGGCAATTGACCTATTATCCAAACTCGAGAACCACCAACCCACAACATCTCTGTCTTGTTAGGATTCAAACTTAGTTTATTGGTCCTCATCCAGCCCACCACTGAGTCCAAGCACTGCTCCAGAGCTTGCATGGCCTCTCTTGATTCAGAAGTTACAGAGAAACAGAGCTGGGTATCATCAGCATACTGCTGACACCTCACTTCAAATCTCCTGATGACCGCTCTGAAGGGCTTCATATAGATACTAAACAGCTGTCACAAACCAATGGGTCCAGGGTGGGCTTTTTCAGAAGCGGTTGGATTACTGCCTCTTTCAGGGCAGCTGGAAGCATCCCCTCCCTGGATCCATTCAGTCATACCCCCTTGGCAATTGTTAATAAGCCAAGAAGGGCAAGGGTCAAGAGGCTATGTTGCTGGCTGCATCGTCACAAGCACCTTGTCCACATCATCAGGCCACATCAACTGAATATGATCCCAAGAATTTGCAGCAGACATTGCAGTGACATTGCAGTGGACACCTCACTCAGGGCTACAGTAGTTGTGGATGGGGCACCAAGATTGCTACCAAGGTGAGCAACTTTACCCTTGAAGTGCCTTGCAAACAATTCACAGTGGGCTCCAAAGGGTCTAAAACTTCATTTCCTGAAGTTGATGTTAACAGACCCCTGATAATATGAAAAAGCTCCACTGAATGGCTACTTGAGAATGTGATGGAGGCAGAGAAGTGGCCTTCTTTGCCACCCTCACCGCCTCAGAGTAGGCTCACTTATGATATTTTACTTGTACCCAATCAACCTCACAGCACGTTTTTCACCACTTGCACTCTAGCTATTGTCCAGCCTGTTTGATTCTCCTTAGTTCACTGGTGTATCAAGGTGCAAACTGGGCTCCACAATGCTGGAGAGGACACTCAGGGCCAATCGTGTTAAGAGCCTGACACATCTCACTGTTCTACAGTGTAACAAGGGCTTTAACAGGGACACTTGCTCTGTCTACTGGAAACTTCCTCAGGGCATTCAGGAATCCAGTGGATTCCATTAATCTCCAGGGACAGACTATCTTAATCTGGCCACCACCTCTGCAGGAGAGGATTGTAGCTGTAAGTCTAAACTTCACCAGGAAGTGGTCTAACCACAACAATGGGGTGACATCCAATCCTCCATCTCCACACCACCCCTCTTTCCATCTACAGCAAAAAACAAATTAAGGGTGTGCTCTGCCCTTTGTGTTGGACCAATGACAACTTGAGACAGTCCCAAGGCAGAACACTAGAGGCAGCCTCAGCATGAAATCATGCCACACCACTGTTCTGAGCTCCTCCACTCAGTCAGAGAAGGTGCTGGGCAGCAGGGTGGATGATACACCAGCAGCAACCCTAGTTTACTGTCTCCTTGGCCTGACACCAGGTGCAGGCCCTCACAGCCAGCTCCAAGACAGAGTGGTTTCCTGGTGACAGAGATGGAAGTAGACTACAGCAAAAAAAAAAAAAAAAGTCCCTGCAGCCTGTGCTGGTGTTGCTCCGGGTATCCAAGGTGGGCAAAGCTAGGTCAAGTCAATTTATTTATTTATTTATTTATTTATTACATTTAGACACCACCCCATAGCCAAAGCTGTCTGGGCAGTTTACAGCAATTAAAAACAATAAAAACAAATATACAAATTTTAAAACACAAAAAACAATTTAAAAACACAATTAAAAAAAATTAAAAAAAATTAAAACACATGCTAAAATGCCTGGGAGAAGAGGAAAATCTTGACCTGGCAACGAAAAGATAACAGTGTTAGCACCAGGCACACCTCATCAGATGCATCATTCCATAATTTGGGGGCCACCACTGAAAAGGCCCTCTCCCTTATTGCCAGACTCCCAGCTTCCCTCCCAATAGGCACCCGGAGGAGGGCCTTAGATGTTGAGCGTAGTGTACGGGGGGGTTCATGTTGGGAGAGGAGGTCCATCAGGTATTGTGGTCCCAAGCCGTGTAAGGCTTTATAGGTTAAAACCAGCACCTTGAACTGAGCTTGGAAACACACAGGCAGCCAATGAAAGTGGGCCAGAATCGGTTTTATATGTTGAAACCATTTGGTCCCTGTTACCAATCTGGCCGCTGCATTTTGCACAAGCTGCAGTTTCCAAACCATCTTCAAAGGCAGCCCCACATAGAGCGCATTGCAGTAATCTAACTTGGAGGTTACCAGAGCATCGACAATTGAAGCCAGGTTATCTCTGTCCAGATAGGGGCGTAGCTGGGCCACCAACCAAAGTTGGTAGAAGGCACTCTGTGCCACCAAGGCTACCTGAGCCTCAAGTGACAGAGATGGTTCTAGGAGAACCTCAAAGCTATGAACCTGCTCCTTCAGGGGGAGTGCAACCCCATCCAGGACAGGTTGGACATCCACCATCAAGTCAGAAGAACCACCCCCAGGCACTAGTTCAGCACATTGACAGCCTCACCTGAAGAAGATGAAAAGGAGAAATAGAGCTGCGTGTCATCAGCATACTGATGGCAGCGCACTCCAAAGCTCCGGATGACCGCACCCAACGGTTTCACGTGGATGTTGAACAGCATGGGGGACAGAACTGACCCCTGTGGAACCCCATACTGGAGAGTCCAGGGTGCCGAGCTATGTTCCCCAAGCACCACCTTCTGGAGCCGATCTGCCAAGTAGGAGCAGAACCACTGCCATGCAGTCCCTCCCACTCCCAACTCAGCCAGTCTTCCCAGAAGGATACCATGGTCGATGGTATCAAAAGCTGCTGAGAGATCAAGGAGCATCAAGAGTCACACTTCCCCTGTCTCTCTCCCGACAAGGGTCATCATACAGGGTGACCAAGGCTGTTTCCATGCCAAAACCAGGCCTGAAACCCGACTGAAATGGATCCAGATAATCAGTCTCATCCAAGAGGGTCTGGAGCTGGTCTCCCACCACTCATTCAAGGACCTTGCCCAGGAATGGAACATTTGCTACCGGCCTATATTTATTAAGATTTTCTGTGTCCACAGAGGGTCTCTTCAGGAGTGGTCTCACTACTGCCTCTTTCATGTCAACTCCTTCTAATGCATCAGTTTCACATCAGAGACAAGATTCCCTTTCCCGCTGATTTTTTTATTTTACCCCTTCATCCCTTTTTCTGGAGAAAAAAAGCTGTTGCTGAAAGTTTTGACTCTACTCTAATTCCCCTGACTTTCCAATCTCTATTAAAGCAAAATGGGCATGTGGCCCTTGGCCTAATCTCATGCGGCCCTTGGCTTAATATATTGTGGATGGTGGAAGGATCCTGGCGGGGTTGGGGAAGACAAGGGGAGGGGACTGAAATGAATGGAAGAAGGAGGGGAAAGCTCTGGCAAGTGATTAGTTTGGAGCTCTCTAAAGGGATACCTACCTCAGCAGCCAACGTGGTAGGGATGAATAACTAAATGGGGAAAAAAATTAAAGCCATATAAAATATGCAGTGCACCTGTTAAATAGCTACATGTTAATTTTTAAGACCCATCCTATTTTTTGTGATGTGATTTTAAGTTGCTTTTAATTGTTTTTAAATTATGTATTTTAAACTTGCTTTAGGGTGAAGAATGGATAATGGTTTATTATTATTATTATTATTATTAATATTATTATTATTATTAACAACAATAATAATGCATGCCTAGGCTAAAATGTATTAAATACATTTTAAAGTAATAACATCACTTTCATACTTGCACTTGTTTGGGGGTTGGCAATGAGTCGGGGGGGGATGGGAAAAAGGTTTTTTCACAAGGTATCCTAAAGGCTTAAGTGTACTTCTGCATGCTGAAATATGCTAAATATGCTATATCAAGTATATCTTTATGGTAGAGATGAAGCTTCAGGTCCAAATCAGTCCACTAAATTTTGTTGCCTACCTGCCCCTTCTCCTCCATTGTTAATCTGTTGCCAAGAGATGGTGTGCAGAATGTTCCACCTGTTATAACAGTAGCCAAAGCCACTCTAGGAAGTTGAAGGACTGTCCCACATTGCCTTTCTGGTAATGGAGAGGCTGTAGCTCAGTGGTGGGGCACATGCTTTGCATGGAGGAGGTCTCTGGCTCAACTGCTGGCATCTCCAGTTTTAAAAGTGTCACGTTGCAGGTGATGAGAACAACCTCTGCCTGAGACTCAGGAAAACCATTGCTGGTCAGAGTATGCAGTTCCTATGCTACATATAGAAATGGTCTGGCTTGGTGTTAGGCAGCTTTTTAAGTTCTAAGTGGCATTCCAGGAAAAATAGTTACTGACCAAAGCCCTATTTTGTGAACAATATTGCTCTATTGCTCAATACGGAAGAGAACCCAGCTGTGATATGTGCAATCCTGATTGCAGCAGTGGATGGACAGCAGCCTGCAGAACTGCTCCAGAAGAAGACAATGTAGTCCTTCCCCCCCATGCCAGCTGAGTGTCCAGCTGCAGTTATTCTCAGTATGTGCCCAGAACATTCATCACAAGATAAAGTGGTCCTAGGGATGGTTTCTCTCTCTTTCTAATTTTTTCAGTCTTCAGTTCAGTTTGCCCCATTTCTGCATCAGTTGGGGAACGTTTTTAAACATCTGCAAAAACATTCGTATACGTGTGTGTGTGTGTTCATTTCCCCTATATGTTAGTTTCACTAATATATGCATTTTTGTGCATACTTTCGTCTAATAAATGTGTGGAGCGTTTGTTGGTGGTGGTTTGTTTGTTTTCTACACATGGCAAAATTCAGTGCAATTGTCAAAGGATTGTTGTGTTTCAGTTTGCATATAGGTTTAGGAAGTGGGATTTGGTAGGTTTGCATTAGAATGTGATCTGGATGGCTTTCTCCCTCATCCCTAGGTTCTCCTGTAGACCACACTGAAGTATTCAGAATCTGCTCCCTGCTCCAGGTCTCCCTCATGCAGGCTCGTCTCAGCAGAAGCAAGAACAAAACTACATGTGGGAGAATGGTTGATGAGGCAGAGGACTGCCTTGCCTTCCAGTGAATGTTCTTGCTTCCTGGATGTCATGGCAGCCCAATTCTTTTTGTCAGGAATACTAAGCTAGCTCATTTGTTGTTGTTTAAAGATTTAATGTTGTTTACATGGCTCCAACATAGATTATCATGGCAGTAGGGATGGGCAAGAAATTCAATTCACATATCAAGCTGAATTTATCAAATTTGCACTTTCTGAAACAACAAGAGAACCGAAACACAGCCACCCTTCGAAATTCACACTCACCTGAATTTGGCGGTGCACTTCTCCAACCAACCACTGTTTATAAAAATGCATATATAAAGGAGAACTGTGTAGGAAAAATGCATATACTGATGAAAACATACAAAAATGCATTATATTGGAATACATTGCTTGCAAAATATGTACCTTAGTCAAAACTGCCTGCAAAAATGTGTTTATTAGGAGACATTAGCATTAAAATGCAGAATTTTCATGAGGATTTTTTTAAAAATACACACAAATCACTGCAGAAATGTGGAGAACCAAATTTACGATTTGAAAAATGAGGAACTGTGAGAACCAAAACTGACAGATCATTCGATCCCTTGGTGGCAGCCTTATATCTTCTGTCTGTGAAATGTTTGCAGCGTGAGAAAGATCTTAGTTGTCCCTATCAGGAAAGATTAGTGTACGTTCAATTTGTTTTCCATTTTAAACCTCTAGCATTTAACATATAATCTGAAAGAATAGTGCAGGGTATTAATGAGCTTGGAAAGTGAAAACCCTGGTTCAAAACATGCCTCTTCCATGAATTCACCTGGTGGCTTTGAGCAAAATACTTCTTCTCAGCCACAGACCCCCTTCTGCTATATGAAGACAAAATACTTACAGTCATGTAAGCACAAACCTTACAAGGCTGTCAACTGAGCTAAAGTACATAAAGTGTTCCGAATGCTTTAAAATGCATCATCATCATCCGTTATCATTATTATAAAAATATTTTATTTAATTCAGTATTTCTAGACCACCATATCATAAAATATCAGGGTGGTGTACAACAATAAAGCATAAAACACTATTAAAATGACTGGCTAATCAATCTAAACTGCTGCAAAAGCCTATCTGCATAACATACACTTATTTTTCAGTTGTGGTCAAAAAGTAAAACTACTGAGATTTCATTTTATAAAAAGAATAAAACAAAATTAAATCCCAGTTTCAAAAGCCCAATAGCAGCCACCACCAAAAACACGCATCATAATGTTCCACATTAGTCATATTCTGAAACCAATAAAATCAGAGACAATCCATTTTGCTGATTTAGCATTTCTGAACTGCTAAATGCAACCTATATTTGAGTGCACTCTGTTTCATGCAAGACTTCTTTTTTGCTGTTTCACTCAAGCAAGGGAAACAATTAAGGGGACCTACTGATATTATCTTGCTGGTTCCCTTCAGTTCCCTTTCGGAATAAGATTGATAAACTACTAAATGTTATATACTGCCATCTTCTGTGTCTCTTGTCAAACTACAGCCTGAAATTCAACCCATAGGATCTCTGCAGCCCCATATTTTAAATTTAATTGCAATACAATTATCAGGGAGGTTTACTCTCATTCTGTTTGGCAATGGGTTAATATACTATTGGGAATAGGCCCATGCAAATAGCCAAATAAAATGTTGCAGATACACACAATTAAATTTCATTATTCCCACCCAATGACACTAAACAGATCATCTGCATTTTTCTTATATGACCACAGTCTTTTAAACAATGGGTTTATAGAGGCAGTCATTTTAATCAGCATGAAAAAGACCTTGTAAAAAAAAGTGTGGTTCTTAAATCATCTCCTGATAGCACAGCAAAATAGGCCTTCTGAGACTACTTAAACCTTTGGGGAAATTCTATTACTTCACATATTGTATTATAAGATTTGTAGCATATTTCCTCCTCAGTTGTTCTGTTGCAGCATCTCTAGAACGTTTACTGATAACTGGATACAGGATAAAAGGGCAATAATGACATACCTCTCCCTTCAAAGCAAGACATCCATTGTGTTATTTATCACACCACCTTTAAAAGATCCAGGAGCATTATTTGGTGCCAAATGCATGCCTGAAAAGATGTCCTTTAGAGCAGACGTATACACATTGCAGCTAGCCAGGTATTGTAGCCTGTCCAGTCTTGAATAAATGCTAGACAGGTATGGTTACAGAGCCAGGCAAGCAGAGAAAGCAATAGGCTTATCAAACCCTCAGTGAACTGCCAGGTTATGATGATGTGTTTTAACTCAATGGGTCATAAGTTGAACAGAACTGCTGTAAAGCAACCATGAATATACTACCTCCAACATATCTATCTCTAAGCAAAGATCTATGACTTCTTCTAGTAGGATATATTACCTTTGCTGATACTGGCAGGAACTCAAGATAAGCATGATCTCCAGGGCCAGCCTGCCCATTAGCCAGACTGAGACCTTTGCCTCAGGTGGCAGCTTGGGAAGGGCAGTGGATTTGGGCTCCCTTCCCTGACCAGTCTTCTTTTAGCACTCTGGGAGGAACATCAGCAGCGAAGTCAGAAACACTCCTACAGGCCTCTCCCGTGGTACCAAGTGGCCCACACCTTCTTCTGAGGAAGGGTTAGGGTTAGGATTAGGAAGAAGGGGGAGAAGTTCTATTTCTTTTGCATTTTAATGAGAAACTACCTAATTTGCACTTTTTTGAACCAATACGTGCACTGAAACACAGCTATCCTTCAGAATTCACACTTCTCCAAATGTTGCGATGCAGATCTCCAACCAATCAATGTGCACCAAAATGTGTATATCAGGAGAAGTGTGCATAAAAATGCATATATTAGTGAAGGTAACATACAAGCATGTTGTATTAGGGGAAACCGCTTGCAAACATGTTTAGATTAGTTAAAGCAGCACATAAAAACAGGTTGATTAGGAGAAAAGCACACTAAAATGCTGCCAAATTATCATGAGGATTTTTAAAAAATAGCAAATTGCAGAAATGTGAGGAATGGAAATGACTGGAAAAAATGAGAGACAAACTGAAAATGATAGATTTGCCCATCCTTATGAAGGACTTTAGATTAGTCAGAGAGAGGCATTGTCAGATGGGAGGCCCCAGCAAGCCTTAGTTCCTCCATGCTGCTGCTGCTGACGTGTTGGCAACAGGGAGGAGGTCAGTGCACAGGTGGGAAAGTAGCATGTGGAGGAGCAGCAGCGCTGCCTCAGCTGGTGTGATGTCTCGTGCTGGCCCTGATGATTCCCCTCAGAAATAGGCTCTGCCAACTGAGGAAATGCAAAACAGGTCAGCAAAGTTCAGAAGCTGAGAAACCTAAGAGGCAAGTCCAAGCAAAAAAAGGCAAAAGCTGGCAATCTGGCCAGAAAAGATCAGTTTAGATTCTTTTACAAACTTTATAAATACAAGTAATCTGGGTTAAAAAAATTTGTTCCACAAAGCACCTTAAAGACCAAGAAATTTCATTACCGTATAAGTTTTCATAGACCAGAGTCCACTTCATCGGATGCATGAACTGTTATCACTTCATGTATCTGACAAAGTTAGTTAGCATCTGTCATTCATACCAGGACAGAAAACAATGGAATGGATCCAGACTTAATCATGCTTAGAGCTGACCCATTGAAATCAATGGGACTCTCACACATACTTACACCTTATTAAATCTCTTTTGGTGTGGTACAGCCACAAGGTAGCCTGCACTATATGTCTCTGAATGTTTGAATCAATTCAGAGAGTCAGAATTATAATTCTCAGCCATTATAAAGAATGAAGCTTGCACAATTCTATGTGATTCTTCTTGCCATAAAGAACCAAAACCAATCAGGTTAGAGTTTCCCAGAAATCAAAGCCTTTTCCTCAAATCAAAGCCTGTTCAACTCTAATTACCCCTTTAAACTATCTGCATTGGTTCTCAAGGGACTAGCATATTTTGTGGATAGGAAATGAAGGTTTTACTAGTATCTGCAACAAACATTTCCCATTCTTTATTTACATCGCAGTGTGGGAAACAAAAAGGGGTTTGTGCATGAGTGTGCACATGTGGGTGTGTGAATGAATTCTTTCAGCATTAGTTCACTGGCTCTAGGCCCGGGGTGGGGGAACATCTGCATTTCATTCCATCAGGTAGCATTTATCGAGGGCTATTGCCATCCACAGCAAACTTCCATACTGTTCCTCCTCAGTGGGCAGTCACATGTTTGCATTCAAAAATAAAAAATGCCCAATTTCTAGTTGCAGTCTGTGCACCTACCCCATGCTCTCTGGAGGGATATACAGCAAGTTTCAAGGGGCAGAGTGGGAAGGAATCAAGCAGCCTTGGTCAGTCTCCATTCCAATGCGGAGCATCAGGCTTGCTTGGAAAGAGGCCTAATTGACATCATGGCCTGACCTCAATTCTATATTTTCTTCTTCCAGAAATTTTTGCAAGCACACTTGTACTCACTTTTTACTCTCGCAGCTTAACTGTTTCTAACACCCTAATTGCCTAGGCACCCAACAATGGCTTGCCTTTTCAGATTCTTTGGACATTGAAGCTCACCCCTGGCAATTTAGGGTAGGTTCAGAAGGCATTCAAACAGATACATTTCATTGTGTCTGTTGTACCAAAACCACAGAATCAAAACGATAGTCGGTTGCGCATTCCGATCTTCAGCATAATTGGCAGTTGTGGCTTACTCTAGCCCTGGAGTGCAACTGTTCTAAAGGGGCTTTAAAAGAGGGTTAGACAAATTCACAGAGGACAAGGCTATCAATGGCTCCTAGCCATGAGGCTATGCAATATCGCAAGTATCAGAGTTGGTATGCCTCTGAATAACAGTTGCTGGGAATCATAAGTGGGGAGAGGGTTGTTGCACTCAGGCAGGGTGAGTGCCAGACTTCAGAAGACCCTCAGCACAGTGTCGCTGAGGGGTTCCCCAACCAGGGAGGGATTCTAGGCACCATCATGCATGGGGTCAGCAATGCCCCCTTGTCCCCTAACATCCCCCAGCCAGACCAGGACACCTGCACTGCTCACAACCATGCATCAGAGGCAACACCATCACTCCCACTCCCCGGGGCCACCAGTCACCACCCTTCCCACTGAGCCCTCAGAGCCATTTCAGTGCTGGGCAGGTGGCGCTGCACCTTTGAATGGGAGCCAAGTTTGGGTCCCATCTGTGGTGGCTACTAGCTATGTTTAATTACCCGAAATGAACCGGCCTGGCCTAGTTTATAAAATCTATAAGCAGATGGTGCTGGTAAACGCACAGATCAATAAAATCTATAGATATATATTTTTATATGTTTTATAGATGTACAGTTCCAGTAGCACAAGGACTATAGATTTCATAGGTCTATAAGCTAGGGCAGCACATTTTGCATTATTAAAACTAACAATCTAAATAAAGTATAACACAGTAACCAAGACCAGGCCATACAGTCATAAGTATATAAGAGCCCTGCTGGATCAGACCAGAGACCCATCTAGCCCAGTATCCTGTTCTTGCAGTGGCTTCCTTTCTGATGTCAGAAAGGAATGAAATCTGTGTGTGCCTTTTGGTGAGGTGAATATGTTTATTAGGTGTTATCAGATGCAAGTTTATGAGGTCCATACCAGATGCAGCACAAACATCAGCCGGTATGGCTAAAGGAAAAGGACCTATGAAAAGCCCAACAGTGGCCCGTTTTCTATAAAATGCCTAATGTGAACAAATTAATAAAATCTCAGTGTAAAACCTTTAAACATTACAACAATTACAAACTAGTGCTTCCTTGTCTCCTGAAAATGTGCTTAATGAATAAAATTTCAAGACTCATTAAGTTATTCTTTATGAGATCACTGGCTTGTATTATTGTTAGCAGTTGCCTGGTTTGGGTTTTGTTTTGTTTTACAGATCTTTAATTAGGTACTTTTAATATTTATTGCTAGCATGGCTAATTGGTTGATGGTACGCATGAGCCTAGCTTACATTTTGACTGTGTGGGGAAAGTACAATGTTATTCCTATTTTTCCCAATGGTTTCAGTATTTATTTATTTATTTATTTATTTATTACATTTATATACCACCCCATAGCCAAAGCTCTCTGGGCGGTTCACAGCAATTAAAAACATTAAAAACAAATATACAAATTTTCAAACACAAAAAACAATTTAAAAACAAATTTAAACAATTTAAAAACTATTTAAAAAATCATTGCTGATTTCCCATAGTTTGCAATGCCCCAACACCTCAGTCCCTAGATCACTGTTTGTTTGTTTGTTTGTTTGTTTGTTTGTTTGTTTGTTTTATTAAATTTATATCCTACCCTTCCTCCTAGAAGGAGCCCAGGGCAGCAAACAAAAACACTAAAACCACTCCAAAACATCTTAAAAACAAAAGATTTTAAAACATATTAAAACTTAACATCTTTAAAAACATAACTTTTTTTTTAATAGCCTTTAAAATATCTGTTCTTCAACCTTGGGTCCCCGGAAGTTGTTGGACTACAACTCCCATCATCCTTGGCCATTGGCTAAGCTGGCTGGGGTTGATGGGAGTTGTAGTCCAACAACATCTGGGCACCCAAGGTTGAAGAGCAGTGCCTTAGATGGTCAGCATTCACTATTTTGCATTCTTGAAGGCACAAGAGTGAGAAAATGGGAGATATATCTGTTTAATAACCCAGGGCTTGCTTGTGCCATCCAGATGCTGCTGGACTACAATTCAGATTGCTGGATACGAGGCTGGAACTGATGGGAGTTAAAGTTCAACCGCATCTGTAGGGCACTGTCTTGGCAACTATAATACTTACATCAGTATATTGGTGCAAGTATATAATGAATAATTAAATTCTAGGAAAATTAGATGTGTGGCAATAAAAGAGTTAAATGTGGGGAATTGGCAACTATGCAGAAGTGTCTCTTTCCCTTCAGTGCACATGGGGGGATGTGACGATACCTCCTACAACAGCTGTTGATTGAGAGTGCTGCTATGCCCACACAATGTGAAATGTGCTTTTATCTGACCCACAATGGGCATGTAAATATGTGATATCTAAAGGTTTTTTTAAAAAAAGATCAAAGGAATCAACACATTTTCTTAATTGACAAAAGACAAATGAAACAAACACTAGAGGGCGCCCTTCTATTCTTCGGTAGCCCTCAGGAGAACCTATTTTGATTTGGGAAAAGATGCTTTTAAAAGCTATTCTGGATTTCAAAACATTCTTGAGTGACAACAGCTGTGTATAAATTTTTATTTTGCATGGGCAGAACAAGATACAATGTAATCAACTTACTGTGATTTCCAGTACATTTTATTTTCAGTGCTGTGAAGAGAAAAATAAGGTGGCTAAAGTGATTGGAACTTTGTCGGTAATTTGATCAGTAACATAATCATGTTACCTAGCTTATTTCTCTTGTATGTTTTGTGACCAAATGTTGCATTTTAAATCTGGAGACTATCTTAATATGATCCAAATAAAAAGGAACTGCTGGGTGAATCTTTTCAAATTCTAGATACAGAATTTAATACAGTCATGAAAATGTTAATGCTCAAAATTATTTTTTTAAAAAAATTAAATACCTGGTTATGTTTATCACAGTGATTACCACTGGCATGCAAGTTTTCTTTTTAAGCCAACATGGAAGGAGCTGGGTTGGGAAGACTGCATGGGAGAAGGGGATTTTAACCCTTTGTCCCTGCCATGATCCCAATCAGAACTGTCCCCCCATGCCTGCTATTCACAGATGGGAAGAATGTTCCTATTTTCTCCCATTATAAACAGTAGGTATGGGGATATGATTCAAATCTCGACTATGGTGGGAATAAAAAGTTTTTTAAAAAACCTTATCCCCCATGCCATGGTCCCAATCCAGCTTCCCCCCCCCCCATGCTGGGTATTTATTTATTTTACTTGACACTGCATCCAAGAGCATGGTCTGCAGTGGTATGATACAATAATCTTGCTAATCTTACACAGGGCTTGCAGCG
Organism: Rhineura floridana; assembly: GCF_030035675.1. Taxonomy (NCBI): domain Eukaryota; kingdom Metazoa; phylum Chordata; class Lepidosauria; order Squamata; family Rhineuridae; genus Rhineura; species Rhineura floridana. The sequence continues at coordinate 89,014,929 of NC_084483.1, read as the reverse complement.
CTCAGATGAGAGACCACCAGTGGGAATGCTGTCTCAAATTCCATGAAAAACAACATGTGGTTCTAGCATCTTAAAGACTAACAAAGTTACTATGGCATAAGCCTTTGTAGATGATAGTCTACTTCATCAAATGGATGAAGTGTGTGACTTTCCTTATCACTGCATCTAAATTCTAGGGAAGATCTTTAGCTCTTGAATTTCTGCTGTCAGGCAACTGTAAAAGGCACAGGAGTCCTGGGATGGAGGAGGAAAGGAAAGCAGCAACCTAGCTTGCATCAAGAGGAGTAATTTTTACCAGACCATTCCCTTTCAGGCAGATATTTAAACATCCAAACTTCATCTCAAGAATGTGCAATGTCCTAATGAAGAGGGGAAATAGCTGGTGTCCCATATAATCCTGAAGTCCAACTTTGTGAGGTAAAGGCAGTGGTGGGTTCATTCTTTTTTAATAGACCACCACCACACATTTCATAGAATCATAGAATTAGGTCAGATGCTTCTGAGCTCTGTTTGAGTCAGGTGTAAATCTGAAGCGCATCAAACACAAGAACAAAGGCAGGAAACTGCAAAGGCACACAATGGGTGCTTTATTGGCCCAGCCATGTATGTGTGTGTGTGTGTGTGTGTGTGTGTGTGTCTGTTCTTCAGGGGCAACTGGTTTAGCTCTTTCAGAAAATGTCCAAAACTGCAATCCTAACCATGTATACTCAGAAGTAAGGCCTATTGAATTCAATGGGGCTTGCTCCCAGGGTGACGATTGCAGCCCAAATCTACTTTCCACACTGCCTCAAACATATTTTGAAAGAGCTAAATTACTTTGCCCTAACAAAGACTTGAAACGCATTGGGCCAATAAGCCATCCCCTCAGATGCACCTACCTCTGACTTCTATTCATTCTTCTAGATCTAATGTCCTCATTTAGATCTAGAAGAATGAGGAGAATTCAGACATTATAATATAAACAAAGGCATTTCGGCAACAGAAGTTCATCCCTGCTTGACAAGTAGTCCCTATCTAAATTTCCTCTTTTTCTTCATGATTAAAGACATTAGAGCTTCTTTGTGCCTGGGTCACTCAGAGACAGCCAAAAACATCCACTTAAATTCAACTGCAATTTCCTTACATCTATCTAACAAAAGAAAAAACTAGGGTCCTGCTTGAGAGGGCAGACTTCATTCCTGGACCATTCTAAAGCATGTGAAAATACTTTTTGATTAAACTCCAACCAGTCAAGGATAATGGCATAGTTTATGCTATCTTCCTGAGCACAGGACAGGTGCAGTGATTATTAGGATGCCTCCCTAGGGAAATAAATGTGACTGGTGGTGGCAGCTGTGTAGAGTGCCATAAATCCCTTGGGGAGAAAGAAGATGTATGTACTCTGGCGAAGGAAGATAAGTGTAACCTTGATGTGAGGTCAGAAGAACAATTTATCTGCTTCAAGCTAGTGTTGTTAAGTTCTGTGCTAGACTAGACCCATGTGCACTGAACAACTTGCACAGGAGCTTGAAGGATAAATTACTTTCCCCCACGTCCTTTCAGTTCTGTGACAAGGAGCCTACACCTGCAGAGCTTCCTCTTTCAGAGATCTTTGGGATCCCATTCAATATTACCTTCCTAGCATGAGAGCCACTGTAGCATAGTTCCTTCCTGTACCACTCAAGTAACATCACATAGGATGAACAGTCAATGCAGTTACGTCTGTACTTGTATCACTTCTCCCAGAATTCTCCCCTATTGCAATTTGTTTTCCAGGGGCGTTCAAAGTCCTTATTTTATTGTTTCTTTATCAAATTTAAGGTCTTGCCCTCCAATTTTGTTAGCGCTTTCATGTAGCTTACAATTCTAGTTTAAAACAATTTCTCATTATCTTCCATCTTCATGATGACAAACAAGAATGATGGTTAGAGAGAATGTGAGGTATTATGACAGTGACATTTTAAGAAATGAAACAAATCTGTCTTAACTTAAAAAGTATTGGTATGATCTACAGACATTCTCAACTACAGATGTGATCCACAGACTCTGTCCTCTGCCTCACCTGTACCAGTGTACATAGTTAAATCAGGCAACACCGGATTAGAGACCTCCAAGAGAAAGTATTGTGTTGCAGCTGTGGTATGAAAATTCTCCACGCTATGCGAGTGATCAATGCCCAAGGTTATGATGCTTCATTAGCATAAAGCCCTTGCATCTTTTAGGTTGGAGCTATGATCCTTTATTCCCTTCAGGGTGTTCCCAGTTGCTTCCCCTTTTAGAGCCCGAGTCATTTCAGTGCTATGATACAGACATATATGCCCTTTGCAACTTCTCATGCACACATGGTTTTCACAGCATCCACTAGGTGTCATCAGCATCAAAATGCCAGCTTGTGCTCATTTTTAAAAAATTAATAATTTTATTAATTTAAATTAATCTTAATAGTCAGTAGTTAGAAATATATTGTTATACAGTCACAATCACAGCTAGTCTGGAAGCTTCTTCAAACATTTTTGTGTGTGTGTGGTGACTTTTTGATAGATGGTCTTTATTGCCGCCACCACCCTTCTTCCATTTGTTAGCACAGCTAACAATTTACAGCAGCCCAAGCAATACAACTGTACCTATTTCCACTGAAATTCTGAGCCACATGCTGAGGACACACCTGAAGTTTAGACAATTTGGTTTGGAGGGAAATACACATCTAGAACAATGTCTCGCTCAATTGTTATGCTTGTATCACTAAAAGAAAGATTCTTACACATCTATGAACTATACTAGTTGAGGGAAGAATCACATTTTTCCCAGCAAGCAAGTATTGGTGTTTGATGGTGTTATGGGAACATGCTATACGCTTGCGCTAGAAGAGGAACCTCAAGTGGCCATATCTGGAACACACCCTATACCCGTGCAGCAACAAAAAAGTATACTCTATCACTGTGCATTTACTGTTGAAAAAAAATGACTGCCTGGAAAGGTCCCAAGAAAAGAAATTGTTATACCCTGGGACCACTATTCTTACAAAAACTTACTTAAGTCATGCTCAAGCCATGGTCCAAGACTATGGAGTCATACAGTCTTCCTGTGTAGTCCACTATCTATAATCTTGGGTGGAGTGTGGGATACCAGGTGTTCCTGTTGCTAGCCTTGGCAAGGAATGGCCTTAAATTCATTTCACTCCCACAGTGGAAACAAACATATACGCTCCCCTGTCCAAAGAATCTGCTATTGTTATTAATCAAGCACCAAACTATTTTGGGCCTTTGGGCTTTCTTTTTAAAACTCCTTCCTGTGGGTGAAAGAAATAAACGACTGATGATTTTAACAATGCTGTTACAGAAAAACTGATGTATTTGAGGAATGCAGTTCCTATATTTTTTCCTTTGATGTTAAAAACTAACTTTGGGTAGTAGCCAGGTACAATAAACAAACACTTGTTTGTTGTTTAAAAATGGGGGGTCAGCAGAATCACAAATGGTCAATGTGGCTGGAAGGAAGGAAGTGGAACTGATCTTTCAACTATTTCAAATACAAGTATTTCATACTTATCATGGATTAGGTAACAACTTTGTAAACTGCTTCCTATATACTGCTTCCTATAAATGCTTTTATATCCCCAAAATATCACACTACTTGCCTGAACTAAGGATGGGGGAGAAATTCAATTTGGTTTGTATTTTAATGCAAACCCACCTAATTTGCACCTCGCAAAATATGTGAACCAAACTGCAGCTGCCTTTTGAAATTCTCATTTCTCCAAATTTTGTGATGCGGCTCTTCAGCCAAACCATGTGTACAAAAATGCATGTTGGAAAGTGTGCATAAAGATTCATGTATTAGTTAAAATAACATGCAGAAATGCAATATATTAGGGGAAATTGCTTGAAGAAAGGTGTAGATTAGAATAAAGGCACACTAAAATGCTAACTATTTTTGAGGACTTTTCTGTAAAAATGTGGTGAACTAAACTGAAGACTAGAAACATGAGAAATGGAGCGAAACCAAAACTGATGGATTTGTCCATCCCTACTTTGTACCTGTGCTCAACACCTGGGGGTGACTGTGGGGAATAGTAAGGATCTGGTGTACACGTGGGTGCAAGGGGAAATTTATTCAATCCCTTACAAAAGTATTAGGACTCGACACCACATCTTGCACTAGTGCAGCAGCTACTGACATTACTTTGCCATCACTCCGTAGGTGCATTTAGGATGCAAATTTATTTATTTATTTATTATCATTATTTTTACCCCACACTTTTTCCAAAACTGGAACTCACGGTGGCTTCCAGATAAAAGAACACATATAATTAAAAACATACAAAAGTCTAGATTAAAATATAATTAAACTATTTACAGTATTAAAACCATTCATACATACAGTTAAAATAATTCAAACTCAGTTTAAAATAATACAATTAGACAATAGCAATGCAGCACCCTTCAAGCCCTGTCCTTAACAGCCTTCAGTTTCAAAGGCTTGTTGGAATAAAAAAGTCTTTGCTCGCCGATGGAAGGACTGCAAGGAGGGGGCCATTCTTGCCTCCCTAGGAAGGGAATTCCAAAGCCTCAGGGCAGCCACCAAAAAGGCCCTGTCTCGCGTCCCCACTAGTCGTGCTTGTGAGGACATGGGTATTGAGAGAAGGGCCTCTCCTTAGGATCTCAGGGCCCAGGCAGGCTCATATAGGGAGATACGGTCTGACAGATAGCCTGGACCTAAACTGTATAGGGCTTTGTAGGTCATCACCAGCACTTTGAATTGTGTCCGGAAACAGAGTGGCAACCAGTGGAGCTTTTGTAACAGGGGAGTCGTATGATCCCTGTAACCAGCCCCAGTTTTCAGGGCAAGGAACTGGCCACAGGGGGACAGGGCTACCAGTAGTTCCCTGAAAAACACGAAAAGGGACATCAGAGCACCCTGGACTCCCTATCACTATTGCTGACTGACAAATCCATATAATAATGGGAGTATAGAGATATTGGATGTTTTCAGAGTTACTTAGTAGAAGCTATATGGATGTGACACAATTATATTTGCCTAGTATAGGAGTGCTACCTGTACTATAGCAACACAATCCTTGGCTTGCATTGTAAAAGGTGAAGCACCATCATTGGATCTTGTTTTAAAGGTCAGCCACTAACAGAAGTGCTAAGATGATACTATAACCAAGTAATTCCCCTTTTTTTCCCCCATGGACCACTTGAAAATTGTCAATGCTCTTGGTGGACCACTTAATGATTTTTTTCTGCCTGTTGTAGCAATTGTAATTCACTGTGCTAGATGCTGTATGATTTTTAATTGTATTTTTATTGATTCTTTTATTTCTCATACTTTATTTTATTGTATTACAATTTGAATTCCGTAAGATTCTATAGGATTCAAATTGTAAGTGTTCTTTACAGACATGCCACGGACCATTTGAATGAAGCTCATGGACCACTGGTGATCCATGGACCACAGTTTGGAAACCCCTGCTCTACACTCAATATTCACTGCAAAAAGAGGGAGCTACCTGAATGATGCAAAGGTACTTAATTGTTTCATATATAGCTATGAAGTCCCCTATCTTTCCCTTCTATCAGATAAGAATTAAATATAGATTCTAGCATGCTACAGTGACATCCCAAAAATTGGTGAATGTTGATAACGTGAATTCTGATGAACACCTAAATGTGATGATCACATAAATGTGATTCACTAAAGCATGATTCCCCAACCTGGAGTCCTCCAGATGTTTTGGACTACAACTCCCATCATGCCTAACAACTGACCATGCTGCCAGGGGTGGATAGGAGTTGGAGTCCAAACTATCTGGAGGGCCTAAGCTGGGGGAAGGCTGCACTAGAGTATGTCTGAAGATCCAAGAAATAAATCAAGAGCATAAATATATTCCAGAGAGTGCTATTGTGCTTGTAGTTTTGGCCGCTGTTGGAACAGAATGCTTCACGAGTTTGATCCAGAAGAGCTTTTCTTATCTGCTTACAGATGGGTAAAAGCGTTCCTTTTATCAGCACGCCAGTCTAATAAAAATATATTTTTTCAGCTCTGAACACAGATTACTGGCAAAGACAGTCTTTCCTGTCCATACAAAAGCAATTAAATGAGCTGTTCTTATTGAGAGATCTCAGTGGTAGGCAGCCATCCAATTTACTCCTTTAATCACTTCACTCTTGCACAACTGGGGGGAAAGGGCAAAACTTGAGGATGAACAATGATCTAAGTGGCAATCGGCCCAAGCAGAAAAATTCTTATGGCCTTCTTTTGAAATGAATACAGCCCCCAGGGGTTCCATGTGTCTGCAGTGGTCCTCATCCTCTGCTCTTCCTTTGCCCCAGTGGTTCCCAACCTGGGGGGTATGACCCCCAGGGGGCACAAAGTAATCCAGAGGGGGCTGTGAACAGTAAAGAAATGAATTATTTATTATTATTATTTTTTAAAAGTCTTCACTACCTGGATGCTGTCTGCTACCCTCTGCTGCTGCAGATGACACCTCCCCCCCCCTCGCTCCAAATGAGAGGGGAGGACTTTTCTGAAGCGCTGGCACGTCCTTCAGGTGCACTAAGGGCAGGCATCAGCCTACATCACACATGGCAGATGCCAAAGCAGGCTGAGGGAGGTGCTACCAGGAAGGAGAGGATTACTATCCCAGCTCCCAGCTCCTCGCAGTGCCGCTGATGATGATGCCCTTACTCAGAATGAGAGGACTTTTTGTGAAGCAAAAAGAAGCAAGGCTGCAAGGGAAGGCCGCTTTCCCCCTTCCTTCCTGACAGCCAGCTTGCCTGCCTTTCTTCACTCCTACTTCATTGCTACCTCCTTTTAAAAATTGTTCTTATTTGCTAGGCTGCCCAGATCTTACCTTTGGCCCAGACTGACCCAAGGAGCAGTGAGGAAGCTCAGGACTTGCTTGCCCCCCATCTCTGAGCTATGTGTGTGTGTGTGTGTGTGTGCCAGTGTTCCCCTTTCTTCCATCTACATTCTGTCCCCCCAACCTCTCTCTCCAAGATGTTGCAGCAGTTGAGGGTTCCCCGCTCCCAAATGCCCAAGTGCATGTACACCTACAGATGCTTGCAGGAGGGGCAGGTGTGTTTGTGTGTGTCTGCATGCACGGATGTGTCTTCTGCTCCGCTCTCATCCCCCAAGTGCACACTAACCAAGTTATCAGTTCCAAGGCCTAAAAGAACTAACCCCTCTCCTCAACCTATCCACCCTCTTTTCTTCACAATCTAGCATCCCCACCACTACCATATTGCTGCTTCTTTATGATGATGATGTTTAAAAAGCTCAGCAGGTTGGCTGATGCTGGGGTCCACATACTGTATTTATTCATTTAATTATTATTGCATTTATATCCCACCTTTCCTCCAAGTTGCTCAAGGTGGTGCACATGGTTCTCCCCCCCCTTTCCATTTCATCCTTACACCAACCTTGTGAGATAGGTCAGGCTGGGAGACTGAGTCTGGCCCAAGGTCACCCAGTGGGCTTCATGGCTGGTGGGAATTTGAACCTGGATCTTAGCCCATCACTGTAACCCACTGGTGTTGGGAGACAGGACTGTACATCTTCAGAGTGTGTGTATGGGTGTGTGGGGAAATACCAATTTGATTGGACCTTTGCATTAAGAAAAGAAAGCAACACCTCCCTGTCCGCATGGAGCTTTTTATGGAAAGGGATATTTGGAGATGTGGAGATGCATGTGAGCTTATAAAGGGGGAGCCACTGCTTTACCCTTTAGACTGGGCAAGCAAGAATAATAATGAATATGAAAGCCATTTCATGGTAGTTTCACCTGAGCCACTTCCTCTTCCTCTTGCCAGCGTTTAGTTTTCCAACATTTTTCATATTCTTGGCATCTATACAAAACCAATTTTATATGCTTTCTGTTTCCTTTAAAAATCAGCAACACTGACTTTCATGCCAATACTGTTTATGTCTTTAAATTTCTATAGCAGTTTGAAGAACAATGCTTTGATAACTGCAGCATGAGGAGATGATTTGCATGTATGAAACTGCCATCACAGATCAAGCACCAGAGGGAGAGCTTTCCCAATACCCTACTTTCTGTCAAACACATTAATTTTCAGTAGCAGCAACTCACACATTCTGTTGGGAGTCATTCAGTTACAACTATTGAGGTGACAAGGTATCAAGAGATGAACATGTGTGAATTAGACATTGATCTACAAGTTAGGCATTGATCTATATCTGTATACAAAGAAACATCCCTTTGTGTGCATCTGTGACTGAATGGTCTATCAGTGGGTACATCCAGACTATCACTGTTTTCGGGTGGGATTGTGTTGAGACCACACAGATGGTATGGTGAGGTTAGACATTGGTGTATACAGTAATCCTTCCTTATGCCTAAGTCTTTGCTGTACCTTCTACTTGCTTTTGACCTCGAATAGGAATTTAGGGAGTGTGGATGGTAAGGCCAAGTGTTTTGAGCCAAGAGAGGTGGACTAGTCAGTGTCAGGTGTGACTCATGTACTGTCAGTTATGTAACCATGAATATGTTTATGGTAAATGGTGTTAGGGATGCATATAACCCTAAAAGACCCCTTTCTCTGTGGGCCAGGACTGTGACATGTACCACAGCATGCTGAAACTATGTCTGTGCTGATACGGAGTTCCTCAGCAACAAAAGGAATGTGAGTCTGTGTATCTGTTTTCTCCTCTCTTGTGTTATATGGCTTATCTTCTAAAAAAATAAGTTATAGAAGATGGACCATACAACAAGTTACAAGTTATTGCCGCATGTGCGAACCTCTGCCAGGCAGAACAGGGATTCAATCACCCATCAGCAAACTGAGGATGTACAATTATAGCTGATTGGGAGCTCTTGTACAACAAACCTGCTTGTCAAAAAAATTCAGATTTTTTGCGATAAGGAAAGTGAGAGGAAAATGTGCTTGCTTTGATGCAACATCATCTAACCTCCATGCAGACAAATCAGGATGAATGCTCATTAAATAGCCACCATTGTCTTATCTCCCTACAAAAGATGAATGCTCAATAAGCAGGTCATCTGGAAGTGACATTAGAGATGAAGTGGTGTTGAAAGTGGAGTTTTATCACCGTTTAATTCTATAATGCTCAACAGTGGAGAGGCAAAAAATCCTCTTCTGGTAACAAATTTGTTAAGAAAAGTTTGGGAAATAGCCTTAATGACAATGCAAGCATACCAAAGGAGAGCTTCAAGCAAAAACCAGCAAGACAAATTTATTGAGCCTTGGTTATCTAATTTTGAAACAAAAAAGCCACAGATAATAGCCCTATGTACAGCTTTACTGGAGTGCTCTGTTACTTAATCTACCATCAGATACGTTCCCTCCCCTTCTCCCTTCCTTGTCATTCTTTCTTTTGTTTTCATTGTAAAAAAATATAAAAACAACAATAAAGCAAAAACAATACAAACAACAATTTTCAATACTGTTTTGAAATTTCACAGATATACTGAAAGTTTCCCAAATATTATCAACAGCACTAAAAGAAGCAAGCATTGCATTAGGATATTTGGCAAATATCTGTATTTAACTAATATATGCATATGATATATCCATGCGAATATGGATTCTTCCAAGTCATGCCTATAAACAATTGCATATGCACTCGTTGCTTTCTGTATTCTTGGTTTGGCACTGTAGTACACTGAAGTGCAGAAGATGCAGATACCTATTCTTATGCAAAATGTTCTCCTCCCACTGCCTCCAGTACTCAAAGTAGGCAGCAGCTATACAGACTGTAGTGGCAAATGTTGGAAGTGGGGCAAGAGCAACTCCTGTTTGGGTTCTTTTGTTTGTATTCCAGAAGGAAGATAGAGTTAGGGTCCTCCAGCTGGCTAGGCTTGCCTACCTTTATCTGTGCTCTTCTCTACCTAACTTCCTTCCGTTGTAAACTGATATGCTCAGGGAAGCTGACCTGCCCCTCTTTCCTTTGTCTTCTTTGACTGTCCAAGGAGAGAGGAGACATCTTTGTCTTTGCTCCCTCTCCTGAGCCATGAAGGCAATACCCAAGTCTGGGCATTGTGCCTCCAACTTAGTTAGAACTGGGTATGTCTTTCTTATCTGCTATGTATTTCTATAAATAGAATAGCTTTTCTTATTTTACTGAGTCTTAAGTCTCAGTGACCTAAATGCAGGGTAAACGCCTGCTACCTAGGTAAATACATACACTGGCACACAGGCAGCTCAGACACTGAGTTTCTCTGCATATTTCCATAACAGCCAGCATCCCTGGACATAATCTGAAAAGTTATTTACAAGTCCTATTAAAATGACAGGGAACAGTAAATTGTACTCACTGGCTGTTAACTGTCTGCCCCAGCAAGAGCCAATATCAGCTGCCCGTGTATGCTAGTGCTGTGTCAAAAATGTCTGCCATTCTCCATCAATTAATGAGAAAAGAAACTGTATTTGAAAATGGTCAAAAATAATCTTGAGTTGAGAGCAGAGATGTGCTTACCTTATTTTCCAGGTGACTGCGGAGTGTTTGTGAGTATCTTATATTTCATTCTCCAGATCATCTTGCCAATCTACTTTGCAGCCTTCCCAGCTGCCTGTACTTCAGGCTGTGAGCACATTAGTAACCTACAGCAAAAGATTTCCATTAGCCACAAATGGAGGGGCAACAGGTTGATCTGCTGATCAGTTTAATCTGTTTAAATTTAAAATTTAAATTTAAAAAAATGCATTCGAGCTGCTCCCATCAGGTTTTACAGTTAAAAGCAGCAGGGTTATTGACTAGCATCGTGTGCCCCTGTTTTTAGAACAGAGAGGTGGAGATGCACTGGAATCGGCAGACCAGTAAGTGTGTCTCTACCCTCAGTTAAATCCCAGGGGAAGGCATCAGGCAGTAACTCCTCCCACAAGGCTTTTTCAGATTAGAAAGCCAGGGAGATTGCAGAGTGCTAGAGAAATGTTTACTGGAAAGAAAGACACATACATCACCCTTCATACCTTGCAAAGATAAGGCAATCTCAAAAAGCCACACACACTACAATTCTAAAGAAATTATTCTACTAAAATTCTCAAGCGCCCTGAGAATGGGGGGGGGAATGGAAACCATCTTCCAGGAGAAGAAACTTTTGAGAAATTTACACACAGCACAAGGTATTCTTTAAGGACCTTCCAGACTCCTACATTAGAGCCATGCGAATGTATCCTAAGGCTTCTTTATTTTGCTAAATCATGTTCACACTATCATGGCCATGCTGCAATTTGTCTGTTTCTTCATCTGCTGAATTCTGTTTAACCCTGAAAGCCAGTGAGATGTACAGTCAGCACTACTGATGCAAATGGCTTGCATATAGAACAATGTGTAGCACATTGGACTAATCCAGCCTTCCCTGACCTGGTGCCCTCCAGATATTTTGGACTACAACTCCCATCAGCTCCAGCCAAGAAGGGTTATTCTGCCTGGGGCTGATGGAAGTTGCAGTCCAAAACATCTGGTGAGTGCAAGGTTGGCGAAGGCTGGACTAGAAACAGAGGGATGGGTCAAATGACTGTTCAGCCCTGAAGCTCACTGAGTCATCTTGTGTTATCACCACCTCCCAGCCTAATCTACCTCACAGGGTTGTCTTGATGATAAAACAGGGAATGGGAGTAATGTTTCCTGCCCTGCATTCCTTGGAAGAAGGGTAGGATGACAGTGTAATAAATAACAAATAATCCAGACCAATGCTGTTCAACCCTGAGTCCCCAGAGGTTGTTAGACTACAATTCCCATTATCCCTGACCGTTGGTTAAGATGACTGGAGACAATGGGAGTTATATTACAATACATCTAAGGACCCAAGGTTGAAGAACACTGATCCAGACTGCGTCACTACCGGGGTGTGGAGGGTGCGGACCGCACCCGGGTGACACCCTGAGGGGGGTGACACCCAGAGCCGCCCTGCCCCATGCTGTTGCCCCGCGCCAATTCCTCCTCGGAGGTGGGCAGGCGAGACCAAAATCAGGCGCCCGCTCGCTGGCGGTGAAGCCAGGACAGGCCTCCCACCGCCAGCCTGGAGCGCGTGGTGAGTCCGTGTGTGTGTGTGTGCACGCGATGCAAGACCAGCCACCCCCGTCCATGCACCTGGGAGGACGCGCACCGGAGATCCGCACCCCCCCGCACTCCCACTAGTGATGCCACTGCTTTCCAAACATAGTGAATCTCCAAATAACGCTGTACTAAAAATAATGAAGGGCTTGTTATACATTGCGCCTCAAAGCAAAGACATTTGCTTGGTTAGTACCAAAGTAAGCTTTTTAATAATGCAACCAGCAGAGCCTTACAGCTAAGTATTATATCCATTGAAGTCCAGTGCAGTGGATAGTGCTTCCTTAAGCAATCTGAGAACCTCTAATGGACCTCAGAGCTCTTGTGTTCAGAGACTAACAAATTGCCTCTTATGTATTTCTTCCTTTTATTACCAATAAACATTATGGTCAAGTGCCCATCAGCCGCTCCTGTGTGGTCTCTCCCCACTTCATCTCTGCTGCATAGAGAGCAGTGGTGCCATAAACTATGCACATTGCCACAGACAACACAAGCCAGCCAGTTCATAAACAAGATAATGTCTGCACAGAGAAGGCATTTGGGGGTTGCATGAGGGAGCTGGAATGGCTATCCCTTTCCCACTTTATTTAGCTGAGAAGCCAAGATACACGCAGCAACATTCGAATGGCTTTTGTCTGCCTCAAATTATTGCAGCATTTTTATCTCCTGTGGAATCTCCTCTCATTTTTTCTAGTTGGGAGGCTGTCATGCTCTACCTCTGAGTGTCAAAATGCTGGGAACAAACAACAGCAGAAGGCCATCACCTTCATGCTCTGCTTGTGACCTTCCCAAAGGCATCTGGCTGGCTGTTGTTGTTGAAACAGAACACTGAGCTGGATGGGTGGGCCTTGCGCTGAGCTATCAGAGCATTTCTTATGCTATTGTACTTATTGCCGTCCATCCAGATAAATTAATGAGCAGAGTGCCTGCTCATTTTTTCCCCTTTTCTCTCCCCTCCAAGTTTCCATGAAAGACTAGCCACAGAGAGACCTGAGATATATGTAAGATTAACTAGCCAAACTGGAACTTCTTTTCCATGAACGGATTGTTAGGAAACGTGTGGCAAAGCCACCCCAAGCCATTTTGGTGGCTATGGCAAAAACAAATCATTACGGTCATCATGGAAGTGGTGGTATCTCCCACATATTGGGTGGTAGTCAATGCTAGTCATACCCATTGAAGTTAATAGGCAATTCTAACTTTGGTTCATTAATTGACTCAGTCAAACCTGCTGTTGATCATAAAAATTAAGCATCAGACAATTTTGTGTTGTGTAATGGCATCCAGTTACTCTGTCCCTCCTCAAGGTGAAAGCAGCCCTGGTTCGAGCCCATAATGGCCCTCAATAGGAGAGAGGAAGCTGCCTTGTACCTAGTCAGACCATCTGTCTATCTAGCTCAGTACTGTTTACACTGACTGGCAGCAGCTCTCTAGCTTTTCAAACAGGATTGTCTCACAGCAAAGCCCTTCTCCCGAACTACAGGTCTTCCTCAATATTAACAGCAGCTTGTTTTTATGTTGAAAGCTTTCCTTAACTACAACTTCCAAACTATAGTAGTTTTTGTCTGCTGTGCTGTTGACCTTTTGCTGTAAGAGGAAGGGATGTCTCGTGTTGGCAGGCGGGCTGGAATAATTTCTACTATTAGCTGGCAAATTTTCTTGGATTCTCTCCTCCTCCAGAAATTAAAAATTGTGGAAACATCAATATTATCTCCTCTCATTTTCCTCATAGTTTAAACAAGAGAGAAGGTAATAAAATGAACAGAGAAACTGGAAATAAGCCATTTTGCAGTTTCAGTATTTTTTATGCATTTTCCAACACACTTTCTGCTTAGATTTCTTCCCTACATATCAAACTTTTAAACATTTCAGGCTACAAGTATCACATAGTAATTGTGTTTTTCAGTGGCCTGCTCATTGACCTACACTGCTTGGATGCTATGTGATACATGGTAAGTGATATTTTATTATGCATTAATAGAAGTGTGTTAAGTAAACTTTTGAAGGCTTAGCAAGAAATCAGAAAAATGAAGTATCTGTGTGCCCTTAAACTGTAGTTTTAGTATTGTCATCTCTCTGATCTGTCTTCTATGGCAGAGGTGGGAAACCATTGGCCACACAAGCTGGAGCTGATGGGAACTGGAATCCAACAACATCTGGAGGGCCACAGGTGCCCCAGCCCTGATCTAAGACATCAGCATTTGCCCTAGCAGAACTCCTGCTAGGAACTCAACCTTGTGTCTGATCATAGTAGACCCAATCTAAATGGCATTAATCGTGTTTATAGTTCACTGAAACCAAAATTCTATTGGTTGAATTCTTGTCATTAAAAAAAAACAGGAGGGGGGAATGAAACAAGAGTTTATGCACTGTCGTCTCTGATGACAGGAGGATTGTGTGAACTAGCATACTTCAGACCAAGACATAATTCTATCTGCCCACCTGTCTCTGAACTAGGAGACATGATGTAATGTATCATCAGTACCTTGGGTATCATATCATTAGGAGTACATTCATAAGGATCTATAACGCAGAAGAAACTTACTAACGGCCACTCTTTCGTCCAAGTGACTCTGTACACTTGCCAGCAAAAATGTTACTGTTTAAGTAGCTTTACAAATGGGAATGCCTCCTATCTTATTTAAAGTGATAATCTTTATTCTAAGGCACTGATCCCTTATTCTTCAATACAATAGCAATATAAAAGAGTGAGAGCCTACGTCAGCCTAGAGGGATCAGATTCACGCTCTGGCTTTGCTGGAGTATTCCCTCCTTCCATGATATCATTGCTTCCCCCGATTCTTCTTGGCAGTGAAAAGGAAGGGGCATGATGTTACTTCATACGGACTACCTGTCGGGTGACAAGATGCACCTTGTGCACAGTTTTTGGCCTAGGTAGCACTAATCCCTTTCCTCCTTCAAATCACACTCCTCCTCCCCCTTGCCTCAGCCCTTTCAAGTCATACAAATCTTGACCAACATAGAAGCCACTATCGTCAAAGTAAAACAATACACACTTTTGAATTTCACTGGTTGTCTTTTAACCTTTTTTATGAACATCATAATTTCTAGGTATCACTTAATCAGTAACTCTGTACTCACTTACCTGCGAGTCAGTCCCATTGTACTGACACTGGATTTCCCCAACAGTGGATAGCAGGGTGTGCAAGCCCTGTCTGCAGTTGACCTCCTCACTGCTGGTCACACTTCCCTTCCCTGCCCAAGCCCACTGAGTCCAGCCAAATCTCCACCCACCATAATTCAAGCATCCACACACACACAATGCTGCCACTGAATGGCTACAGCTTGCCCCACAAAAAAAAAAATCATCTTCCTCCTTCATAATCTAGCCTGGCTCAGAGGAACTGCCGCAGCAGCCACTGTACCACTCTTTCCTTCCACCCAGGAGGGGCACCTAGCCTCCTATCTCCTTCTCCATCCTAAAGTCAGTCAGGAGGACTCAGGAGCTGCAATCAAGCCATCTCCCTATTGTGGAGTGTGCCTGCAGCAGCGCCTCCCTCCTCCTTCTCTCCCCAGAGCCACCTGGATATGTGCTGCTGTTGATGGTCCTAGTGGTGGTTTATTACGGGTAAATACTATTGAGAAATGGTCACCAGTGTGTTCATCTCACTCCACCTGACCTTTGCCTTTCACATATCATATTCAGGTGTTCTGGCTAAAAGTGTGAGGGTACAAAGTCTGCAGGGACTAAGGACATACAACAGGTACACCTGCTCCACTACTTGTATAGACTCCACCTGCTTTTTCTATTAGGACCCATATATATAGCATCTTAGTAATGGTAGGATCATTCATGGTTTGCTCTGTGATATGCTGGAGCTTTTACTTGTTATCCAGTGAGACACTTTTTCTTCCTAGGGGAAAAAAAGCAATGTGTAAGAAGGTTAAATCATTTGTCAATCATATGCCAGACCTGGAAGAGAATCTGTGAAATACAATGAAGGAGCCATATAAATCTGTAGACTGGTACTAGCTAGGTAGTATGTGAAAATGTGAAGATAAAGCATTTTGGCAGACATATAAAAATAACTACATTAGGGCTGCTTGTATTGCATGTCAAACGAATAAGCTACAAATAACTTGCTGATACATTCAGCTGTTCTACACAGGCTGTAAAGCAGTATACAATAAAATTAATAATTTGTTTATATTATTTTAGTTTAATTGCATTATTTTTATTATTATTAATAATAATAACAACAATAATAAATAGAAGCATTTATAGCACTTTCATCATATACAACAATGCTGTAAAGAAAGTCGGTTAATCTTCATACTGCAGATCAAGTGTTGGGTGATGAAAAATAAGTGCCTTACCTGAGGCAGAATTCATGGTCAAGGTAAGGATTAAGCAGGAGAGTTCCTACCATACTCTTAGCCTCTGCATCAGTTCCCATTTTGTAGTAATAGCAGTAATAGTTGTGGTGGTGGTTGTTTTTATACCATCCTTCAGTCATATTTCTGGAGCTGTTTACAGCAAGAATAAAATTATTAAAAATGTAATTTTAACAAAATTAAATGAATGAAAAGTCATAAAATCAGAAAAGCAGCATAAAATAGTCAGTGGCATTAAAACTGTTTCTGAATAGATTGGGAAAATAAAGGGAGGGGTTGCCTGGTATCAAAAGGACAGTAAAGTTGGTGCTAGGCAAATCTCTCTGGGGAGGGTGATCCACAACTGCTGCTCCATCAGCAAGAAGATCTTCTCTTCAGTAGCTACAGCCTCACTTGAGATGGTGGAGGAACTTAAAGGAGGTCTTCCACCAAACATCTTAATGTACAGGCAGGTACACATGGAGATAGCAAGTCTTCAAGAACTCTGGTGCTAAACCATGAAGAGCTTTAAAGGTCTAAACCAGCAGTTTGAAATAGACCCAGAAATGAACTGGTAGCCAGTGCAATTAAGCTGATTTCTGAACATTCTTCAGAGGCAGCCATACATATAATGCATAAAGAAGCCATATTATCTCAGTTTAAGTGGACACAGCACTGTCATGAGACTCACATCACTGGATGGTCTTCTTACAAACAATTATCTCAACAACAACAAAACTAGTTTCCGGCAGAAGGACTCCATGGTCTACCCTTTTCCCTGACATGTTAGTTTACTGTGTGCAGCTATTTTTTTAGTTCTTTTCTGGGGGGGGGGAAGACAAGCATTGAATCCTGCTAATACCACCCCCACCCCCACTAGCTGTTCATAATGGTGGATCCAATTGCAAGTTTGTATCACCTCCATGAGAAGTAGGCCAGTGACTCTAGGCTAAAAGAGACCATTTCCAGCCTTGTAAATACTGGAATCTGTTAGGTCGGATTCACACACCCTCACAAGGAATTAAGATCTTGTACAGACAAACAGTAAATGGCCATGGGAGGGGAAAAGAAAACATGCTATGGTCCAAGATAAGCTCTGAGAATGAGCATTCTTCTATGTAGTGTATGGAACTGCAAACTACAGGCATGCACAATAATACTGCTTTTAAATCTTTGCCCTCCCACATCTTTGGTTCATCTCTGCTTCTATCTCTACAACTGTTCAAGACTGCTTTCAGGGTATGTAATCATGGAGAATTAAGCTGCAGGACTCCTGTAGTTCCAACTGGCTGGGATTCAGCACTTGCTAATCTCTTCTCCATACACTGCCAGGCATTTCTTGCATCTTCCTTGCACTTGGGTAGAAAGAGACCCCTTGTTTTGGTGCAGGCAGAAAGGGGCCTGGTACAGACACTCATACCTTGGTTTCATAAACTGAGATAAGCACAATCCTTTTGTCCTTGCATGCAGCCCCTTCTATTTCCTTCATGTCAGAGAGCAATTAAATCCAGAAATCTCCCATTAATCGTAGTTTCCCATTTTTGGCTGAATTGGAAAACTATAGTTAGGTTCAAACCAAACTCTGAAGTTGGTTTAAGAACATGCCTTGTTCTAACTTGGCAATCATAGCTTCTCAGTTCAGACAAAAGAGGAAAGAAAGAACTGCATGCAGGAGCAAAGAGCTTGTGTATATCTCAGCTACTGAGCCAAGATAACAGTGTTCAAATGCAGCCAGGAAGTTCCCCTTCCTCACTAAATCCACATTACGGAAAGTATTCCAGTTTTCATATTTAAAAAAGCAACCAGTATTTTTAATTTTCCTACAAAGTGCAGATATCCCCTTGTAATAAGTCAATGGCTACTAATTTTCTGAGCTGTGGGATTAATTTCAAAATAGCCTTGTGCAAGAAACAGAAAAGGTCCTCTAAACTGGAGATGTATATTTGGAGAGCTCCGCAGTCTGAGGCACTAAGGAGCAAGATACCCTCATTTCCTTCTTCCACCTTCACAAAAGCTTAACAGTGGTCAGAAAACCTGTGAGCTTTCTATGTTTGCCAAATTTCTCTTTCTAGAACATTATTTGTAGCCTGGAGGAAAAGCTATCTCTAAAAATGAATTTAAGTTCCAAATCTGCAAAACCTTGTGTTTCAATAACAACTGCTCTTTCTTTGGGGCCTTCATATTATGTTTGTATAGCAAACAACATGTAATCAAATGCATATTGCAGTAGATCACTATAAATCAGGGAAGAGGAACCTGAGGCCCTCCCAATTTTGTCAAACTTCACCTCGCATCAGACCCAGTCGTCATGGCTGATGGTCCGGAACGATGGGGCTTATAGTCCAAGACCATCTGCAGGGCCACAGGTTCCCCATTCATAATTTAAATGCCAGGGTTGGCCTGTAAACTTCCTAATAGTGCAATCCTACTTTTTTTTCCTACTCAGTAGTAAGCCCCACTGAGTTCAGTGGGGCTTACTCCTCCATGTATGAGACTGCAGCCTAAACCACTTTCCAAAAAAAGTGAAGAGGCATTTCAGCAATCATTACAGAGAACTGAATTCTCTACAGTCATGTAGAGAATTGAGGTCAAAATATGCATATTAACAATACAATCCAAGTCCAAGATCTGCTTGGACAAGAGGGTTTGGATTTGGCAGATCTTGGACTTTCCTGGCTCAGCTAGCAAATGTCAATCACCCTGACTGAGCCGGATATATCTTGGCATAAGTCCCTCATCACGGCTCAACCAGTGCTCAGCCAGAGGAATTTATGTTGCTATAACTTACACCAGCATAAGTCCCAAAAGGGGGGCATTCCAGGAGTGTGGCACAGACAGGACAGGGCAAGAAGAGACTTAAACCTATTCCAAATCCCTTTCAGCTCAGTTGCATTGTTGGAAGTGTGGGGACACAACTCAGCTTGGGTGGGTTTGCATGGGTTAAATCAGATAGATCTAGCAACCTGGTGAAACATACCCAGCAAAAAGGTAGTATAGGTCAAATTCTTCCTGAACAGAGTACGGAATAGTGGTAATTTATACCAACATAATTTATGCCAGTGTAATTTACACTGGCTTTCTTTAGTTATGATTACTCTGTTAATATGTGTATTTTGTATGTTTAATATGTTGACTTTGTCTTTCCCACCTCCTTCCACTTCAAGAGAATGAAAGTAATACTGACGAAGGGAAATGAGCTCATCTGGGTGGAGAAGAAAAGATACAACTGCATATTTTTACTGTACATATAATATACTGCATATGAAAAACAGCTGCTTTACATTTCAAAATGGCAGTTCTGGAATGGAGGTATTGTATGGGGGATTGCAAGAGATCTATAGCCCAGGGTAAACCCAACAATAATTCTAACTTTTTCCGACCAATGTCAAACTTTCTGTCATTCAGTTGAAACTCTTTTTCCTGGAAGATTTTTTTTTTAAGTTTTGGTTTTCATTTTGGACGCACGCTATTGCTGCATTTACATTACAAATCAGTGGGAGTTCTCCCTTGCAAAATTCTCAGAATAAATGAATGTCAAAATTCCCCATGAGGTGATGGAAAACAGGGTGAAGGTCTGTGTCTGTATCTTTTTAAACATCCGTAAAGAATTGTAAAAATAAAACTTGAACAAAATAAGCTCTTAGAATAATAAGAATGCTACAACGACCTGAAACAGACAATTCCACCAGACATGATGTACAATAGGTTGGTTTGTTAATACAAAACCTCATGGGTGAATTCAATGCGAATATGACACAGGATTTTTATTTTCTCCCTGCAATGTAATGTTGGCTGCTATGGTTACCAGAAACATAAAGCCACTACAGCTGCCCTAAGAGCTCAGATGTTTCTCAGTCTCCCTGCTCTGAAAGAAAGAAAGAAAGAAAGAAAGAAAGAAAGAAAGAAAGAAAGAAAGAAAGAAAGAAAGTCCACTGTGCTCATCCAATCTGAGCATTCCATTTGCCCCTAACAAGCTCTGGAACTGTGCAGGCTGCCCAACAAAAGATTATCACAGCAGGACAGGATATAAATCCACCCCCAGCTAATTTTGTGCTTGTCAACTGGGTAAAAAAAGGAATGTAGAAAACAAGAACTGGGAGGAAAGCATTTGGAGCTCTTGGTAAGAGTAATCCTCAGTGATGAAGTGTGAAAAACATCCTGGCATCCAGCAGGCAATTTACCAAGCTTGGAGGCAAGTGGTGACTAGGGATGGAAAGATCTGTCTGTTTCGGTTCTTTCTCATTTTTCCAATGTTAAATTCAGTTCCCTCCATTTCTGCAGCAATCTGCAAACTTTTTTTTAAAAAATCCTCACGAGAATTTTCCACCATTTTTGACAAAGGTACACATTTTTGCAAGCCATTTCTCATCATTTCATGCCTTTTACATGTTATTTTCACTCAAGTATTCATTTTTATGCACACTTTCCCCTAATATATGCATTTTTGTAAATGTTGTTTAGTTGGCAAACTACATCCCAAAATTCTAATAAATGTGAATTTCGGAAGGCTGTGTTT
Organism: Rhineura floridana; assembly: GCF_030035675.1. NCBI lineage: Eukaryota > Metazoa > Chordata > Lepidosauria > Squamata > Rhineuridae > Rhineura > Rhineura floridana. Next base: position 88,994,057 of record NC_084483.1, on the reverse strand, counting down.
CGGTCCTCATATTGTTTTGGAAACTGAAAATTTGATAAATTCCACTTGAAATGTGAACTGAATTGAAATTCTCACCCATCCCTAGTAGTGACCCTAACCCTAGCCCTAAAAAAGTGTGTTTTCACATTTTTTATTCCTTTTATTTTCAATTCACAGAAATTTATGGAGAAATATAGGGGTTTTCCCTCTCACTTTCAGTCATTAATTTGGGGGCAAGTAAAGATTTATTAGCTTTTAAAGACAATGTGCAGAGATCTACCAAACAAAGTCTAATAAACCAAGGCTGTTGAAAAACAAAAAAAGCCTCCCTATCAATCCTGGAATCAATGAGATTACTAAAGCATGCCTACGGTTTTATGGAGTGTACCCTGGGAACATGCTACAGAAATTTTAAAGCAATGGTGGGAGAACTGTGGCTCCACAGATGTTGTTGGACCAACTTCCATCAGCCCCAGCCAGCATGGCCAGTGGTCAGGGTTGCTGGGAGTTGTAGTCCAGCAACATCCAGAAGGCCATTGATTCCCCATCCCTGCTTTAAAGGATTGCTTATCATCATGATGCAGTAGAGCTGTTGAGTCACTCACTACTTTGTTATACTAGTTAAGAACATAAGATAGATGATGGCCCACTCTGCATTGGAGAAATGAGCAATGCAGACATATAAAGACCTTCCCCTTTCAAGTTGAGACCTCATCCCGGTCTGCGTTGGAATTGCTTTTTAATATATTTTTGAACCTTTTTTTAAAATAAAAATATGTTTTTAACCTTTTTTCAAAGATGTCTTGAAAGCTTTTTTAAAAATGTTTTTAAAGATGTTTTGTTTTAATGTATTTTAAAGTCTGTTTTTATGATGTTTTAAAGTGTTTTTAGTGCTTTTGTTTGCCGCCCTGGGCTCCTGCTGGGAGGAAGGGTGGGATAGGAATCAAATAAATAAATAAATAAAATCAGTTACATTACAATGTATATATGTTGTTCATTGCAATATGTGAGGACTGGGGCAGCAGAGAGTAGAAGCTATCAAGGAGCACCATAATTGGGGGGGTGACACCTATGGAATAAATTGATATAAATCCACCAGCATGGCAAAAACAAAAGATTCCTATGCAAAAACAAATCCCAGGCTCACCAACCAGATGGGGGAAATTCCTTCCCAGCACCAACATGGCAATCAGATAAGATGTACAGTAAAAGTTTACAGTGCAAATATCTGCATCACTAGCTGCAGTCCCAGAGGGATTATTCTTTTCTTCCAATTTTAATCAGAGCTGGGTAGTGTTTACGCACTTCATTAGGCAGCAAGATATACTGCAAAGCAGGTTAGCAGCTGAATTGTGTAGCTGTTGTGGTTAGCATTTCCCACCAATGGAATGGAAGCCAGCTGCCCAGACAGCCTTGCTGCTAACAGACAAGCAAATCAGTCTCAACCTTCTGTCATATTCTGTTGCTCAGTTTTCTGTTGGTATTTAGGGATTACAAGCATGATGTTCATGAAACTGATTTTTAAAAATGAATGCATCCACCACCTGCAAACAGTGATGCTTGAATAATCACAGTTGCTGTTAATTCTGCGTCACCGTTCTCTAGTGGCCATGCAGAATGAACAAAAAGTGTGGATATTTCTTGCAGGCCTTTTCGTTGCAAAATTCAGGGCATTTAAATTTCTGCAAGAGTCTGGAAATTATTTGCATCACACACACACACACACAACCAGAGAGAGAGAGAGAGAGAGAGAGAGAGAGTTTTGGAGTGGTAATTCCCTTTGACATTTCTTTCCCTCACCTCCCCCTATTTGTTTGGTGATTAGGACTTGTAAACTCTCAAAAAAAAAATCTCTGTCTGACACTGGTGTACTTTCATTTGGTAAGAGTGTTAGACTAGGGCTGGGGAGACCAGGGTTCAAATCCCCGCTCAGCCATGAAGCTTGCTGGGTGACTTTGGGCCAGTGACAGTCTCTCAGCATAATCTACCTCATAGGGTTGTTGTGAACCCTGTACACCACTTTGAGCTCGTTAGAGGGGAGGAGGAATATAAACGTAACAGTAAATAAATAAATAAATTTGTATGAATTGACATTTGTGGCCATATGGAAAGGAGTGAAAGTCCCCATTCTGAAACTCCCAGGTTGCTGGAAATCCCACAGCCTCAGCAAATCATCTCAAAGTCATCTATGTGGGAATGGCCAGAGCTCAGTGGTAGAGTACATATTTTGCACACAAAAGGCCCTAGGTTTCATCCCCGGTGTCTTCAGATAGGGCTTAGCCAGTTGTCCTACTATTCTCCCCATCTTCCTCACTTGCAAAGATACCATGGACATGTAAGTATTGCAGTTGTACAGATACAGGGCACCTGAGTCAACTGAAAAGTGTCTTACTAACTGAAATGAAGGGGTCCCTGCTGTCACAGTTGCTTCTCTGCTGGGAGAAAAGGTATATGCCTCCACTCCCGCTCTAGTTCTCTCTTTACCTTTTTTCTTTACAAAGAAACAGAGGACACTTAAACGCTGCAGATCAGTAGATCTACTGAAATATATGCTGATCTACTGATTGTCTGAAAATTACTTTTGAATGAGAGAAACCTACTGATATTTGGCTTTATGTGATTAAAAAAAAATTCCACAACAAAGCAGCAATAAACTCAAGTTGCTTCTTCATCCTGGCGACTCAATGGAATCAAAGCATATCCAAAGTCAGACTGGCAGTTGTGTTCAGTGTGTGCTCTGCAATCAGCAGGATGGTCTGCTCAATTCCTTCTGCCAGAGCATTTTGTGTTGTCTGTAGAATCAAGTTGTTGCCAACCAGTGAAGCTTTTTTAGAGGGTTTCTAGATGGTCCAGCTCAGACTCAGGCTAGGCCTATGATTGGTATAGTTTGGGCAGGTTTTTTTTTTAATAACTATGGAAACTGAGTGCATTCTATCCTTATATAATTTGTGCCCGTGCTGTTCCTTCCACTCCCTTGCCTGCACAGCAGCGAAAAAAGAGGTGCCAGAACTCAGTTCCACCTAGTTCCACGCCACAAAAAAAGCCCTGAGTTTGAGTATTTGGAGGAATTCTATACAGAGCACTGTTCCAACAACACACTTAAAAAAAACCCACACACTCAGAGAAAACAGTTTGACTGAAGATCATGAGACAGATGGTCACAAGAAAATCATAAACAAAAGCATACAACAAAAGCTATAGCAGCCCGTTTTCCAAAATGTGTTTTCCAAAATGGTTCCTGTGGCTTAATACCTGCATGAGGAACAGAGATCCAAAACATGCACCTTTCCCCATGACTGCTTCCACAAGCTGAGAAAACTCACCTGCTGAATTTTTGTTTGCCACATGGGGATTCCAGGCACAGGAGCCCTTCCAGAAGCAGGGGAAAGCCCGCCCAATCACAGTGGCTACAATTGTTGCATAGCTTTCTTCTTTTGTTATTCTGTGAAGGTTTCCCACACTTTAAAGAAGGAGGGAAACAGAGCTTCCTTTATAAAAAACCACTTCCAGCCACGGCAAGCGCCTTGGTGTGCACAAAGTGCATCGCTAAGTGCGCACTTAGTGTCATGCTTGGAGTCGCCAAGGAATCGCCAAACACAAATCAGGCAGTTGTGGAATCATCAAGGAATCCTCTCCCAATAAAGAGAACTGATGCTGAAGCGCTGCTGAGAAGGCTACCAAGATAGCAAGTGTGGCTATATAAGTTTCTAGGGGTAGGGAAGACAGGGGAGGAGGGAATAGGATTGTTATAGAGGATTCTATTGGGGGGGGCTTCTTCCCTCAGTTTATCTTTTTTTATTAAATTTAATTTTTCAGTATGTGGCGCCTTTTAACGTGTCAGGGTAGGAGCAGTCGGGGCCTGTCATTGAAGTAACATTGGGCAAAGGATGTAAGAGCGGTGGGAGGCATACTGGCCATTACAAGGAAAAGGATGCAAGACATCTTTGTGTTTGCATTTCTTCTGGTCCCCTTTCTAACCTCTGGGGCACTGGTAACTATGCTGGGAATCCCCTGGTTCTTATGGTCTTGCTGATGAATGCAAGGTCAGTGATTTATAAAACTATTAACATTCCTGGAAGAACCTTGCCTGAATCACTGAAACCTGGCTAAATGACCAAAGCAGAGTAGGTCTTTCCCAGTCTGTCCACCAGGCTTTGCAGCACTCCAGCAGCCTAGATTAAGGGGACGGGGAGGGGGAGCTGCATTTGTCTATAGGGAAATGTCTATAGAGAACCCATCTCCCCTGTCAGGTATCCTGTTTCTAACACCTCCAGATTTTGAGTGTGTGTGCCTGGCATTAGGTCAGAGAGACAGAGTGGGGATTCTCTTGGGGCTGGTTCACACAGTAGCTTACTGTGAGATAGGTGCTGTTTGCATCCCCATTTAATTTGGATGGTTCACGTGACATTGAAGCCAATTAGCAGGCAATCAGCAGCTATCACACAGTTTTCCTGTATCAAACCAATCCATTTATAATCCGAAAAGGGACAGAAAAAGCATCTCCAGTTCATATCTCTAGGGCTTGCAGATGTTTTGCTCCGATGCATTTAGGTAGGTGTGCCAATCATTCCCCTCTCCACAGCTACTCCCTCCTCCTCCCTTTGTTCATGTCATTTCCTGCTGGCTCCCGTTCTGCAAGCCTGCTGCAAACAGTGCTTTATTTTTCTTCCCCCCCCAACTTGTGCAAAAAAGCATAACACTGTTCAAACAAATATTTGTATTTCAGCAGGATTGTGAATATACAAATAATTGCACTTCAGGATTTTTTCTTTTTTTATGAAACTTACTCTGGAACAAACTGAGCATGCTCAGTTGCCAAGGTAACCAGTGGTAGTTTGCCTTTAAGAGGGTGGGGTCATTAGGAAGCTGCATGATTGATCCTTTCCCTTCAGTATAAATGGAAAACAACAGATTGGAAGGTAGGAGTGTGAACTTTGCAAATCTATCATGAAGGCAATAGCTTCATCTTTAATATGGAGTTCAGTTCCTGTGTGAATGAGCCCTTGATGTAAAGTCCACCCCGCTGCCCAACTGTCTCCCTCCCTGAGCTGGTAGAGTTGGCCTCAGCATTAGTGTTGGAATTCCCCAAGCTGGTTGTCCTGGGTGAGTTCAACATACAAGCCAATGGTGGACTCACAGATCTGGCTCAGGACTTCATGGCCACCATGACAACTACGTTGCTGTCTCTAATACCATCTGGACCAATGCATGTGGCAGGACACACACTTGATTTGGTGTTTTGTTTGGGACAGAAAGAGGGTGATCAGAGAGTGGAGGGATTCTTAGTGACTCCTTTGTCACGGACAGATCACCACCTGACAAAGTTTAGGCTATGTGCCCCCTGTAATCTTCGCAGGGGTGGAGGGCCTATTCAGATGGTCTGCCCTCGGAGACTTATGGATCCGGATGATCTACTGAATGCTCTGGGGGATGTTCCCAGCATGACTGGCAATACTGCTGAAGCCCTGGTTAATCTCTGGAATACCAATCAATCCATCCATCCATCAATGAATAATTTATAATGGTAAAAGACCAGCACTATAAAATATTAAAACTATAAAAACATATCAACATTATACAGAAAAAGAAACAAACAACTGCAACATAAGAAAATATAACTCTAATGGTGTTGAATAAATACTCTGAAACCTCTGAAATACGGAGGTGATCTGGGCGGTGGACACTATCTTTCTGAAGTTCCCACCAGGGAGGGCTCATAATGCACCTTGGTTTACTCAAACCTTCAGCCTGATTAAATGGCAGGAATGACAGCTAGAGCGACGATGGAGAAAAACTACTTCCAACCGAACACAGGCTAGAGCTCATTTTTGAACCTATCATGTGGCGGTGATGGCAGCTAAAAAAGCTCACTTCTTTGTCACCACCATTGTGTCCACTCAGTGTCATCCAGTGATGCCTTTCTGAGTGGTCCAGGCTCTTTTGGGCTCTTTTGGATCCTGAGCCCTCAGTCACTTGCTGCGACATGTTTGCAAGGCACTTTGCAGAGAAAATTGCCTGCATTTGGACCGAAGTGGACTCCTCATTAACTACAGTTGTGCCAGATGTCCCCAAGGCTTCCTCTTGTCATTCTTCTATGGATACCTTTCCGCTTGTAAAGCCTGAGGATGTGGACAGGACTCTGGGAGAAATGAGGGCCACTACTTGCTCTCTTGACCCTTGCCCATCCTGGTTAATCAAATCTGCAAGAGTGGCTGGCTGGTTGGCATATTTAATTAATACCTCCCTAAGGGAAGGTTCTATCCCATCATTCTGGAAGGAGGCTGTGATAAGACCTCTGTTAAAGAAGCCTTCGTTGACTCTGCCAATCATAACAACTTCCACCCAGTCTCTAATCTTCCCTTTTTGGGCAAGGTGATTGAGAAGGTAGTGGCTACTCAGCTCCAAGTTTTCCTGGATGAATCAGATTATCTAGACCCTTTCCAATCAGGCTTCAGGCCTGGTCATGGGACTGCCTGGGTCACCCTGCTTGATGGCCTATGCCGGGCATCAGACGAGGGAGTGCATCCCTATTGGTGCTGCTGGACCTCTCAGGGACTTTCAATACCATCAACCATGGTATCCTTCTGGCCCATCTAGCTGGGATGGGATTGGGTGGCACTGTTTTACAGTGGCTCCAGTCCTACCTGGCAGACAGGTCCCAGAAAGTAGTGCTGGGAGACTACTGCAGGCCCCCCTGGTCGCTGGCCTACAGGGTCCCTCAGGGTTCCATTCTGTCTTCCATGCTCTTTAACATCTATATGAAACCACTAGAAGAGGTCATCTGGAGATTTGGAGCACAATGTCATCAATATGCTGATGACACACAACTCCACCTGATTGCAGCGAGGGAGTGCTCATCCTAAGCGGGTGCCTGGAGGCTGTGATGTGAAGGGCTGGATGTGGGCTAACAAACTGAAACTTAATCCAGATAAGATGGAAGTATAGCTGGTCAAGGGTAAAACAGCATCAGGAACAGGGCTGCAACCTGTTCTGGAGTGGGTTGCACTCCCCTTGAAGGAACAGGTCTGCAGTTTGAGAGTACTCCTGGATCCTGCCCTGCTGCTTGAATATCAGGTGGTATTCAAGCAGCAATTAAGGTATTCAATTAAGGTGTGGTAGTCAACTCAAACTGGTCTACTAGCTGCACCCGTTCCTGGAAGCAGTTGATTTGTCCACAGTGACACATGAATTGGTGATATCAAGGCATGATTACTGTAACGCACTCTACATGGGGCTTCCCTTGAAAAAGGTTCAGAAATTGAAGTTGGTTCAAAATGCGGCAGCCAGAAAGTTAACTGGATCACTGTACAGGGAACATATCACCCCTGTGCTTTATCGACTCCACTGGCTCCCAATTTGTTTCTGGGCCCAATTCAAAGTGCTTGTTCTGACCTTTAAAGCCCTAAATGGCCTTGGACCAATGTACCTGAGGGACCGCTTATGCACATATGTACCTGCCTGGGATTTAGGATCAATGCCTCTGGTCTCCTCTGTGTGCCTGGAATGAAAGATGTTAGACTGACAGGCATGCGGGAGAGAGCCTTTTCAGCTGTGGCCCCCAAGCTTTGGAATACCCTACCCCAAGATGCCCTCTCTGCTCCCTCCCTGATGGTTTTCCAGAGACTTCTGAAAACAATCTTGTTCCAGAGAGCCTTTGGGAGGGACTGAAGGTAGAGCCTGAAACTGATTTTATTTCCCACCTTTTTTTTAGTTTTACCTCTTTAGCCCCCTTTAATATAACCCCCCTATATTTCTTAACTATATTTTATGTATTTTTATCTGTTTCAATATTTATTGTGTTTGATTTTATCGTGCACGATATTATTGTGAGCCACCCTGAGTGCCCTAGTGTACGGTAGAAGGGCAGGATAGAACAGTTTAAATAAAAATAGATAAAATAAATAAAGGAGGGGTGTTATGCTTGTTCTTACTGCACAATCACATGTAGTGTCAGCTTGGGAGTTTTAGAGGGCCCTTGGCCAAGACACCCTCCTTGAGCTCCCATCCCATGGTGAGCCTTTGCCCCTCATTGCAGCTAGGGATGGGGGAGAAATTTGATTGTTCCCATTTAAAGGCAAACCTACCTAATTTGCACTTTCTGAAACAATATGATAATGGAAATACAGCCATCCTTCGAGAAGTGCACTTTAAATTTTGCAGTGCAATTCTCTAGTCAAGTAATGGGTACAAAAATGCATATAGCAGCATAAGGTGTGCAAAGACATTGATATATTAGTAAAATAGCATACAAAAATGCGTTATATATTGGGAAATTGCTTTGCAAAAATGTGTCTGTTAGGCACAATTGGATATAAATATGCTCATATTAGGAGAAATTTGCACTAAAACGCTGGTGAATTTTCATCAGGACTTTTAAAAAAGAAAATCATGAAGTGATGTGGAAAACTGAATTTAAAACTGGAAAAACGAGAAAATGGGAGAAACTAAAACTAATAGATTCACCCATCCTTAAATGCAGCTGATCCAAAGGCTTTTGTCAGCCCCCCCCCCACTTGCTGGGGTGTGGGCCTTTGGCAGCTGCTCGACCATGATGACATGTTACATTTCAATGGGAGAATTATTTTTGATGCAGCCAGGCACAGTTAGCTGCAAACGAGGATTAGGAAATCATGAATGTACAGTCACAGAAGGATGTGGTAGAGTGATCTCAGAGAGAGTGAAGATATTTGCAGTGGAATTATAGAGATGGAAAGCATGACTGTAATATGACTTTTTTTCTGTTTCTGTCTCCCAAATTCCTTGAGGCCCATTTGCTACATGAAAAAATAATAGTGTATGTTCAAGCATAATACACATGGTAATATTTTATTAAACATTCACTTGACCTTTTAAACCATTGAATGCCCTGTGCTATAGAAACATAAACATTTATACAGGGTGTATATGTAACCTCTGCCTGTATGGATCCTCTGGGGCTTGAGCAGACTAAAACTTGCAAATAGGTAAAAGTGAGCAAATTTTCTTTAGTTGGAATCATAATTATGCAAAACAATATTGCAATTGCTCAAAAAGCTAAATGCAGAAATAATTTGTTTAAAACATGAACAATGCAATCATCTGTTTGAGTCCAAAACAAAAATTAAACAATTCTTGCTTCCAAACTTTCTAGTCAGACAGTCCAAACATTTCTTTAATTCACTAAAGTGCTGGATTCTTCAGAGTTGCTTCTTTGCAAATAGCCTTAATTTCAAAGCAAAAACACAACCAGATTGATTTGCAGCTTGAAGGATATAGACGTGCACCCACAACACAAACATAACAAATAGCACCAGATATACAAAAGCTGATTCCCCATTTCCTTGCTAATTAACCATGTGGATAAATAATTTCAATTTACTTTATACAATATGATGAACAGCCCAGAAATTAGGCCCGGCACCCAGGTTGGGCACTGGCCAAAACCTCTCATAGCTGAAAGGGGGCCCTGCTGCTGGGGCTTGGTGGATGTAACTCCCACTCTGCGATTCACGCTAGTTTGCACTCTGCAACCTGACGCTGGTGCAGATAGTGGAGTGGGAGCCACCTTTCCAGGCAACACTCCCGTGCCACTTCCCATATCATACTGTCACTGCCACCGGGGGCCTATATGGGCCCAGTCATGTCAGTGAGTTGTCAACATGCCCTCACTACCATCTTGGGTGACTGTAGGCATTTCCATACAGTGCGCTAACACTCTGGCATGGCTGGGCCTATTTAAACCCCTGGCATTAGCAGTAGCTCACTACCGCCTTTGAGGGCTTGCTGCAGTCTGATGCCCAAGGACCCACTGCAGTCTGGTGCCAGCCCTGCCAGAAATATTATTCAGCTCCCCAAGAGAACAAGCTTTTAGTTCCTTCCTTGTAGCTATTCACTGAGTGACTCTACCCTATTGGGCTAAACTAAGCCATTAATGGGAGTTACATATAAAAAAGAGAGGGAAAAGGTGTCATTTAGAATTTAGGGTACTGTATATCTTCGTCTTTGGTACAGTAACAGCCTTTGGTTTGGTAACCATGACTAGGCATCTGTAGCTATTTAAAAACAATTCATGTGAAGGGTTTAATGAACTACCTGGTAATTTTCTCACTCTTACCAACATATAATATATAGTAAGATCACCTGCTTCATAGGTCTTTTCTCCAAATTCTGTCCAGTACTGTATATTTTTAACCATTGACCATTTTATCAAGATGGATTGCTAGGGTGCATGGCAGAATTTGGCTAATTCCTATGCTGTCTTCTCATAATGGTGCAGAGGTGCACCTATCTATGGCTCCATTTCACCTACCTTAGAAGAACACTATTATGTGTGAATAAGGCCAATTGGTTTTGCCCATTCAGTTATTGACCTTTTTTCCAGCTAGGGGCTAATTATGCAACTGATTTGACTCCATCTATCTATCCATCTATCCATCTAACCATCTATCTATGTCACCATATGGGCTATGTGACCTTTGGTCCTTCTAGTTCTGTGAGTCTCCCATTTTTATTATACACAGTAATACCTCAATTAACAAAGATGTGATCCTGGACATTACTTCTTTAACAGACATGTTGGTACCAGAGATAGGAATAATGTGGAAATAACAGGGATAGGTTCCTACACCCACTTATAGATGGTAGGGGCAGCTTCAACAGGGGCTTTAAAGGATGCTTACCAGGCATCCACCCCTCCCTCTCCTTCCCCCTCCCCTCCTTCTTCTCCTCTGATCATATTGAATCCTTCCCTCACCAGCCTGGGAGAAAGCCAGATATCTCTTTAATGAAAAGCAAAGGCACAGGCTTGTCAGTTTCACCCTAGCAAAGCAAAGATATATTCTAGTCAGTTTCACCTTAAAGCAAAGGCATAGGCTTGTCAGTTTATTGATCTCAAAGCAGACACTGGCCAGTTAGTTTCATCTTAAAGCAAAGGCACAGGCCTGAAAGTTTATCCATAGCAAAAGCAAAGCTAGTCAGTTTCATCTTAAAGAAGAGCCTCCCTTAAAAGGAGCTTTGTTCCTGGAGGATTTGTTAACTGAAGTATTACTGTATAGCATGATAACAATTTTTAGTGATTTAAAGAGGACTCATCAGCATTCTATTCTCTTATTTCTGTATGCCATTGCTTCCACTTTTCCATAAGACATAATTGTAGAAATCTGCATCTTGTGACTGATTCTCCCCGACACCTTTCAGTTTTTGTAACACAGCAGATGTACTGCATCACTGTCCATACTTCCATTCCTCTTACACTCCTGAGATCATGAGTTAGAGAACTCTTGCTAATGTGCAGTAATAAAAATCCAGGGGATATTCATCAGACTCATGATAAACAAAAACAACCCATGTTTAACAAAAATCTGTTACAGGGAGAGAATGAGCATTAGGGAAACAAGATATAAAATGGGAGAGTGAGAGAGAAATGATGAGTATATTACTAGCTGAAGGCAGGCCAGGATAGACCAGGCTGACCAAATGTCAACAGTTCACAACACATAGGGTAAGGGATGTTAAGGCTAAAACACTGTAATATGGGAAAGGGCATTCAGACAAAGCTTCCAAGGAAAGATCAGAAAGAAAGGGAAAAAGCAGAGCATATGTTCACATTTGTTTATTTGCTTGCTGCTTGAGAAACACGAGAACTCCAAATATTGAACTCCCCATTTGGGGGGGGGAATTATAGCAGTCAGCTGGATCATTCCACATCATTAATCCCAGTATCTCCCACAGTGGCCAAACCAAATGGTGAGAGTAATACAAACCAGTATGAAAGAATGATGATGATAGCAGAAGGAACTAAAATGAGAAAATGTTGTTTCCCAAGAGTGTCATGGTCTAAGCCGTTGAACACATTCCATCCCTAGTTTACTTGAGGACATCACAAGTGCTACATGGAAGGCACTGCAAACAAAGTGATGCAGTGTATTCTGAGCCCCTAAACAAGAATGATCCTGTCCAGGGTTTCAGCCAATCTGGAAAGTGCAACTTTGCAGTAGTGTTTGAGGCTTTTCCTTTCCCATCTTTCTGAACTCTTCCCCCAAGATGCTATATAGTGCTAAAGGGTGCAGGTATTATTTTGCTCTAGCTATTAGTTAGTCATTTGGTACCCAGTCTGGATTCAGACCTGGGTTTGGGATTGTATCAACCTTGGTCGCCCTGTAGATGACCTTTATAGAGAGAAGGACAAGGGGAGTGCAACCCTACTCCTACTCCTCAGTATCTCAGCAACTTTTTATAACATTGACCATGGTATCTGTCTAGGCCAGCTCTGCAGGATGGGTATCAATGGCACTGTGCTACAGTGGCTTTGTTCCTACCTGCAGAGTTATGTCCAGAGAGTAACATTGGGAGAATGCTGTTCGACCCCTGGAATGTCACAAGGCATAATTTTGTCCCCAATGCTATTCAATATCCATATAAAGCTGTTGGGAAAAGTCATTAGGACTGAAGCTGATAATATCCAGCTCTATTTCTCTATTATTTCTGAATTGGGAGAAGCAGGGTAAGCTTCCTCAATGCAGTGGTGGACTGGGTGCAGACTAACAAACTAAGCTTGAATCCTAGAAAGACAGAGGCCTTGTGGGTGGGTGGTTCCATGTCTAGGAGATAGGTCAACTGCCTGGGGTTGCATTCCCTCTGAAGGAACAGGTTTACAGCTTGAGAATGCACCTTGATCCATCTTTGTCATTAGAACTCCAAATGACCTCTGTGCCTAACAGGGCCTTTTACCTGTTTCAGCTGGTATGCCAGTTACAGCCAGTCCTAGTCTGAGAAAACCTGACCACATTGGTCCATGCGTTGATAACTTCAAGACTAAATTACTGCAATGCACTTTGTGAGGCTACCTTTGTGTTTGGTCTGGAAGCTGCAGTTTGCGAAGAATGCTCACAGGTGCAGGCTACTGGCAACATGTTATTCCACTGCTGAAAGAGCTGCACTGGTTGCCAATTTGCTGTTAGGCCAGGTTCAAGGTTCTTATGTTAATTCACAAAGCCCTAAACAACTTGGGCCCAAAGTACCTTAAAGACCGCCTGATTCCTTATGTTCCACCTCAATTGCTGAGGTGTTCTGATGGGGCACTTTTGGTGGTCCCACACACCCCTGATGTTCAGCTGGCCTTTACCAGGGACTGAGTCTTTAGTGTGTGGAACTCCTTGCCAAAAGACTTTTGGAGGAGTAATCCCGGCTCACTTGCAGGATTTCACTGCATTGATTTCTGTTCTGGGCATGGGATGAATAAGTGAACACTGGCAATTTCTGCTGCCATTTCTATCTGAATTCTCTGTTATCCCTATACATATTACCAGCTAAGGAGTCTCCTGGCAGAAACCATTAAGTCCAGAGTCTAAAATTACAGAACTCCACCACAGCTCAAATGAAATAAGGGCAATACTGGCCTCATAAAAATCAATTTCCTTGTACTACAAGTAGAGAACACCAGTTCTAGAGGATCAAGTGAGAAAATGCATTCTAGATTAACAATTATCTGATATATAATATACCCAAGAAGCCAGCCAAGGAAGAATCATCATGAGACAATACGATGTTATGAAGGTTCTTTCATTCTCTGTCAGATGGTGATCAGACATTGCCTATACAGAACTGGAGCATCCTTTCTCAGTTGCTTCTATGGATGGAAGTGAAGGCACAGAAAGCCTTAGGAGGAGGAAGGGCATTTCCTCTCTGAGTCTTTTACTCAACACTGTCAGAATGGATGCAATCTTACCTCCACTGTCATCCCACAGACCTCAGTGGCAGTTTCTTCCAAGTAAGGACAGACATCAACAGTCGCTACAGGGATAATAAGCAACATATTTTTTCATGCAGACCATTGAGGAAAACTGAAAATGCCTGGTTGAGACAAGCTAATGTTAAAGTCATCATAAGCTTGCTACAGTAATGTTTGGTTAAGTTGTTGAGGAGTTGTAGTCATTCTTAGAATGCTGTTGTTTTTATGAAGAAGAAGAAGAAGAAGAAGAAGAAGAAGAAGAAGAAGAGTTGTTTTAATTGTATTATTTGTTTGAAGTATTGTTTCAGGGCTGGTTACTGTTTTAATGTGCTTTGTAAGTTGCCCTGGGATCCTGTTGGATGAAAGGGGAGGGTGGGGGTAAAAAAATGCAATAAATTAAACAAACAGTAGTCACTTCATTTACAAGACTCTGATACATCACACAATACAACTCATAGATATAGTTCAAAGTAAGTCCTGCATAAGCTCTTTGCTCTGGGAGTTACGAAGAGTGGCTTATAAGAGCCAGGCAGGAATCCGCTTAGGCAGGGTAAGATCTGTTGAGCTTTAATAGACACCAGCACCATACACAAACTCCCCATTCTTTGTGACTTGAATCTTCAGTGTACTTTTCCTCACAGTGCTTCCCAGATGTATTAATTACTGTCACTGTTGTCCCGTGAACTGACACAAATCATCCACCCACCCAATCTGGCAATAGAAATCTGGAAGATGCTTGATTGTTGCGCCACTGCCAGTTCTCAACAACTGCTTTCCCACGGCTCATGTCTTCTTGAACTTCCTCTCTCTCCCTCATATATGGCCAGCCCCACTGATAGGCATCTTGCACTGCACATTTCTTATTATATTCTCTTCTTTGATCCTTCTTACTATGTAACATGACCTGCAGTAATCTTAATCTTATAAGGCTGCTAATATATAGCTGGCCAGGCAAAGAACAATCAAATGTAATCTTTGCTGCACTTTCCCTGCGCTTTTAAAAAAATTCTGGATCTAAAGCTTGTTCCAATATTTTTTTCTAAGCACTTTTCTTTTTCTAAAGATAGTGTTGGAATAGCTTTTATGTTTTGCCCTCTTGAAATAGGCCTTGCTTCTTAAAAGCAGCATTAAACGAGGCTTGTAGTGTGCAAGTGTTTTATGGCTCCAACAGAGACTTGCCTTTCAACCCTTCCTATCTCTGATACGCTGTGATCAAGGAAGCCAAGAGGAAAAGGGATGTCTCATAGCACAGTTTGCTGCATGAAGAATGTCTCTGCAGATTGCAAGCAGATTAAAAGAGAATTCTAGGAGCAGCAGTAGGGCCAATTAATTATTAATTATTATTATTACGTTGAAATCCCACCTTTCATCAAGATGTGGTTCTCCCCCTCATATGTGGTTCTCCCCCTCTCCATTTTGTCTGCACAACAACCCTGTGATGTAGGTTAGGCAGAGAGACACTGAGTGGCTTATGGTCGATCAGCAAGCTTAATGGCTATGAAGAGATTTGAATCCAGGTCTCCTGAGTCCTAGAAAGGAAGGAGAGATGAGAGGGCCAATGAAATTGTGGGAGAGTGTTTGGAGGAGACATAGGGACTGTGAAAAGGATTGCTCCTTTTATTTACACAAGTATGTCCGCTTTTTCTCCTACCTCTATATATTGCTACAGCAGTTTGACATGTATCTGAATTACCAATGTGCCAGGATATGCTACTTCACAAAGCAGCAACTGGATGAAAAAGTATTCCTGGATTCAGGCCGGAACCCTCTCTGTATGTCTCACTACTGTGCATAAGTTTGGACATCCACTTGCAGTTCCCTACCCCAATGACAGCAACAGCAACAAAATGATACTATTGTCAAACTGCTGCATAACAACCTAAGAATTGTGCTGGATCAGGCCAAAGGCCCATCTAGTCCAGCATTTTGTTCTCAAAGGAGCCAACCAAATGCCTATGGGAAGCCCACAGGCAGGACCTGAACACCGCAGCATTCTCCCCACTTGCAGTTTCTAGCAACTGGTATTCAGATGCATATTGCCTCCAGCAGTGGAAGTAGAGCATAGTTATCATGGTGAGTGGCCTTAGTAGCCTCATCCTCCACGACACTTTCCCACAAAAGTAGGTGTGTATTCATTCGCATTGAAATCTCCAAATTATTATATTGGCAGAAACCTTAGGAGTGAAAGTAAGGGAGAAAGGTATTGTTACAGAAAGAGAGACAGAAGCTGCAGGATGTGCTCTCTAGTTTTTACCAGACAGGCATTTTGCCTGGGACTTGGAACATTGTCCACCCATGCGATATCCTGAGTATATCCCCATGGTATAGCGGCTTTAATGTGAACGTTTCTCCTGTCCTTATTAGCATGCCATTCCGCTTTCTGTGTTTCCTTCCGAAAATATTTTTACATTAGCTAAATTAATTGGAAAAAGAAAGGATTTTTTTCCCTTGTGAAGATGAGCTCAAAATATTACAACAATGTACTTTTTGAACATGCATGATGGTATTTGAATATCCTAAATGGATTTTTATTCCTGAAACCCACGTGTTATCCCTAATATTTCATTTCTTTCCCACATGCATGAATCCAGCTTGACATGCAGCCGAGTGAAGCAAACCTGCGTTAGATGGCACCACAAGGGGAGTATCTATTTGAAGGCAGGAACTGGTGTCGAAATGGCAGAACAAGATTTTGTTCTGGTGGGTGGGGGGAGGGAGCACTATCTGGGTTTTGCTTCAGGCAGCAAAAATGTCTTGGGCCCAGCCCAGCACTGCTCATGGGCACTCAGAACCCCTCCATACGTCCTTCTAATTGTGCATTCACGATTACTTATGCTCTTGATGCTGTCAGGATGGTCATATGCAATCCAGCTGTCAATACTATTTGAGTCTGCATGCATTTCAAGATGGTCATGCTGTTTCATTTCCAGGCAGTGCAAGTCCTGTAAGTTCCTACTGAAATCCTGTAACTTTTTATACCACAAATGTTCTGGTTTGTTTTAGTTCCACTTTTGTTGTGTTGTAGCCCCTCTGGGCAGCAAGAATGTGGTCGCATTGCAGAAACATCACAGAACAATTAACAAAACTGAATTAATGCACTGCTAATGCACTATTATTATGCCAAGAACATGTTACAGAATACATCCAGAATAAAATACCATTCTGGATGGGCACACACACACACCACAAGTCTAAGACATTTTGCTGCCTGAGGCAAAGAACAAAGTGCCTCTCCCACTCAACATACAGAAGCTGACCGGACTGGCAATTGAATATTAATTCAACTCTGACAATGAGATAGCATCCTCCACTATACCTGAGGTCATCAGGCTAATGTAGGGGATACTGGGCAGTCCAAGTGTCATTTATAGCTCTGTCCTCCAACTTGTTCACCATTCCCCAGCATCCACCACCAGATGCAGCTACCTCATTCTACCCTAATGGTAGGGCCATCCCTGACCTCATCAAAACCCCAAAATGGATTTGGAATAGGGATGTGCTTGAAGTTTGCAAAAATTGAATTTGACATTGGATTTCCTATTTGTTTGCTTTTTTTTTTGTCCTTGTGGTTCAGTGTTTTTTCCTAGCAGTTTTCTGCAGCTGTTTTCTTTTTTAAAAAATTCACCTCAAAATATCAATATTAATATTGATATTTCCCTCAAAACACTGATATTAATATTGATATTTCCCTCAAAATATCACTATCAATATTGATATTTCATTTTAAACATCAATATTTTTAAAACATCTATGAAAAAATGACATTTTAAAAAATATCAGTATTAATATCGATATTTTTGCAGAAAAAAATGAGTCAGTATTTATAGCAAACAGCGGACATTGATCCCCAATGAAACGGTACCAGAAGAAAGTTTGACAGAGCTAAAATCAAACTGGCACCAAAATGAGGATCCCATCCCTAATTGGGAATTTGGATATTCATATGCACACCCAGAATCTGAAAATCAGAGTGAAAAATCCCTTCTACTTCAAACAGCAGCCAAGCTATGTTAAGACAGCCACCTGACTGGTGTTTTGCCAACCTGCCAGTTTTTCCATTGCCTAGTGAAGCTCTCTATCCAGGCAATGAAACATTCTGAAAACCCAATTCCGTTTTTGCCTTACAGATCAGTGGTCTCAGCAGCAGCAGCAGCAACACTGTTAATCTGTGAGAAAGAATATTCAAATCAGAGTTCATAGATTCCCTCCATGCTCCAAAGGAACATAGGAAGATGCCTTACTCTGAGTTGGGCCATTGGTCCTTCTAACATTGATTGGTTATTCACTAATAGGCAAAAAACCTTGTGGTTTAAAAATGTACCTATAGCCCATAGATATTTCTATCAAACTTTAAAAAGCAGGGAAATTGGGCAGCTATAGTGAATGCACCAGGGTAGCAGGAGACCTGATCTCTCTGAGATATTGTACTGCCCTACAAATTTGTCAAAATGCAAACACCATTTGGGTTGGTCTTTCACAGTCCAATCCACTTGCTGTGTAGCTTGGAAAAATTTGGTACCATGTGCCTCTGAGCATATGGTGAGTGCTGGCAACAGCTGCCATCTCCAAAGATGGAGAATTACACTTTAGTATGTTTGTTGGTGTTCTTACTTTGCTTCTTTCCTGTGTTACTAATGTTTCTACAGAGAATCTAAACTAGAAAATTTTACAATATCTCAGAGAGGAGATCAGGTCTCCTGCTCCCCTCGTGCATTCACTATAGCTGCCCAATTTCCCTGCTTTTTAAAGTTTGATAGAAATAACTGTGGGCTATAGGTACATTCTTAAACAGCAAGGTTTTTTTTGCCTATTAGTGAATTTCCCTGCTTTTTAATCCAGGAGGTAATCCAGGGCTGCCCTTGAAGACAGTTCGGAAGCTTCAGCTAGTGCAAAACGCAGCAGCCAGACTGCTGACGAGGACCAGCCGGTCAGCGCATATAACACCTGTTCTGGCCCGTTTGCACTGGCTACCTATTTGCTTCCGAGCCAGATTCAAGGTGCTGGTTTTGACCTATAAAGCCTTACACAGCGTGGGACTGCAGTATCTTGTGGAACGCCTCTCCCGCTATGAACCGACCCGGTCACTTCGCTCAGCGTCTAAGGCCCTCCTCCGGGTACCAACCCATCGGGAAGCCCGGAGGACAGTTACTCGATCTAGGGCCTTTTCTGTAGTGGCCCCCGAATTGTGGAATAGCCTCCCCAAAGAAATACGCCTGGCGCCAACGCTTCTATCTTTTCGGCCAGGCATTTTAA